>NC_090449.1:547512100-548137100 GCF_031143425.1 Pleurodeles waltl
CATAATACAGTGGGCGGAACCTTGTCTACTGCCTGGCTGTTGGCGGTTACCGCTACGGTGCTTGGTGCTACCGCCGTGGCTGTCTGAGCTGGCGGTTTCCGCCGTGGTCATAGTTCAATTTTGTTTTACCGCCGGCCTGTTGGCGGTATTACCACCACTTTATCACTGACTGCCAGGGTTGTAATGAGAGCCTATATCTGGTACAAAATCTTCAAGATATTACACATATGAAGGATGACACACTTTCATCAAGAGGTCCAATTGAACAGATAGACCGATCCAGATCAGAAGAAATTTATGAAAACTAAACAATTCATCCTCCACATTCCAAAGAGATGACTGGAAATGCTGTTGATCTCTTTTAGATTAAAGAAATGAAAAATGCTCCCTTAAGTGTGTGGGAGAAAAGCTTAGAAGCTCACTGTTTTCCACAACTTTTTCCTACTGGGGTAGGTGGTAGGTATGATGACTGGCCTATAAAAAATACCAGAAGCAGAGTATAGATCCACTATACTTTACTCAGCAGCCCCAGTGTAATCCTTATATATTTAATCTGCTATTTGAGAGCATATTCTAAGGCTTATTTTATGCAGTAAATCACATTCTCAAAACACAGGTGAATATGCAGAATCTGTCAGTAACGTTGTTTTTTGGAAAAAGTTCATGTAAAAGATGAAAATCTGGAACACAACTTGATTACTTTGACGGCATGTCAACATGGTACCAACAAGTATTGGTATCGTCACCACGGCGAGCTGAAATTCATTATGAGAAACCTAGGAACACTTACCTGGTTTCTGACACTCAGTTGTGATGAGTATACGTGGGATGACCTCCTTGATTTCTTACGAGAAGCAAATTCAAACATAAAAGACATCAATTTGAAGACACCAGGAGAACTCTACTCATTGGACCCAGCCCAGCAAACGTTTGCAGAGATTTTAACAACAGATTTCAATCAATGATGGCTTTCACCTGCAACAAAACTAATCCTCCTCTTGACTGATTTCTTTTGTTGCAAAGAGTACCAAGCTAGAGGTGTTCCACATATTCACATGCTGTTATAAGTAAAAGATGCCCGGAAGTTTAGAACAGACACTGATGAGTCTGTCTTGTCTTTCATAGAACAGTATGTATCATGCATCATCCAAAATAAACAAATGACAAGCGACTGAGACAAGTTCTATGATTTCAAAATCATAGGTGTGGTCAATACTGCAGTTGAAAATATAGATTAAAAGCAACATTTTACACAAGATGTAATTTTGGATTTCCATTACCTGCCATCTCAGAAGGAAGAGAGAACAACTTTAGTTGGACACACCCTAACACGGAAATTACCAAAAATGCATACTCTTTCAGAAGCATTAAAATATTTAACTGACCACAACCGTGTTAATCTGAACTCTTTTGCTGTTGCTTGCTATGTGACTTCTTATATAACAAAGTCAGAGAAGACAGAGATGAAAGAGGTGTGGGAAGAGATTTCTACAGAAAATGCTCTTACCAAGATATTGTACAGGTTTAGTTTGAAAATGCTTTCCCACAGGGAAATTGGATCTTATGAATGTGTAGATAGGTTGAGCTCTGAAAGTTTGCTCTCCAAGTCTAGAGGAATTGTGTGGATAAGTCTAGGCCTTGCAAGCAACCGTAATAGAGTGTTAGAGTCTTTCCCAGAAATACAATACCTTGCCAGATTTGATCCCAACAGTACAAACATTCTAAAGACTAAGATGCTGGATACATACTACCCAGGAAGGAGTCCCAATCTTGAAAACATGTGTCTCTATTAAGTACTTTAGCATTATACATATAGAACTAATGTAACTAAAAAAATAGAAGAAGGAAGATTTGCAGTCATTGGATGTGACATTTGATTGGAGAGACACAAGAAAGGAAATCTAATTAACCACAGAAAGCTTAGTTGCCAAACTCCAGAGAGAATAAAATATTTCTACTTGGCACTTTTGCAACCGTCCAAGTCATGATGTACTGAATCAGGTTTAGTTGCACACTATGACTGTTATGAAGACTCATTCACTGCTGTAAAAGACAGTGTTCAGTGTTCTGTGTTTCCATCGTAATGGAAGATGTTGAAAGATGAGATTGAACAAGAAGAAACCATTGTTGCTGAGATAACTAGATAGAGTTCACAAAGCAGCCAATGTTCTGCACTAGCAAGTTAAGCTCCTCTTGGAGAACTAGTGATTCAAAATGAAGCAACTATAGCTATAAACGAATTGGAGAGTGTAATGAAACAGGCAAAAGAGGAAACTGTATTTCAAACAGTTAGTCAGACAGCGGAACAATGAACAGAGAGAAATTAATAATAAAAGTAAAGATAATAGAGAGCAGGGATTTCTCCACGAGAAGAAACAATATGATTGTTCTTCATATAAACCAATATTACTATACATAAGTGGACAAGCTGGCACCAACAAAAGCTTTCAAATTAAAGTTCTCAACGTTTATCCACTGAAGCTTACAGATTTAAATTTGTCATGTGTAGTAACAGAACCAACAGGATTAGCTGTGCATAACATTAAAAGAATCAGCTACTATTGCTAGACGTTGAACATAACAATAAATTGGAATATCAGAAATTATCTGGTGAAGCTTGCTATGAGGTATCAAGAGTTTTGAAAACAGTGAAGCTTCTAATCTTCGATGAAGTCATCATGGTAGCAAACATAATGCTTGCCTTAGTACACGTAAAGATGCAGCAAATTTAAAGAACAAACTATGATGTACTTTTTGCAGCAAAGCATTTATTTGTGTCTGGTGACCTACTCCAGCTTACCTCTGTAAAAGAACAACCTGTTTTCAAAACAATTTTGTATAATGAAACAAGACATTCCCCAAGTATACGAAGCATGTATTTTTGGTTAAACTTTGAATACAAAGAATTAGTGAAAAATATGTGCCAAGCATCTGATCTGGAATATGGAGATATACTGAAGGACATTAGAGTGGGAATGCTCACAAAAGAGGGAATATGTGCTTTAGGAAGCCGCCTTAACAAAAGTCTATTCCCATCTAAAATGACAACACCAGAACTAATGTTCAATTTCATTCAAGAAGAAAAATGTATAGTTTGTTTAATGCCAACACTTCAAGAGTGCTTTAACTTTAATGAAGAATTACTACAACTGGAGAAAGAAAAGATTTCAGAAATTAAGGCTATTGATAAAATGGAACATCAGGGTGTCACAATACTACTGACACATAAACTGAAATCAAAATTGCATTCTTTAGAGAAAT
The DNA here is from genome assembly GCF_031143425.1 of Pleurodeles waltl. Lineage (NCBI taxonomy): Eukaryota > Metazoa > Chordata > Amphibia > Caudata > Salamandridae > Pleurodeles > Pleurodeles waltl. The sequence continues at coordinate 547,515,362 of NC_090449.1, forward strand.
CAGTATCAAAGACAGCAGGATTAGAAAAGAGTTTATGTGTCGGTAAATATTATCGAGTTATTTTGTGACATAATTTAAATTTTGAGGAAGGCTTAGTAATGGTGCAATGGTTAAAGGTACTGGTTTCATTAATTTTCCAAGTAGAGATAAGGTCTAATATTTGGCTATAAATTTCGATCAGATAGATGATGTGAAAAAGATTGGCCAATGTATTGTATAGTTTTTGCTTGTAAAAGTCACATATATCCGGCAGCAACAGTTCCCACTAGCATATGCCGTAACCATACATATTTCACAAGGTTTAAGTATAGATGCAGGTTTAGTTAATGTTGGAAGTTCTGTATTCAAAGCAGGAATGTCATATGTAGCATTGTCACACATTAGGACATTGTTCGGTTTGTTTTTGATTGACTTCAATGAGAAGAAAGTTAGTGCTGATGCAAGCTGTGTAATTGGTGAAGGACTCTATACACTCCTCATTGAGGCCAGTGCCCTATTTATAAGAAACAAATAATCTGTCCAAAGCAGAAGATTACAAAACAGTTTAGAGACCATCAAGAAAAGAAAGCACAGAAGGAAAACACAGACATTGCTAAGAAGAGAAAACTGAAACATGACGGTGAAATTGAAGGCTACCACTTGGAAAACAGTTTTAGGTGTTAACTGCTATGCGAGTGTTGTTCTCAATGTACTGTTCCATTTGCCACATGTATTAAATCAAATTGAACAATATTCAGGAAAAAGAATATGTTCTGCATTATATAATTTGCTGCAATGTTTAATGGGTGACAGAAGTGTAAAACATACTGCTTCAGGAATCCAACACCTTTTGGATACATGTGCTGGGTCAATAAAATGTATTCTCAACACTCAACAAGAAGCGCAAGAATTTGTTATGGTCATCCTTGGAGTCTTAGAACAAAAAGAAGTAAATGTTGATGATTTATTTGGGGTCAGTTACAAATGGAACCATGATTGCGAAGACTGCTTTTTCACATCTAGCGCTATAACCAATTCTGAACAATTTTTCTACTTAACATTACCCGATTCTAAAACTGTGCCTTTTGACAAATTCTACAGAAATGCTAACCAAAATATAACAAAAGTATGACATGCCCAAATTGCAACTGACATGTTGTGTCTACACTGTTTCTAAAAACAACTGGAAAGTACCTAATAGTAATGCTAAGCGATGCAAAGCAGATGGTTCTGAATTGGAAACTCAGAATACAAATATAAAATCTGGACAAATATCACTTTCAGGAAGAACTTTTACTACTTTGGCTATCATCTTTCATGAAGGAGTTAATACAACCTCTAGGCACTACAATGTCTATTTAAGGAGCAAAAATTGATCTACGGTATGCAATGACATCAACCTAAAATACAAACCAAAACTTCAAAAGAAACTACCAAACTCATGTATTTTCTTTCTTCAACCAAAGTTCTAAGGAAATATTCTGATTAAATAAGTGGTGTACGTTTTTTTCAACTAGGTGGTTCACTTCTGATTAAGACATTATTCGGCTTATTAAGGGTAATGTTTTTAAAAAAGATCTTCAAAAATGAAGAGTCCCTTTATGTTCTAGAAAGAAGTTTATATAACAACTCAATACAAGACTTCTAATTAAAGTCTGGACCTGGACAAACGTACTCTAATTACGGTAGTTGAAACAAAAAACTGCCTTCATAACTACAAAATTGTCTCCTTTTGATTCTCCAACCAAACTTCAACATCCTAATTGTGGAAAACAAAAGTACTGAGTGGGATTTTCCATACATGGATTATCACCAGTTTACACATTAGTTGGCCTACCAGGGATGATGTTTTCAAAAGGATCTCTAAAACTGAAGAGTGATTCATATTTATTTGTGATGTTGTACCAGATATAATAATATGTTATACTTTTAAGATATGGTTGTTTAGATTACTTTAGTAAGTCTAGAAAAAAAGTTAGTTAATGAATTGTAGTGAGTGCAATGCATAGTAACACGTATTTGTAGTGATCTACTGTGCAGGTTTGGGCTTTTTTTTAAAACCATTGATCGTTTTTCTCCACTGTTCGAAGATGATGCTTTATACAAACCATCATTTACAGTGAAGAAGTATAAAAGCTGAGAAAAGTAAAAAATGTAAATAGTAGTTTTCCTACATTTTAATACACACTATAAGCAATATGTACTGTTCTGTTTGTGTAACTTTGAAGATTAAATACTAGCATATCTTTATCTTTTTTTTTTTTTTTCAATAGTAGCTGCAGATCAATGTTGTTAGATGTCTCAAAACACTTCTTGAACCAAACACATATTGCTAAGAGATATACATGGGCGGTGTTTTCAAAGATCGAATGGTACACCATATTATTGTAATCTTTACTATGTGACCAGAAGGTTAGATGAGCACTGCACAGTGCCAGGCCAGGCCCTGCATACAACTCCTCCCCTCCCCCAACATCTATTGCACATTACATTTAACATAATAATTAAAAAAAGGTTACAGCGATGTTATGGTTAGTAAATAGTCACTCACTCACCTAACCATGCGGTCATGCACTCAGTTAATAACCCACACTCCAGTCACACACTCACTCAGTCACCCACACACCACTCATGCCCATACATGCACTGATGCACTCAGTCAATTACCCATAAAACACTCATGCACTCGCTGACTTGCCCATATATGTACTCATACACTCAGTATATTACCCATACATACACTCATGCACTCACTCAATCAGCCACACACCACACATACACTCACTCACTCATCCATGCACTCTTTCAGTCACCCGTGCACCACTATTGCACTTACTCATCCACACAGCCACTCATGTACCCACTCACTCACCTGTTCAGCCATTCTTAAACCCACTCACTCACCCACACATGCACTCATGCATTCACTTACCTATACATATACACTCAGTCAATCACCCATACAACACTCATGCACTCAGTAACTCACCCATACATGCATTCAGTCAATCACCTATACACCACACACACACACACTTACTGACCCATACACTACTCATGTATTCAGTCAATCACCCATACAGTACTCATGCGCTCACCCACTTGCCCATACATGCACCCATTCATTCACTCACCCGTACACACGCATACATTCTTTCAGTCAGCTATGTAATACTCATGCACTCACTGACCCATACATGCACTCATGTACCCACTCACTCACCCATAGAACCATTTATGCACCCACTCTCTAACCAATACATGCGCTCATATACTCACTTACTTGTAATACATGCACTCGTACACTCAGTGAATTACCCATACACATTCATGCACTCACTCACATATACAAGTACTCACCAATTCATCCATTCATACACCCACTCACTCACCCATATATGCACTCATACACTCAGTTAATCACCCATACACCACTCATGCACTCAGTCAATCACCCATACATTACTCATGCGCTCACCCACTTGCCCATACATGCACCCATTCATTCACTCACCCATACAAACACATACATTCTTTCAGTCAGTTATGTAACACTCATGCACTCACTCACCCACACCTGCACTCATGTACCCACTCACCCATAGAACCAGTTATGCACCCACTCACTAACTAATACATGCACTCACATACTTACTTACATGCAATACATGCACTCATACACTCAGTGAATTACTCATACACATTCATGCACTCACTTACTCACATATACATGCACTCACCTATTGATCCATTCATACACCCACTCACTCATCCATACATACACTCATGCACACTTTCAGTCAGCCATGCACCACTCACTCATCAATACATGCACTCATGTACACATTCACTCACCCATAGAGTCATTTATGCACCCACTCACTCACCAATACATGTCTTCATGTACTAACTTACTCACCTATAAATGCACTCATACACTCACATATCCATACATGTACTCATGCACTCAATCAATCACCTATACTCCACTCACACACTCACTCACTAACCCATGCACCACTCATGTACTCAGTCAATCACCAATACACCATTCATACATTCACTCACACACCCATACACTCTCTGATGCACTCAGTCAACCAATCATACACCACTCGTGCACTCACTCAATCACTCATACAGTACTCATGCACTCATCCACTTGCCCATACATGCACTGATTGCACTCACTCACTCGCCCAGACATACTTGTACACTCTTTCAGTCAGCCATGCACTCATACACTCAGTGATTTACCTATACACACTCATGCACTCACTTACTAACATATACATGCACTCATACACTTAGTCAATTACCCATACATGTACTCATGCAAGCACTCAATCAGCCTTACCCTACTCATACACTCGCTCACTCATACATGATATCTTGCACTCACTCACCCATACATGATCTCATGCAGTAAGTCTCTCACCCATACATGCACTCATACACTCTTTCAGTCTCCCATGCACCACTCTTGCACTCACTCACTCATCCATACAGCCACTCATGTACCCACTCACTTACCTATACATTCACTCATGCACTCACTTGCCCATACATGCACTCATACACACAGTCAATCACTAATACACCCTTCATGCACTCAGTCACTCACCCATACAGGCACTTATGCACTCAGGCAATCATCCATACACCACTCACACTCTCACTCACTGACCCATACACCACTCATGCACTCGGTCACTCACCCATTCATGCATTCAGTCAATCACCCATTCAGCACTCCTGCACTCACTCACTTGCCCATAGATGCACACACACCCACTCACCCATACATACACTCATGGCCCCAATCACTCACCCATAGAGACATTCATGCATACACTCACTCACCAATACATGCACTCATACACTCACTCACCCATGTATGAACTCATACACTCAGTGAATCACCCATACATGAACTCATTTACTTACTCAATCACCCATGCACCACTCATACACTCATTCACTCATACATGTACTCTTGCACTCACCCATACATGCACTCATGCAGTCAGGCACTCACCCATAAATGCACTCATACACTCTTTCAGTCACCCATGCACCACTCACGCACTCACTCACTCACCCATGCAGCCACTTGTACCCACTCACTCATGTATTGAGCCGTTCATGCACCCATTCACTCACTCGTACATGCACTCATGCATTGCACCCACGTACTCACGCATACATGCATTCACCCATACACCACACATGCACTCAGTTACTCACCCGTACAAGCACTCATGCACTCAGTCAATCACTCATACACCACTCGAACACTCACTCACTGACCCAAATATCACTCATGTACTCAGTCAATCATCAACACATGCACTTATCCACTCAGTCAATCATCAATACATGCACTCATGTACCCACTCACTTACCCATAGAGCCATTCATGCACCCACTCACTCACCAATACATGCACTCATGCACTTACGTACCCATATATGCAATTGTAATCTCAGTGAATTACCAATACATGCACTCATACACTCACTCAGTCACCCATACACACACTCATACACTCTTTCAGTCAGCCATGCACCACTCATACACTCACCCATACATGCACTCACTCACCAATACATGCCTTCATGTACTAACTTACTCACCCATACATACGCTCATACAATCAGTGTATTACCTATACACACTCATGCGCTCACTTACTCACACATACATGAACTCATACACTTAGTCATTTACCCATACATGTACTCATCCAAGCACTCAATGAGCCTTACCCTACTCATGCACTCACTCACTCATACATGATCTCTTGTACTCATTCACCCATACTTGCACTCATGCAGTAAGTCACTCACCCAGACACACACCCATACACTCTTTCAGTCTTCCATGCACCACTCTTGCACACACTCACTCATCCATACAGCTACTCTTGTACCCACTCACTCACCTATACATTCACTCATGCACTCACTTGCCCATACCTGCACTCATACACTCATTGAAACACCAATACACCCCTCATGCACGCAGTCACTCTCCCACACAGGCACTTATGCACTCAGGCAATCACCCATACACCACTCACACTATCACTCTCACTCACTGACCCATACACCACTCATGTTCTCAGTCAATCACCCATACATCACTCATACATTCACTCATGCACCCATACACACACTGATGCACTCAATCATCCATACACCACTCATGCACTCAGTCACTCACCCATTCATGCACTCAGTCAAACACCCTTTCAGCACTCATGCACTCACTCACTTGCCCATAGATGCACACACACACACTCACTCACCCATACATGCACTTGTGTATCAACTCACTCACCCATAGAGCCTTGCATGCATCCACTCACTCATCAATACATGCACTCACTTACCCATACATGCACTCATACACTCAGTGAATTACCCATACATGAACTCATTCACTTACTCAATCACCCATGCACCACTGATACACTCACTCATACATGCGCACTTGCACTCACCCATACATACACTCATGCAGGCAGTCACTCACCCTTACATGCACTCATACACTCTTTCAGTCACCCATGCACCACTCACACACTCACTCACTCATCCATGCAGCCACTTGTACCCTCTCACTCATGTATTGAGGCATTCATGCACTCATTCCCTCACTCGTACATGCACTCATGCATTGCACCCACATACTCACGCATACATGCACTCAGTCAATCACCCATACACCACTCATACACTCATTCACTGACCCATACACCACTCATGTACTCAATCATCCACACATGCACTCATCCACTCAGTCAATCACCCATACATGCACTCATGTACCCCTCACTTGCCAATACATGCACTCCTGCACTCACTTACCCATATATGCACTTGTACATTCAGTGAATTAGCCATACATGTACTCATACACTCACTCAATCTCCCATACACCACTCATGCACGCACTCAGACATGCACTCTTGCACTTGTTCACTCACTTACCCATACACGCACTGAATAACTCACTCACTCACCCATACGTGCACCTGTGCACTCTTTCATGCACAACTCGCACACTCACTCACTCACCCATGCAGCCACTGATGCCCACTCACTCATGTATTGAGCCATTCCTGCACCCACTCACTCACTCGTGCATTCACTCATGCACTGTACCCATGTACTCACCCATACATCCACTCATACACTCAGGCAAATCACCCATACACCAGTCATGCACTCAGACACTCATCCATACAAGCACTCATGCACGCAGTCAACCACCACTCATGCACTCAGTCACTCACCCATATATGCACTCATGCACTCAGTCAATCTCCCAAACACCACACATGCACTAAGTCACTTGCTCATACATACACTTACACACACAGTCAATCACCCATGCACCATTCATGCACTCACCTACTCACATACATACAGTCATACACTCAGTCAATCACCCATGCACCACTCATGCCCTCACTCACTCATACACATCCTTGTACTCACTTACTCACCCATACATGCACTCATACACTCTTTCAGTCATCCATGCACCACTCATGCACTCGCTCACTCATACATGCACTCATGCACTCAATCATTCACCTGTACACAGTGATGCACTTATTTAGTCACCCATACATGGAGTCTATTTTTACCTATATACAGACATACAGCTTATCTTTATTTAACCATAAAAGGCTGTTCTGAGAAGAACCCTTTTTCCCTTTTTTTTAGGACTGTGTTTTTTTGTTTTTTTTACTTTATGTATTTTTTTGGTATATTTAAAGCCTACAAGGGTCATAAAAACTCTAATGCCAAAAAGAAAAAAAGTCGAAAAACTGTATGAGATTATAGCAAAAATTAACAGGTATGTAGCCTTGATGCATCTAAAATAACATCTACACACTGCTTAGCAGCTGTGAGGGTGGTGTTCCAGTCAAGGCAATAAGTACCAACTCTCCTTAACTCTGGTGACATTATGCCTCTGCTTCTCTACTTCCCATGGCACTCTCTCTCCAGCCACAAGTGGTGCACCCCTGCAAGTGGATGGTTTGTCTCTATCTCTCTATTTCTGTGCCCTTCTAAAATGACTTTGATTATAAGTTTACAAGTGTTTGAGCATAAATATTGTGCTACATAAATATTTCTTGGCATTGCCCACAAATAGAGTTTATTGCACAATGTGTACTTCACCAATTGTGCCACTGTTTTTTGTTCACCTGAAGATGTGATGGAAAAAGTCCATGCTATACTTTGTTTTTTAGCCGATGGTTCCTCATCAGGGGAGTCTCCTGCTACAGCTGGTAACTCCTGCTCCTCAGCCTCATGATGGAGTTCCTCTTCCTCTTCACTTCTCCCTGATGCCATTTTATTTTATGAATAATGACAAAAAATAAGAGTGTAACATAGTTCTGCACTTTAAACTACAGGAGAGCTCCAAGAATGATCCTGACAGCAAGTGGAATCTACGTGAACGAAGAAACATGTGGGAACTTCCTTTGAAGGTAAATGAAAAGTGTCTCCTCCAATCATAACTCTTTGTTTCCAGGTTACGTGATCGCCGCAAACACCAAAATCATTGCGAATACTGATGTCTTTGCGAAAATGGAAATATACATAAGTATATCTTTTAAAAAAATAATTAGACTGCTAATGTTTCATTGATATTTTTATTGGTTTTATAAAAGTTGTTAGGAGGGCTGTAATATCAGGGATAATTAGCTGTGCATGGCGAAGGTACCAATTACTGTTACCTTACAACACAAGTTATGGTTACTTGAAAGAACTCCAGCTATAACTGCTGAACTTCCATGGTTTTGTGTGAGTAAATTCAGAACCTAACCTTAATGTCCAGGTAACCCTTGGTTGTTTTACGTGAATTCACATGGTTTTCTTAATTCTATTACCTAACTATAATGTCCCTGTGACATTTAGGGTTTGAGTGGGTGTGTGAGTAGGTGTGTCAGTGCCTGAGTGAGTCTGTGACTGGGTACATGAGGATCCTAGTGCGCCTGTGAGTGGGTGTGTCAGTGTCTGAGTGGGTCTGTGAGTAGGTACATGATTGTCTCAGTGGGTCTGTGAATGGGTACATGAGGGTCTAAGTGGGTCACTGAGTGGATGGATAAGTGTCTGAGTAGGCATGTGAAGGGTGCATGAGTGTCTGAGTGGGTCTGTGAGTGGGTGTGTGAATGTTTGAGTAGGTCTGTGAGTGGGTGCACAAGTGTATGAGTGGATCTGTAAGTGGGTGCATGGGAGCCTGAGTGTGTCTGTAACTGGACATGAGTCTCTAAGTGAGTCTATATGTGGATGCATGAGTGTGTGTTTGGGTGTGTGAGTTGGGTCATGAGTGGAAGCATGAGTCTCTTAGTAGGTGTGTGAATGAGTGTATGAGTGTTTTAGTGCCTGAGTGAGTAAGTTTGTGATTAGGTGTATGTATGTGAGAGTGTATGTTGTAGTATTGCTCTACTAATGTAACGTGTGTTGTGGACTTTTTAACGTTGCTGAAGCTATGAAGGGTGTTTCATATATCACCCTTATATAAGTTTCTGTTGTGACATTCTCTTCTATCACATGGGGCTAACTTTATAAGTATGGGGGTTTCAAGTTGCATATTACCAACCCAATTCTGTAAATATAATGGCCATTTTTGCGACAACATCGTTGTTCGCAATGATGCAGTTTTTGTGATGATGGGCATTGAGATACATAGTTTCCGGTGATGTGGTTAACCCCTTTGGTGCCAAGGACATAATAGTTACGTCTGATGGCGCAGCACTGGGACGCCACGGACGTAACCATCATGTCCTGGTACTGGGCCTTGAGGGAAATGCTACCACTCCCCCAGAGGGCCTCCCACCCCCCTCCCCTGGGCAGGGATGGAAGGGGAATCACTTCCCCTTCTGCCCTGGAACCCCTGTGATGTCTGATGAGAGCAGCGCGCGATTGCGCACTGACCTCATCAGAGGTCGCCCCCATCGCGCTGGAATATCAGAAGAGAAAGGCTTGCATTTCTCTTCGATCGGGGGGTGGTGGACATCAGAGAGGCATCAAAGGAAAGGAAAGGCTTTTCTTTATCTTTGATGCCTTTCTGAGCATTCCTGCATCCCGGGCTGCAGAAATGTCCATTAGACACCAGGAAACAAACAAGGGCAAGCAGCCCCTTGGGGAAGGGCTGCTTTCCAAGGTGGGCATTTTTTATTAGGCCATTTCCGCCCCCCTTGGGGGCAGATTGGCCTATTTTTATTAGGCAAATCTGCCCCAAATGTGAGCAGAAACCACTGGACACCAGGGATTTTTTTTCAATGTCAATTTCACAGAAGGGGAGCGACTCCTTAGGCTAGGGTCACTCCACTGGGTGACAAATTTTATTTTAGCCCATTTCTGCCAACCTTGGGGGCAGATTGGCCTAGTTTTATTAGGCCAATCTGCCCCAAGGGGGGCAGAAACCACTAGACACCAACGACTTTTTTAATGCCAATTTCACACAAGGCAAGCAACCCCTTAGGCAAGGGTCGCTCCTCTGGGGGGCAAATTTATTTTAGGCCATATCTGCCACCCTTGGGGGCAGATCGGCATATTTTAATTAGGCCGATGACACAGGGGATTTTTTAAAATTATTTTTTACAGATGAGGAGCGACCCCTTAGGTTTCTCCCCAAAAGAGACACACAACTGTTGGCCATTTCTGACCCCTTGGGGGCAGACCAGCCTATTTATTTTAGGCCCCTCTGCCCCCAAGGGGGGAAGAAACCACTTAGGCACAAAATATTGGTGTGTGTGTGTTTTGTTTGGGGGGCAACCCCATGGGCAAGGGTCTCTCGCCAGGGGGGCACATTACTGTTCACCATTTTTTTTAAGGCCCATCTGCACCCAAGGGGGGTCAGAAAGCACCTAGACACCGGGGAAGAATTGTTTTTTAAAAAACAGAGGGGTCAAAGTTGTTCTGCCTACCGGTGGGCAGCTGGGGCAATTACACCCAATCTACTCCCCGGGGGGGCAGAAATCCTACTAGATGCCAGGGAATTAAAAATAAATAGTCGTGTGGTGGCTACCAACCAGCATGGGCATGGTTATGCCCCCACCTCAACTGAAGGGGATAACAGTCTTTCAGCTCACCCCTGCACACTAAAAGATCTTATCCCAAAGGCAAGCAAGAGGACATTCGATTATTTTGGGTTTTGATTTTATGTTTGGACCATGAAAGCTTGGCCAACTCTCAAAATGGTCCCTCTTGGAATGGTGAGGGCTGCACTTTGTGGCCCTTAGGACACTGCCATGTAGAAAAACCTACGAGACCTAGACACATCTGAAAACTAAACATCTAGGTGAGATCCAGGGTAGTGTGCTTCACATGCACCCTACACCATTTTCTTGCCCACAATGTCCTGCAAACCTCCAAATTTTCTTGAAATCACATATTCTCACCATATTTTGGGGATGGAATCTACCAGAATCTGCAGGAATCCACAAAATGTCTATCACTCAGCGTTGTCGCATCTATACCAATAAAAGTTCTGCCCCACTTGTCAGCCAAAAAATTATATTTTTTCCAAAGTGCCCTTTTGGACCTGCTTTGGTTTCCCCTTAATGTTGACATGTTTTTGTCTCTTCCCTATCACAGGCACTTGGCTCACCTACACAAGTGAGGTATCGTTTTTGTCAGGAGTCTGAGGGGAATATTGGGTGGTAGGAAATTTGTGTCGGTGCGAAGATTCCACAATGAAATGTGGGGTAAATGTGATTTTTTTTTTAGTTACATTTGAGGATTGCTTAGGATTCTTGGTAAGAAAACACTGGGGGAATCCATGCCAGTCACACCTACCTAGACACCCTTGGGTGCCTAGTTTTCAGAAATGTCTGGGTTTGGTAGGTTTCCCTAGATGGCTGCTGAGTCCATTACCAAAAATGCAGGTGGCCCCCCTGCAATTGATAATTTTGATGTGTCCACGTAGTGTTTTGGGGCATTTCCTGTCTCAGGCACTAGGCCTACCCACAAAAGTGAGGTACCATTTTTATCTGGAGACTTGGGGAATGCTGGATGGACGAAAATTTGTGGCTCCTTTCAGATTGCAGAAGTTTCTCCATAATGTGAGGAAAAAGTGTTTTTTTGCCAAATGTTCAGGTTTGTAAAGGATTCTGGGTACCAGAACACAGTGAGAGCACCACATGTTACCCCATCCTGGGTTCGCCTAGGTATCTAGTTTTCAGAAATGTCCAGGTTTGCAAGGTTTTCCTAGGTGTTGGATGAGCTAGATGCCACAATCCACAGCTAGGCACTTTGCAAAAAACAGGTCAGTTTTGATAAGAAAAAGTTGATGCGTCCATGTTGGGTTTTGGGGCATTTCTTGTTGCGGACACTAGGCCTACCCACACAAGTGAGGTACCATGTTTATCAGGAGACTTGGGGAAAGCTGGGTAGAAGAAACTCTGTGTTTTCCCTCAGATTCCAGAACTTTCCATCACCAAAATGTGAGGAAAAAGTGTTTTTTTTGTGCCAAATGTTGAGGTTTGCAAAGGATTCTGGGTAACAGAACTCAGTGTGAGCCCCACAAGTCACCCCATTATGAATTCCCCTAGGTGTCTAGTTTTAAAAAATGTATAGGTTTTCTAGGTTTCTCAGGTGCCAGCTGAGCTAGAGGCCAAAATCCACAGCTAGGCACTTTGGAAAAAATAGGTCAGTTTTCTTTGGGAAAATGTGATGTGTCCAGGTTGTGTTTTGGGGCATTTCCTGTTGCAGACACTAGGGGGCATAATTATACTCTGTTTGCGCCGAATGTGCGTCAACAATTTTGACGCACAATCGGCGCAAACCCTGCCCCATATTTATACTTTGACACCCGACCCCGCGGGCGTCAAAATTCCACCATGTGCGTCATTTTTTGGAAGGGGGAACCAGCCTTGCTTTAATTATATGCAAGGTAGGCGTTCCCTTCCAAAAAATGACTTTAAGGCCTGTACCCCTTATTTATACTCTGGCGTCATTTTGACGCACAGGAGGGGGTGGGCCTTAAAAACGGCGCACAGCCTGATGTGCGCCGCTTTTTTTAACGCCTGGCTCAGGGCAGGCGTTAAGGGACCTATGGGCTCGGAAGGAGCCCAGAGGTGCCCTCCCCTGCCCCCAGGGACACCCCCTGCCACCCTTGCCCACCCCAGGAGGACACCCAAGGATGGAGGGACCCATCCCAGGGAAGGAAAGGTAAGTTCGGGTAGGTATTTTGTTCCAATTTTTTTTTTGTGGCATAGGGGGGCCTGATTTGGGCCCCCCTACATGCCACTATGCCCAATGACCATGCCCTGGGCATGGCCATTGGGAAAGGGGGCATGACTCCTGTCTTTGCTAAGACAGGTGTCATGTCAATGGAGGTTGGGCGTAAAATAAAATGGCGCAAATCCGGTTTGAGGCCTGAATTTTGCCTCAGACCTGACTTGCACCATTTTTTGACGCACAACCCCCATTTTCCCATACGCCGGCGCTGCCTGGTGTGAGTCATTTTTTTTGACGCACACCAGTCCGCAGCGCCGGCTAACGTCATTCCATTAATAAGGCGCCCACATGGTGCGTTGGAATGGCGTTAGCCAGCGGTAAAATTTTTGACGCACAGCTGCGTTGGCGCAGTTGTGCGTCAAAAAGCATAAATATGGGCCTTGGCCTACCCACACAAGTGAGGTACCATTTTTATGGGAGACTTGGGGGAATGATGGGTGGAAGGAGGTTTGGGGCTCCTCTCAGTTTCCAAAATTTTGTAGCACTGAAATGTGAGGGGAAAGTGTTTTTTCCCAAATTTTGAGGTTTGCAAAGGATTCAGGGGAACAGAACCTGGTGAGAGCCGCACAAGTCACCCCATCTTGGATTCTCTGTAGTGTCTAGTTTTAAAAAATGCACAGGTTTGGTAGGTTTCCCAAGGTGCAGGCTTAGATAGAGGCCAAAATCCACAGCCAGGCACCTTAAAAAAAATGTCAGATTTGAATGTAAAAATATGATGAGTCCATATGGCATTTCCTGTCGTGGGCACTAGGCCTACCCACACAAGTGAGGTACCATTTTTATTGGGAGACTTGGGAGAACACAAAATAGAAGAATAAGTGTTATTGCCCCTTGTCTTTCTCTACATTTTTTCCTTCCAAATGTAATACGGTTGAGAAATGCCGTGTAATTCGTATGTGTTTGCACGTCTGACCTTATTTGGTTTCTTATCATTAGTTTATAAGGGAAGGGGACGCATTAGAGGTTCGATGGACCTTTTGACTGCGCTTAGAGTAGTTCCCACCATAAGACTCAGTTTCAATACCAATTAATAACAACACCAATCAATAACATCAACAATCTTGGAAGTCAGTAATTTCCACACACCATGACCCCTTGGCCATGACTCACTACACCTTTATTTAAAAGTTAGAATGTTTATTTCCCTATCTTATCAATGCTAATATCAAGTAACTTAGGGGGTCATTCCAACTTCGGCGGGCGGCGGAGGCCGCCCGCCAAAGTTCCCCCGGCAGAATACCACTGCGCGGTCAAATGACCGCCGCAGTAATTCTGCCTTTCCCGCTGGGCGGGCGGGCGACCGCCAAAAGGCCGCCCACCCGCCCAGTGGGAAAGCACCAGCAACGAGGATGCCGGCTCCGAATGGAGCCGGCGGAGTTGCTGGTGTGCGACGGGTGCAGTTGCACCCGTCGCGATTTTCAGTGTCTGCCACGCAGACACTGAAAATCAATGTGGGGCCCTGTTAGGGGGGCCCTGCAGTGCCCATGCCAGTGGCATGGGCACTGCAGGGGCCCCCAGGGGCCCCACGACACCGGTTCCCACCAGCCAGGTTCTGGCGGTGAAAACCGCCAGAACCAGGCTGGCGGGAAGGGGGTCGGAATCCCCATGGCGGCGCTGCTTGCAGCGCCGCCGTGGAGGATTCACAGGGGCAGCGGGAAGCTGGCGGGAAACCGCCGGCTTCCCTTTTCTGACCGCGGCTTTACCGCCGCGGTCAGAATGCCCCCGGAAGCACCGCCAGCCTGTTGGCGGTGCTTCCGTTGCCCTCCACCCTGGCGGTCATAGACCGCCAGGGTTGGAATGAGGGCCTTAGTCTCAAAATCAAATGGTGAGCATACAGAAACAATACTAGTTGACCGAATCTTCTAAAGAATCTCAATTTAATCAAAGCTTGAATCACTACACATTCTAGAGTTACAGTACAAATAAATAGCAAGAATAACTGGACAATAGAAATGGCATACATTTAGATTCAGCAAAGAAAAGACATCAACTGTTGTTAATATTGAGAAAGTATCATCAGTGAGACGCCTAACTAACCGTCTGATTAGAATGGCATATTTGGGCTTCATGCAAAACAACTTAGTGAACACAAATTTGGAAAAATATCTAACTGTGGCTCTATCAAAATTAGCGGTTGGTACCTAAAGACATGAGCAAATAGACACAGCAATCAGTAACATCGTTTTATACCTTGCCTCAGTATGGTTCAGCAAGCTGCAACAGTCTTCGTCAACTGGACATCTTTTTGGTCAACAAAGCATAAGAATTCTTGTAGTTCAGAAAGAATAGTGGCTAATGGCGTATCTCCTCTCGGGACGGTTAGGGGGGCTGTCTCCTCTCGGTGCAGTCTGGCTAAGTGAGATTCCATAAAACGACTTCGAATGTTGCTATTGGTCAAAGAATCGTACGTAGAACCTCAAATCTAAGAATTTACTAAACCGTCATTCACATGTCGATGATTGGCTCCTCCTCTCCTGTTCCCATCGTTGTCCTCGTCAGGTAACAAATTTGTATTGGCTATACTCCAGTCAGTTAGTCCAGTCTAAGTTCCTGGGAACATCGCCTTTACACACACTGAGGCCCTCATTATGAACTTGGTGGCAATCACCACCAACCGCCATGGCGACGGTGAACAGAAGACCACCAGTGGGGAAGGCTGGACACCGTTGAATTATGATGCCAAAAAGTCAAACCTCCAAAAATCCTGCAACCTACATCCACCGCCAGGGGCTATGATGGCAGAAAGGCTGTACACCCCACCCTGCCAGCGCCATGCAGACAAATCCTCCGCCCACCAAATAATGAAGCACAAGTTAGCATGACGGATAGTGGATGCCAAAAGACCATTAGCAATATGGACCGCCATGGGCAGCAATGGGAGCCACCAACAACGAATGCACACATTGTAAACTTTGAAACCCACACACCTGACTCACATCCACAACACTATAAAACACACACATATACACCCCATAATACTTTGCACCACCAATAGCACAACTGAGATTGACAATGTAACAGGCATACACTGAACACATCACACAAGTCACACGCACAAATACACTACTAAAACACATACAAACCCCAAACACCTGTATAACCCACACACATAACCACATGACACCACCCTCACAAATGCACCCACGACACACCAGCCACAACACACACCATGGCACCCCCAAAACACCTCACTTCACAGACAGGGAGCTAGGGACCATGGTGGACGAAATACTCAGGATCGAGCCACAACTATTTGGGGCACAGGTGCAGTAGACACCCGTGGCCAGGAAGATGGAGCTATGGCAGACGATTGTCAACAAGGTCAGTGCAGTGGGAAACCATCCATGCACAATGGATGACATCCAGAAGAGATGGAACAAACTGCGCGGGAAGGTTCGGTCAATGGCATCCAGGCACAACATCACCGTACAAAAGAC
Source organism: Pleurodeles waltl (assembly GCF_031143425.1). Taxonomy (NCBI): domain Eukaryota; kingdom Metazoa; phylum Chordata; class Amphibia; order Caudata; family Salamandridae; genus Pleurodeles; species Pleurodeles waltl. Next base: position 547,532,043 of record NC_090449.1, read on the forward strand.
TGGTGGAGGTCCCCACCTACACTCCCGATTACACCGACTGGGAGGAGAAGGTCTTGACTATACTGCACCTGGAGGGCCTCACTGGACTCACTGGAGGACTGGACTCAGGTAAGTCAACTACAATACCTTAACAGTCACCCCACCTATAATGCATGCATCACCCCACCCCTCTCACTACCACCAGGACCCCATCCCCACCCAGTCCATAACACCTACACCCAACTACCCTGCATGCCTCCAATCCCACAAACAGACCTCTATCCTGCTCCCTGGGCACAGTCACCTACCTCTGCATGGATTCCCAGTGGAACTACAGCACCCACAATGCACCCCCCCCCAAATAAAATGCAAAGATATGTACACAAAGGGACCTTGCATGCCATGACAGGGGAATATAAACACAAAATAGGGCAGAGCTGTGCATCAATTGCCAAAAAAAGGTACCTGACACCCACATGTCCATTCCCCCCCCCACAGGCACCACCACCCCTGTCACCCAGACAGAAATGCCAAGGAGTGCCAGCTCCCCACATGGAGACAAAGGCCCCACTCAGGAGAGTGGAGAGGGATGTATGGAAAGTGAGGAATACCCTGGCCCATCACACAGTCCCGGACTGTCACCCTCCAGCAGCCTCACCCAGGATACCACTGACAGCCATACCACCCAGCCAAATGACTCCACACCAGTGCCTCCCGGCCACAGACTGGTAGCCCACATTCACAGAGGCCACAGTCTCCACCCACCAACAGGCAGGATGAGGAAGGGCCCAGTGCAAGTGGGACTGCCAGACCTGTGCAGGGGACACAGGCACAGGGGGTGAGAGCCAGTGGGAGGACATCAGTGGCCCAGGGGGGTGGCCAAATGATGGATGCAGCAGCCCAGGAGGTGATATCTGAGGTCCTGGGAGCATACCACCATATCCAGGACAGGATGGGCCAAATCCTGGCCACCTTGGAGCAGAATCAGAGGCTGCAGATAACACACCAGCAGGAGGCCATGGAGCAATGGAAACAGCTCAATGCCACCACGCCCTCGATTGTAGGGGTGCTGCAGCACCAGTGCCACAGCCAGTCTGAAACCTCCATCCACCTGCAAACCCCTACCACCAGCCAGGACATTGCCCTGCCATCTACATCTGCAGCAGCTACAGGAGGCACTGCCAGAGGACACCCAGGAAACCAGTACCCCTACCCCTGCAGCCCAGCTCCTGCTTCGCAAACGTGCCCTCAGAACCAGACACGAAACTGAACCACCAACCAAGACCAAGCCCAGCGCTAGGAAGTGACTCTGCCCTGAACTGTCTCCCTTGTGTGCCACTGTGCTCCTCTTGTTGACTTGCCACTGCCATCACACCATCTACCAATGGCCACATGGAAAAAAGAACAGTGCTACCAACAGCTGAGCGTATGTACCTGAGTATAGATATACACCATGTGGCCACTCCCTATCACTGTTCCACGAAATATGCATATTTTGTCACTTAATAAAAACACCTATGTACTCAAACCCTATGTCCATTGTCAATATGAGATATTGATTGTGAGTGTGTATGCATTGGCCAGTCTATTTCATCATCATACCTTTTTTGCAGGAGGGGATCCAACTCACTGTAGCATCTGAAGTATGTCACACTGTACCTACTATTGGGTTCCCTAGAACATGCCACTTCAGTCATCAGTTAACAGTGTCAATGACTATAGATGCCACATTACCAATTAAATGAGTCAGACTGAAACTATACAGTGAGAACATCAGCATCAGTGCAAAGTACCTCATAGTCACTGGAAGTATAGGTGGATCAGCTGGTTCCTGGAGTTGAGATCCTCCCCCTCTTCTTCCTCACCATCACTCTCCTCCCCTCTCTGAGGTAGCAGGGCTGGTTGGACAGCACCCTCATCTTCCAGAAGGGGGAATAGCTTTCCTCACAGCCAAGTTGTGCAGCATGCAGCAGGCCACCACTATCTTACACACTTTGTCAGGCACATAGCACAGGGATCCCCCAGAGAGATGGGGGCAACGAAATCTATCCTTCAGGAGATAGTTCTTTCGATTCCGGTACACCTGTTCATTCACTCTTGGGGGTATGAGAGCTATGTGGGTTCCATCAATGGCACCAATCCCATGTGGGATCTTGGCAAAGGCATAAAATCCAGATTTGATGGCAGGAAGTTCAGCCCTTTGGGGAAACTGGACATATGTTTTCAGGTGTTGGACGAATGCATCCAGGAATTTTGACAGGATGAGGCTGAACATTGGATGTGAGACCCCTGCACCCATGCCCACCTTCACCTGAAATAAGCCCGTAGCCAAAAAATGGAGTACAGATAGCACTTGCACACTTGTAGGAATGGCATGCTGATTCCGATTTGCCGGTTTCAGTACAGGATACATTAATGCACGGAGGTCATGGATAGTAGCTCTATTGAGTCTGTAGATGAAAATGATGTGACGTTCCTCCATAGTTTCCAAATCAACCAGAGGTCAGTAAACAGATGGGGCCCTCCCTCGCCACATGGGTCTGTACCTATGGTGGAGGAAAGAACACATTTTGAGTGTAAACATACACCTGCATCACATGATGTCACTGTATCTTTGTAAGTGTGACACGTAGGTAACACACACAGACGCAAAGTATGAAGTACACCGTCAGACATTTGTGTGCTGAGTTAACTCTGTAATACTGGCATCCTAGTGTGGACACAATTCCAAAAATGGGTGCATGTGAAGATCCTAGAATCATGTCAGCAAGTGACTAAGGTCAGAGATTTGAAGGCCCTGGATGGGGCCCCTTGCCAAGCTATGGTGACGTGGTGGTAGCAAAATGGCAGCCTCCTGCCATCCAGGTATGAGGGAGTGGAAGTGAATTCATTCTGCTTGCGTTAATTGTCATGGCGGAAGGCGGTGTTCACCGCCCTGCACCTGATCATTGGTTTGCATGGTTGTCAATGAGGAACGCCGCAGTAACTATGCCATTTTGTCAGACCTTTGACACTTGACTCGTGATTCCTGTGCAGGCTAGTACTCCACTGCGTGTGCTGCTGTGTCCTGACTCTGGTCCCTGAGATGGCGTGGGTCACAGGGGAAAGGGCCCAGCCTTCACCGCGGAGGAGCTGGAGAAGCTGGTGGATGGGGTCCTACCCCTGTATGCGAAATTGTATGGGCGACCAGAGGAGCAGGTGAGTTGGCGTCTGTCATCCTTAGATGTGTGTTATTGTGGCAGATGCCTGTATGCATATGGGTTAGATTTGTGACTGCCCAGCCGTAGAATGTCTGGCATGTACTGTATGTGAGTTGACAACATGGCTTTTAACAATGGCCGTTCCATAGGGAATGACATGTCATCTGTATTCGGTGCACACATACTGACGTCTGTTTCTTTGCTCTGTGTGTCCCATGCAGGTCAGCGCCCATCAAAAGAAAGGCCTTTGGCAAGCCATCGCCAAGGAAGTATGGACCTTGGGGGTCTACAACCAGCGGAGAGCCCACTGCAGGAAGTGGTGGAAGGACCTGAGGCACTGGGCCAGGAAGACTGGAGAGGCCCAGCTGGGGAAGGCCTCCCAACGAGAAAGGGGTGCCCATCAGACCCTGACCCCCCTAATGGCCTGCATTCTGGCAGTGGCTTATCCAGATTTGGATGGGTGCATGAAGGCAGCACAGCAGCCACAAGGGGGTGAATACCAACACTGTTGTGATACTGCTTTGATGGATGGATGTTAGAGCTGTGGTATGTATGCATTCTAGTGGCAGGCACTTGGACATTTGGGTTCCTGCAGTCCTGCCCCCTCAAAGTCCATGGGATTTTGTGAGGGCTAGTTTGGGCAGTCTCTATAGGCCCATAGGGATCCCCTTTCTGTCATCTATTATGCTTTGTGGCCTCATGGACTTTTAAGTGCATTGGCTGGGCATGGTCTCTGATGGGTGTACTCAACACAGTGTATCAGGTCTATGTTTTCTGTGGGTAATGTGGTGTATTCTGGGGTAATGGCAAATAGTCAGGAGCACAATCATGACGTATGTTGTATGTGCTGCGTGTAAGTGTGTGGCCTGGATGGGAGTGTGTGTGAGCCAGAGATGTACATATATTCAGGTTTTGACAAAGTTCTCCCTTGTTTTGTCTCTCCACCCCTGTGCTCTTGTGTCCTTTGTGTACATCAGCATCATCTGGCAAGAGAGCAGTGGCAGCGACGAGTGAAGATGTAGCAGCCCAAGTTACCAAGGAGGCAGAGGTGGTGGACGCCAAGGGGACCAGTGGGTTGGAGGGTGAAGGGAGTACCATGGGGTAGGCAACTACCACTGGAGGTAGTGACTCTGATACCTCCTCCGATGGGAGCTCCCTGGTGGTGGCACAACCATTCTATGCCATCTCCACCACCCCCATGCCATCACCGCCCTCCCAGTTGCTCCCCACCCAGTTGACCGTGCCCGCTCACCCAGGAGGGTGGGTGTCTCCTTCGCCCCAGACACCTCATCCCTTACTCCAGTCAGCCCTGCTGCCCTCAACGAGGAGACTATTGACCTCCTGAGAACCATCTCTGTAGAGCAGACAACCATTGTGAATGCTTCCAGGGGCTAGCATCCGAGATGCAGCAATGCAATGCCTATCTGGAAGGCATTTGTGGTGCCATGTCTAGCTTACAGAGATCTTTTCAGGCTCTGGTCTCCTTGTTTGATGGAAGCCAGTGTCCCTGGTCTTTCCATCCCCTCTCTCACCACCTCTACCCCTTCCAGCACCCCACTCTCTTCACCCATCCCAAGCAAATGTCCAGACAGCCATGCACACACGTCAACACACAAGAAGCACACAGACAAACACAAGCACCACACTTCCCCCCACAGGCAGGCACACACCCAACATACCACAGCACACGCAACAACATCACCTTCCCCATGTGTGTCATCCTCCCCTGCCACCCTGTCTGTCACCTTACCATTCACACCCACATGCACTGCACCCTCAGTCATTGCTGCCCCCATTCATGCAGTCACAACAACATCTGACATCCAGACGTGCACCCCAGACACCACACCTGCACTCAGCACAACTACATTGACAGACATTTACAGCACACTTACCAGACCTACAGACACCCAGACAACATCCATGTACACTGACAGCTTGTCTTGTCCTACTGTGTCCACCCCCCTCCTCCCAAAGCACTCAAACATTCACAGACATCCACACGACACACATTCACCACACATCAGCATACTTTACAGGCACCTGCATCCATGTCTGGCACACATACACCTGATACAAACACTCCCTCTACATCCACTCCCAGACCTGCCTCCAAATCCCCTCCAACTGCCCCTAAGGAGCTTTTCCTCTCTCGTATTGACCTGTTCAAACCCACTGGCCCACCCCGTCTCGTCCCTAAACCTGCCCATATCTTATCCTTGTCCACTCCTTCCACATCCAAGTCTGCTCGAGTCTGCCCTCTCATTCCTGTGCCTCTTCCCCAGAGAGGAAGAAGCCCCGTGTTGCCCCAGGTCCCTCTGCCACTCCCTGGTCCAATCCAAAGGCAAGCCCAAACCCCTTTCACCTCCCAAACCTAAGCCCAAGCCCCCCCTTCCAGACGTATGTCTCCAGCCCCGCCACCCCCTGCCCCTGTTCCCTGAGGTGCTCATTGCCTTATTTCTGCCCCTTTCAAGTGGAGTACCCTTTGCACATGTGGGAGCCTATTTTTGCCCTTCAGGGTATTTGCAAAGGACTGACCAATGGCCTTATTTGGACAATACTTTTTTTCATTCAATAAAATTTGAGTGCCCAGTGGTCTGTTGGCACAATATAGTGACATTGTTCAGCGTTTCACTGTGGGGGTGTGGTGTGTTCATATGTGTACATTGGTGCAGGTCTTTGTTGCCTTGTGTCTGGTAAGTACATCTTGTTTTGGTATGTATGGCTTGGGAAGGTGGGAGGGGTTGGGAGTGCGTTGCAGGGTGGGTGGGGTGGGTGTGTAACTGTGCCCTTTCTTCCCATGTGTACTAGGTTGCGGTACTTACCGTCGTCCTCTTCGTCGGCGGTCATGGTCGTGGAGGTATATGGCAAGGATCAGCCCTGGCATTATTTCCAAATCTCTCCATGTCTGCATTGGCATGTTGTGTGTGCCTCTGGTGAGTGTGTCCTTTTATATTGTTTGTTTCGGCCATGCTTTGCCTGGCGGTGGTTCCTGCCCCGGAAATGCTGGCGGTCTTGTGTTTCATTATTTGGTGGGAGGGTAGGACCTCTCCGCCGGCCTTTGAGCGGCCTCCTCCATCCTTGTTGGGACTACAAAGATGGCGGTGTTTGGAGGGACCGCTACTTGTTTCTCATTGGCCTCATTATATGGCGGTCCAGACCGCCAGCCTGTTGGCGGTAGTTACAGCCACCACCGGTGGGGCGGTGTTTCCCGCCATGTTCATAATGATCACGTGAGTTTTACAAAGCATCAATAGCTATTACAACATTTTCTAGCAAGCAGTTTTCATGGGAAAGGATTGTAGCTACTATCATTCGGTCAACGCAGTGGAAAATGACAATCTAATTCTCCAAACGGCCATTTTATGATTCGTCTAAGCAATGTAACTTGACATGAGGTCGTGCAACTAGGCCCAAGACCTGTTAATTTAAGGCCTATGATTAATAAAGCAAATACATAATCAATGACCATTCATATGACATACTACTACATTAATCCAAACATGAGCACAACATTTTACATTAATAAGCAGTTAATATGTATGCTTTGTGATTATTCGTGTTCACTCAAATAGGCACATTTTCAAAGTTGTGTGCTATTTCTCTATATTAATTCATTATCTATGCTGATATAAGATTCGAAATTCATGAATATTCATTAGTAAAATTTCAGCATTAAAAATCCGTCCTCTGATGACTAACTATGTCATCACACTTACATCTCCCCACACAAATTTTCACTTCAGCTAAAATTTGTCACCCCTATCCCTTTTAATCTTTTGTTGCCTCTTTGAATTTTCCCTAAACAAATTTTCCATTGTTATCTCTTCCCTCTTCTCTTCATTCTTTTATTTCCTTTGATTTAATCACATGATACAATTTGCATATTCCCAATGCTCCAATTAAACAAATCACAATAATCAATATTTCTTGTACTATTTTCAATATTATCCCTTTCCCAATGTTGCTGAGCCAATTTCCCACTGAAGCAAATCCTTTACCAACTTTTTTCCAAACATCAGATTCTTTCAGCTCTTTTAAATCAGCACTATCATTAGTCAGATTAGTAAGTAAGCTTCTAATTTCTTTTCTATAACCAGGAATACATGAACAACAATGCTTCAAGTTCAGCATTTTGCAAACTCCACCATCTTTTGCTAAAAGAATATCTAACGCAAGGCGGTTCTGAAGAGTCATCGATCTTACTGCAGCCATTTCTGTATCCATTAGGATCATGGCTCCTGAAAAAATTGTCAACATGTTATCCACAATAGTAGACAACTTTCTAATCTTTATAGAATTCAGAACAACTCCTATTGAAGGAATCATTGATCCAAATATATCTCCCGCTATACTAGAAGAAGACCCTCTCCTTTGTTTAATGTGATGTAACCGAGTCATTTTTGGTAATCTTTTCAAGTCTTCAAGTTATCTTTGGAAAACCTATCCCCAAGTAACAAGTGCCACACCATTCTCTTGAAAACGTCAATAGGCATTCAGCCCACAGATGTAATAAATTCTAGGAATCAATGGATCCTGTCCATTCCAGATAAATGTCTATTTGCTCTGAAACAAAAACACATGTCTACATTCACTTGTATCCACAAATAACGAATCAGTACTAGATTTAGGCCTCTATATACAATGCTTTCCTATGTGTTGCACATCTAAAGCTAACCTTCCTTGTGCTTTTATTTCACTAAATGCATAATCATTTTGAAATGTCCTTTTCTCTAAGCCTTTTTCTAACTTCTCCTTTAATGCCTTTCTCCTGTCATCTGTCTGATCTAAGAAGCTCTTTTCTAGTGGTGTAAGCAAGCATGTCAGATTATTTCTATGCACATATGCAGTGCCAAAAGTTAATGTAGGCTCAAAGAATCCTTTCACTAATTCTATAGTGTTCTGCTTAGCTACTCTACTCAGGTACTTAAAGATAGGGACAAAAAACGAAAACACGACATCGTAGTTGGAATAGAAATACTGTATATACTCCTGGATATAGAATCTTGTTAGTAATAGATTACAACTTATCCCATAAGTGAGAGGCACACTATGATAGGAGACTCCTTCCTCGACTGATGAAGGAATCTGCGTGCAGACATAAAAATTTCTTGCATCCATCTTCTCAACATACTCACTCAATAAGTGATAGAAAACATTAGAAGAAAGTTCTCCTTGTGCATTTTCTACATGCAGATATTTCTCATCTAACCTAAACTTCTCTAATTCTGTGAGTGTGGTAGTTGTCTCTAAAGCTAAGGTATGGTTGGCTTTACTCTTGTCAAGAACAGTCATTCCCACAATCAATATCAGGCACATTATCATGCATATAATAGCCAAACCAATACTCAAGTATTTACAGCATCTATTCTTCCGACCCTGCTGGCTAATGTTGCTCATGATCTGAAAAGAATCAGAAAGTAGAAGAGAAAACTAATAACTATGCAGCAAAAATCAAAAACAAAATCTTCAATCTTCTTCAGAAAGTATTTACTGCTTTCAGTCTTATTTCTAGGATCCTTTTGTCAAAATCGGCAAGGTTGTCAAAAAACAGTTTACCAACTTGTCAAATCAGGTTATCAAAAGCCTTTCCCGGTTACTTTTAACAGTCTCTTCTCTTTATACTTCTCTTGGCAAATATTTTCAACAGTTTACTTCATTCGTTTCCTTCAAGTGCCAAAATATTGACTTAAAATGTCTTGATCAAAACAAAAAGACAACAATTCTCTTTGCTATTCACTTGCTCTTGCATACGCCCATTCAGGACCAGTGTACCTTCGACTTGCAATTCTCTTTCTTTTCAGCTTTCGATCTCCATTCAACTCTCCTTCACTCAGATCTTCTCACCTTGTCGTGTCTACTTCCTTCTCAATAGTTGGCACTGTTATTGCTTACTTTCTCTTTGCTTGTGACTCCGGCCACTTATCTCCTTTCAGTAGACCTTTTGTTAATGCTCTTTTCAGTATCAAACTTGTGACTTCTTCTTGCTCTGCAGGTTATTTCTTTTGATGGACCTGCAACTGGTTCAGGAGGAGTCAGATATTAGTGGCTTTGATACACCTCAACTCCTTCCTCCTCGGGCCTGTCGTTGCTCTGTTTGTCTCTCAAGATCGTCTACTTCGGGGAGAGCCCTCCGCTGACTAGACTCTCCTGCTGCCTCAATTGAGATTGGTTCACTTCCACCTTCCTGCAGGTCTTCTCCTTCGTCTCTCACAGGAGTGGCTGAACCACTTTCGATTTGCTCAGATCCGATCTCAGTTTGTCTTTCTCCCCATTCCAGCACTGAGGTTGGTCTGGTCATTGTTGATACTCTTAACAACTCTTCTTCATTGTCCAAAGGACATGCCACTTTCCTTGAATGGCTTGTGTGGATCCAGTTTGGAAATCCAGCGCACTGCACAGCTGTGGTGGTGATCAAAACTACCGGGTACGGGCCTTTCTACCGAGGCTCCAAACATGTCTTCCTCACATGCTTTCTGATCACAACCCAGTCACCTGCTCTCAGGTTGTGTCCTTGATCTTGAGACGGTTGCAGTGTGGTGGCTTCCACCTGATGAGGGAAAGAGTGAACCACATTAGCCAGACCCTTGTAGTAGTACACCACCCTATCATCTGTTATGTTTACAAGAGCATTTGCAGAAACCGCTGGCAACCTTATTGCTATGCCCACGAGGACCTCATGCGGTGATTGTCCTGTCTTCCTGTCAGAGGGGTTTCTCATTATCATCAGAACTAACTGTAGTGCGTCGGGCCATTTCAGATTTATGGATGCACACATCTTCGCCATCCTTGATTTCAAGGTACCATTCATCTGTTCCACAAGTCCTTTTGCTTCCGGGTGGTAACTACAATGAACATAGTAAGCTGAACATAGTATTTTAAGTACTTCATTGTTGAACTGACTTCTTCTATCTGATTCTAAAGAGATTGGAAACCCAAAACGTTGTTTCAGTTCTCTAAGCAGTAATTTTGCTACTGTGAGACTGTCATTTCTTTGTGTAGGGTAAGCTTCAATCCAATGACTAAAGATGAAGACAATCACCAACACATATCTCAATCTTACGCACACAGGCATCTCAATAAAATCCATCTGCATTCTTATGACTGGACCTCCTGCTCTTCCAATGTGGCTCAAATTGACCACTGTCCTTTTGCCCGCATTCATTTGTTGGCAAATGATGCAAAAATTGCAAACTACTTCAGCAACCAGTCTAATGTTTGGATTAAACCACTTCTACTTAAACAATCAAATCATTGCATCCCTCCCAACATGTGCGTGACTATGATAATATCTTGCCATTTAAGTTAACAAACTGTTCGGCAGTACCATTTGGCCTTCTTCTGAAATCCACAGTTCATCCTGATGCTGTACACATTTCAGTTTTGCCCATGACTTTTTCTCATCCCTCTCAACATTATTTTGCAGTGTTTTCAGCTCTTCTAAGGTATCTATTACATGTAATGCATAACTCGGACATGTCTCGTCTTCCTTAAGTAACAGTTCCCAGTTATCCTTGAACAATATTCAGTTCAATGCACAAAACCTTGCGACTTGATCCGTAGATCCATTTCCTATTGACACAAAATCTTATGATTTCAGATGTGCACTGTACTTCACCACGGCAATCTTTTAAGGCATTTGAATAGCTTGCATCAATTCCTGAATTCTCTAACCATTTCTTTCTGGTGAACCAGAAGAGGTCAGGAAACATCTCTTTGACCACAACTGACCAAAATCATGCACTTTCCAAATCCATACTGGCTATCAGTATAGATGGTAAATTCAAGCTGTGCAGAAACATGGCATGCTCTAGTAAGGGCTAACAGTTCTGGTACTTGTGCAGAGTATACTCCTCGAAAACAGGATGCTTTAAATATACCAGAAATTGTGCACACAGCGTATCCTGCTCTCAGTATTCCCGTATTGTCCCATAGACAGGAACCATCAACAAAGATAATTTGGTCATTCTCTTCAAATGGGGTGTCTCTGATATTGGGTCTCAATTACTTCAACACAATCATGCTCAATAGCTTCCAATTTTTCAATTTCAACATTTTCATTTGGGAGTAAGGTTGCCGGGTTAAGCACTGTACATCTTTCCAATGACACATTTGGGGACCCCAAGATGCTTGTCTCATAGCGAGTAAGCCTGGCACCTGTTAGGTACAGCGTCTTGGTTTGGGTAAGCAAAACTTCAATGGAGTGAGGGACCATAATAGTCAGTGGATGTCACATCACAATGCCCTCACACTGTGTGAGGCTTTGACCAACCACAGCAATGGAACACAAACAGCCTGGTAAAGCTGCCTCACCGGGGTCCAAAGTAGCTGAAAAATATGCTACTGGGTGGTTTACACCACCATGGCCTTGAGTCAAGACAGACAAAGAACATGCATCACACTCATGACAGAACAACATCAAGGGTTTTGTGTAGTCAGGCATTCCCAAAGCAGGGGGTTTGCACAAACATTCTCTCAACTCAGAAAATGCTTTCATACAGGAATTATCTAACGCTAGGGGATCAGTGACTTCCTTGTGAGTCAGCTTCTGCAATCTCTTCAAAATGACTAAAAAGTTGGGAATCCACTGGCGACAGTAGCCAATTATCCCCAAAAACATCCTGACATCTCTCTGTGTGGCTGGGGGACTCATCTGCAATATAGCTGTGACCCTTTCTCTGGATATTTTCCTAATTCCCTTCTCAATCTGGTGACCCAAATATTTTACTTCTTTCTGACAGTATTGCAATTTAGTTGGGGACACCTTATGGCCATTTTTTCCCTAATTGGTTCAGTAAGGCTATCGTATCATATTTGCACTCTTATTTTTTTTTGGATGCGATCAACAAATCATCAATGTACTGTACCAGTGTCGATTGGAAAGGAATTCCAATGACTCCAGGTTCTTTTTCAAGATCTGGTTGAATAATGAAGGTGATTCTGAAAACCCTTGAGGAATTCTACGCCAACAGTAGACTTGATCTAAAAATTTGAAACAGAAGAAAAATTGACTATCCTCGTGAAGCGGTACAGAAAAGAATGCTTGTGAAAGGTCTATTACGGTGAACAATTCAGCATCTCATGGAATATGAAACAAAATCACGGCTGAATTTGGCACTACGGGACAACACTTAATCACAATGTCATTTATTTTTCTCAAATCTTGAACAATTCAAACTTCCCTACAGGGCTTTCTCAGTCCCCTTATCAGTGCATTACGTGGACTGCTCAGTACTTCTTTCAAAACTCCTTGGTTCACAAATTCTACAATTATGGGAGGAACCTTCTCAATGATGTCATGTACTGGGGAATCTGGGGAAAAATTGCGTCCGGCTTTACTGAAACCGTGACTGGCTCAACTCCTTTTATTAGGCCAATGTCCTTCCCTGTCAAATCCCAAACTTTCTCTTTAACTGTTCCTTGTAAGTCAAAAGGAAGATCCTTTGCTATGATATCTGGAAAGAACTAATCAGAGGGTACTCCTCATTTATTATCTCACAATCGTTCCCTGGAGCTGGGTCATCTTCATCATCACTGTTCATCTAAATTTCAATCCCATCACTTGAGCAAGTAATCGAGCATCTTGTTTTACAAAGCAAGTCCCTCCCCAATAGGGATAATTGTCTTGAGTCACAAACTACAAATTTGTGTGATCCTTTAAAGTTGCCAATTTTAACCTGAACTGGTTCTGTAATTGGGTTGATTAAATATTGATTTGCTACTCCTACAATCTGGACTATTTTTCCTGAGAGGGCCAGGTTTGGAACTTCTGCAGTTCTCACTGTAGAGCGTGTAGCTCCTGTGTCAACCAAGAGTGAAACTTTGTGACTCATTACCTTTCCCTTCACATATGGACCTTTCTGATCTACTTGTAAGGAAGCTGCAACCACACATTTCTCTTCATCCAAACTCTCTCTCACCCAATCGTTGTTTATTCCATTCTCACTGTTTAACAGGAATTGGTGTACTGTGTTATTTCTCTGGTTAAACCTTTGACCTGTGACCTGTTGAGGAAGTATCACCTGCTGCTGCTCCATTAGGGCTTGAGGTATTTGGATTTGCTGTCTAGGTACCATTTGAACCTGCAGTTGCATTGAGTGAGACTGTGCCATCTGCATATGTGGCTTTTGCAAATGCTGCATGGGATGAACATTTTGCATTTGATTGACATTACTATGAAAATTTGGATTATGACCCCTCATTCTTGATCCTCTCATGTTTTGGAACAAATTGATGTCACTTGTTTGCTGAACAACAGTTCCTCATCCACCATCGGACACTCCCGCTTCCGATGTCCTATTCCTCCACAAGCATGACATGGCAACAATCTCTTCATTCTCTGCACATCATTCTGAACCACTACTGTACCCAAATTGAGACTACGGTTTCCGTTTCCCATTCCTCTACCTCTCGACTGATTTTGAAATACCACATTTCCCTGCTGCTGCTGTGAAAAATGTCCCTGTATTCCTGTTTGTGCCGCTTTAATCTACATCACCATCACCTTTTCTTTCAACTTTCTCTGCTTCAGCTCAATCTGGTCACTATAGTACTATGCACACTGCAATAACTCATCAATCGTCTCCGCTTGCCAACAAGTCAAATGACTCTTAATCATCTGGTTAATTTTAGATCTCAATCCTTCCACAAATCTGAACACAAAATGAATCATGTCTTATAGCTCAATCTTTTCAGTACCACTGTAATGCTTAAACGCCTTCAACAACCTCTCATGTTACGCATGTATTTTCCTTCCTGGGCTGTCCTGTCTATTCTCTGCCAGTCAATGTTTTTAGGCGAAATTCTCTTATTCAAAAATTCAATCACTTTATAGTACTATTTAATTTCTTCGGGAGATGGTGCACCTGTAATTTGGTCTCTCTCTGGCTCTTTGTCGGCCAATCTATGCTCTTCTTACATTCAATCCATAAATCTGCTGAACTACTATCTCTAACAGGGTGTTCAAATCTTCCCACAGGCATTTTGCAAGTTTCACAAACCTGTCTGTCTGCTGGTATCACTCTACTGGTTTCTCTCTCAACCTGGGATAATCCTTGGTAAATGACAGACTGTTACTTCTGCTCCAAGGGACAGGGATAAAATTCCCTCTTGGAATTTCTCTCATTGGCAAATATTTTACTGTGTCCTCAACCTGCTGCACATTTGCAGTAAGATTTATAGAATCCCTTTTCTTCTCATCTCTTTTCTTTACCCATCTTCCTTCCCATTTGTCTAATGCTCCCCATGTTTGAACACTTTGAAGTAACTCCCTAAGGTGTGCCTTCATCCCTGCGGACCTCATGTGTTTGAAATCCTTTGAGTCAAAATCGAACCTGTAACTCCTCTTCAAATGTTTTGTTTTTTCAATTTCTATGCCGCATTTCTCTGCTAGGTCTGCTAGCGTTTGGTGCACCTCACTCGCTTCCCTTGTAATTTTCCAGGCACAAGTATCTCAATTCTGCTTTTGTGTAGGATTCAAATCTGTTCACACCCATAGTTCCTTCAATAAGTTCATCTGCTTCCATCCCTAGACTAGTATAGTTCAAGTACTCTTCTCCCCTAGGAGCACTCTGCAGGGTACTCAGCTTATCTAACCATTCAGTCAATTGTTGGGCAGTAAAACCTTGCAGTGAAATGTTGTTGGACTAGATATTTGGCAACAGTTGTACAGGCAGTTTTGGAGACAGAGGTGTCAGTAACTTCAGGCTATGACTGATGTTTGACACTGTTCCAGCATTCAGAGGAACTCCTAAAGGATTGAGGTCTAACAATGATCCTATTCCGTCAAAGCTCTGTCCCACAGGAGAGACTACTCTGGTACTCTCATTGAGTCCTCCCCTAATTAAATTCTGACCATTTGTATTGTTATTTCCCTGGGCAAACATTGGTATGACTGGACCAATGGTGATGGGTACAGACACAGCGTCTGTACTTGGTCTAAAATTTGGGGTCTGTGGGTGCAGATTCTGACTCATCAGTACAGACATGTATGTCTGTATACCTGTTATAGGAGTGTACTTTGGTATTGCTTGTGACTGCACTTGAGGCAGTAAGAGTGGAGTTGGCTCTGTCTGAACCAATGTTGGTTTCTGGTAAACCTATAATTTTGGCACTATTAAATTTGTTGCTGTTTCCACAATGGGTACATCAGGGTAGATTCTCAGGACATTCAGCTGTGGCATTGGATTTTGAGCTGTCGGTGCAGTAGGCAGGTTAGGACTGCTCTGCATTGGGCTCTGAGTCATGCTAGGATTAATCTGCACTGGACTCGTCATGTTAACTGGTGTCGGTGCCAAAGGATTTACACAAATGCTCGCACCGCTCTCTTGTGCTGCATTCAGTGAGGGATGATTTCTCAGTAGTTATAAATTGAACTCATCGTCATCTGACTCTTCCTCAAGTGTTAAAGATCTAGACTCTTTTGATCTCCACTCCCTACTCTTGGAGGGGCTTCTGTTTGTCTTTCTGGTAGCTTTCCTCTCTTCTCTCTCACTGTCCTGTGTAATTACAAGAAACAACTTAATTCCCTGTAAGGTCTTGGTTCTCCAAAATTTCTGATCGCTGTCCCATCTAGCCTCCACTAGTGTCTTTTCTGCCTTTCTCATTCTCCTCTCAAACTTCTGTTGCTGTCTGGCTACTAATTCCCAGATTGCTAATGCCTCGAACTGTGCTGGTCTCGGAGGGGGTTTCAAATCATATAGCACCCTCCTCAAATTCTCTAAACTCCTCAAATTAAATGTTCCATGGCCAGGAAACGCTAAGCTCCCATCTTTCTCTGTCACTTGGCACCATTGTTTCAGCCAAAGATATGGCACAGCACCCTTTCCTTCGATTACAATGTACCTTCTGTTGGTGCAATATCTCTTATGCTTGTTATAATATGTGTATATCCCAATAGGGCACTATTTAAAGGTTTGAAAAAACTTCATTTCTGCGACCTTTATGTTATTCTAAATCAAATCAGGAAGTGACTTTCAATCCCAGAATCCTTTTCACTGACCTTCTTACCAATTGAGCTTCACAGTTGTTCACCAATCGGTGCAAGACCCTTCTCACTAACCAACTTATGCCAGAGCAGCTCCAATGACATCGCACTCACACATATAGCGGCTAATAAAGTCTTGCGGCTTGTCCTCTTAAACTCAAATTCACACTCACCAAAGGCAAAATTATTGCGATCACTAAACAAAATCAAAACCCAATTTGTCTGTTCACTACAGGTAGGGAAACACAATTGCTTCAGAAACCTTATGGATTTTTCAATGAAGACCTTTTGCTTTAGCAGCTACTCTTTCTTTCTAAATTTTCCTGATGCACAAGCAAAATTCGACCCTCAAATTTTACTCTCAACTGATCAGTGGGTCTGTCCTGGTGCCCATAGGACTCACCAGATCTTAGTTGAAAATTCTTTCACTCCCTTTAACTCACACTCTGACTTGTTGACCACAGCCGATCGACTTATTAAACCAGACAAATTACAACAAAACTCAAGTGTCGTACACTTTTCAATATACTCCTGAGTCTTAGACCTCACAGGGCCCACAAACCAACAAACACGTGGACAAGAATACACCCACACTATCACGACCCACAAATCAACGTGGCAGTCTTTCAACCGCGGTAATCCATTGGCAGTACACACCGCCACGCTCAAAATACACACACATTTACAAAACACCACCACATTGGACAATTTGAAATACACACAACTGATACACATACACACACCACAGCCACACACTCACACCACTATAAAACACACACCCACATCACCCACAAACCCTTACTACCAGAAATTTGAAAGCAGGCCAGAGAGAGACACTACCTTAAACAACACCAGCATCCACAGACACACAACACCATCACTTACACAACATCCAGGCACCTCAAACAACACACACCAACACATCCCCTCACACATCACAACACACGACATCTCACACATCACCCACACCACATCATGGCACTTCAACAACACCCCAGGTTCTCTGAGGAGGAGCTCAGGGTCATGGTGGAGGAAATCGTCCGGGTAGAGCCACAGCTATTTGGATCACAGGTGCAGCACACCTCCATTGCAAGGAAGATGGAGCTATGGCATAGTATTGTCGACAGGGTCAACGCAGTGGGAAAGCATCCAAGAGCACAGGATGACATCAGGAAGAGGTGGAATGACCTACGGGGGAAGGTGCGTTCCGTGGTCTCCAGACACCAGATTGCAGTACAGAGGACTGGCGGTGGACCCCCACCTCCTCCCCCACAACTAACAACATGGGAGGAGCAAGTCTTGGCAATACTGCATCCTGAGGGCCTTGCAGGAGTAGCAGGAGGAATGGACTCTTGTAAGACAAATCTTTACTACTTTATCCCCCACCCTACCTGCATACCATCACATACCCCACCCTTACCCTCACACCCATCACCCCAGCAATCCACAGATACCCCACCAACACAACCCACACATCCCAAAAACAAGCCCTGCATGTAACACCAATGCATGGACACCCATCACCAAAGCATGTCCAGTACAGATACCACACAGAGCCCAAACCAACTATCACACAAGGACCAAGCCAAGAATGCAAGCACTGGAGTACAGGGTCACTCACCCATTGCACACGATGGCACACACAGATGCAATAATCATGCTTTTACACCCCTACAGGATCCATACGCAACGTCACTGGACAGGAGGTGGCAGACATATACCAGTCCCCTCACAGAAGAGACCCACAGTGATGACAGCAGCTCTGCACAACTGGATCAAGCTGACCAGCCCGGCCCATTAGGGACCTCGGGACAGTTGGTTCCCCTGACACAGTCACAAGCCACCACAGACTATCCCCCTCAAGAAACACCAGCACAGCACCCACCGAGCAGGCCCATCCCTCTGTCCCCAGGACATGTCCTTCAGCAGTATGTCCACTACTACAGGGAACCCAGGCAACCTCACTAACACAGGACGATCAGGGACCTGGGGGCAGTGGCAGTGGGCACACAGTTAAGGGGACAGAGGCACAGGACAACAGGGAAGCTGGGAGGACTGCTGTGCGACAGGGGGAGGACAGGCCCAGGGAACCCACTCTCCACAAGGCACTCTCCAACATCATGGGAGCTTACCATCATACCCAGGAGACGATGGCAACAGTACTGGCCACGTTTCAGGAGACCCAGCGGCTGCAGAAGGAACACTACCTTGGGATCAGGGAGGACTTGAAGTCCATTAACAACACACTGGTCACCATGCATGGGTGCTGGCAGACCTTGTCAACACCAGGAGGGACACTGTGGCACAACAAGGGGCCCCTGACACTAGCCTGGAAGATGAACAGCCCTTCACCTCCGCCGGCGCTAGTGGACAGGAGGTACCACCACAGGAACACAACACCAGCACCCAACCCCTGCAGATGGAGAACCACCCCGCAAACGCTCTTTGAGATCCAGGAACAAGACAGAGAACATTGCCAAGACCCTCTCCAGGAAATGAGACCCCCATGAATGTCACCCTTCTGTCCCACTTTGTCACCCTGTCCATCCTTAAACTGCCATTGCTCCACTTCCTATGACCCTTTGGACAATGCACCTGTGAAACAAATAGACTGGACTCTGCCATGGACATTCCTCCACCATCCCCCAGCCCATTTCACAACCCCCTCCACTTATTAGCACAGAAATAAACACACTTCAATCACAAAACAATCTGGAGTCAGTCTGTGCTTTCACAAATGTGTAATTGCAATAACCATGGAATATAGCAATGCCAATTTACTTGTGCACATACAGATGTAGCACAGCTGTAGGCCAGGAGGAAATATAGCAGAGGGCACAAAGTGGGACCCATGTATGTGAAATGGAAAGGCAAAGGGACAAGTCAGGGTCCATACACTGAGTGAAAATGCAGACTTATGCTAGCTCCAACAATAGTATGAGATGTGGGAGGCAGTGACATCTTCTTACCTGTGTCTCACTGGAAGTATTGCATGATTATGTTGTTTCAGTTGTCGATATCCTCTTCTTCTGCCTCCTCTTCTTCACTGTCCACAAGCCACGCACCTGCCACAAGACCACCAGCTGGCCCATCCTCCTGCAGAAAAGGCACCTGCCATCGCAAAGCCAGGTTGTGCAGCACACAGCAGGCCACGATGATCTGGTACACCTTCTTTGGTGAGTAGTATAGGGAACCACCTGTCATATGGAGGCACTGGAATCTGGCCTTCAGGAGGCCGAAGGTGCGTTCGATCACCCTCCTAGTTCGCCCATGTGCCTCATTGTAGCGTTCCTCTGCCCTTGTCCTGGGATTCCTCACTGGGGTCAGTAGCCATGACAGGTTGGGGTAACCAGAGCCACCTGCAAATATCGAGGGACAACTGTTAGACACACACTAACCCTTAGGGACAACCCCATACCCAGGCACCTATTCACACTGTATTGGGTCCTTGGCCTCACCTATTAGCCACACACGGTGCCTCTGGAGTTGCCCCATCACATAAGGGATGCTGCTATTCCTCAAAATGTAAGCGTCATGCACTGAGCCAGGAAACTTTCCATTCACATGGGAGATGTACTGGTCTGCCAAACACACCATCTGCACATTCATCGAATGGTTGCTCTTCCGGTTTCTGTACACCTGTTCACTCCTGTGTGGGGGTACTAATGCCACATGTGTCCCATCAATGGCACAAATGATGTTGGGGATGTGTCCCAGGTCATAGAAGTCACCTTTTACTGTGGGCAAATCCTCCACCTGAGGGAACATGATGTAGCTGCACATGTGTTTCAGCAGGGCAGACAACACTCTGGACAACACGTTAGAGAACATTGGTTGGGACATCCCTGATGCTATGGCCACTGTTTTTTGAAAGGAACCACTTGCCAGGAAATGGAGTACTGACAGCACCTGCACTAGAGGGGGTATCCCTGTGGGATGGCGGATAGCTGACATCAGGTCTGGCTCCAACTGGGCACACAGTTCCTGGATTGTTGCACAATCAAGTCTGTATGTGACTATGATGTGTCTCTCTTCTATTGTCGACAGGTCTGTACACCGGAGGATGCCGCCATCCCATCACCTGCCCCAGCAGACGTGCCCTATGGAGGAGAACAGCGAGTCGAGAGTCAGCCAACACTGAGGTATCACAAAATGTAATTTGCAGAAATGTATTAATCAGCAATGTGCTTGTAACTGTGTGTATTCCAGGCCTAGATAGGTGTGACACAGTTATTATTAATGCCATGTGGCCCCCTGAAATGGCGGCTGCCTGACCTGTAAGGTGGGACAAGGAGATATGAGGTAACTGTGCTGGTGTTGTACACCGTCGCGGTGAGCGGTCGAAGACCGCAGCGCAATTCAGCATTGGTTAACATTGGGCCCTTTGGGTCCGAGGAGCCAATGACGATGTACGCCGGCAGTGACGGTATGCACCGCCGTGGACGTTGCCGCCATTTTCTGTCTGTTCACTCACTTGATACCTGACCTTCAACAGGAGAAAACCTACACTGCAAGTGCTGCCATGACCTGTGTCTGGAAGCGACGATGGCTCATGTGTCTGGGGAAAGGGCCCATGCCTTCACTTCGGAGGTGTTGGAGAAACTAGTGGATGGGGTCCTCCCCCAGTACATGCAGCTGTACAGTCCTCCAGACAAACAGGTGAGTAACTGTGAGCATGCTGAATGGGAACTGCCTGCTTTGAGTGGTGTGGCTGGAAGATACATGGGGGGAGCTGAGGCCTACATGTGCGGATGGTGAGTGTATGTGCGTCAGGGCATGGGTGGAAACTGGTGGGCAATGAGTATGAAGGCCAGTTGAGTAATTTCCTTTCACCCTGTACCATTCCTCCAGGTCGGCGCCCACCAGAAGGAGGCTATTTGGCGTGCCATTGCCAAGGACGTCTGGACCCTGGGGGTCTACCACAGACGGAGCACCCATTGCTGTAAAAGAAGGGAGGACCTGCGCCGCTGGAGCAAGAAGACGGCAGACGCCCACCTGGGGATGGCCTCCCAACGTTGGAGGGGTGCCCGTCACCCCAACCCCCCGATGTTCCGGATCCTGGCGGTGGCCTATCATGAGTTGGATGGGCGCTTGAGGGCATCACAGCAGCCACAAGGGGGTGAGTACTCTCTCATTCAGCTGACTCTGCCGCATTACGAGGTGTCTGGGCGGGGGAGGTGGGCAGTGAGTTCCCCTAGGCCAGGGCGATCTTGGTAGGCAAGGTCTCTTGTGAGGCACGCTATGTGGCACCCAAACCCCACTAGTGGTATGAACCATCTACACCTAGTCAGGCTCCTGTGACTTCCAGGTGTGCAGCAATTGGGCTTAGGCCTCGTACCCCATGGGCATGTGAAAAATCTAGGAACTACAAGTGCATGGCGTAGTGCAGAGGGTTGCTCACTGTCTGTTGTGTCCGCCAGAGGTAGTGGTGTTGCATGCACTGAACATGTCTTTCTTCTGTCCCCCCCTTTTTGTGGTCTCCCTGTTCTTGTGTGCAATAGCATCATCAGGCGGAGGAGCATTGGCACTGGAGCAGGAGGAAGCTGCATCCCACATGGCCCTGGAGAGTGAAGTAACGGAGTCTGAAGCCACCAGTGGGACAGAGGGCGAGGGGAGCTCCATGGCAGAGACAGGAGCAGAGACCAGCGACAGCGACTCCTCCTCTGATGGGAGCTCCCTTGCGGTGGCGGGCTCCTCTGTGCCCACCGAATCAACAGGTACAGCTGCCACCCCTCCTACCAGCACTACCCTCCCAGCAGCCCCTCAGCATCTGTCCCGTACCCGCTCACCCAGGAGGGTGGGCATCTCTTTCGCCCCAGGCACCTCAGGCCTTGCCCCAGTCAGCCCTGCTGCCCTCAGTGAGGAGGCTATTGACCTCCTGAGATCCCTCACTGTTGGGCAGTCTACCATTCTGAATGCCATCCAGGGTGTTGAGAGGCATTTGCAACAAACAAATGCATACCTGGAGAGCATTCATTCTGGGCAGGCAGCCCAACAGAGAGCATTTCAGGCTCTGGCCTTAGCACTGATGGCAGCCATTGTCCCTGTGTCCAGCCTCCCCACTCCAACCTCCTCCACCCAGACCCAATCCCCTGTACCTCTGCCTATCCCAAGCACACCATCAGACCAGCATGCACACACATCAACACACAAGAGTGCGTCAGGCAAACATAAGCACCACACATCCCACATGCACTCACACAAACAACATACCCATGCACACATACCAACATCCACTGTGTCCCCCTCCTCCACGTCTCCCTCCACCCTCCCAGTCTTGTATCCACTCACACCTGCATGCACTACATCCTCAGCCACTACCTCCATCACCAGCACGCCCATCAACACACACCGCTCACATGCAATCACCACCCCCACTACCATTCACACATCCCATTGTCCTCTACCAGTGTGTCTGTGAGCCCTCCTCCCAAAGTACACAAACGCAGGCACCCAGCCATCCACCTCACAACAGCCTCCAGCCCATGCACCTTCACCCAAATTCAGCAGACTTACACCTCCTACAACCACTACCTCTTCCTCCACTCCCAAACCACCTCCATCTTCCCGTCCCATTGTGTCTAAAAAAAACTCTTCCTGCCTAACATTGACCTCTTCCCTACACCTCCCCCTGTCCTTCCCCTAGGGTCAGGCTTTCCAGGTCCCAGCCCAGCACCTCAGCCACCACATCCCCAGGCATAGTGGTGCCAGCAACTGCAGGGTCATGAAGTGCGCCAACCATCAGGGCTGCCAGGTTGCCACGTAGCGAGGGCAAGGACATTCCGCCACCTGCCTAGGTGAAAAAGGTGCCCACATCCCAGAGGGAGAAGCCAAAACCACCAGCCACCAAGGGGTCAGCAAAAATTAAAGGGGATAGTGGCAAGACAACTGCGCCACCATCCAAGGTGTGGAAGGGCCAAAAACTGAAGGGCAAGTCAGGAGAGGGCATGGTGGCACAGACTGAGGGACGAGTGTCACACCTTCTGTCCACATCCACGCCAACCTGTATGGCGGCGAACATCTCCAACTGCACCACAACCTGCACGCCACCTGCACCGCCTCCAGCACGTCTACAGCCGCTGCGACAGTCCCCAGCCTCTTCCCCGGTGGGCAGCCGTCCGAGGCTGCAGGAGACATCCTGCTTTCTGCCTCAGCAGGTGCTGACACATGCCCCGCCGCCAGCCCCGCCGCCAGCCCCGCCGCCACAGACCCTGCCACCAGCACCGCCACCACAGACCCCACCACCAACACCGCCACCACAGACCCCGCCGCCAGTACTGCCACCACAGACCCTGCCGCCAGCACCTCCACCACAGACACCGCCGCAAGCACCGCCAGTGGCCCCGCGATGTCCTCGGACAGTGGCACCACCGCTGACATGCCTACCTTCCCCAGTGGTCAGTCGTCCGAGGCTGGTGGTGAATTCCAGGACCCTAGGCAGCTTCCATGAAGCATAACTGTCATCTCTGTTGGCACCTGTAGGTGGAATGCGAAGAAGCTGCAGCAGTGTGGGGTATGCCGCTGCCTCCATTGTGTATCATGCTACCTGTACCTCGCCAATGTCGTGCCACGTACACCCAGGTGAGTGAATTGTACCGGCCACACTGCACGTGGAGCATTCTGGGCACCATACCCCCTCCAGAACCAGTGGAGATTGACATCCACTACCTCAGTCCTTGGCAGATGAAGCACTCTGGGCACCAGGCCCCCTCCAGAACCAGTGGAGAGATACATCCACTACCTTAGTCCTTGGCAGGATGAAGCACTCTCGGCACCAGGCCCCCTCCAGAACCAGTGGAGAATCACATCCACTATCTCAGTCCTTGGCAGGATGAAGCACTCTGGGCACCAGGCCCCCTCCAGAACCAATGGAGAGATACATCCACTACCTCAGTCCTTGGCAGGATGAAGCACTCTCAGCACCAGGCCCCCTCCAGAACCAGTGGAGAATCACATCCACTACCTCAGTCCTTGGCAGGATGAAGCACTCTGGGCACAATGCCCCCTCCAGAACCAGTGGAGAGATACATCCACTACCTCAGTCCTTGGCCGGATGAAACACTCTGGGCACCAGGCCCCCTCCAGAACCATTGGAGACTGTTATCCACTTGAGAGACTGTGGGCCTGATTCTAACTTTGGAGGACGGTGTTAAACCGTCCCAAAAGTGGCGGATATACCACCTACCGTATTACGAGTTCCATAGGATATAATGGACTCGTAATACGGTAGGTGGTATATCCGCCACTTTTGGGACGGTTTAACACCGTCCTCCAAAGTTAGAATCAGGCCCTGTGTCTTTGCACTCCCCAAGATAAAACAGTGGGCAAACCACCCACTGGAGAGACTTGAGAGACTGTGGCTTTGCACTCCCCAGGATACATCAGTGGGCAAACCACCCACTGGAGAGACTTGAGAGACTGTGGCTTTGCACTCCCCGGGATAAAGCAGTGGGCAAACCACTCACTTGAGAGACTTGAGAGACTGTGGCTTTGCACTCCCCAGGATACAGCAATGGGCATGGAGCCCCCTTGTGCAGCAGAGGCGTCGTGCGTTCATCTGGCTGAGGTGCCCACCCTCCCCCGAGGTGTCTGTTGCATTTCGATCTGATGCCCCAGCAGTGTTCTCTCTGTTTCCAGTCAAGTATCTAGTGTAGGCTTCGCCCATGCATTTTGGGCCCAGTGGTCCACGGACAATGATTGGTGCACTATCTGGACTTGTGTAGTTGGTGCACATAATTGTATTTACTGGATTTTGAACTTTGATAATGAGATTTCACATGATTACATTCGTTCAAATCATTTCCTTTTGTCCTTGCGTTCTTCCAGGGTGTGGGGGGCTGTATGTGTAATGTTGCTGCATGTAATTGTGTGTATGGTGTTGTGGGTGAGGGTGGGGGTGCTGCGTGTTGCGTGTGTGTGTCACTCTCTTTCCCCCCCCCCCTGTGTTGTAGGTGCAGTACTCACCGTGGTTGTCGCCGCCGTCTTTGGTGCTCCTGATAGAAGAGAAGGAAGACCAGCATCAGCAGTATCTGCAATTCAGGCCCCATGGCGTCCTGGTTCCTCGTGGGGTGTGGATAGGTGAGTGTTTTCCCTTCTGTGTACTGTTTACACCGTGTTTTTGTTCGCGTTGGTTCCACCCCGGAAAAGGTGGCAGATAGGCCTCCTGTGATAAAGTGGGTGGTACATTGTCTTCCGCCTGTCTGTTGGCAGTTACTGCCGCGGTGTTTATTTCTACCGCCGTGGCGGTCGTAGTGTTAAAGTGGCTGTCTATGTTGGCGGTTTCCGCCATGGTCATGATTCCATTTTTTTTCCGCCAGACTGTGTGCGGTATTACTGCCGCTTTAACACCGACCGCCAGGGTTGTAATGAGGGCCTAATTCTCTAAACGTCCATTTTATGATTCGTCTAACCACTGCAACATGACCTGAGGCCGTGCAACTAGGCCCAAGACTTTGCTAATTTAAGGCCTATGATTAATGAAGCAAACACATAATACATGACCATTAATATGACATACTACTACATTAATTCAACCATGAGCATGACATTTTACATTAATGAGTAGTTAATAAGTATACTTCGTGATTATAGGTGGTCACACAAGTAGGCACATTTTCAAAGTTGTGTGTTATTTCTCTATATTAATATTTTCTATGCAGATTTAACATTCAGAATTCATGAATATTCATTAGTAAAATTTCAGCGTTAACACATGCTAGTATGGGGACCCCGGAATTCAGAGATGTGCAAATAACAACTGCTTCTCAACACCCTATCTTGTGTCCATTTTGGAAATACAAAGGTTTCCTTGATACCTAATTTTCACTCTTTATATTTCACCAAATGAATTGCTTTATACCCAGTACACAATGAAAACCCATTGCAGGTGCAGCTCATTTATTGGCTCTGGGTACCTAGGGTTCTCGATGAACCTACAAGACCTTTATATCCCTGCAACCAGAAGAGTCCAGCAGACGTAACGGTATATTGCTTTAAAAAATCTGTTATAGCTGGGAAAAGTTTTAGAGAAATATGTGGACAGTAATGGCTCTTTTTGTATCTCAATTGTAATTTGTTTTTATATTAACTGTTACTTTCTGTAGGAAAATCTTTAAAGGATCTACACAAATGACCCCTTGCTGAGTTCAGAATTTTATCTTCTTTCCAGAAATATTTAGCTGTCTGGGATCCACCATTGGTTTTACACCCATTTCTGTCACTAACTGGAAGGAGGCTGAAAGCACAAAAAATAGTACAAATGGGGTATGTCCCAGTAAAATGCCAAAATTGTGTTCAAAAAATAGTTTTTCTGATTTAAGTCTGCCTGTCCATGAAAGCTGGGAAGATGGTGATTTTAGCATCACAAACCCTTTGTTGATGCCATTTTCAGAGAAAAGACCACCTGCTTTCTTCTGCAGCCCTTTTTCCCATTTGTTGGAAAAAACTAACTTTTAGCTGTATTTTGGCTAATTTTTTGGTCTCCTCCAGGGGAACCCACAAACTTTGGGTACCTTTAGAATCCCTAGAATGTTGGAAAAACAATTGGCATGGATATCTTATGTGGACAAAAAACTATGAGAACCTAAGCGCAAAATAACCCAAAAAGCAAAAAAAAAGGGCTTGGCACAAGAGAGGGAAAGGTCTGGCAGCGAAGGACTCAATCACGACTATAACATGTTTTTTACAAGAAGTATATGTATATTTCCATGTCCTAAGGTAATTGTAACTCACGCCCCTGCCATGAGCAGTTTTTTAATCAAAATTTTACTGCAAATATTATATTGATATTATCAATGATGTTATCAAAGATGTCATGAGTTCCATAATTTGTGGGGTAAGTAGCAGTGCATGGCGAGGGTGCAAGTTATAGTTACCTTAGGGCACAAGTTATAGTTAATTGAGATAACTCTAACTATAAGTGAATTTCCATGGTTTTGTACATTTAAAATTTGAACCTACCTAGAAACTTGGTATATTTTGTAATTATTATGAAAAGGTATATGGAGAAAAAGAGTAATGTTGTATTTGGAAAAATAATGAACTGCAATATCCAGAATGCATTGTAAAAGCTCACTAACTCTTAGAGTATAAATAACAACAGAAGGAAAGGACTTTTAAACCGTGATGAAGACTGCTTAGTCGAAACGTGTTGTTTTGTTCACTGCATCAATAAAATAAGAAGATTCTCTTTAACGGAGTGCGCGGCAAAAACTTCTTGCTTTACATATATATATATATATATATAGATATATATATATAAACAAAATGGTCCTCCTTATGGTGCGCTATTTCATGCTGGTGCAGTTTTGAGGAATGGACCTTTCCTCTAAGTCATTTTAAAGCAAACAGTTGATAACAACTGCAACATTGCACTACAGGAGAAAGATTGACTCTTTTCTTTATTTGCAGTCAAAAAAGTCACCAACCATCACCACCGACGTGTTTCGACCTACTGGTCTTGTTCACAGTATCTCAATATTTTTTCAATGTCTATTATTTATAGTCTCTTCACTATTGCCCATTCGGATGCATTATGGGAAATGTAGTGTATTAGAAAACTCATATTAAAAACAAAGGATTCCACCCACCAAATATGCAAAAATAAATTACTCTGTGTGCAAAAACCACTGGAATTTCATGTATTGTTCACATATCTCTCTAAATCAACCCAAACTGGGAAGTATATATTATAGCATGAGGATGACTGTCTGATTATTATGGTCCTAGTTTAGAAAATTCGTTCAACTTGCCATCATTGCTGATCATCATGTATTACTTCATTTCAACATGGAACTTATTATCAGTCTCTGTAATTTACATTAATGTATAGCAGTAGAAATCCTACTTATTGCATCCATTGATACTAGATGATGAGCTAATTATATCCCTACATTATGTCCCTAATATACATATGCATCTTTAATTATAAGCGATAATGAAGTTCCTCACCCCCATTGCGACCCCTCGGACTCTTAGTTCTTAACTGTATTATGAATCGTGATTCCAAACGTCTTAGTCTCAACTCCCTGTTTCCTCCTCTTTCATTGCTGTCACCTCTTACAATTCCAAAGAATTTCATATCTGTCCAACTGGCTCCATCATGAGTCATCAAATGTTTGGCCATGACATAGGTCTGATCCTTGTTTTGAACAGCTCTAATATGTTCTAGGATCCGTTTTTAAGAGGACAGATTGTACTGCCCACATAACGTAATCCACAGATACATTGAATTATATATAACACATAGTTAGAGTTGCAAGTGATCCTTTTGTTACTCCTCACATTATTGCCACCAGAGTCCACAGACTCCTTCATATGTATTCCTATGCGACATGCTTTGCATTTGTCACAGCATACAAAGCCAGTTGTTTGAACTGCAAGACAATTTGATTGTTTTTTTTATCTGAAAATGGCTGTTAACCAACATTTCTTGTAGAGACTGAACTTTCTTATAGGTTACCATTGGTCTATCACCCACCATTTTGCCCACATCTGGGTCCTTTCTTATAAAGTCCCAGTATTTGTTCAGGATATTTGAGATTAGATGACTTTCCTTGCTGTATGTCATTATGAATCTTATGTTCAGGTCCTCCTGTGGGGTGTTTTTCTTAGGTTTATTCAATAATTCCTCTCTTGTCCGAGCTCTTGCTTTTAATTCTCCAGATCTTATCTCTTTGTTTTTATATTTTATCTGAAGGAACCTGTGCCTGATTTCAGCAAACTTTTGTTCCATTTCTTGTTCAGTTGAGCAATTCTGTTTCATCCTGATAAATTCCCCATACAGTATGCTCCTTTTGAGTGATGCTGGATGGAAACTGTCTCCATGCACTATACTGTTAGTAGATGTTTATTTTCCAAATAGGGTAGTCTCAATTTGATTGTTCTCTAAATATAGCCTCACGTCCAAAAACTGGACACAATTATCACTCATATTGTACATGAATTATAGGCCCATGTCATGTTGATTAAGTTTTTCAAAATATTGCATGAATTCTTTCTCTGTGCCATTCCAGATGATAAAGAGATTGTCTATATATCTTAACCAGATTACAGTTTTTCCGCTAGTACTTAATTATCTTCTCCCCACGTTACATGTTTTTCCCACCAACCCATGGTGAGGTTCGCTTAGCTGGGTGAAAAGGACACACCCATCGCTGTCCCACAAATTTGGGCATATACTTGGTGATTGAATAAGAATATATTGTTATTTAGGCATAGATCTATCATTTTCAGTAGCATTTGTGAATGTTTCCACTTATTCATATCACATTGTTGCAGGAAATAATGCACTGCTTTCAATCCTATTTCATGATTAATGGATGTATATAGGGATACCACATCAATGGTGACTAATTTGTAACCCTCATCCCATCCAATGCCTGAAGGAATCCTGAAAAAATCACCTGTATCCTTGATATTAGAGCTTAGATTATGTACTAGTGGTGCCAGAAAGTAATCCACATAGGTTGAGACATTTTCATACAATGCTCCACAGCTGGAAATATTTGGACGTCCTGGCGGGTTTTCCAAATTATTGTGTATCTTTGGGAGAAAATAAATAGTGGGTAGACTAGGGTTCTCATTTCTCAGGAACGCTCTTTCACCAGCATTTAGCAGGCCTTCCTCATACCATATATCCAATTGTTGATTCAGCTACAAGGTCAGTTTGTTTATAGGATTCTTTTTCAATTTCAAATAATGATTTTTCTCCTTTAGTTGTCGATAAGCCTCCTCCATATACTGTTTCCATAATCACTATGTTGCCTCCCTTGTCAGCTGGTTTTATTTCCAAATGATTGTTTTCCATGAGTTCCTTAAGTGCCTTGCATTCCTTTAGAGTGACATTCTCACTTTTAATATTTTTTATCTTCTTCATCTTATCAAGTTCATAAATCACCAGGTCAAGGAATGTATCCATCCTGTTCCCGTTTTGACTGCAAATAAAGAAAATAATAAATCTTTCTCCTGAAGTGCAGTGTTGCAACTGTTTGCTTTTGAATATATATATATATATATGTATATATATATATAAGCCACCATTTTAATTGGTGGTGATGATGCACTTAATATTCATAAACACACTATTTAACAATCTAAAATGGCTTATACCAGACCTCGCCATCAGAAGGACATTTGCAAGTAGCCAGAATTCAGTGCAAATTTTTAAAACTCCACAACAGACACAGCCATAGGCTGACATGTGTGAATGCAATGTACGAAAGCCAATGGATGTGTCTGTTTCCACTGACGGTCTTGCACATCATGGGGCATATTTATACTCCGTTTGCGCCGAATTTGCGTCGTTTTTTTCGACGCAAATTCGACGCAAAACTAACTCCATATTTATACTTTGGCGTTAGACGCGTCTAGCGCCAAAGTTCCTGGAATTAGCATCTTTTTTTTGTGTGAACACCTTCCTTGCGTTAATGATATACAAGGTAGGCGTTCCCGTCTTAAAAAATGACTGCGATGCTATTGCGTCGGATTTATACTCCCGGGCAAAAATGACGCCCGGGAGTGGGCGGGTCTAAAAAACCCGCATTTGCTCCTGATTTTAGCGCCTGGGTCAGGGCAGGCGTTAAGGGACCTGTGGGCTCAGAATGAGCCCAGAGGTGCCCTCCCCTGCCCCCAGGGACACCCCCTGTCACCCTTGCCCACCCCAGGAGGACACCTAAGGATGGAGGGACCCACCCCAGGGACACTAAGGTAAGTCCAGGTAAGTTTTTTTTAAAAATTATTTTTGTGGCATAGGGGGGCCTGATTTGTGCCCCCCTACATGCCACTATGCCCAATGACCATGCCCAGGGGACAGAAGTCCCCTGGGCATGGCCATTGGGCAAGGGGGCATGACTCCTGTCTTTGCTAAGACAGGAGTCATTTCAATGGGGGATGGGCGTCGTTAAAAAATGGCGCAAATCGGGTTAAGACGTTTTTTTTGCCTCAGCCTGACTTGCCCCATTTTTAGACGCCCAAACGCCATTTTTCCCTACGCCGGCGCTGCCTGGTGTACGTGATTTTTTTTCACGCACACCAGGCAGCGCCGGTCGGCTAACGCCGGCTAACGCCATTCAATAAATACGGCGCCCGCATGGTGCTTCGGAATGGCGTTAGCCGGCGCTAATTTTTTTGGCGCAAAACTGCGTTAGCGCAGTTTTGCGTCAAAAAGTATA
This sequence comes from Pleurodeles waltl, assembly GCF_031143425.1. Lineage (NCBI taxonomy): Eukaryota > Metazoa > Chordata > Amphibia > Caudata > Salamandridae > Pleurodeles > Pleurodeles waltl. Next base: position 547,563,377 of record NC_090449.1, read on the forward strand.
AATATGGCCCCATGTATTTGTATGTGGCCTTCAAAAAAAATCTCACTTGCCTCCTAACAGTGCCAACACCTTCCTTAACTTTTGCTACAGTTTCCTGCATCTTGGAGCTACAATGTCTAGTAATTCAGGAGACAGTGTCCCAGACTTTACGCCAGACAAGCTGGTGATCCTAGCAGATGAGATCCTGTACAACAAGCTGTATGGCTCAGCAGAGGAACGGGTACATGTATAAAATGGCAATTTAATTGTGAGTAACGTTTTTTAATTTAAACACAAGCTAGAATGTCCATTTAGCTCCTGAGTGAAGTGTAGTGATAAAAGTGCAGTTTGTGTTTATTTTTATTTGTATAGAAAATGACGGTGTCTATTTTTAAATCTAAACACAACAACATTAGTATGTGGTGTGTGTTTTATTGCATTTTTGTGATGTGCATTTCAATATATAGATCTGTATTACTTGTGTTACTTAGGGTGACAAATACAAAAAAAAAAAAACAGATGAACAATGGAACGCTGAACAATGTCAAACATTCACACCCAGATCTGGGGCTAAATCCATTGTTTGGTCACCACACTATCCAAGTTTATACCCAGACATATGCAAATCAGTCTTAACCCTGCTCCCCATGGGAATAGCCCAGTAGAAACAGCCCTAAGTGGGAAGGGTATGCCTTCACGTGGGTCCCATGCTTGCTATGTCATTGGATTCAAGGTAGCCTGGCTGATTAGGGGTGATACCCTGACACCTGACCCAGGATACTTGTTTCTGGTTAAAGGAGGACTGACTTTACAGTTCAGGCTGGATTGTTACTATGGGTAGCAGAGTTAAGACTGATATGCATATGGATGGGTCCAAACTCGAATGGTGTGACAAGCAAAAACATGATTAATTAAGGTCCAGATCTGTGACTGGGGTGAATGTTTGACATTGTTCAGCATTCCGTTCATCTTGTGTTTTTTTTTTTGCAGCTTTCTAAAAGTGGCATTTTAAAAATGTAACTAAAAATCTGATTTTACCAATAAAGGGGATGTTTACTTAACATTATAGAACACCAAACATGAAATGTTCACCTATTCCCAATCACATGTTAGCATTCATTAAATGTAATGAGGCAACTCAATGTTATTATATGGGAGTGGCAGGCCTCACGGTAGTGAAAAACAAACTTAGTAGTTTTACCCTACCAGGACATGTAAAACTTATAAGTATATGTTAAACCTTTTAATTACAAGGCACCCTGCCTACCTTGGGTCTACCTAGGGGGTGTCCTATATGCAATTAAACAGGAGTTTAAGTCTTTTCAATGGGGCTATATTTATCAAGTCAAATTTGCAGTTTGGAATTGCATTCAGGTTGTAATGACAAGCCTGGTACAAGGTTTAAGGGGCTACTTAAGTGGGTGGCACAATAAGCGGTGCAAACCCACTAGTAGCATTTAATTTACAGGCCCTGGGTATGTGGTATACCAATCTGGAAGGGACTTATAAGCAAATCAAATTTGCCAATAAGGTGCAAGCGAACTTTATCATGTTTAGGGGTGAGAGCACAAGCACTTTAGCATGGGTTACCAGTGGTGACGTGTAGAGTCCTTGTGCCAACAAAAATGAATTTCAGGAAAAAGTGGAGGGCAAAGGCAAATGTTTGGAGGAAGACCACCCAAAGGCTTGCAAGTCAGGCCTCATCGTCCAGCCCTGTGCCCAACTCTCTGCTGCTACCTAATGAGTGCTGCACCTAATCTCTGGTGGTGAACAGTTGGGTTAGTCTTAGAGTCAGATCTTAAGGTCAGACCCTGCATTCAACACGGAGGAAGCAGCTAACCCCTGTACCCAATCTTGCATGGTTATCCATCCGCGGGGTCTCAACCACTGCTGGACCGAAAGTGAGTCTACCAAAATATTTACTATTTTAAAATGAAGGAGCTTCTAAATGAAGGAGACAAGTGGTAAAGAGAGTAAACAGGTATGTAAAGGGGATGCTTTACTTATTCAGATGTCTCCTTCTAAACTATTTTAGCTATTTTGAAAATACATTATTATCTAAATTAGTAAAAATCATGCCTCCTCTCAAATTTTTAACCTGCTGGTTTTATACCTGCATTAACATGTAAAGCTATTTTAACAGCTCTAATTCCATCAAAATGGTGTTCTAAAGTGCCTCACTTTTGTTTTGGCTTCAAAATGCTGGCACTCTAGTTGTTCTTTAGAACTCTGGAATAGCATTTTCTAATTAACAAAAATTACATGTAGAAAATTAAACATGTAAAAATGTATGTAGGCCTGAAAATTAGAATGAAATGCATTTATTTTCTTCGTTTCTGCACAGTGCAGTAGCTGAAAACATGAATTAGTAATATTTGTAGTCTTTAGCTAAAAGAATGCTGTACCAAGACACATTTTACATGATATGTCATTATTTACCTTGGGCAAAAATGTGTTATGGATAACTTTAAGAATTTGTGTAGCAACATTAACAATGAACCATGCTATGAAATGTATAATTATTTTGACCTTCACATGCTCATAAGTTTTTCTAATGAATAGCATTGTTAACAATATCACACTAGTTTATTTTTTAATGAAATGGATAGACAGGGTTTGTGAGATAGGAGATGATGTTTTGAAGAATGCATTACAATAATCATTAACTTTTTTTCTCCTATTTCTTGAGTGGCAGAGAACCGACATCCAGTAGATAGTTTCGTTGCAATGTTAAACCAAATTAAATTAAAATGTTCCTTAGCCATTTAGCTCGAAAGGCTAGTTGATGGAAACCATCCTATTCTCATGAAGTCATCGTATTTGATAGGCTGAGCAAGTGGTGGAGGCAAAGAAAGAAAATACAAGTTAAAAAATTCTGTGATTTTAAATGCATGTTCTAGAGTAGTGTGAAAAAGCTTTTGAGATTTTTGTCCAGTAGGGAGCTTTTTCTTTTCAGGAGCAGTCTCAGAGGCTTGGGCTCATTCAGTAGAGACTCACTCCTTAAAAATACTTAACTTCTACAAAACTCTCATTATTGATTACAAATAGAAATGCCCTAATAATATTGAAAATGATAAATGTTTTGATTGCAACTTCTATTTTTCTCATTAAACACCTCAAAGATACATCACCTGGGATCTAGTAATCGTGCGGAAATATAATATTATCATTTATGAGGTCAGTTCTGTGCTTTATCAACTCTGAAGTGAAGTTCTAGTCTTTCACTAGGGAATTAACTTTGGAATGATGCTGGTGTTGCAAACATCATGTTTTACTGACAAGGAAAAGGAAGATATTTGAGAACTCATAGATAATGTTTGTTGGTTTTAGCGTCCTTGAGCACTAACCATAATATCGATGACAAAAAAAGCCATCTAATTTCTTTAATTACTGTAGTACTCTCTGTAGGAAAGGATTTTACAGCTTTGATTCCATCATGAGGGCATTCAGGTGGGTCACACGTTTGTCATCAAACTAGAATATCAACTCTCTAACTGTTCATTAGAGCACTGTGGTGAAGCTGTAACAGAACATTGGGGAATAATGACATGCTGCTGCTGGTTGTATGTGATTTCATAGAAAAACAATTTAATGGATTACCATTACTTAGAAACAAGTTCATCTAAACGATTTACTGGAAATTTTCAGGATGATTGCCATTTACTATTTTTTTTAAACCAATTCATAGAATGTCTTTCTTTCACATTTGGCTTATGAATACCTATTTTTTAGGTGCAAATCAAATGGTTGCAGGTCTTACTTTCATTTTTGTCAAATGTATTTATTGCAATCCTTTATGTCCGGGGACACTCAGTTAGATTTCTAATTTTATATTGCTAAACAATTACTTTGGATGCTTTTAATTTGCTGAACTCTCACCAGCCCGAAGTACCATTCACCTCTGCCCACTAAAAATGCCACCCCAGCATAAACTACCTTCATCCCTGATCTCTAAACTCCAAGAAGTCCTGAATCCTAAAAGCCCTTTCTATCACGAAACTCAACCCATCTCTGATCCTTAAATCTCACCTATCCTTAATCCTTTAAAATGTCATACCACCCCTACATTCTATACATCTCTGAACCCTAATTAAAACCTCAACATCCCTGAAAACCATCTATTCATGACCTTTAAAATCCCTCATACCCCAAACCTCTCATGCCTTATCCCTAGAAACCCATTCTATATACAGACTCCACCTCAACCTAACCCTGGACCCTTAATACCCCGTGCCACCCTAAACTCCACCCATTCATGAACACTGAAAAACCCCTCACCGCTACTAAACTTCGCACATCCCTGAACCCAACAAACCCTCACTACCCCAATCTTCATCCAAGTATGTGATTTTTAATGTTTCCTGAAATTATCTTACTTTTAAATGTTTCCTTCAATTTTTGATGTATTTGTATTTCCATAAAATTGTTTTTATGATTTGGCTTCTTCTAATGTGGTTTCTCAGTTTCTGTTTTTCCATTAATTCACACACATCAGTTGGAAGCACATGCGTCACTCAGCATAATAGACATTTTTCCTCACATTGTCCAGTAAATGTTTGAAAATGTGTTCATGGACATAGCTCTTCTGGTTCATTAACATATTATCTTAATTTTCATGAGAAAATGTGTATTTCTGGTTTGAGCTCTGATTCAGAGTAGGGATGTGTGAAATTTGTATTAACTGAACAATTTCTTGTGTAGATTTTGATTATTTGCTTACCAGTTGTTTTTTAGCTGCTCTCTAAACGTGTCCCTCCCCTACGTTTTTTTCTAACAATCTATACGCGATAATTCTGTTCACAATTCATGGTTGCAAATTATCCATCAATGTTTTGCAAATAGAGATGAATTTAGAAAAACAACCTATGAACTAGTAGGTCAGTAAATAAAATTTAGAATCATAGTGGGCTGAAGCCTACATACCTCATCCATATTAATGAGGTAGGTGGCAAATGGGGACTCACCATAGCCAACTCGCAGAACCAAAAAGACTTCATCTCTACAAGAAGGACTCCTTGTGCGGTGAAATTCGACACAGAGCCTGCCAGAAACGACGCACAGCCTGTACCGCAGTGAAAATTTCACTGCAAGCCGAATTAGAACAACGCAACCTGACTTCGCATTGAGAAGATCAATGCAGCACCAGCGTAGCGACTGTCACGACTCACGTGCTGCTTGCGCCTGGAATCTGCAGATCTAGTGGCGTGGATCTTCGATGTTCGGCTTTGGCCCAAAAAGGGGCGACTCTTTCTGGTAGCCACGGTGCTGTAGGTGATGGAGACGCCAAGAACAGACCGTGGCCTTCAGAAAATAGCGCCAGAGGGAAAAAAACCCTTAGAACAAAAGGGGAAAAAACCTCTAACAGGAGGACTCCTGAAAAACAAGAACAAAAAGCAGGAATCAAAAAGAAAAAAATTCAGGAAACACAGAGCGATGAAATCCAGAACCAGAAAGGCGAGGAAATCAGGAGCGAAGACACTATCTGAGCAGAAAGTGTTGCAGCGCAAGGAAATGAAGAAAACACAGCCCTTATATACCAAAAGACAGGAAGTGACCCACAGGAAGTAAAAGGACACCATATTAGACAGGGAGAGGTACATAGAACAAAACAGAATAGAAACCATAGAGAATAGGGAACAATGAATGCTGGGAAGAGAAAGGTAACCTGGGAAGGGAAGAAGACATAAAAAAAGTACAACAAAAAGACCCCAGAAAGATGAAAAGAAAGAGGACAAGAAAGAAGAAAGAAGAACAGGTAAGAGGGGTCAGGAGACCCCAGCAAGGCGGTGGAAAACGACAGAGCGAGGCCCCATGCAATGCCTGGGGCCTCGAAAAGTGCATGAAAGGCTGGGGGCGCGCCGCGTTTTAGAAACCCGCTGTGCGGCCCCAGCCGAACGCCCGGCTTGTGCCGAACATTCGGCTCGCGCCGCACCACGCGGCGCGACAGTAGGTCCCCCTCCCGAAGGCCCAGGTTTGAGAGGAAATAAACGGTGAAAGTGTTGAATCAGGAGAGGAGCGTGAACAGAAGATGCATCTTCCCAAGAGCATTCACTGAGAGGATAACCCTTCCAATGAATCAGATATTGAAGCCGTCTGTGAAATAGACGAGAGTCACAGATTTCCTGTACCTCATATTCAGGAACATCGTTCACCAACACAGGAGGAGGACAAGGAAACTGACGAGAGAAAGGGTCAGGTACGTAAGGTTTGAGCTGGGAAACATGAAAGACGGGATGAATCTTCCAAGTATGAGGTAAGCGAAGACGGACAGTGACAGGATTGATCAGCTGAAGAATACGGAAAGGTCCGTAGTAACGAGGTGTGAACTTGTTCAGAGAAAGACGTGAGGGTAGGAATTTGGATGAGAGCCAGACTTTATCTTGCGGGTGATAGTCTGGAGTGGTTCCACGTTTCTTGTCTGCAGCCTTCTTCATATATCTTTTGGTTTGTAACAGATTGGATCGAATTAGTCTATGGATCTGTAAAAGTCGTTTGGAGAGGTGAGTAATAGCGGGCAAAGGAGAGGTGGATGGAGGAGAAGTAGGAAAGGAGGTAGGATGAAAACCATAAGAGCAGAAAAAAGGAGTGACCTTGGAAGCACTGTGGACAGTATTATTGTAGGAAAATTCAGCAATAGGGAGATAAGTGTTCCAGTTGCTTTGGGTTGAATTGCAAAAACAGCGAAGGTATTGCTCTAGTCCTTGGTTCAGACGCTCGGTCTGTCCATTGGTCTGTGGATGGAACCCCGATGACAGGGCTCTGTTGATATTGAGTGTCTTACAGAAATACCTCCAAAACCGGGAAATGTACTGGGGTCCTCTATCAGATATAATGGTATGTGGAAGTCCATGAAGGCGGAAGATATGATCAATAAATATCTGGCTTAGTTCTTGAGATGTAGGCAGCCTTTTTAGGGCAGTGAAATGAGCCATCTTAGTAAAGGAATCCACAGTCACCATGATAACCCGGTTTCCTGCTGAAGGTGGGAGCGAACACATGAAATCGGTAGAGATGGTGTGCCATGGAGCTGGCGGAACAGGCAAGGGCTGTAGCAATCCTGCAGGTCTGGTACGGGGAATCTTGACTTGAGCACAAATAGGACAAGCCTGAACATATCTTTCAACATCCTGCTTCCAGGTAGGCCACCAGAAAAACCGTGAGAGAAGTTCTTGTGTGGCCTTGATGCCTTTATGACCAGCCACCGGTGAATCATGGCACATTTGTAATGCTTTTTCTTTCACTCTGTCAGTAAGGAGGAATATCAAGTTCTGATAATAATGGTATCCTTGTCTCTTATTCAACAAAGGTCTTAGGTTCTCTACTTCGTGGTCCGATAGTTTGGTGTATTCCAGTTGTACTTCCTCCAGAAAAGATTGAGCCACTCCAATGATCTTACTAGGTTCCAGTAGATACTGAGATGGGGAAGGAGTACAATCTGGATAACGACGAGACAGAGCATCAGCCAGAATGTTTTGAGATCCAGGAATATAGGTGACGTAAAAATCATACTGACTGAAGAAAAAGGCCCAACGAGCCTGGCGACTATTCTGTCACACAAAATTTCGTAAACATTGTAGGTTACGGTGGTCTGTTCTAACCTCAAAAGGCTCTTTGGAACCCATCAGAAACTGTCTCCACTCTAGGCAGGCTGTTTTCAAAGCCAATAATTCTCGTTCAAGTACAGAGTAATGTTGTTCTGTTGTAGAGAGGATATGAGACAAATAGAAAACAGGATGTTCAAGACCATCATCCTCTTGTTGTTGGAGTAAGACAGCTCCGATGGCTCTTTCAGAAGCGTCGGTGACAACAATAAATTGTTTGTTGGTATCTGGATGCCGTAAGATGGGAGCTTGTGTGAAAGCTTTCTTTAAACCTTGAAAGGCTGTTTCAGCCGCCTCAGTCCAGATAAACCCTTTCGTTAAATTCTCCTTCTTTAAGGTATGTGTTATGTGGCTAGTTTGTTTTGCAAAGTCCAATATAAACTGCCGATAAAAGTTTGCTAATCCTAAAAAACATTGTGCTTCTTTAATAGAAGAAGGAGAAGGCCAGTCTAGAATCGCTTGTACTTTTTCTTGGTCCATAGCTATGCCGGTGGAACTTAAATGATAACCCAGGTATTTAACCTCCGTCTTGTCGAACTCACATTTTTCTGGTTTGCAAAATAGTTGATGTGCCCGGAGTCTTTGAAGGACTTGTTTCACATGGGACGAATGGAGTTCAGGATCTCTGGAATAAATCAGAATATCATCTAGGTAAATGACCACTGTCTGGTTCAGAAGGTCAGAAAACACCGAATCCATAAATCTCTGGAAGATTGCGGGGGCATTAGTGAGACCAAACGGCATAACTCTGTATTCAAAGTGACCAAATGGGGTCCTGAAAGCTGTCTTCCACTCATCTCCTTCTTTTATGCGTAAAAGGTGATAGGCTCCTCGCAGATCAAGTTTAGTAAAACGTTGAGCCCCTCTAACTGCTTCTAGAATGTCCCTGATGAGAGGCAAAGGATAACTGTCTTTAATGGTTATCTTATTCAGACCTCGAAAGTCCAGGCAAGGACGAAGATCCTTTGTCTTCTTGGGTACAAAAAAGAGAGGAGCCCTGGCCGGAGAAGATGAGGGAACTATAAGACCACTCTGGACATTGTCATCCAGATATTCTTTTAGAACTTCTTTTTCAGGTTCCGTGAGGGAATACATCCTCCCAAAAGGAACGATTGTGCCAGGTTCTAAGGGAATAGCACAATCGTAGTCTCGTGTGGAGGTAACACAGGTTTGGATGGTTTTTGGAACACATCTTGAAACTCCAAATAGTGTTCAGGGACTCCTTGGACTGTATTAATGGAAGAACCAGTAATACTTTCAGTGACTATAGATCTTTTCGGTGAACAATACTTGTCGGAAGCAAAACAGTTTTCATGACAAAATTGCGAAGACAAGGAAACTGTCCGGGTTACCCAGTTCACATATGGATTATGTCTGATGAACCACGGAATTCCAAGAATAATGGTATGGTTGGGGGAGGTGATAAGATCAAAAGAGATGTGTTCTTGATGGTTTCCGATCTGTAAACTTAACATCAGGGTAGTGGTGTCCACTGGACCAGAGGATAATAAGGATCCATCCACGGTGTGCACCTGTTCGGGAACTTCTTTAGATTGTGTAGGAACTTGGTGAGTAGCAGCCCACGTCTGGTCCATGTATATTCCACTAGCACCACAATCTAGTAATGCCATAGTCTCTTCTTGACGACCGTCAGGAAGTTGCAACAAGACAGGAAAAATGAACAAGGAGGTTGTATTGTCATTAAAGGAGCTGATGGAAGGTATAGCTGTAGATCCCGTCCCCTCCCTTCTTACAGAGGACGGGAAGTGGCGTTTCCCGATGGCCTGGGCGGACGTACAGGACAGTTTCGAATTATGTGACCAGCAGAACCACAGTACAGGCACAACCCTTTCTTGCGTCTGTCTTCTCGCTCGCTGGCGGAGAGCGGACCTCGGGTAGTATCTACCTGCATGGGTTCCCCTTCGACGTCTCTAGCAGGAGGGCGAGGTTCCTCAGAACGCTGCAGACCAGCTCGTGAGGTACTTGGCTGGGAGAACCCTCTACTCCTTCTCTTCTCCGATCTCCGTTCCTGAAGACGATATTCGATGGACAGTGCTTGATCCATCAGGCCACGAAGATCTTCCACTCTGGTAGAATGTACTAGTTCATCCTTTATTTCTTCTTTAAGTCCTCTGCGAAATAACGTTTCCAGAGTACGTTCCACCCAAGTGGTCTCTGCTGCTAGCTGACGAAAACGGGTTATATATTGCAGAACATCTTGTGAGCCTTGGTGAATGTCGCATAAGGCTTCTTCTGCAGAGGCTTCCAATCCAGGTCGACTGAACATTTGTTTGAAGCGACTCACAAAGGTGGAATAGTCCGACAAAACTGGGTCATTGGATGACACCATCGGGGTTGCCCAGGCCAAGGCTGGACCGGATAAGGCACTGATGAGATAACCCACCTTGGTCCTGTCGTGGGAGAATTGGGTTGGTCGGAAGGCGAAGTACACCGTTAATGCATCCAGGAACTCACGAAGCTTGGTTGGTTCGCCGGAGAAACGAGGGGTAGAAGCGGAGATAGTCGGAACATCACTAGTGCGGAGAGCCAAAGCCTGTCGTAACGCAGCATTTTCATTGCGTAGTTGTTGCAATTCCTGAGCTTGTTGCTGAATCGTGGTCAAAAGAGATTGATCAGAATCTGCAGCAGCCGCCACTGTATTATCCATGGTGTTTGAGGACGTCGGAATGGTTGGGCGCTGCAATCTGTCACGACTCACGTGCTGCTTGCGCCTGGAATCTGCAGATCTAGTGGCGTGGATCTTCGATGTTCGGCTTTGGCCCAAAAAGGGGCGACTCTTTCTGGTAGCCACGGTGCTGTAGGTGATGGAGACGCCAAGAACAGACCGTGGCCTTCAGAAAATATCGCCAGAGGGAAAAAAACCCTTAGAACAAAAGGGGAAAAAACCTCTAACAGGAGGACTCCTGAAAAACAAGAACAAAAAGCAGGAATCAAAAAGAAAAAAATTCAGGAAACACAGAGCGATGAAATCCAGAACCAGAAAGGCGAGGAAATCAGGAGCGAAGACACTATCTGAGCAGAAAGTGTTGCAGCGCAAGGAAATGAAGAAAACACAGCCCTTATATACCAAAAGACAGGAAGTGACCCACAGGAAGTAAAAGGACACCATATTAGACAGGGAGAGGTACATAGAACAAAACAGAATAGAAACCATAGAGAATAGGGAACAATGAATGCTGGGAAGAGAAAGGTAACCTGGGAAGGGAAGAAGACATAAAAAAAGTACAACAAAAAGACCCCAGAAAGAAGAAAAGAAAGAGGACAAGAAAGAAGAAAGAAGAACAGGTAAGAGGGGTCAGGAGACCCCAGCAAGGCGGTGGAAAACGACAGAGCGAGGCCCCATGCAATGCCTGGGGCCTCGAAAAGTACATGAAAGGCTGGGGGCGCGCCGCATTTTAGAAACGCGCTGTGCGGCCCCAGCCGAACGCCCTGCTTGTGCCGAACATTCGGCTCGCGCCGCACCACGCGGCGCGACAGCGACTGGAAATTCAACACACGGCCCACCGGATCCACACTCAGCCAAGCCGGAATGATGCAGCCTGACTTACAGAGAGGGAAATGACGCAGCACCTGCTGTGCGGGAGAAAATTCAACACAACGCCCACCGAATCGATGCAGCTCCTGTGACTTCGTCCTGCCAGCTCAGGAAATTCACACATCGTACCGGGGGCATCTGAAAACCCCACAACCCGAAGAGGATCCATGACCGAGTGCCAGAAATCGATGAACAGCCATCCCTGCGTGAAAACGAAAAGACGCATCACCATGTGTTGCCCAAGAAATCGCCGCACACCCCTTTGTTTCCACGTGTCTCCTTCACTGCTGTTCTTTGCAGAGATTTGTTATGCGAACCAGGTACCTTTCTAAACCCATTTTGTGATTCAATAATATTACCAAATTTCAAAATGGGTTTAGTACATCTCTAGAAGTTATCGTGCAGTCAGAAACACTGTGGGGCTTATTTACAAGCGCCATGGTGCAGGGCAGCACAGCAAGGATGTGATCTTGCTGTGCTGCCCTGCGCCACCGGAAAAGGGCAGAAATATGATGTATCTACAAGATACAGCTCATTTCTGTCCTCTACCCCTGTGCTGTGCACAATGGGCTGCCTAGCGCTGATGCAGGCACCCTTGCACCATAGTGCAAAGATGCCTGCATCACAGACTGGATTGTTTCTATGCAGGAAGGGACACCTTCCTGCACAAAAACAAACCATGGACACTTTTTTCTCTCTCTCTATCTGTGAGCGTCCTCATTTTAATGTGAAACCTGATATAGTCTGGGGCCCTATCTCTAGTTCTGGGGTCCTATGAATCTTTTACTCTCAGTTCTGAGGGGTACAGAGAGACAGTTCGTAAATCAGTTAAACAATTTCTGTGAACCCAATGTGTCACACGATAATATCCAGAGTCAGATCAAAGATTTATAGGGCTTTACTACAGACTCAAAGTCAATATTATATAATGAGTCTCAAAACCATAGATAGTATGGATTTATAAAACCACCAATGGAGAGTTAAAGCGCCGTACAATATGAAACTTAGACAGCATGTACACGGCCAAGACTCTAATTGCAACGATACTGAAAATCAGAAAAAGCATGTGGTTCTTGGGTACCAGAACCAAATTTTCCTGCCTAACCAGTTAAACAAAACCCCACCTAGTCTAATTGTAAAAAGGTATTTATAAAAGGGTCTGCAAACAAAAATACAGTAGAATATTCTGTTAAGAGAGGTGCAGTGGCATAAAACCAGATAGAAAATATGAGGTCTGTAACTCGGAAGGGTCTGTTTAGCCCGAAGGGTGAAGTGAAAAAGAATCTGAGTTCTCTCACTAACTAAACCTTCTTTAAATCAAAGTTTCCCAAGATGATGACATTACAGCTGAAGCTTCTCCATCGAACCCCCAATTCATTTTAATTAGAAGTTACAACTTTTAGGGACCACGTACGATCTTGATACTCTTTCTTCTCATCAATTTTAAAAGAATTACATGCTGCCAACTTCCAAAATCCTCCTCCTCATTCTTGCACATCTTGTCTCAGGCTTTCTTATCTCTCACACACAATAAGCTTCTTGTTAACTTTGTCTCAGCCCCCTAACACCTGCATCTCAGAAAAAAACATTAAGAAAAACAATCTCCACATTGAAAGTTAACTGTGAAAAGAAGGAAGATATATGTGTAGGCCTTCACTCCAGCCTCATTTATGAAACATGAATATACTTTTAGATTAAATGAATTCTAAACATTACATGTGAGAATAGATGAAATGATTATGTAGAATTCTACTTTCCAAATGTTAGTTTCAAATAGATATACATGAAACATTATTTACATTTTATACGCAATGCTGCACTCTACTCTTATGCTTTGCAGTGCAGTAATTATATAAAAGCACAGTTTGTACATAATTTGGCCACCAAATTATGACTACCAGAAAGTGACCACCCTTTCATGTTCTTATTTCAGAGACATAGTGGCACAGCCAAGCTGCACTCTTTCAACTCTCCCTCTGATGACTTTTAGAATCATCAAAAAAACCCTTTTCATTCTTGAATGAAACTCTTTAAAACCTAGTTGTTCTGAACAACTTTCTCCTGGATTCCTTCAAACGCTTCATATCATCGTAATATCTACACTGACTCAATTCAACCTGTGCTCTCTTTCTCTTTCAGCTTTGTTGTACTTTTGTCTCCGGAAAATTCAGTATCTTACAAATGAAACTATGGCCACAGTCAAAAGAAACATCAATGGGTTTAACGCAAACCCTAACATTCCACTTCTTTTGCGAGCAAGCAGCAACATGTCTAATGTAAATTGATTTTGCAAAACCATTGATCTGATTGCTATCATTTCAGTATTGACAACAAATAATGTTTCGACAGTACTAGTGGCTAATTTGCCAACTGTAGTAGACAACCTTCTGGTTTTCAGATCATTCAACATCACTCCCACAGATAGAATCATAGCACCAAAATGTCTCCCACTAATTCTCCTGCACTCACACATTGATTAGGTGTAAACCCCTGTGTCTAAACTGGATTATCAAAGTGTTCAGCATGATAAATCTTGGGGAAAAGAATTCCCAAGTAACACGTACCACACCATCCTTTCGGCAGCCTAAAATATGCCCACTTTCCACAAAAAATAAATGCCAGAAATCACTGCATCTTCTCCATCCAAACACAACTTGAAATTTCCCTGAAGTTCAGACGTGTGTTCACATTCACTCTTACCCACAAACACCTTTCCATCCAGATGCACAATCTCCTTTTATCTTCCTAATCTAAAACTAAAGCAGCTATTTTTCCAATAACTGCTGTTCTATTTCTTCTTTTGTCCATCTATTCTGACTTCAGAAATGTTCATCTGACTGTGATCCAGCTTCCAATTCTCTCCTCCAGTCTTCAACTAAATTCAAGAACTTATTTTCTACATCTAATAAAAGACAAGCTAAGTTATGTCTGTGTGCATACACAGTATCTAAGGCGGAAATAGGTTTGAAAAATCTTGCAATGATTTTTATTTCCAAAGACACTCAACATCTATTCAAATGTTCAACTATTGGAATTTCTGAAAGAACCATGTCATAGTTGGAAAAATAATATTGATAATTGTCCCATAAAATAAACTCAACATAAAAACTACTTGAAATCCCATAAGCCACAGGGATGTGATGATAAGTAATACTTTCTGAATAAGAAGCAGGCAACTGAGAACATACATAGCAGTCCCTTGCCTTCATGCTCTTGACATATTCATATAACAAGTGGAAATATACATTTGCAGAATAATCTCCTCAAGATGTATCTACGTGTACTGTTTTTCTATTAAACCTATTACCTTTCCTAAGAACTAATAGTTCGGGAAGGAATATCAGCAGACGTCCCTCCCTCTACATGATAAGTGGGGAAAACACACCTACCAGTTATATTATTACTATTATGAGTAGAACAAGCAGCAAAGCACCTAATATGTACCTATGTCTATTTCTTCGATTTGACTGCTTTACGTATTTGGAATTAGATCTATTATCAATTAAAGTATAGAAGCAGTAAATGTCTCTTTGTTGATTATACCAATGCAATCATGAAATAAATCTCAAATGCTCAAAGTTCATTCAGTAATAATGCATATAAATCTTTGTGAGACTTTCTTACCCTACTCCATGTTCTTCTACATGACAATCCTCCTTCTTCTACTGGGGCCTAGGTGTTTTTCCTTATCCTTTATCTCGATCTATATAAATGTCTCTAATATGTGCATAAACTATGTTTCTGGATGACAATGAACATTCCAAATACAGCTCAATCACAATGTCCAGTTCACCGAGGCTCATTTGAACCACTATGTTGATGCCAACATTCCCAGAATTCTTGGTCTTCATCATTTGCAAAGTAGGTCCTTTCAGGTGAAGAATACCTACTACTTTGTTTTCTTGTTTTTTTTACTTTCTCTGTTTTACAACTTCGTCTTCACTTTTGCTCAGATCAAAATTCTCTGTTTCCTCAGCAATTGTTGATGGCACACTTCCTTCACACTCCTGTTGTCTAGGCCAACAGTTTCCAGTTTCCGCTCACTTTCCACTAGCACTCATCCTTTCTCCGGGGTCTGATCTTGGGTCTGACTCCTGCACCTGAGGACAAACTTCAACCGGTTCTGTTTCAGACGTGATTTGCTTTAGACACTCTTCTCCTTGACTGAGTGCAGTTTAAAGCTCAGTTTGTTCCCCAACAGTTTGGCTGACCTGTTCCGGTTGTCTTTCGTGCACTACTGGCCCTTGCAGGATAGGTGCTGTCATATCGAGGGGACACTCCACCCTGTGAGTGTGGGACACATGGATCCATTCCAGGAGACCTTCACATTTGACAGCAGTCGCTGTCACCAGGATCAAGTAATAAAGTTCACGCCAATGAGGTTCCAGGCACATCTTCCTGATGAGTTTGTTCACCAAGATCCAATCACCAGAACTGAGGTCATGGCACTCTTCCTGTTGTGGGGTGACTGTTCCAACCTGATGAGACGTAAAACGCACCACATCAGCTAGTCCTTTGCAATAGTCTAAGACCATGTGATCAGTTATATTCACAAGTGCATTCACAGAAATCACTGGTAGTCTCTTCGCCCTACCGATCAAGAGTTTGTGGGAGGTCATGGCAAGTCTTTCCATTAGGTATACTCCGAAGACTCATCAACACAAGGGGCAAAGCATCAGGCCATTTTAGAGATGTTGAAGCACACACCTTTGCCAGTGTCTATTTCAGCATGCCATTCACTTGTTCAACAAGACCCAAAGCCTCAGGTCTATAGCTGCAGTGCAATCTCTGATCCATCTGTAATGCTGCACATAACACCTTTAGAACCTCAATGATGAAATGAGTACCCCAATCTGATTCTAAAGAGGTTGGGAATCCAAACCTCAGAATACGTACCCCGAATAGCAATTTTGCTACAGTGAGATTATCATTTTACCTGGTTGAGTATGTTTCAACCCAATGGGAAAAGATGCATACAATGACCAAAACATACCTCAATCCACTACACATAAGCATCTCAATAAAAACAATCTGAATTCTGTTAAAAGGTCCTCTTGATCGCCCCACGTGGCTAAATGTAACTATGGTCCTTTTCCCATCATAGTTCTGTCAACACAAAACAGACCTTTGACACAGAGCTTTAGCTATCACTCTGAATTAAGGATTGAACCAAGTTTGTCTGAGCAACTTTACCATAGCATCCCTACCAATCTGAGCTGGGCCATGAAAATGTTGAGCCAAAGGGGGTAACAAACTATTTGGCAACACTGGTCTTTCATCCAAAGAAACCCAAATGTCATCATCTCTTTTGACACAACCTGCTCCAACCCAACCTTGCTGTTCTTCCTCAGACACCTCGTTTTGTAACCTTTTCACCTCATCCCAGGAGTTAGCTAGAGGTTAAAATTAGTCTCATCCATTCCCTCGTTTGTGAATTTTCATTGAAATGTACAGATTTTATGTGTGCAGTACTTTGCAATCTCATCGGTATACATATTGCCCAAATTCACATGGTCATCTCCAGAGCGGTGTGCAGGACACTTGACCACTGCAACCTCCTCAGGCAATTGTAGTGTGTCGAGGAGACTCTTCACTTGTTCGTCATTCTGGACTGGCGATCCAGAAGATGTCCTAAATCCTTGCTTAGACCACAGTTGCCCAAAGTAATGAACGACGCCAAGTCGTCACTTTCAATTAATCAGACACAACATGCTCATGTAACTGCAATCAATTTGGCTGCTTGAGCAGAAAATATTCCCTGAAGCCAAGAAGCTTTGACAACTTCAGACAGAGTACACACAGCATAAGCCGCTCCCAGACTTCCTCCACTGTCTTTCAAACATAAACCATCATCATAAAAGACACAACCAGATTCAGGCAAACATTTGTCCTGTATGTCTCATCTGGGTTTTGTACATAATTCAGTGACATCAAGGCAATCATGGTCTCCCTCACAATCTTCAATTGATCCTTGACCCATTATTAGCAATAGGGTAGCAGGATTGAAAATTCCACATCGTTTAATTGTTAAATTCTCTATGGCCAGGATCACCTGCTCGCACTTTGTGAGTCTACTGCTGGAGAGATATTGAGTGTGTGTCCTCGTCAATGAAAGCTCGACTGAATGAGGCACATACACAATGAATGGATGACCCATAACAATATCTTCACACCTCTTAATTGCAGTACTAAGTGCAGCTATAGCTTTAAGGCAGCCAGGCAAAGCAGATGCAGCAGGATCCAACATAGCAGAAAAATATGACACTGGTCTCTTGGCATTTCCATGTGTTTGTGTCAGCACTGAGGGCGAGCTGCTCTCCCTCTCACTGCAGAAAAGCACAAAAGATTGATTATAATCAGGCATTCCCAGACCTGGGGCATGACAGAGTCATTATCTCAGCTCAAGGAATGTGACAAGGCATTTACTGTCCCATGGTACCGGATCAGGCACATCTTGTGTGTCAGCCTCTGTAAAGGCTTGACCACTCGGGAAAAGTTAGGTATCCACTGTCTACAGTAGCCCATCATTCCCAAAAACATCCTGACTTCCCTCTGGGTAGCTGGTGGACCCATTTTCATTATAGCTGAAATCCTCTCCTGAGACACATTTCCTACTCCATTCTCAATTTGATGTCCAATGTACTGAACCTGTTTACGACAGTACAGTAACTTTCCAGGAGACACTTTATGTCCATTCTCAGCCAGGTGGTTCAACAATGCAATAGTATCCTGTTTGCATGCTCCTTTAATATTTGACACCACCATAAGGTTGTTGATGTACTGAATCACAACTTAGCAGCAAGGCATAATCAAAGATTCCAGATTTTTCTTTAGAATCTGATTAAAGATCGATGGTGACTCAGTATACCCTTGTGGTGCACGACACCATATTGAAATCCTGTTTCCAGGCCAGAATGCAGAAAGGAACTTATTGTCCTCATGCAATGGTATCAAAAAGAAGGCCTGACACAGGTCAATGACAGTGAACCACTCAGCCTCTCATGGAACCTGAAAAAAATATCACAGCTGGATTTGGTACCACAGGGCAACAGGGAACAACAATATT
Source organism: Pleurodeles waltl (assembly GCF_031143425.1). Lineage (NCBI taxonomy): Eukaryota > Metazoa > Chordata > Amphibia > Caudata > Salamandridae > Pleurodeles > Pleurodeles waltl. Next base: position 547,581,579 of record NC_090449.1, read on the forward strand.
GTTTAATTTTCTCAAATATCGTACAATCCTGTACTTTCTATTTGGTTTCTGAAGACCCATGATGGGAGAGTTACAAGGACTTCCCATTATCTCCTTTAGAATTCTTTGCTGAATCATGAACTCGATTACAGGAGTCATTCCAGCAATTGTCTGAGGGGTCTGTGGAGTCTTTGAGAACTCAACATTTGGTCTAACAATGATTCAGACAGGTTCTACATCTTTTATTAGTCCAATTGCCTTTTCAGAAAATCCCACACTTTGTGCTTAACAGTTTCCCTCAAATCCAAGGGCAGGTAATCAACTGTTAACAGAGTCAGTAAAGCGCAATGTGCTTCACTTTTCATCAACTTAAAGGCAGCATCTTTATCTTGAGTATGAACCTCTATGTCTGCTGGGGCACAATAAATGTCACAATGTAATTTCAAAACTAAATCCCTTCCTAAGAGGTTTACTGGACTATGGTTGCATAATATGAACTTGCACTTGTCTTCAAACGATCCTATTTTCACTAGTACTGGGGCAGTTTCCTGAACCTTCATCTGTTTATTTTCCACACCAACAACTTGGACTGTTTTACCCAAGATGGGAAGGTTTGGGACTTCTACTGTTCTCAGAGAAGAATGGGGAGCACCAGTGTTAACCAAAAATGACAAGGTTGGACATCTACCTCACTATGTATGAATGGTCCACTCTGGTCTACCTCTAAGGCTCATCCAAGTATGCTCTCTTTCTCCCCTTTGAGGCACCATGAGCCTGACTGATCAGAGCCATTTTCTTCACCTGTATCAAACAAAGGATATGGTTGGAACGAATTTCCATTCTGAACTCCATTTCCATTCATTCTCAGACTTTTATATGGATGTTGATGCATGCCAGTGGCATTTTGCTGTGGCATCAGAGCTTGAGGGACTTGCATTGTCAGGGCTTGGGGCACATTAAAATGTTGACGCCTGGGCCTTTGGACTCTCTGCATCTGGTTAAAAGTATTATTCTGAGAGGATGCAAACCCTTTATTTTGTACTTGAGTAGCAGGATTTAAACAACATTCCCACTTCCAGTGTCCCAGTTTATTGAAAACTTTTTTAGACTATTTACATCCATTCCTAGGATCTATTGGGACACCTCCAACTCTGCCATGTGTTTGATTATGTGGCTGTTGATATACAATTTGCATTGCACCTGCATTACTCACAGCTATGGACATCTTGCTAGTTCTCTGAGCTGCTTTCATTTGAGCAATCATCAGTTTTTCATTAAACATCTTCTGTTTCATTTCTATTTCATTGTGGCAGTATTTTGAACAATGCAAGATCTTGTTAATAGTCTTATCCTGCCACACATCAAATGCTGCTGAATCATCAAGCTAAGCTCTGGCCTCAAACCTGTCACAAACCTTGACACAAAATGTCCCATATCTTTTGACGCCAATGTCTCCATACCACTATACTGTTTGAATGCTTGCAACAGTCTCTTATAATAGGCATGTATCGACACCTTTAGTTCTTGAGTCGTCCTGTCAATTTTGACCCAGTCAACATCCTGAGAAGGCACTTTCCCTTTCAGGAATGTTATGACCTCCTGATATATCTTCGTAACCAACAGTGAGGGACCCCTAGTTACTATATGTCTAGGTGGTTCCTTTTCAGACCAGTGAACAGCTATCTTACATTCTGCCCATAAATCATTCAGAACAACAATGTCAAACAATGTGTCCAAATCTACCCACAACACCTACAAACTTTTTACAAATCGTTAGACCTGTTTGTACCATTCAACTGGCTCCTCTCGCAATTTTGGGAAATCATTAGTAACTAATGCAAGATCATTCCTGCTCCATGGCACATGAACATACCCTCCACTAGGCACTTCTCTTAAAGAGAAAGCTTCAACACTTCCCTCTGCTCTAACTGGTGGAGGTTCACCTGATGGTTTCTTCACCTCTTTCTTTTTTGCCCATTTTGTCTCCCACTTATCCAATTCATTTTCCTAATGCTATTAAGCAGTTCCTTAATCTGGGTTTTTAATCCTGCGGTTGTCATTTCAGAAATATATTTGTCACTAAAACACATCTGATAGTTTCTCTGCAAGTTTTTTGTTTTGTTTTATGTCTACCTCATATTTCTGTGCCAATTCTGCCAACGTATCAGGAACTTGGCCTACTTGTTTAGCAGTGCCCCTACATATGAAAGCAAGCTCATCCTCTTGATATGCGTCTAGCTTTTCCAACCCAAGATTTCTAACAATCATTGTTCCTGGTTCTGCCATTATTTTTGTCACGTCGAAAATCCTCTCCTTTCGGGTTGATGGAAGCATTTCCTCACTCACCTCTATATTCATACTCTCCTCAGATTGGGTATTTCCATTAAGAATTGTGTCCACTCATCTATCTCCTTACACTAATTGTGTAACAACAGGAAGTTTTGGGATGGAATTATTTCCTTGGACACTATTTATCAAATTCACAGGTGGTTGCCATAAGGGAGTAGTATGGGTAGGAATCTTTTGATAAGAACCTATCCTGACATGTTCATCTTTGTATCTGCAATTGCCCCGCATGGAGTGCTGGTATGAGTTGGAATTAAAGGAACAAAGTTCCTGGCACTAGAAGCATTTGGAACTTCGCTCTGTCTTTCAGCATTATCAGGTACATTCAGATTGTTCATATTTCTCCCAGGACCTTCTGTCTTGTGCACAGGAACTACTGGACCAATAGTAACTGGAACTGTAAGGGCATCCACAGAGTTCAGTATAGGAACAATGGGGATACACTAGTGGAAGGAACTCCTACTGGACTAGGGGTCATTTTGTTGGGGCAGTCGCAATAGCAACTGAGTCACAACACCCACTTCCACCCTATTTTCATTATATGGGGCTAGAGGCTCAGAAAGTAACACATCCAAAAGGCTATCTCCAGAGTCCCCATCACTTTCCATACTCATTTCATTAGGCTCAATTGGTTTCTTTTGTATCAGTTTTTGTGTTGATTTCCTTTCACCCTCACCTTCAGTCGTATCAGTAGTCACGGCTGGATACAGCTTGACTCCCTCTATCATGTCTCTTCTCTACCTTTTCTGCTCAGCATCCAATCTAACATCTGCATAACTTTGCACATCTTTCCTTTCTTTCTTTAGCCTACCTTGGTATTCTTCTCTCTGGCATGAGCAGCATGTTCTCACGCATTAAGTGTCACACATTGTGCAAGTCTAGGAGGGAGCTTCATTTCAAATAGCCCTCTCCTCAGATTCTCAATGATTCGTCAATTAAACATGCTGTAGTCCAGGAATCTCAATGGAATATCCTTTTTTGTGATCTTGTACCATTGACCAAGCCAAACACAAGTATGAAGCCCTACACTTATAGCCCTCTAGTGACCTGGAGTACCTTTGGGAGACGGCACTTCTCCCTCCTGACTGGGGATTTAGACATCCCCTCTAAACATGTCTTGTATTACTTTAGAACATTTCATTTTTCCAAACTTTTCGCAATAATTCAATCCAATTCAAGATAGTGCCATATACACAATCTTTTGCTCAGCCACAACCACCAATCACAGCCCTGCACCTCATGACATCACCCACCAAGAGCAGCCCAATACCACACCAACAGACCTATACCAGTGTGGCACACTGTGACGTAGATCTCACTCCTCGCAGCAGTTCCCCCTCCTTTACAATCTGCATGCACACTTGCTCCTGAGCATCACACGCATACAAAATACAATACAATAAACCTTTGCTTTACTAAAGAATTAAGAGTTTCAAACACACAAGAACATTTACAACCCCTTCCGATGAAACCTAGACCTGTGGGGTAACATCTAAATCAGTACAGCTTTTCTCTGCGCAATAAGATCCACTATACCAATTCTCTCACATTCGCAAAAAGTAAACTTCTAGTTTAGTGCGGCCATTGATAACGTCTCACAATGACCACAAATATGCAGCAGACAATCTAATATGGTGTCTTCTGCACCCAGGATATTAGGCCACGTCGGACCAGATAACCATTTCAACTTCACTATAAATCACCACATTCACACAATTCAAAACATCTGTGCAAAACATCATCAAACTTCACAATCATCACAATCTTACCGGAAACTGCTGCACTTCACAATCAACACTAGGAACTGGGCTCTGGGAACTACCTACTCTAGAACATGGTCCCAGAGTTTTCCACTTCAGAAGGAAAACCATTGGTTCCTGCAACCATTTGATGGAGCTCGGGGCCCTATCTCTAATTCAGGGGTCCAATGAATATTTTATTCTCAGTTCCGAGGGGTAGAGAGAGACACAGTTGCTAAATCATTTAAACAATTTCTGTGAACCAAATATGTCACACAATAATATCCGGAGTCAGATCAACGATTTATAGAGCTTTATTATATACTGAAAGTCAGTGTTACATAAATGAGTCTCAAAACCATAATATAGATATATAAAACCACCAATAGAGAGTTTTAAACTTAGTCAGCATGTACAAGACTAAGGGGGTCAATACGACCTCAGCGGTCTTTTCGCAAGACCGCCGAGGTACCGCCATGCTGAAGACCACCAGTGGTGGCAGTCTTCCGCGCCGCGTATTATAACCGCTGGCAGCCCGCAGTCCTTTTTCGTACGGAAAGCCACCAGCAGCCATACTGGCGGGCGGCGGGAAAGTGGAGGTTGCTCAACCTCCACCGCCACGTCAACAGAACGCCGCCCACTGAATCACGTCCCATGATTCGGTGTGGTGGTGTTCTGGTGACGGTGTTCTGGTGGCGGAGCTGCCCCCATGGATCCCGTCCCCTCCCGGAGGATCAACAGACAAGGTAAGTTGATCTCTCATTAGGGAAGGGGGTGGGGGGGTGTTGTGTGTTGTGTGCGTGCATGGGGGTGTGCATGTGAGAGTGTAGAGGGGGTGAGTGAGTGAGGGTATTTGTGCGGGGGGATGCTGTGTGTATGGGAAATGTGTGCGGGTAGGGGTGTGTATATGTGCATGTTCGGGGTCGGGGTGCAAGGAATTCCTTGGCACTGATAGTGCCTACCGCCATGGATCTCATGGCGGTTCCCAACCACCCGAGATCCATGGCGGTATGCAGGGTCCTGATACCGTTGGCGGTCTAGTGACGACCGCCGGGCTGGAGACCGCAATCTCCAGCCCAGCGGTCTACACCGCCATGGCAGTCGGAATGATGAAGTGCGGATGACCGTTATTTTTTACCACCGACCTGTTTGCGGTCTTACCGCCGCTTTACCACCGACCGCCAGGGTCATAATGACCCCCTAAGACTTCAATTGCAACACTACAGAAAATCAGAAAAAGCATGTGGTTCTTGGGTACGAGAATCAAATTTTCCTTCCTAACCATTCAAACAAAACCCTAAATATTCTAATTCTAAAAAAAGTATTTAAGAAGGGTCTGCAAACACAAATTCAGTGGAATATTCTGTTAAGAGAGCTGCAGTGCAATAAAGCCACATAGAAAATATGAGGGCTGTACCTCATAAGGGTCCGGTCAGCCTGAAGGGTGAAAAATATCTGAGTTCTCTCATTAACTAAGCCTTCTTTAAATCAAAGTTTGTCAAGACAATGACATCACAGTTGAAGCTTCTCAATCGAAACCCCAATTAATTTTAATTAGAAGTTGTAACTTTCAGGGGCCTTGTACGATCTTTATACTCTTTTGTCTCAGCAATTTTAAAAGAATTACAGCTGCCAACTGATTATATGACGGAACACCGAATTAAAAACAACTACTAACCTTAACAACGAGGTCGGAACACCGACCTCGTCCTTACTACTAATGATTTTACCACGAATGCCTTAACAACGATATTTCGTTGTAAAGGCATTCCTGATAAAATCATTAGCAATAGGCACCATTCACCCAACATCCCTCACCCCACCCCCCCCAACCCCACCCCAAAACCTAAAACCCGCTGACCCCCCACCCACTCCCCAAAACCAAAAACGCCCCACCCCCCAACCCCACCCTAAAACCTAAAACCCCCTGACCACCCACCCACTCCCCAAAACCAAAAACGCCCCACCCCCACAACCCCACCCTAAAACCTAAAACCCCCTGACCCCCCACCCACTCCCCAAAACCAAAAACGCCCCACCCCCGCAACCCCACCCCAAAACCTAAAACCCCCTGACCCCCCAACCACTCCCCAAAACCAAAAACGCGCCACCCCCCAACCCCACCCCAAAACCTAAAAACCACTGACTCCCCTCCCCCTCCCCAAAACCAAAAACGTCCCACCCCCCAACCCCACCCCAAAAACTAAAACCCCCTAACCCCCCACCCCCTCCCCAAAACCAAAAACGCCCCACCCCCCCAACCCCACCCCAAAACCTAAAACCCCCTAACCCCCAACCCCTCCCTAAAACCCAAAAACGCCCCACCCCCCCAACCCCACCCCAAAACCTAAAACCCCCTGACCCCCCACCCCCTCCCCAAAACCAAAAACGCCCCACCCCCCAACCCCACCCCAAAACCAAAACCCACCACTTACCTTCGCCAACTCCCTTCTTTGTACCTTAACCACGCATGTTCGTTGTTCAGAACATACGTAGTTAAGGCACAAAAATACGAAGTCGTGGTTAAAAAAAGCGTTGTTACGCTTTCGTTAACCACGACTTTCGTAATAAAAAAGTCGTAAAAAAGGATGTTTCCCCTCCAACTTCCAGAATGCTCCCCTTTGTCCTAGCATAGCTCGTCTCAGGCTTTCTTATCTCTCGCACACACATTAAGCTTCTTGTTAACTTTGCCTCAGCCCCTAACACCTGCATCTAGGAGAAAAAACATTAAGAAAAACTATCTTTACATTGAAAGTTAACTGTGAAAAGAAGAACGATATATACATAAAAACTTCACTCCAGCTACATTAATAAAACATGAATATACTTTCAGATTAACCAAATTTGAGAATATACAGAATGATTATGCAGAATAATACTTTCAAAATGTTAGTTTCAAATAAATAAACACAAAACATTACTTAAATATTATATGCAATGGAGCCTCTACTCTTATGCTTTGCAGTGCAGTAGTTATATAAAAGCATTTCACCAGTTTCTACAAAATATGACCACCAAATTGTGACTACCAGAAAGTGACCACCCGTTCACGTTTTTATTTCAGAGAATTAGTAGCACAGCCAAGCTACGCTCTTTCAAACCAAACATGCAGAAAAGTTTCCAAACAATGGATACTAATTGTGTTTTTTTAAGAGTTACAAGTACTTCATGAGAAAAACTTTACGTGTCCCTAGTTCACTATGTGTGTCTGTCAGTCATGCCTATACATAGACATAGTAACATTTTTATATTGAGCGTAGCAGCTGCTAGCGCAGGTGTTTTAATAAAAATTATTGATAGGTGTTCATGTATTATGAGTAATGGATTTGTGTAGAAAACATAATGACGTAGACAAATAATGCAAGCATTGGAAACTATGATCACAATGAATGGCGGCTGCCAATGTTCACAAAGTGTACTTATTAATAGTCTAATACTATGAAATGTTGAATATATGTTTCACTAATGTAATAATGTGTCACATTAACGGTTATGCATTACGTATTAGCTTTATTAATTGTAGGCCTTAACTTAGCGAAGGTCATGGCATAGTTGCCGGGCCTCATGTTGAGCAGTATTTCTTAACGTGTAATAAAATGGCTGTCCTAGAGAGTTAAATTGTGATTTTCCATTGTAGTGTTTAAATGTGCCTGTTGCTGGAAAGGTTTCTCATGAGAACCGACTGCTAGAAGATGCTGTTCTTGCGCAATGTAACAAAATGTATGTAATGCGGGAAAGACTGACTTTCTCAGGAGGAGAACAATGGAGACACTGACTGGAGTAGAAGCTGCAACAATATTGTTACCTGACGAGCCGGATGATGAGAACATTGCAGGAAAAACCAATCAGCAACATGTCAACGGAGTAGTGGAAGAATTCATTGATTTGAAGATTTCGTTTTATTAGATAAAGTTTGAACATGCGATCCCTTGACCAATAGGGGCTTGGGAAGTAGTTTTAGTGAATTTAACTTAATGGAACTGCACCAAGAAGCGAGGCGCCTTTCTCTCTATTCTTCCTGATGGCTTACCTCTAGTCTTTTGAGTTGCTTATAGACTTTGGCCCATATTTATACTTTTTTAGCGCCGCATTTGCGCCGCTTTTTGACGAAAAAACGGCGCAAACTTACAAAATACAATTGGATTTTGCAAGTTTGCACCGCTTTTGCGTCAAAAAGTGACACAAATGCGGCGCTAAAAAAAGTATAAATACGGGCCTTTGCGTTTTCTGAACTTTGATGCTGAATCCTGATGCCTTGCTGATCGACTAAAGTCCTGATGACGAAGATTATCTTAGCTTGCCGATCAAATTGAGGAGAGGTATTATTGTACCTGTGTGAATGTTATGCATATTTGCTTTTCTTTCTAGGTACCAACCACACTGTTTTGACAGAGCCAATAGTTAGATATTTTCCAAATTTGCGTTTACTAAATTGTTTTGCATGAAGCCCAACATGCTGATGCTAATCTGGTGTTAGTTAAGGATCCTTACTTTGCTAATAGGGAGAAATGTTTGATGAATTTCTCTGCTGAATCTAAATGTATGTGTTACCGTTCGCACAATTGTTCTTGTCATAAATTTGTACTGTAACTTTAGAATGTGTTGTGTTGTTCAAGCTTTGATTAGATTGCGCTTCTTTCGCAGGTTCGGACAGACAGTCTTGTTTCTGTATGAGTATCATTTGATTTTGAGATTAATTTACATGACGTTAGCATTGTTAATATGGAAAATACATATTCTAACTTTTCTAAAAGATGTGGTTATTCATGACTGAAAGGTCATGGTGTGTGACAATTACTGACTACAATTGATTACTAATGTAATTGATTATCATTGATTATTGACGTTATCGATTTATTATTGATATGCTTGTACTGGAGTTATGGTGGGAACATCTTACTTGCGAGTCCAAAGGTTCATCGACCTATTTGCGTCCCCTTGTAAGTTTAATTATTAAGGTCAGATGCTCTAACACAGCACAAAATTGCTGCTTTCCGATGTGTTGTTATCTATTTGTGGGCTTGCATCACGCCCAGATCACGCCCCTCACTTTCATTTGTTCCTGGACCTGCCTTTCAAAAATCCCTTGATGTTGTAGGTAAATGCTTTTTGTTTGTCCAGCCTTGAGGCTGGTTTGTTACCACCTTGGGGACTGACCCTGTTACATGGATAATTACACAATTGCCAATATGTTCTACTGTAGGCGGACTCCTTTTTCCTCTTGTCTCTCTCCTTCACTTTCATGCTTATGGTGCTCATGGTGCTTAGAAGTTTCAGAAATTGCGAACTCGATCAGTGGTATTGCAGCACCTTGAAAGACTACCAGGTACATCACAGGTGTCTCTCCTTTGCGTTCCGTGGTGGCCGGTTCGCTTTCAAGTCTCATAGAGCCCAAACTTGTTTCTTCAGACCCTTCTGTCAGCCGTTTGCTTGTTTTCTAAAATCTTTTACCACACAGAGGTGGAGATATTTTGCACCAGGGGAGAGCGAGAAATATAACTTCCAGAAGCATTAAACATCACTTGACGTTGAGCAGTCTTCAGTGTTCGCCATTTCACACACTTTTCTTTAGCTCAGCGAAGGTGACCTGTGTGAGATCCTTCTCATGTCGACAGTAATTTTAAAACACTTGACTGATTTGCTTATCATTCTTGTGGCCATGCTGCCAGGTAGACTCGATAGCGGAGAGCTTGGTCGGTGCCACGGTCATTCATGCTTTGCTGATAGTGTACTGTCTGCATCAAGGACATGTCAGATCTGCTAGCTCTGTTTCTCTTTGTGTCTTATATTCCTTAAATGTTATCTTTCCAGCTGCTAGTTTCTTTTCATCATGCCCACCCACTTTTACTCTTCAACCACATCTTTATTCCAGGCTCTCTCCTTCCCCATTCTTGTGCTTCTCTTTTCTTTCTTTCTTTCTCTTTATCTCACCCTGTGTTTCATTTCCCTAGCTTCCTTTACCCTCTGCTTTATTTGCCACAATTAAAATAAATAAATAACAAATATATAAATTGGAATTAAGGTCAAACAGACCGTCAAGTCTGGTCTTGGAAAACAGTAAGTCCTATTGTGAGGAGCATGCAAAAGGTAGCATTGACAGCCTTAACCCTAGCCCATCTTCAACATCAGTTCCACAAAGCACTGGTATAGAGTAATAGATATCACCCTGTGTCTTCAAAGTCACAGGCTACGTACTTTTTTGGTGTTCTTAAAGTAGAGGGGTCCAGCATTGAATATTTGTATTAAGTAATATCAAAACTCTGCAGCTGGTTTGCCTATTTATCCAAGTTGCAAAACTCATGTGACACCTATCCACAAGTCCAATGCTGAACAAATATTGTGTTAAAAAAATATTCCAGTGGGCCTACTAGCCCTTTAGTTATATGCAGAGCCACTACAATTATGTGGCAGAAAGGAACAAAAAATTCGGCAGTGTTGACCAATTAAAGAGGCAAAAAAGTCCAGTCATTAATTCACAACGCCCCGACTCAAGTAAATACGAGAACTGTTGCGTTGCAAATGCTTGTTTGCCTAACGGGGTTGTGAACCACTAAAATCACATCATGAGGTTAAACCAGAATAAGCCGGTTCGTTATTCTCTGGTGCCTTTTTCTTCTCTTTTGGGCCGGTTCTTGGCCCACGTGGTTTGTGGTCGTTCCACCTTACACCCACTTTGTCCCGCAATTCTATTCACAGCTTGTGAGCTGGAAGGTTATGTTGAAAAACGGTAATATCTGAGACAGATCTAAAACGCCTCAGTTCATGAAGCTAAATGCATATGCATCTGCACTTCTTTTTTAATACTCACCCGTCCTACTTACTACATTTCCACTAAACGAAAAAACGGGTCAAAGCTAGGAAAACATCTAGTTTTATGATAGGTATGAAATAATTCTGTGAATAACTATTTCCTATAGTAAAGAACAGTAGTAAGAGAACATTTTCAATAAAAAGCAAAAATTGCAAAACTCACCTATGTAGAAATGTTACTCAATTACGTATTTCTCGGTTTGTTCGTGAATCTGCCCTGCTGGACGACTGTCACGCTTTTCGTGAAATGTCATTCACATATGAATTAGCCCAACCCCAACCGATATAAACTGCCAAAACACTGGTGCGAACTGCCAACAATTTAATGGAGGCGGAACAATGCTGATCGTAAATCTGTACAATATTTTTACTTCTCTGTTGTGCAAAAGAAAATGCTCAGGCCTCGACAAGAGCATTAGTTTCTAATTGAACCTAAATATAATATGCACTTTTAAATTGAAATTATATCTGCTCTCAACTAACCAACACTTTATTTACTTACGCATACCTAAATTAATTAATATCTACATTTATACATTTATTCATAGAAACATAAGTAAACTCGTGCATTAACATGAACATAGAAACTGCCAAGAACACAAATGTGACAGCAAAAATGACCGTTCAGACCTTCAAGTCTGTTTATTGACTTCCTATTACACGAACTCAAGATCCACCCTACTGCCTGGAATCAGTTTCACTTTTCCAAACCATTAATGATTTGTGCGGATTGCAAAGTTTTTTTGTAAAATCTATTCTTTACTTCTCACTATCCCTCCTGGAAGAATAATTTAAGCATCTTGCATGATGACTTGCTCCCATGACATGCAAGGGCTACACTGAGAGCTAATTCATTTTCACACTCAGCATCTGGACACCCATCTGGACTCCATCTCCACTCTCTTGCCAAGGCCATTTGGCCAATTTCATGCAAGGACCATTGCCCAGATACTTCTCCAGTCTCTATGCCTCATGAACTGTCAAGAACATGTATTCACTTCTTGTGTGTTCTGACACTGTCTCTACCACTTTGCACTGTGTAAACACCAAAAGCAAGAATATTCAGAGATACTTATGAGCAGCCGTAGCTCATTCGAAGGCTACACATGATAGTGCCACGGACCTGAAGTAGATACAGGCATTAAGGCTGCAAAATTCAAAGTTGTTATGCACAAAGAGAACTGTCTTCCTGACCTGCAAAGTACACTTTGCAAGCCATTGCTAACTGAAACGTGAATTATGGTATCAAAGGAGTCCCCCTTGCTCTTTTCGATATGCAATTAAATATATCAATTGTTTGAGGCCACATTCGCGGTGGCAATTCATTAATCAGATACCAATTACCGAAAGAGAGTGGTATCCATTTGAAAAGTGGACTTGTCCAAGTGATTACTTACTGCTGGCTTTCCCCAATGTCACCCACGGTATGCAAAGCCCTTTAGAATTCTGCTACTGTCCCTTTAAGGAAGTAGACTACGTTAAAAACGTAATTATCTACAAGCAAAAAAGGAGGTCTGTTGTCTTTAGCACCCCTCCATGCCTACACTGAACAAACCGTTCGATGGTGTCCGTAATCATACTTTTGCTTTAATAATATTAAAGGGACAGGAATATGACAGTACTACCAAATGTGCATTTTGAGCTCCAACGGTTTGTCCATTCGTCACAGTGCAAAATGAAGGCACCGTCACGTGTCACTCGGCGTGAAAAAACACCAGGCGCCTTGTGACCTCTTTTTTGTACATCACTTAACACAACGGCCAAAAAGGTACCACTTGCCATAAATGTCCGACAGTTGCTTGGGGCTCGTATGCACTACATTTTTATGCGCGACAATCAGATTTAAACTCTTTATCATAATGCACAATTGAGTATGAATTAAATATGACACAGAAAGAGGAGGAATCCTAGCAGATTTGCAACATACAGCAGCCAAAAGTGCAAACTTGTACAGACATTCCGGTCCTATCTCCCGCTGAGAGCTGTCTCGTGGTATTTAGATTTGCTGCTTAGTCCCTGCTGTGTTACAGTACTGCCATGCTTAACCGTTAATTTTCAGGAAAAGTAATAGCAACTCTATTAGTTTAGACTATTCTGACAGCATTTATCATTCAACGCAAAGCAAATGGTGTGGTTGGTTCTATACTGTTTCTAGTCCTTTATTGATAAATGGCTCAATTATTCAGTAAGGCTTAAGAGAAAGTTTAGAAAGTTCTAAACTTCATGATTTTGCGAAGTACTTCAATTCAGGAGAGTTTTTCACAAAACTAGAAGCTTTGTTTCTACGGAAACATCCTTGTGACAGAATACATTAGTGCAGTCAAAGAAGAGCATTAAAAAATCATTTGTAAGAAACTATTATCATATATTTCCCACTAACTGTAAATTACTACTTTTTTGTAAAACAATTTTTGGGATAAAAAGTCATCTAGCCTTACAGATCAATGTGAACTTTCCAGTTTGTGTATATGATGCACACAAACTAGCTCCAACACACCCCTTCTAGGAACTGGATTCTATGATGCCTGCTCTCTGGGTCCAATTTACTCCCCTGACCTGGTGGTCAGAAGCAGTGAGCAAAACATTTCATTAAATTTTAACCCTAAATCCGCCCACAGAAAAATGTCTTGAGCAATAAATTCACCACTTTCTTAGAATTTGGTGTGCTTGCGGAAATGCCTGGTCCTTTTTTTCATTTCTATCCTTGCAAATTTTTTGTCATCCCACTGTTAAGAAACCAACCAATCACCTTCAGCCAGCAAATTTTCCAGTTGTTCACATATGCAGAAAACTGCAAATTGGGCATTTTGGGGGTCATTCTGACTTCGGCGGGCGGTGGAGGCCGCCCGCCAAAGTTCCCCCGACAGAATACCGTAGCGCGGTCAAAAGACCGCCGCGGTAATTCTGAGTTTCCCGCTGGGCTGGCGGGCGACCGCCAGAAGGCCGCCCGCCCGCTCAGCGGGAAACCCCCTTCCACGAGGATGCCAGCTCCGAATGGAGCCGGCGGAGTGGAAAGGGTGCGACGGGTGCAGTTGCACCCGTCGCGATTTTCAGTGTCTGCTATGTAGACACTGAAAATCTTTGTGGGGCCCTGTTAGGGGGCCCCTGCAGTGCCCATGCCATTGGCCATTGGCATGGGCACTGCAGGGGCCCCCAGGGGCCCCATGACACCCGTTCCCGCCAGCAAGGTTCTGGCGGTCAAAACCGCCAGAACCAGGCTGGCGGGAAGGGGGTCGGAATCCCCATGGCGGCGCTTCCTGCAGCGCCGCCATGGAGGATTCCTCAGGCCAGGGGAAAACCGGCGGGAAACCGCCGGTTTCCCTTTTCTGACCGCGGCGGTGAATTGGCCTGGATGCACCGCCTGTTGGCGGTGCATCCGCGGTCCCCGGCCCTGGCGGTCTATGACCGCCAGGGTCAGAATGACCCCCTTTGTGTCAAATTTCACATTTTTCTTTCAGAAACAAAAACTACATTTCGCCCAGGTTTAGTTGTGAGATTGCTAGATGGGATTTGGTTTCTTAGCCAGACTTCCTGAACACCTGGACCCCTGTGGCTTAATGTTTTTATATTTGAGAAATACTGAGAATGTGCTAGTTCCGTTTATGTTTTGCAGATTTTCCATTTTTTGCCTTTTGGGAGGCGGCATAGCTGTATGAGCAAGAGCATCATCATGGTGTGCACTGAGTTGTGGAGACATTGAAAAGATCACCCTAGTAGGTGAAGTAAGTTATACATGCTTGGAAACCATCATTAAGGTACAAGCCTCATTTAAGTCTATTGCTTGGGATCTCCTGTCAGAAAAGATGGAGAAGTTACTGAATCTCACTGAATAGCTTGTGCCACTCCATTATGTCATCTTCATCACTCTCAAAGATAAAAATATGTTTTTTGTTACTTTTTTTCAATCACTTTAGAGTCATTTAGGATATTGTCATGTAGTTGTGCTTGCAAAATTCACGTTTTTACTGATTCACTGTGTTGTAATATGTTAGGTTTAATAACACTCGGATTGGTGATTGATTCTTCTGTAACAGTCCAGAGGTCTTCTCAGATACGTGTTACTAATGTCCCCATCTCTCTGGCAGATTTGATGTCAGATTGCTAATCATGATAGAGAACAATTGATTGAAGAACTCTTGAAATTTATGTATGGGCTCCAGTACCAGAATCTCACTTAGAAAAAAGGGGTTATAAATTCATCAAGCATTTACCAAGGATACTGAGGCACTTTACACCTTATTTTGTAAGTGAGGCAATAATAACATACTTTAATAGCCTTTGTATTATTGTGTTTTGAAGAACACTTGCTAACATTTCAGTGCCATCTTGCACTAATGTGAAGTAGGTTTTGATGCTGATTATTATGCATGGCTCAACTGGTAGTCCATCGTTCATCTGACCTAAAGATAGACCTAAAGCCAAGTTGTTGTCTTGAGCATATGACTCAATCTCAATGGATGATCATACAGATACTGATTCTATGTTCCAGGTTGCTGGGAAGATGACAGAAATCCAAACCTGAAGAATTGTGTGGCCAGCACTGTATTTCGAAAAAAGGATTGGCCTGATTCTGTGTTACTGTGACTGATGATGGTTGGAAAGACTAGTGAATGGTACTAGTGTCGCGTAGGCTCTCATTATCCTAATGAGACTACTGGATTTTTGGGCGGTAAGATCCTTCACAGTGTGGGGGACTAAGTGTGACCCAGGGCGAAGGACCCTTGTCACCCCAAATCCGGGGTAAATTCTGGCTAACTAGCAGTGCCTTATCTTTCCCAAAGGGAAGAGACAATTGGGCAGCCGAGCGCATGACATCCTAGTGCTTCCCAGGGAAGTCGTGGTCACTCAGGTCACAACCAGTTCTCTCATACACAGTGCGGTCTCATATATAAATGACAAAGGCAGTTTGAGTTTTAAAGATTGGTTGAATAAAACGACTGCATTTTAGAGAACAAGGCGTGAGTCGCAATAACCAGAACCATACAACAGAGTAGGATTGAAATAGTAAGGAGGAGAGTGAAACATAAAAATAATTCTATCATATTGCAACTAGGTTACGTTCTCCCTCTAAGTTATATTTTGAGCACAGCATGTTAAGCTCTAAGCCTGCCTTTCAGGTTCCCCCGGGAGGACATCAACCCTCATACCTAAGCAAAAGCCTGTGATCTGGATCAGCATCTGCAACAGGGCAGTCAGCATCTAGTTGTGGGTTCCTGGTCGGAATCTCCCTCTTACGTGTACCAGGACTAGAAAGTGTTTTTATAACTAACACGCCGGTATTCTAAGAAATGTCCCTAAGTAAGAATGTGTACTGTCTACGAACCCTAAAGACTAAACTTCTACCACGTCTATCGGCAATGTACCAGACTGCAACCTTGACTGAAGCACAGAGCGAGCAAGAATTTATTGTTTGAGAACTTCAGTGCTGAAGTAAGCTAAACAGTGTGATAGAAGAAAATAAAACAAGACCGTGAAACTGCTAATTGTAAAATAACAGTGCGAGGCTAAATAAAACGCATCTAGGGCAAAGTGCACAGAGGCCTAATACTTTAATCAAATGTGCATAAATCTACATTAAAAATGGCTACACTACACCCTTCCCTTGTCGGAAGTAAGTGGTTTAAGAAAAAGCTGAAAGTGCCCTAAGCTAAAACATAATTAAAAACATACATAATTTCAATAAGGCAAGAGGACAACAAAGCACACTAATCCTCAATTTAAAAATAAGCATGTGGCTGAATGCCGAATCCATATAACAGTGTCAATTTAGACCAGATTCAATTCAAACATTGGTCATGGAAAGCAGGAGATTCTCCACTTCAGCAGATGACAAAACCGGAAAATCCACAACAAAGACTATCAAGGAGCAGGTGTGTTCCAAAGCCCCAGTGTCAACCAGGGCGGCATCCCGTACAGAGCCTGTGAACGAGTGGATATCAAATTCCTCCAGGAAGGGTATCTCGTAATCAGCCTCACGAAGCAAACGCAGCCGCAGTGCGCATGTCTGGTAATAAGCCCTCATCGGGAACATCAACAGATCAGCATCAACCACTGGGGGGTGCTGCTGTGAGAGACAGACGTCTAGTGCATGTTCCAAATTGCACCAACGGCACCGAAACACAGGCTGCACACAATCCATAACCGGTCTGAATGACAGAGACCACGCACACTCCAAATGTCCCAGGAGTGTTCCTCCAAATTGCTGCATCATGCGTTCATGACACAGCTGCGCTGATGGGAGCGCCCACATTCGTCCTTGTTGTGGCGGGACAGCCATTGCGGAAAAACAACAGCAACAGCAAAATGCCGGCTAATAAGGCCAAAGTTACTGGAAATCCCCCAAAAATGCTTCCAACAATTGAACGAATAGCAGAAGGTATCAAACCAAATATGGAAGAGAAGGTGTGAACGAAACCAACACCAACGGCTTTAAAAAAATGTGCTAATCCTGCCTTGCTGGACGCATCAAATATACGTCCCACGAGTTCACCAAAGTCGCTCGGAAAGTTGGTATTTAACAGGGACTGTATTTCCGCTGATGACCTTGCCACCTGAAGTGCGTAGGTCTCGCGCGCAGATGTAAGGGCCACATGCTTCTGAAACAATAAAGCCTTTAGTATACTTAACTTGTTGAAATTCACCTTGGAAGGAGCAATGTGAGGCCAGATATCTGCTACCTCCCTTAATTTAGTGGGGGGAAATAACACACTCCCGCAGCAAGTAAAGACCTTAGTGACCGAAACAATGTAAACTATTACAGCCCGCATGCCACAACAGTCTTCACTATTAAGGAGGACGTAGCTGCCATTTGAAAGCACCTGGAATGTGTGTTTAATCAAGGGGACCGGAACTCCCTTCAGATATCAAGCCAAGTTTGCAACCGAGGCATTACATGCCCCATGCAAGGACACCTTCTTACAAATCATCGAATGGCTGACTGAAGTCTCGCATTCACTACCGCTGAGAAAGACCTCTTTCATGCCATTGAGACATTTGTACAAGAAGGGAAGCTCCCACACCTCATGGATATAACTATCTCGTAACTTCTCATATCTGCCTACCGGAACATGTTTCAAACAAGAAGTGAACTGTAACGTAGAAAGGGGCAGATTAATAACCCCGTGTATCAACAACTCTGCAGAGGGGATCTCGGCCACAGTAAAAGGCAATCTTTCTAATTTTTTAATGTGGAGCATCACATAAGTCACCTCCTTCTTAGCCATTAGTTGTTGTTGTCGCGTTAAATTAAAGGAAAAAAAGATCTCCCTGGCACTGATGTGCTGCCACGGAACGCGACCCGCCTTCAATGTCTGAAGTGTCCAACCCAACTGCATAACGGACCTGCTCTGACTATGTCCATGATTTAAAGAAGACATATCAGATCGTATTTTGTCAATCGCAGAAGAAACAATGTTGTTTATTGTATATATGCGGTCGGACAAGGTGTGAATTCCATTATCCACAGCAGCTAATGCCTTTTCCATATTTTCCTGATCTATCTGCCTTAACCGGACTGCAGCCTCCTGCTGGGAAAGTTTCCATATTTCATTGCATACTTCATACAAGAAACGCTTCCTACGCGGTGTCTTCGGGCCTGACAAAAAGTCTTGTAAGTCAGTGTTATTAGACAGGAGCGTGAGATGTTTCTTAACTGCATCTAGCGAGGATGATTTCAACCATTGTTGGCACAATTTTCCCACACTATATGTAGTAATTATTTCAGAATGTTCTGGTGATATATAGCGAGGGTCAGACCTATTCGTCCGGAAACCCCACGAGACGGTGACAAAACGTTGATGACACCCGTTGGTGTCTATGGGCCACTATAACCACCCGCCCGGACGTGTCAATGAAGTGTTAAATGTACCATTCTGGACCCAGTCTGTAAGCTCACTAAAAGTGGCATTTATGTATTTCTGCCAGTTATTAATTTTAGCAGCGACAGGTATACTAGGCATATTCAATTATCTGATTGTTGCTAAGCCTAAACAGCTAGTCTGTTGTACTGTGGCATTTAAAAAAATCAGTTGGACTGGAATGAGACATGCTCTAAACAATGTTTCTCTACCCCTTGTCTGCCAATGTTTTGTCCCCCAAACACTTTTCAAATCAACATTATTTGACCAATATTCATAACCTTCAATTGACAGTCGGGAAACAAAAGAATCTGAGTATATGAATTTCGTATTAGTCAACAACATTTGTTTATCTTCAAACAGAGTTAACCTAAAATAATATGACTTAGCATTCAATTGATGATGCCCAGAAAAATACGTAAATTTGTCACAATAAGTTTTGGAACTCCCTTGTGGGGGAGTTGGGCAATGCTCCTATTGCGTATAATCAAATATCGTTTTTGGACTACTTGCTCTATGTATAAAATGGTGCCCATAATATTTATAGCAAAACATGTCACCATAATTGTCTTAAACTGGTAAACATCTTATTTTCATAGACAGTACAATATTGTAAATCAGTCATCATGGAATCAACTGTCTTCACATCCCAATCATCAGATACAATGCCTGGTATTACTATGTCATTCATAGATAACTTTAGGACATACGGTATTTGAATTATCTCAGTGGGACCGTATATATCAAACATTACGTTATCCCACACAATCCCATCCGGAACCGGTACTGCAGAAATGTTCACAAAGGACAAGTCTCTTCGATCCCTATGTGATGAAAAATGTGGCTTCAACACCTCCTCCACCTGTTCAACCGCTGATCTCTCAGGCAGAAAATGACCATGTATCAACAGAAAAAAGGTAATGACAAACCCTAACCAAAGAAAAAAAGCTAACATAGTCAACAAGAGCCACAGATAGTTCCATGGAAAAACAAAATACGTATCTTTGAGCCAACACATCAGCTTACGTGGACCTGACAGGTCAGAAGTCGAAGAGTCAAATGAGTCCGATATACCATTGTTGTTGTTGGCAAGGTAACCAGAGGCAGTTTGTGCAAAAGGTGTCGCCGTATTCAATGGAGGAGTTGGTGTTTCTCGCGGTGGTACACTGTAGATAGCACCATCCGTCATGTCAGTAGTCATGGTGACTTGATCAAAAGTTTCTAAGTTATGTGTCGTCAGTGGAACTAATGCGAGACAATCATCCACCCTCCCCAAGCTCGGAGAGGCAACAGTTTTGGTATAGATAACTTGAAGCGGAACATCTTCCCCAGTAGTGAGAGGGATTCGGGAACTACTGGACATTCCTCTTGGTCTGCTGTGTAGAATCGGCCACATGTTGTAACTTGACATTGTCAATGGAAACAAAACTATTTTCTTTGGCACCCGGCAACGGTGGTAGAATAACAGTTCTCGTTTCATGTATCCCCAACACAGGGACTGGTGCTCGATAAGAAGGACCAAATTATTTTTCCACTGTGACCTTTTCATGAACAAGATCCCCAACCCTGGGAATCCAGCCGGTAGGTGTTACTGGCACATCCTTAATTCCTGTGGAGGCAGCACTTTTAGAACAGTTATCTTCACGGAACTGCTGTAATTCCTGCAAAACAGTGACACGATCATTTATGTCAAAAGGCGTTTCTGCCGCCTCCACACCAGGACCATCAAGGTCCTGAACAAACATTCGTGTTCCGAACAGGCACTCATATGAAGTACGACCCCCCAGGGATCTTCTAGGCAGGGTATTTAGTGCTCTCTGAACTCCATACAGGTGGGTTAGCCAACTACGACCCATACCTATGACTCTGGCTGTTGAGGATTGCTTCAAATCGTGGTTTAATCGCTCCACAACAGAATTTCCTTCGGGATGAAATGGAGACGAGTACTGGAGCTGGACCCCCAACGAAGCCATGGTGTCCCTGAATGCCCCAGAGGCAAAAGCAGGGCCCTGGTCCGAATGGAACGCCGCAACTGCATATGTACCGATAAAGATTTGCAAATCTTCAATAACAGTCCGAGCATCAGCCGAGCGCTGTGGCCACACCCACACAAATCTGGAGCAAGAATAAACAGCGACTAGTATATATTTGTATGCACTATCTGGTGTTAGTGGACCGCAATGATCCAAGTACACACATTGTAATGGTCTGTTGGATATTAAGAGTGGTGTCTGCGGCGGGCGCTTAGCTTTTGAAACTTTAATTTGTTGACAGATGTCACAACAAAGGACATACTGCTTAGTCTCTTTATAGAGACCAGGCCACTAGTAACGGGCCTGCAATAGCGAAATTGTAGCGGCCATGCCCGCATGTGCAGAGGCCACTCCCTCATGCGCAGCTTTAATCAATTGTGGTCTTACATTCTTATTGGGGATGTCGCGTACGCCTATGCTAGGGATTTTAATTTCAGCGTTCGGCATACTCCCCATGAAGTATTGATATTTATTAGGAAATCCTTTAGGATAAGGCGTGCCATCAACCGTAGCCTTTATTGCAGCCATAATCTCTGTGTCTGGTTTGGAACTCGAACGAGTCACTGCAGCTACAGTGGCAACCGCCACTGCCGACTTTGCGGCTTCATCAGCTAAAGTATTCCCAGCAACGTGTATTCCAACGCGCTGGTGTCCAAGTGTATGTACAACATGGACTTTGGGTAGCGTCTCTCAGGTCTGCTCCCTTCCCCCACAGAAGTCTGTGTTTTATGGTGTTGCCTTTTGAATCTCTGAACCCATTCAAGCGCCAGTAATGTAGGTATTCATTAGAAGACTGGATGCAATAATACGAATCACAAACAATCAGTGTAAACTGTGTCGGATCTGTATGTTCTAATGCCATAAGTAGAGCTTTTAGCTCAGCCAATTGAGCTGTACAATCCCCTAAGGTCTGTGTATAAGTATGTTGGGGGTAGAATTTCTCCCCTTCCATATGGCCGCTCACTATTGCACATGCAGCCGAATATTGGTGTTTTGTTCCAACCGCCGGTTGCGCTGAGCCATCGGTGTACATGACTACTTGATATTGATCAATAGGCAACGTGTCAGCGGGAACTGGATATTCAACTTCATATTGTAGAAATTCCTGAGTTTGTAACTTTGGGACAAAAATGTAATCAACATCAGTGGCTGTCAAAGACGTAGCTCATTGTATCCATCTTGGATGTAGTGCTTTATCATTCGGGACACTAGCTTTTGTAACAGCCTTGAGTGCCAGAATAGGAGAAATGACAATAATGCGTTTTCCCTGGGCAAGAGGTCTTTCTTTAATAACAGCCATCTGTTCAGCAGTTAATATTTTCTCTGTGGGAGCAAATCGTTGTTCAGGAGCAGAATACAAATGTGGCTTGTATCCAATCGGGACTGTCTCACCTTCATTAAATGTGACATAAGTAAACCCAATGGCCCCAGCTATCACCCTGATGACCAAATGTTTCTTATTGTCCCGTGTGTGTAGATATTGTGCTGCCAGCATATCTACTTGTAACTGCCTAAGAGTATGTGTCTGTTCAATTGTCGAGAATTTGTTAAAAAAATCAGGACGTATTAATTCATATAAAGGTTTTATGCGTGTAGCATAATCAGGAATGTATGTTCTGCCAAAATTGAGAAAGCCCAACAACGATTGGAGTAACTTTATCATATTCGGTGGTTGCAACTGTGCACATTTTTCTAAAAATTGGGGCGCTATATTCCAATTATAAAGTCACTGTGTACACCCTGTCAGGTTCAGAGACACGCATATCTGCTGTTTAAACTTGTATGAAGTCATCAGTTGCTTTCACCTCCAGATGCTCTAGAAGATTCCGGCGAACTATTGTGACCTCTGCTGCGCTGTCTAGCAGTGCTAGCGCCCATGTCTTGTTCTTCAAGAGAACTCTCTTCCTGAGTGGCATGTCTAACTGAGACTGCCGCCACCTTTTTCTTTTTAAACTGTTGTTTTGGTTGTATTGGTTTCTCTTTCTTCTTGACAGAAACCTCCGAAGAGCGTTTTGATATCTGTCTCGGTTTCACGTACTCTGTTCTCCGCTCTGACCGCCCACCTCTCTCATTTCTCTGTTCCGATGAGTCCTGAAAGGAACGAGATTGACATGTATCGGTATATTGATATCTATCAGGCGTTTTTATTTTATCCCTATTTCTGAGATTATACCTATTCTGTGGGGTCTCCGTACATGGAGATTCTCCCCTTTCTTTTTTAGGTGTCTGTTGTTTTTTCTACCAGCGCTTCTTATTACCCTCAGGTTGCTGTTTAGCATTTTCTTTACTCATTTTTTCCTGAAATTGAGATTTTTGTGGTCTAGCCCCTAGGCTATCTCGACCGATACTGGAATATGTTTCCGCTATTATTTTTGGCAGTTCCCGCTCCTGATCTTGTTGCGGGACGTCATGAAGACGCATACGCACTGCAAGTGCAACTGCTTCCCCTTTAAGATTATTTAGGATTATTGAAGAAACCGTGGCAAAGTTGCCCTTCAGTTGCATTCCTAAATCTAAGGCCGGGGCTGCCCCGTATTCATCCTGAATTTGTTTAAGCACATCCAGTAGGTTGGCCAATGTCGGTGTACCATGTGCCGTTGTATATAGCGCGGCAAACACTGTGCCCCATGTATTACAATGGTCCACTGTGGGAACCATTCCAAATGGCAAACACATAGTTAGTATTCTATGTTTGTCCTGAGGTCCCGTATGGGGAAATACCGCCTCCAGCATATTTATATTTTGTGCCAGCCAAAACGGAGTCTCCTCTCGTTTTGCTGGAACTTTACCCATAATAGAGTGTACAGTCACCGGGTTTATACCTGGTGTTACTGCATGTGGTTGTGCTGGAGCAGCACGCGCTGGGTTTGTATTTAGTGTCTGCATCATAAATTGTACTAAGCGTCTATATGTAGCTGTTAAGTCTGTATATAAACGTCGAACTTCAGCCACCGCCATATTCACAACCGCAGGATGTGGTGTATATGTGGCCAATAAAGGCCAGGTTGGACCATCATTACTTAGTGGACCTAACCTTACTGGTAATATTGTATAGGGTAGGGCACCATCAAGCCAATTATTATGTTCTTGATAAGATAGAGGTATCTCTAGGTATGCGTACGCCCTGTACTGTCCAGGCATGTTCGCAACCGTATATGTATGAAATGTATTTGTGTTCCCATCAACTGCTGGAAATGTGACCCAAGAGTAAAAAAGTTCAGTTCTATAGGCTGCGTGGACAGCCCCCACAACGTGACTGGACCACCCTGGATCGTAAGACCAAGCGCAAGCAAATGTGCTGTGAGCAGTTGTCTCATGTTAAGAGCTATTTGTATTGCCTGGGGATTCGCCATTAGAAAAACAGCGATAGTTCAGAAAAGGCACACCAAAACGGGGTCTTTCCTTTTAAGGTTCAAGCTTGAACAACCATCAGCTGTAATTAGAGTCACCTACACCGCGGTGGTGGAAGTCCTCAGTGCCACCGACGTCTCCGCTTAAGAACTGAGGGATCATTATATTATATGAGACCGACAGAAACTGGTGGACCCGAAAATTTGAGCCAGACCAAACAATGGGCGCCATGTCGCGTAGGCTCTCATTATCCTAATGAGACTACTGGATTTTTGGGCGGTGAGATCCTTCACAGTGTGGGGGACTAAGTCTGACCCACGGCGAAGGAACCTTGTCATCCCAAATCCGGGGTAAGCTCCGGCTAACTAGCAGTGCCTTATCTTTCCCAAAGGGAAGAGACAATTGGGCAGCCGAGCGCATGACATCTTAGTGCTTCCCATGGAAGTCGTGGTCACTCAGGTCACAACCAGTTCTCTCATACACAGTGCGGTCTCATATATAAATGACAAAGGCAGTTTGAGTTTTAAAGATTGGTTTAATAAAACAACTGCACTTTAGATAACAAGGCGTGAGCCGCTCTAACCAGAACCATACAACACAGTAGGATTGAAATAAAAAGGAGGAGAGTGAAACATAAAAATAATGCTATCATATTGCAACTAGGTTACGTTCTCCCTCTAAGTTATATTTTGAGCACAGCATGTTAAGCTCTAAGCCTGCCTTTCAGATTCCCCCGGGAGGACATCAACCCTCATACCTGAGCAAAAGCCTGTGATCTGGATCAGCATCTGCAACAGGGCAGTCAGCATCTAGTTGTGGGTTCCTGGTCGGAATCTCCCTTTTACGTGTACCAGAAAGTGTTTTTATAACTAACACGCCGGTGTTCTAAGAAACGTCCCTACGTAAGAATGTGTACTGTCTACGAACCCTAAAGACTAAACTTCTACCACGTCTATCGGCAATGTACCAGACTGTAACCTGACTGAAGCACAGAGTGAGCAAGAATGTATTGTTTGAGAACTTCAGTGCTGAAGTAAGCTAAACAGTGTGATAGAAGAAAATAAAACAAGACCGTGAAACTGGTTATTGTAAAATAACAGTGCAAGGCTAAATAAAATGCATCCAGGGGTAAGTGCACAGAGGCCTATTACTTTAAGCAAACGCGCATAAAGCTACATTAAAAATGGCTACACTACACTAGTTATGTGCTGAAGTGGTGCCAGATGCTGCCAGGATTGCTCTGTTCAGTTGTGGAAGCTGCACCTGTTTACTTCATTGGTTTTTAATTGATAAAGTTTGTGTCCCAACTACTGAAGATATATTCATTTTTCTTCTCCTTTGCTTTACAAGACCTTAATGTGAAAGGGAAAAATAAATATGTAATGCAGATCGGTAGCATGAAACCAATGAAGTGTGACAGTTGTACTGCTAGAAGTTAGTGTGTAATTATTATGCCTGAGATCTGACTCTAGACAATTTCATACTTGAGCATCATGTTTCCCAGACTCCCTACATTTTGTTGACTTCATTGCCAACTACTTCTTTGTAGTTTTATAATCAGGTAGTCGAAGTTTTAAAGCCCTGTATCATCTAGCACCTTATCTGTACTGCATCATATAGGCAATAATTGCTTTGTACTGTTCAAACAGCGTTTGACTGATATACAGAACTGAATGACTTCCAGTTTCAGAATCCTGAATGAGGACATTCAAGGGAGCGCCATTAGTTCTATGCAAACTCTTTAGGTCCTTCTGGGTTTAAGAAAATGTGATACAGCAGTAACATATGTTCTTGGTTTAAGAAACTGTGACACAGCAGTCGAATATTTGCCTTTAAAGTAATTGATTTTAGCTAGTATCTGTGAGAGGAAATGCAGCAGGCATTATTCTTCTATTTAATATCAAGGAGGACATGTTTCCTGAATGTGGTACTGCAGATTTGCTACTTCATGTAAAGACTCCAAGGATGTTTATTACTCAGGACCGGAACTGCAGCATTTGTTGCATTCGTGACATAGGATAAATAGGTCAGAAAACTTTGTTCTCTGGAACAATTGCATAATCAATTTTAGGAAATGTGCAAAACAAGTCACATGGAATTCTTTGCTGTCATGAAGATGTACAAAGACGTTTACTCTCAATGACAGATGCAGCATAGCAACCTGCCGAAGCCCATGGTGAAAGCAGTTAAACATCCTAAGTGTTTAGTTGTATACTGTTTCTCGAAGCTGGATATAGCAATGATAGCATGCTGGCACACTCAGAATGGAAGTAGAGCTTGTGTAAATATTCTTGTTCACTGGTGCAAAATAGTCTGCCAAATGCTCACTACTTTACATGCTCATAGTCAGTTGAATGATGCACTGTTTTCGTCTTCATCACATCTACAGTAAATGATACCATTGCTCTGCGAATCTCATGCGTAGTGGCTGTGGAAAAGTTTGGTGATTGATCATTGATATTTTAAATGCGTTGTTACGATACTGCTTCCATTAAGGTCAGTTGCCAGCGTTTTCATCAGCTTCTCGTTGTACAAAAGAAGAAAGAGCTATGAGATGGGCACGGTGTAAGCCCTGATAATTATTCTACAACTAAATGCAGTGTAAGTGATGAACATTTGGGTTGGTTGCAAACTTTTTTGCGGTTAGTCGACTATTTGAAGAATCATGAGGTAAAACGCGATAGGACTTAGGGGGTGATTCTAACTTTGGTGGGCGGCGGAGGCCGCCTGCCAAAGTTCCCCCAACAGAATACCGCTACGCGGTCAGAAGACCGCCGCAGTTATTCTGTGTTTCCCGCTGGGCTGGCGGGAGACTGCCGGTTTTCCGTTTCTGACCACAGCCATACCGCCGCGGTCAGAATGCCCTTGGGAGCACCGCCAGCCTGTTGGCGGTGCTCCCGCGGTCATTGACCCTGGCGGTCAATGACCGCCAGGGTCAGAATGACCCCCTTAGTGTTATGATATTAGGTGGATCATTCTTTGGTTTATCCCCCCCTTCACTGCTGCGAATATTGAGAACATGCAGCCATCGCACTTCACTACTTTTGCTTTTAACTGAGAGTCCACTACAGTGAATGCTTGTGAGTCAGGTGACTCCATTGTTTACCAAGCACCATGATGTGATTCTGGCATCTCCCACTGAAGTTTACGTGCAACATAGCGATTGCAATGTGGCCATTTTTCTTGTTGTAAACTGGCAAACTGCATAAGGTGGGGGTGTATTTTCTTTGACAGATTAAATTCACTGGTGACACTTATAGTTCTAATAGGCATAGAGTTCTGGGGCCATGGGATTCTTTGATTGTGAAACAATGAAAAGGTGATGGGACAAAGGCTTGCAATTAGTTTACACCACTGACAATCACTCTGCATAACATTCACACCCATCATTTTGTGCCACTTTGGACAGAGGCCCATCTTCTGCAAACTCTATTGGTCTTGATTCTCATGGAAACAGTCTCTCCCGACCTGCCAAGCTTGCCCCTCTTCATAAGGAGCACAAGCAACCCAGAGCAGCATCACTGAGGGATAGATTGGATCCTATGAAACTGTGAGCAAGGGACAACAGTCTCGGCATACTCTTGGCGAGTTAGGGTGTCACATCAAACACACAAAAATGATGAGAGGAATGTTTTCAAATAGGCTAAACCACAAGCAATAGCTTTTGGTTGTATACCAAAACAGATTTTTTTCTCCCACTGTTTGTTGACCTTGTTATGTCTAGTCAGTGAAGTAGAGGCTTGGATTTTGAGTGTTTGGTTGTTGGATTGTTCTCTGTTCATTGCCTTGAGGTCCTAGTGCTGTTTAGTCATTCCATGTGCTGGATACTGTTTTTATGTCTTGTTAGTGAACCACTGCTTAATTTTTTTTACACAAAAAATCAAACATATTACTGATATAGGCACTGTCGGATTGGAAGTGGCACGCTCGTCATCTGATCTTCATGTGTGCAATTTTATTATTTAACTGAGATGGGCAGCAGGTGTATTTTAATCACTGTTAGCAGGAAGTCTTGCCATTTCCTTTTTGCCCTGAACCTCAGGGGATCACAGTGGGTCACTATCATCATCACCTCGAAACATTAGACAGGCAATGAAAATGAAGGTTGGACAGTTAATCCTAACCACCAACACCAAGATCCAGCCAACATCCTATCTTTTTAGAGCAGCTGCATTATCTTCATGTGCCTCTTTTAATGTGTTAAGACTTTCCCACATCAGCAAATATTCCCTTCATAAGAGCACCGACAGAAAGAACGGGCTTATATCTTTGACGGTTCTAAGATGATTCAGGTTCATCTCGTTATGCCTGACTGCCATTTTGTGCAAGAAGTGTGACCGGTCTTTTTTAGTCATAAGGAATCCAGTGACTTTAAAGCAAATCTCTGTGATATTATTGTCTGTTGGACGATGTTGGAGCACAGCTTTATAATTAGACTTAACATGAACTGCTTGCAAAATAACGTGTAATGAAGCTGCATAGAAAACGCATTAATATGTTTCTAATATACGCATTTGAAACGTGCCCACGGGGAGTGGCCACCAATGTATACGATGACTAATGAA
Source organism: Pleurodeles waltl (assembly GCF_031143425.1). Taxonomy (NCBI): domain Eukaryota; kingdom Metazoa; phylum Chordata; class Amphibia; order Caudata; family Salamandridae; genus Pleurodeles; species Pleurodeles waltl. Next base: position 547,610,258 of record NC_090449.1, read on the forward strand.
ATTGATTAATTATGAATTATTAATGTACTAATATATGATTCTGTTTTAGTATTAAGAGTTATATGTTAAGGTTTGCTGAATAAATAATTAGGCCTTAGTTGGCAAGAGTGGGAGCCTAGCTGCCCGGGCTCATATTTAATGTGTTTAATAACGTGCACTGTGTTGTCTTCCTGAAGGACATAGAGGTGTACTTTTCCAGAAGTTAGAGATGTGTGTAACCGTAGTAAATTCTTTCTCATGAGACCCGACTTGCTCAAGGAGACATTCTTGTTTAATGCAACAGTGTAATTTGCAACAGGTACAAGGTTGCCTGTACAGGTAAAGACAATGGAGCTACTGACTGGAGTTGTGCGTGTAGCTTTCCCTACCTGCCATCTCACCCGATGAAGACGTAAATCACAGGAGCCAATGAACTGTGTGAGAACTGCCTTAGGTGAAAATTCTAGTAAGGTGACCACACAACTATTGGTTAGAGATAGTGGTGCACCAACTACAGACCAAGAGAAATTCAATTTAACGTCGCATTACAAGGAGAAATCAGCTATTATTGAGCCATTAGAGGGACACCCTGTTGTTACTCTGGCATTCCGTCTTTGCCTTTGCTGCTTTGACTCTTCAAACCATCCACCTTGTCTTGCCCGATATCTATTTCTTCTCCTCCTTAAGAGGGAAGAACTTTCTGCCCTAGTTTCTGAAACTTTGTTGTTCTACCCTGGCGGATGGCGAATTGACTACTGTCCTCAGGACGAAGACTGACCCTGTATGCTGACCCATTACGGAGGGTAACTATATGATAATGAAATTGTAATTGTCTTCTTGCCTTTCCTTTCTAGGTACCAACTGCTTTTGACAGAGACCATAGTTAAATGTTTTCCAAATTTGTGTTACTAAATTGTTTTGCATGGAGCCCAACATGCTGATGCTAATTCAAGGTTAGTCGAGGAGATCACTAATATTGGATGCAATCAGACAAAATGACTCAATCTTTGCTGTGTTGCTGTGTTGAATAGATGCGCTAATGATACTCTGCTAAATAGATACATGTTGATGCCGTGTTTTGTTCTAATGTTTATAATCTTCGCTTTGCTTAAATCTTATTCAAGATACCACATTATAACTTTGTTGATGTGTTTTCTGGTGTTGAGACTAATAAACTTGCTAGTAGAGTGTAACCAATAGGGAATACATATCATAAACTTTTACTAAATTGTGTGTGGTTATTCATGGCTGAAAGGTCATGGTGGGTTCCGATTCTTAATAATATCATTAACTAATGCGATTGATTTGCTATTGTGAATATTGATCAGACTATTGATTCATTGACTGATATGCTGGATAGTTATCTCGTCTTAAGGTGTCTCCAATCAGGGTCAAAAGATTCATTGGCCTAAAACGAGTCCCTGAGTCAGGAAATTACCTAGGGCCGGACGCGCTAGCAGTTCTGGTGGCAGAGGACGGCTATGGCCATTTGGGGCCCTAAGACGAGGGTCCATTGTTTTAGGATTGTTTTGAGACGATGCAAAGTGGAAAGATGATGTTCCCCTAAGCCCCAAATGACGCAATTGTGATACCCTTCCAGTAGTAAACCGGCAAATTTGAGTTTTGTTGTTAAAGTGCTTGCAATATTTTGCATTAGTTTTGCGTGAATACAGAGTGAGGAAGACAAGCCGCAGGACTTTGTCAGCCGCAGTGTGTGTGTGACGTCATTGGAGCCGCGCTGGGATAGGTCAGTTAGTGAGAAGGGTTGCGCACGGATTGACAGCCGTCGGTAAAAGGCAATTGGTTGGAAAGGCAGGTAAAGGGTGTTCTGGGAATTAAAGTCACTTCCTGATTCAGTTATAAATGAAATAAGAGACGCCAAAATTAAGTTCTTCAAGGCTCTAAAGAGCGCTTTGAGGGAGATGTGTACATTACCGCAAGTGTGGGGAGCCCACACCGCCAGAGGATACTCTGGTTTATGCCGTAATGGAGGAGAAGGAAGTTGCGCCATGCCTTTGGCTAAAGCAATGGTGCAAATTAACCGAGAAAGATGGGTGTTTGGCGTTTCCAGAGAATGGGACGTTCAACATAGAGGTTCTAGAAAATTTGCGGAAGGCGCTAAGTGAGCAGAAGCCGCCTCCAAGGCCAGCACAGTTTGAGGCGTTAGCAATTTGGGAATTAATGGCCATACGACAAAGGCAGCAAAAGTTTGAAAGGAGAATGAGAAAAGCACAAAAGACGCTAGCGGAGGCTAGGTGGGATTGCAAGACCAGGGTGTGGAGAAGAGAAATAATAGAGGAGTCAGAATGTTTCCCGCAATAACTAAAGAAGCCGACACACATGGAAGAAAGGCCACTTGTAAGACAGACAAGGGTTCTAGTAGAGGGAAAAGGAATAACAAGTCTTGGGCAGATGCAGATGACTCAGATGACGATGAGTTCCTTAATCAGTTGTTACATGATCGTCCACCACCATATGCCATGAATGACAACAGACCAAGTACTAGTGCAGGTCCCGTAAGTTCATCGCAGAATCAGGGAACAGCGCATACAGCTCAGGTAAATGCAGTTGCGACACCAGCTCCAGTGCAGAATAGTGTCAGCGCATCCCCTGCGTCAGCAATGCAGAAGCGGTTGCAGCCACCACTGGCTCCCCGATGTCCCAGTATTACAGACTAATACGAATTTGATGGTGCCGCCCGATCAAGCCTGTGCAAGATCAAAGTTGGTACAGATGAAGCCAACTCCACTTCTGCTGCCCCAGCCGCAGCAACAGATGGTTCTGAATTACGCTCTGGTCACAGGACTGCAGTCAGTCACAGCACCCATAATGAATCAGACGGTGGGAGCTAATGCTCCCAAGGGTCTGGGGAACAGGCAGTCACCAGCTGATTACAGTTGGTCCACCCGTACCTTTGTATGCACAGGCAAAGCCTAGTGTATGTGACCAAGGGGTAGTGACTCAAGAGGTGCTAAGATGAGGGTTCACAGGAAGCTCTCAAGGGATGACACCGGGAGAACAGACAGCAGAGAGGTCTCGATCCTTGTTAGACTTCATTCCAATTGGGGTTCCTTTAGAGACAATGAGACAAGCAGGGTTGGGTCTACTGACTCCACAGGTACTGTGTGCAAATACGTCACAAACACCGATGGTGCAAGCTGGGAATATCTTGTTGCAAGGTTTGACAGCGCAATAGCTGAACGAGTGATTAGACAAGCTTAATTCACCACAGACTACTCCTGCGACAGCAGAGCGGTCGGAGAGAGAGGAATACTTGAATTTTGTGAGGCTGGGAGTGGAAGCAGCTGAATTGGTTGAAGGAAGCATGGTAGTGAATAGGTTAGAGTCATACACTGAAGCAGAATTGAGGTATCTGTGTCCAAAAATAACCAAAGAAGTAAGCAAGGTGCACCAAAGGTTGGCGAACCTAGCAGACAAATATGGCATAGACTTAGACAATACTAAACATCTAAAGAGGAGTTACTGATTAGACTTTGAGCCCAAAGATTTTGATCACATGAGTTCTACAGGGATGAACGCACACCTTAAAGAAATTTAAAAGAGCGCGCAGGTTTGGGGAGCCTTAGAGAAGTGGGAAGGCAGATGGGCAAAGAAGAGAGACAAAAGGAAAAGTGATTGCTGCCACACAGAGCCTGGTGGGACTCCAAGTCCCAGGCTCCTCTTTGCCTCTGCCTGCTCATTTCCACCTGGGGCTACTTGCTGCTGATCGCGGGGGCTATAAAGCGCACCGCGCAACACTCCTCTTGGTTGCTGCCACACAGAGCCTGGTGGGACTCCAAGTCCCAGGCTCCTCTTTGCCTCTGCCTGCTCCTCTCCACCTGGGGCTACTTGCTGCTGATCACAGGCGCTATAAAGCGCACCGCGCAACACCGCTGCGCGGGACGCGCCCGGGCAAAGCCCGGGCCAAGGGCGGGCCCATCCGCACCCGTCAGAGACTGAAGGAGGCCGGGCTGGGCCCCCCCTCTGGGCCCTAAGGTACACTACTAGTTCATATAGTGCTGGGAAGCAACTTTAAAACTCCGTTTTGCCCTGCTTCTATAACTTTAATCCTCAATGGGGAAGCGTAAGGCAAAAGGTAGCCCTGCACTGGGCTCTGCAAAATCTAAGATACTTAAAACCAATAAAGTCACGTTACCACATACTAACTGTGTTGCCAAGGAAATAGATGACTTGATTGAAGAAGTTGAACAGATTTTAAATAATAAGGAGAGGATCAGGCGAAAGGAGTCGAAATCTGGTACTCTCATCCCGTTCTTGACTCCAAGTTCGCATATTGCCCCCAAACCACAAACTGTTACGTCACTTCATCAGGCATCAGCCCCCCAAGGCCCTACTAATATTGGTAGTTCTTCTTCCCCATCTGCATTTCATCTCGATCCTGAAGTACCAAACGACAATATTACACATTTCTCAATTCCTTGTTCTAACCGTTTTTCCTCTCTGGCCCCCCAAGTTCTGGAAAATCCTATATCAACCTCTACGACCTTGCCATATACGGAGAGTGTTCCTTCACTAAATGACTTGCCAGCATTAGTGGTCAGTCTTAAGAGTGAAATAGACGAGCTGAAATCCTTACTGTTTGAAATTACTACTCTTCCCAAAGGTAAAATTATTCTCCCTATTGGTGAGCCCAAACCAAACTCTACAACATCCAACCACTCACACGTAAAAATTGTTTCTTCAACTGAGTCCCTGCCACCGCCATCAAGCACAGCAGCCTTTATGGAAGGGCAGCACTCTTACAGCCAGAATATGTCCTCTTTTGAACGTAACACTCCTCCTTCCTTTAATGTCCCTCTCAAATGGGACACTACTAAAGCTTCCCGTCAAAACTTTGACCCAACGAAGAATAACTATATATATATGTGTGTAATATTCCACCTCTGCCCCCAAATACACGAGAAGGCAAAGCCTCAATAGCCAATAAGGCCACGCACTGGCTGAGACATGTTAGAGGCTGTGGCTCAGTCATCCACGACGACATTTTATCTGCTGAACGAGCGAATGGCCTTCCAGGTTGTCGAGACTTCATAAAACTCAATTTCAAAAACTCCCATCTGGTAAAAGGTCTTCTAGATATGGAAGCACACAATATAAATAGGAAGCCATCTGCTATTTCTCTCAGTGCCAATCGACCCACCGATGGTTATATGAAGCCGAACCTCCTCCCTAGAACAGCCAGCTGGGTCTCGAGCCGTTCTATAGACCATGGAGATTTCAGGCCATTAGGCCATCAAGCCCCAAAAGGTGTACCATCTGACCCTGTCCCAAACACCAGCTCCAGCCCTACTTCTAGTGGCCAATTAGCACCTGATTTCGATCTCCAGGGGGCCATCTCCGACATCGATTGACTATACTCTACTAATTCCTGCGTCCCCATTCCTAGCGTAGACCGACGGGCTACAGGTTCTTCACCCTATCCACTTAGCCCAGGTGTTGCTTCCCCTCTGGGTTCACGACTCGTTAATATCAATCAATTTACAAGTCCGCGTATGAAGAAGTTTATTGACAGCAACCTTCCAGACGACACTCTCGTGAAACCAAGCTGCTCTATTGCCCAGACACCAGCAAAACTTTTGTCCTGGAAAGTGGCTGGCATCAATGGCAAACTTGCAGACATTGAGTGGGGGGTATTTGTTGAAAATCTTAATGTATGTATGTTCCAGGAAACATGGGCCAAAAACTGCACATATAGACAGGGGTTTAGTTCCTTTTTTAAACCGGCTATGCCGTCTTTAGCAGGTAGGGCAGTAGGGGGCTTATGTACTTGGGTAAGATAGACAGAGGTAGGAGGAATAAAGGAGATATACGTGGATTCCCATGACATTTTGGCTATTGCTATCCAACCAATCTCAGGCTCCCCCGTTCTCTGTATAAATATTTATAGCAGGCCGGGACCCTCCAATAATTGCTCTACTATCATTGAGCTTTTAAATACTCTTATTTCAGACTTTCGTCTTAAATATCATATTATAATAGCAGGGGATTTTAATGTTCAGCTTGAAATCAATTTAGATCTTATAGAGGTCATGCAACCTGAAGATAGTGTTTGGAACATTCCTCCCTATTCCACTCAGCAAAACTCATACAAACCTTGCGGTAGGGCAATGCAGATAATAGATCTTATGATATCACATGGTCTCCGTCTTGGCAATGGCCGTTTCCCAGCTGACACCCCCACAAGACCAACCTTTTTCAGGGGTTCCTATAGTAGTAAACTAGATTAAATCTTTTTTGATTTAAGAGTTTGGTTCTACATACTAGATGTGGAAGTGGGCAATCCATACACTAGCGATCATGCCCCTCTACAGATTACGAACAAGAGACCTCTTCTAGCAGGAGCTGTATTTCCTTCTGTTTTACCTGCTGTTATTGAGTTGTCTAGCAATAGGCGCACAGTAAGATGGGACTCCTTTGAGAAATCGAACAAGCTCCGAGAAAAACTGTGTGATCTAATTTCTTCCCACCAGTTATTTGACCATAGTCTTACTTTTTCTCCAATTGAAGTTACGTCCCTTCATTTGGACCTTTTTACTACCCTGAAAGAGCTGTTTTCTAGACGCCCAAGGACGTTGACTAATTCCTGCCCCCAACCCTGCTCCAAATGGTTCAACAAGAGGTGTAGAGAGGCTAAAAATACCCTGGTTAGCGTCTTAAGGACAAAGGACAGACTAGGTATCATCAATGCTAGACGTAATTATGCTTTTATATGCAATAAGAGCAAACATGAGCATGAAGAGGAGCTCTGGAGTGACCTACTTGAGGCAGCTAGAGCTCATGACTCCAAACCATTTTGGATTTTGGTATCTCGTAGTGATCAGAACCGAGCCACTTATTTGGAGTCTCATATTACTCCTGATGCCTGGCTTTCTCATTTTAAAGAACTGTACGGCTCTCCATTGGCCCTCGATGCCCCAAATCTGGGACAGCTGACAACATCTTATTCACCCGCGTCCTCTTTGCCCCTCTTTACACTGAACGAAACCACCCTGGCCATCACAACCCAAAAAGCAGCGAAGGCCCCTGGGTCGGATGGGATTCCTTCTGAAATGTTTAAAGCGGACCTGAATACCTGGAGCCCGTATATTAATAGGCTTTCTAATGCCATTTTGATTACCAGATCCTACCCTGACTCGTGGAAAGAGGCTATTATCGTGCCTATCTATAAGAAAGGAGAGAGGAATTCCCCGGGAAACTACAGACCCATCAGCCTCCTTGACAATCTCCCAAAAATATTTTGCCACCAATTGTTGAGCAGGCTGAGTAAATGGATAGTGGATAACCAAATTTTAAATCACCTCCAAGCGGGCTTTAGAGAAAAAATCAGCACAATAGACCAGATATTTCGCTTTATCTCTATTAAATGGAAAGTTGTTGATGTGAATTCAGGCCACCTATTTGTAGCTTTTGTTGACTTAAAATCAGCTTTCGATTTGGTACCTCGCAATAAACTATGGGAGGTCTTGTCTAAAATGGGAGTCCCTTGCCCTATTTTAAATATCATTAGAGATCTCTATACTGGAAATTATGGTAGAATCAGATGGGGCTAGCATGGCGAACTAACTGAAAAATTTCCCACTGTTTGTGGTGTGAGGCAAGGTTGTGTACTCGCCCCTACCTTATTCCTCCTTTTCATAAACGCATGCATTCCATGTCTTATGGAGTGCTCCAATGACGCCCCCAAAATAGGAGGGCAGAAGATCCCTTGCCTCCTATTTGCTGATGACACCTTGTTGATATCCCAAACAGCCACAGGTCTCACAATCCTGCTTTCAAGATTTATGACCTTTTGTAATGACCACGGCTTGGAAATCAACCGATCAAAAACTAAGTGTATGGTGTTTGGGGATAAAAAAGGTAGGATGCGGCACCCCATTTATTTAGAGGGCGCCGCATTGGAAAGAGTTGGCGATTTTGAATATCTAGGCCTGAAACTAGAAGATTCGCACAAATGGCATTCTCATTTTCAGAAAGCAAATGTCGGCTTGAAACAACGGACGAGCGGTATCATAAGATTTGCAGCTAGATCTCCATCTTTGCCGTGACACCCGCAATTGAAATTTACAAATCACAAGCAAGGGGGGGAGCCCTTTATGGAGCCGAGCTGTGGGGCCACTGTAATCTAGATGATCTGATAAAAGTGGAAAACTCTTTTTTAAGGTCCCTGCTAAGAGTTCCTTCTAGCACCCCAATGCTCCCCATTCGAATGGACCTAAACTTGCCTCCCATTTGCCAGATTGCTGTGCTTAGGCCCTTGTTGTATTGGATCCATCTATGGTCATTAGACTCTCTTATTCCCTATAGATGTAGGCTAGTCAACCTGATGGCCAATAATACTAGTCCAAAAATCAAGTGGTGTGTGTATGTAGAAGGGATTTTCACACTACTTGGCTTGGGGTCTTACTGGAAGGATCCGCTATCCATTCAAAAAAATGCAACACAGACACTGAAGGATGCGTTTTGGCTCCATGTGCATCTTTCACAACTGTCTGCTGTCTCCCCATCATCCATTACGGGCAGTTTCTTACAAATAAAATGCCATTATGAATCTGCGCAATACATGGATATAGTTCTCTCTCCACGTGCACGTGCATTGTACATTAGATTTAGGTGTCATTCTGACCGCACGCCGCCATGCGGTCACCGCCGAATGACCGCCCCGCGGTCAAAAGACCGCAGCGGCCATTCCAACTTTCCCGCTGGGCAGGCGGGCGCCCTCCAAAAGAGCGCCCGCCGGCCCAGCGGGAAAGCCCCTGCAACAATGAAGCCGGCTCCGAATGGAGCCGGCGGAGTTGCAGGGGTGCGACGGGTGCAGTGGCACCCGTCGCGATTTTCACTGTCTGCTAAGCAGACAGTGAAAATCTTTGTGGGGCCCTGTTAGGGGGCCCCTGCACTGCCCATGCCAGTGGCATGGGCAGTGCATGGGCCCCCAGGGGCCCCACGACACCCGTTCCCGCCAGCCTGGTTCTGGCGGTGAAAACCGCCAGAAACAGGCTGGCGGGAAGGGGGTCGGAATCCCCATGGCGGCGCTGCAAGCAGCGCCGCCATGGAGGATTCCCTGGGCCAGGGGAAAACCGGCGGGAAACCGCTGGTTCCCCTTTTCTGACCGCGGCTTTACCGCCACGGTCAGAATAGCCCAGGAAGCACCGCCAGCCTGTTGGTGGTGCTTCCGCTGCCCTCCGCCCTGGCGGTCAGAGACCGCCAGGGTTGGAATGAGGGCCTTAGGGTAGGTTCTCTCCCTTTGCGCATCCTAACACATAAATGGGCCAACACTAGCTGCACTTCGAAGATGTGCCCAATGGGTTGTGCCAGGGAAGAATCTTTTACCCACATTCTCTTTCAATGTCCTGCATACCAAAACCAGAGAGCTCGTTGGATTATCCCCTTGTGTAGGAAAATGGGTTTTAAGAACTGTCCACTGGCCTTGAGAATTTTTAAATCTGATCCATCCGTTCGAGTGGTTTGTTGCCTGGCAAAATACTTAGATTCCATCTGGCACTGTAGATTGAACATGCTTAAAAAAATAGAGGTAAACTCGACCATAGATGTGGGGAGCGGTTGTTGATGAACTCATTAGTGAATTTTAATGCAGGCACCTATTACCTTTTACTGCTTAAAGTATTTTTATGCCTAGACTTTTTTTTTATATATATATTTTTTTCTTTTAAGCAGAAATGTCTTATTATATTTAATATGACCGGCCAAGCCTGTATCTGATTTCCGATATTTATCATGCAAAATTTTTGTATTCCTAAATGATCTTTTAATATGGTTAGAAATTTTTAAAGGAAGAATTTTTATGGTTAATATATACACTTTTAATATTTAAAAACATTTTTAATGTATGGATATTCTTATATTCTTAAATAGAAATGTTTCCTTTTGTGACATGTTCGGTTAGGCTTGTATTTGAATCTTGATGCCCAACATGCAAATCTTTGCACCATCACATGATTTTATAATATGGCTCGAACTTCCAGAAGGAAAACTCCCATGATTAACATATTTTTATGTAGTTCAACTTCTTATGTTCGAAATCTTCTGTTTATAACTTGCTGCTTTGTAAAACTGTGAATTGTGGTGTGCTTTTATGGTACTTACTTTTACCGAAATAAAGCTGACGAACGAACGAACGATTGCTTGGAGCAGTAGCGGCAGGCAAAACCAGTGTCAGATACCGGTACCATAAAGATGCTACCCATGAGAGAACTTATGAACCACAGAGGATAACCCAAAAACCCAACCAGGCTGGGTAGAGGATAATCATTACATACAACAATGCCATAACGGGGAAATATCGACAAATTAGTTATACATCATAAGGCAACATAGGTGAAAGCAAAATAACTATTTATTCATTTAAAAATATATAAATTCATTTATTTGAATATGAGAGAGACAGCTGGAGGGGTTCTTGTCCATGTACCGTGGTCTAGAGGTGACATTTTGTCATTCACCATTGACTTCCACAGGCTGAGGGAGAAGCCGATAGAGTGGTATCAGCAGACAGACATGTTTGTGAAGCTTGCGAAGTGTCTTTGGGAAGACTAGAATACATTGTTTGAGATCATCATTCCTGCTGATTTGTGGCTTGAGTGCAAGAGAAGTGTTGACTGGCCGACTGCATAACCGGCAAGGGATAGGGATACTGGAGCACCCTCTCCGGAGGTAATGAAGTATTACCATGAGGTGATTGAGTTCTTGAAGCAGAAAGAGTCGTCACAGAATATTTATTGGCAAAAGATTGATAGAACAGCACAAGAGGGCAAAGAGTCGATACATGCTTACAATGAGAGGTTGTTGAAAGCATTCAAGCATTACAGTGGCACGGAAGTAATAGAGCCAAAAGACATGAATCACCTTGTGTTCAGGTTCATTGAAGGGCTGAGGCCAGAAATTAGCCAGATGATCAAGAATCATTTGATTTGTTGGCAAGCAAATCCGATTGATGAGGTGTTACAATATGCGAAATACTATAGTGATGAGATCGAGTTGAAGCAGAGAAAGTTGAAGGAGAAGGTGATGGTGATGCAAATGAAGGCAGCGCAAGCAGGGATGCAGGGAAACGGAGTACAACAGATGGTACAACAGCCACAGGGAAACACAATGTTTCAGACACAAACGAGAGGCAGAGGTCGAGGCGGTTTTGTGAACCGTGGTCCGGATTTGAATACCGTTATGGTACAAAATGATGTGCAAGGGATGAAGAAGGTGTTGCCATGCCATGCGTGCGGGGGCGTGGGACATTGGAAGCGGGAGTGCCCGATGATGGTGCAGGAGGGTGTTGTTCAACAAAGCAATGATGTCAGTGCAGTTCAAAATGTTAAAGGACCAAAAATGAGGGGTTCTCATCCAAATTTCCAGAATAACGTGGTTCAAATGCAGGGTCTCCAACCCATGCAACAGGTGCAGATGCACCGTATGCAACCAGTGCAGATGCAGCAAGTGTAACAGCAGATTCCAGTGTACCTAGACAGCAAATGCAGTTGCCCTTAGTGCCGATGGGACAGCAGCAGATGATGCTTCCTCAACAGGTCACAAGTCAAGGAATGGGTCAAAATAACACAGTACAACAGTTCCCAATGTGTGGTGAGAATGGAATAAACGATGAATGGTCGGATGACAGTTCAGATAGTGAAGAATGCAGGCTTGCAGCGTCCCTAGAAGTAGATCAGAGGAGACTCTATGTGCAAGGGAACGTGATGGGTCATAAGGTCTCAATTTTGGTTGACACAGGAGCTGTGCGCTCTACAGTCAGGAGTGCAGAGGTTCCGAAGTTGCCCCTTTCAGGACGTACAATAAAAGTAGTGGGAGTGGCAAACCAGCTCCTGACCAATCTGATCACAGATCCGGTTCAAGTCAAAATTGGTACCTTTCAGGGATTACACAGGTTTGTAGTCTGTGATTCCAGCCCCGAGTCCCTACTGGGAAGAGACTTGCTGTGTAAGACGAGGTGTTCTATCACCTGTTAGAATGAGGGAATTGAAGTGCAGACAAACAGTGATGGCGAGGGGGATAATGGTCAGATTTCAGAGGCAGAAACAGAGACTACAGATGAAGAGTACCCCTTGATAAGCTTCTTCCCGATGTTCACGATGAATGATTTGCCCGCAGACCTGCAGGGGACAGTCACAGAGAAGGTGTGGGACTTGACAGGAAAAGAAGTAGAGTTGATAAAAGGAGTAGAACCAGTCAAAGTAGACGTGAAGCCAAATGCGGTGTTTCCCCAGGTACCGCGGTACCACATGGCACAGGATGTCCTTATACAGGTGACGCAAATAATTACAGATTTTGTGATGCAGGGATTTTTTAAGGAAGTAATGAGCAGCCCATGTAACTCACCTATAATGGGCCTAAGAAAGCCCTGTGGGAAAGTCTGAATTGTTCAAGACTTGAGAAAGATCAATGACATAGTGGTGAAGTGTTGCCCAATAGTGCCAAACCCAGCTGTGATCATGTTTCAAGTTCCATGCTACGCAGAATGGTTCTCAGTCGTTGACTTGTCCCAAGCATTCTTTTCTGTGCCTCTTCATGAGGACAGCCAATTTCTATTCAGTTTCAAATTTCTGTACAAGGTTTACAGTTGGTGTTGAATTCCTCAGGGGTTTTCGGAGTCACCATCTATCTTCAATCAAATTCTAAAGAAAGATTTGGAGTCCTTGGAATTGCCTTTCCAATCGACTCTAGTGCAGTACATTGATGATTTATTGATTGCCTCCAAAACAAGAGATGATTGCAAGTACGACACTATTGCCCTATTGAATCACTTTGGAAAGAATGGACACAAGGTGTCCCCGAAGAAGCTGCAGTACTGTCAGAAAGAGGTGAAATATCTAGGCCATTTGATTGAGAATGGGTCGAGGAAGATATCTAAGGAAAGAGTGACTGCCATATTACAGATGAATCCACCGACATCCAGGAGAGATGTCAGGATGTTTCTGGGAATGGTGGGCTACTGTCGCCAGTGGATCCTGAATTTCTCCCCATTATCTCCAAGCCCTTGGTGAGACTGACAGCTGAGGAGGTTAAGGATGGCCCAAATACCATAACTATGCCCGATAAAGAGATAAGGGCATTCATCGAGCTGAGGGAGTGTATGTGCAGGGCTCCAGCTTTAGGTATGCCTGATTACACAAAACCTTTTGTCCTGTTTTGTCATGAATGTGATGCTTGTTCTTTGTCTGTCCTGACCCAGGTCCATGGAGATGCAAATCGACCAGTAGCATATTTTTCAGCTACTTTGGACCCATTCGCAGCAGCCTTACCAGGTTGTCTGCGTGCAGTTGCAGCAGTTGGTCAAAGCCTCACTCAGTGTGAAGGCATAGTGATGGGACATCCCTTAACAGTAATGGTTCCACACTCAGTTGAAATACTATTGACCCGAACTAAGACCCAGCACATGACAAATGCTAGATTGACCAAGTATGAGACAATTATATTGGGGTCACCAAACGTGTCACTCAAACGTTGTACTGTATTGAACCCGGCAATTCTGCTTCCCAATGAAAATATAGATGTTGATGATGCCGAAGAGGTAGAACATTATTGTCTTGAGGTAACACAACTGTGCACCAAACCGACACCCGATATCAAAGACACCCAATTGGAAGAAAATGATTACATTATCTTTGTCTGAGAGACTCAGTAGGAGAACTGAGAGCCTGATACGATGTGTGTACAATTACTGGTATTCTAGAAGCATCTTGGCTTGAAAGAGTATACTCTGCTCAAGTGGCTGAATTAATTGCTCTTACTAGGGCATGCCACGCTGCTGACAAATTGAAGGTGACTATCTATACCGATAGCAGATATGGATTTGGGATTGTCCATGATTTTGGCCAGTTATGGTCCCAGAGGGGTTTCATGACCTCTTCTGGCTCTCCAGTGAAAATTGGTGAAAGAATTAAGGAGTTGTTGCACGCAATTCAGTTACCTCTTGAAATTGCCGTGGTGAAATGCAATGCTCACGTAAAATCACAAGACTTTGTGTCAATGGGAAATGGATATACAGATCCAGTTGCAAGGTTTTGCGCATTGAACTTTATATCGTTCAAGGATCAGTGGGAATTGTTACCTGAAACAGAAAATGAGACATGCACAGGTTACGCATTGAGGGTGGTTGACACGATGGAAGAATTAAAACTGTTGCAGGGACGTGCCAGCAGAAAAGAGAAATGCTCTTGACTTAAATGCAATGTATACAAAGACCAGATGATTTGTGGGTTTCAGACGAAGGGAAAATGGTTTTGCCATACAGTCTTTTGTCACAGTTTGCGAGGTTTTACCATGGTCAAGCACATATTGGGAGAGATACCACGATCAGGTTGTTCAAAATTGATTGGTTTAACCCGAAATTCAGACAATCCGCAGAAGTGATTTACCACTGGTGCATCATCTGTCAGCAGATGAATGCGGGGAAAGGGACAGTGGTGATTTTGAGCCACATTGGGAGAGCTGGAGGTCCATTTAGCAGGATGCAATTGGATTTTATCGAGATGCCTGTGTGTGGAGGTCCGAGTTACGTGTTGGTGATTGTGTGCATCTTTAGTCACTGGATTGAAGCTTACCCTACACGTAGAAATGACAGTCTCACGGTAGCAAAGTTGCTGCTCAGGGAATTGATACCACGTTTTGGGTTTCCGATCTTTTTAGAGTCAGATAGGGGAAGTCACTTCTACAATGAGGTGGTTAAGCTCTTGTGTGCTGCACTGAACATTGAACAGAAGTTGCATTGCAGTTACCGCCCTGAAGCATCAGGACTAGTGGAACAAGTGAATGGTACTCTGAAGTCTAGGATGGCAAAGATGTGTGCAGCTACAAATTTGAACTGGCTGGATGCATTGCCCTTAGTGCTGGTGTTAATGAGAAACACTCCCAACAAGAAAACAGGACTGTCTCCTCATGAAATCCTCCTGGCTGAGCTATGCGATTGCCCGCAGTACCTGCAAATACTCTTGTGAATATCTCAGATTATATGGTGTTGGACTACTGCAAGGGTCTGGCTGACGTGGTCCGCTCTTTCTCTCACGAGGTGGAAGCAACCACACTGCCACCGATAAATGATCCAGGTCACAACCTGAAAGCTGGTGACTGGGTTGTTGTCAAGAAACATGTGAGGAAGTCGTGTTTGGAGCCACGTTGGAACAGGCCGTATCAAGTGATACTAACAACTACCACTGCTGTGAAGTGTGCTGGAATTCCAAATTGGATCCATGGCAGTCACACGAAGAAGGTGACATGTCCAACTGTTGAGGAAATTGAGTTATCGAAAATAACCGCTACAGAAAAGGAAGTCTCAGGGACGGAGAGTATCAAAGGGGAACTGAGACTGGAGGAGAGTCCGTTGAGGGCGGCCAGGTCACTCAAACAGTAAACGAGATCCAGAGGGGTGACGGTGGGTCAATCTCAACTGAGGCACCAGGAGAACCGACCCAGAGAGATGTTCTCCCAGAAGCAGACGGATATGGGTTTGAAGTTGAACCCTTGACAGACCCAGAAGGCGAAGGAGCTGAGACAGAAGGAGGTCTGAGTATACAGACTCCTCCTGAGCCACTTGCAGGTCCAGCAAGAGAAAACACCATAGCACAAGAGGAGGGCATTGAACATCAACCAGAAAGACCGAATGATAAAGGGATACTTAAAGGAGATAAGTGGCCAGAGTCGGGAGTAGCAAAGGGAAAAGTGGTCATCGATGAGACAATTGAGAAGGAGATAGATACCCAAGAAAAGAAGAGCTGAGCGAACGAGAATTGCAAGGCGACCGCAAGTTGAAAAGAAAGAGAATAGCAAACAGAAGATACCCTGGTCCCGAATGGGCATATGCAACGTCAGCTGAGTGGCAACAAGAGTTCCTAGCATTCTGCTTTGATCAAGAAGTTCCAGGTCAGTACTATGGTACCTGAGTTCAGCCAAGAGATAAAGAGACTGTGTTAAGCTGAAAGTGAATTAAAGAAACTTGAAAAGAGAGACTGATAAATTACTGGATGTGACACTGTTAACCTGAATTGACTCTTGAAACCGACTGTGACAAGCTGGATTGACAAAGGACCCTGGGAGTGAATGAGAGAGCTGTAAATACCTGCTAAAGAGAGACTTTGCTTAGCCTTGCTGTAGGAAAAAAAAAAAAGCTTTAACCATCCCCAGTTGATTTGTTGCTTACATTTATAGTACTTCGCTTCTGATTCTTTACAGATCATGCCTAAGTCGAGAGATGACAATGAGGGGAATAGGCGTTGTAAATGTTTGGGTGTTGCTTTGGGGGTTGTGTGTGTGATATTCATTATAGCTTTGTTTGTGGAGATGCGATTGGTGGATGAGAATGAAGCTAACAATGCGACAGTTTCTAACACCGCTACACTAACACCTCGGGAGAAGTTTGAGCAAGATACAAGGTATCTGCATGACGAAACTAATACAAAGGGGGAGCTGTCTACTAACGTTTTCTATCACTTGCTTAGTGAGTATGTTGACACTATGGATGCATAGGCTTGTTATGTGTGTACACAAATTCCTCTTTCAGTCCAAGAAGGAGTTACATATCACAGTTTGCCATTAACCTATGGGATTAGTTGTAGTCTGCTACTAACGCGTTTCTATAACCAAGAAGAAGTGCAATATTTTTACTCAAACTACGACCTTGTGTTCTCTTATCATAGAAGACCTAAATAGTGTAGCTAAGTATTATGCCATAAAACTAATTAAAGGGTTCTTTGAACCTAGAGTAGCAATTAGTACATCATATGCACACCGCAATAATTTGACATGCTTGCTTACACCCGTAGAGAAAAGATTTCTAGATCACACTGAAGATAGAAGGAGGGTTTTAAAAGGGAAATTAGAAAAGGGCTTGCAGCAACAATCATTTCTTAGTAATAGCAACAATGGGATTAGAGAGCAAGGGAAGCTAGCTTTAGATGCGAAACATGTAGGTAGGCTTTGCATAACACGCCCAAGTCATATTATGACAATGTGTTTGTGGGAACGAGTGAGTGTGAGCATGTGTTTTAGTTTCAGAATAAATGGACGTTCATGCTAAATGGAATGGATCAAGCGATCCCAGGGGTTTACTATATTTGTGGACTTAATGCTTATTACCGTCTCCCAAAGGGATGGTATGGGAAATGTTACTTGGGGATAGTTTTCCCAAAGATTTACCAGCTAGATGACTTAAAGAAATTTCTGAAAGTGACAGAATTACTTTGTGCTAGACAAAAGAGAGAAACTGCTGCTGGTGTAGTAGGGGACATATTTGGAGTGATAATTCCTTCAGTAGGAGTTGTCTTGAACTCCATAAAGATTAGAAAGTTGTCTACTATTGTAGATAACATGTTGACAAACTTCACAGGGGCTATACTCCTGATGGATACTGAACTAGCTGCGGAGAGGGCTATGACTCTTCAAAACAGGCTTGCTTTAGACATTCTTTTAGCAAAAAGTGGCAGAGTCTGTAAGACGCTTAATGAGTGTCACTGCTGTGCCTACATACCTGACAATAGTAATGAGATTAGAAATATGCTTACTAATTTAACAAGAGATAGTGCAGACTTGAAGGAACTGAAGGAACCAGGAGTTTGGGAAAAAGTTGGAAAAGGACTTGCTAGTGTTGGAAGTTGGTTTAGTAGTCCTTGGCATGGGTTACTGGGAAAATTGATACAGGGCAATGGAGATTATTCTGGCTTGTTTATTTGGACTATGGTTATCATGCAAAATTAGTAACAGGATTAAAACAAATTTGGCAAAACATAAAGCGAGGAGGGAAGAAAGAAAAGGGAGAAAATGTTCAGAGCAAAATATGAAAAGGCAAAACAAAGGGAAGAGATTGAGATGAAGGAGATAGAGAAGTGAAAAGGGCTGTTAAAGGAAGGAATTGTGTGATGACAAGAGTCATCAGAGGAGGGATTGTTGGAGCGTAGCTTTATAATTAGAATTAACATGAACTGCTTGCAAAATAATGTGTAATGAAGCTGCATAGAAAACGCATTAATATGTTTCTAATATACGCATTTGAAATGTGCCCATGGGGAGTGGCCACCAATGTATACGATGACTAATGAAATTGATTAATAATGAATTATTAATGTACTAATATATGATTCTGTTTTAGCATTAAAAGGTATATGTTAATGTTTGCTGAATAAATCATTAGGCCTTAGTTGCCAAGAGTCGGGGCCTAGCTGCCCGTTCTCATATTTAATGTGTTTTCTAACGTGCACTGTGCTGTCTTCCTGAAAGACATAGAGATGTACTTTTCCAGAAGTTAGAGGTGTGTGTAGCCGTAGTAAATTCTTTCTCATAAGACCCGACTTGCTCAAGGAGACATTCTTGTTTAATGCAACAGTGTACTTCGCAACAGGTACAAGGTCGCCTGAACGGGTAAAGACAATGGAGCTACTGACTGGAGTTGTGCGTGTAACTTTTCCGACCTACCATCTCACCCGATGAAGACATAAATCACAGGAGCCAAAGAATTGTATGAGAACTGTCTTAGGTGAAAATTCTAGTAAGGTGACCACACAACTATTGGTTAGAGTTAGTGGTGCACCAACTACCGACCAATGAGAAATTAGAGATTTGTCTGGCAAATTCAATTTAACGTCGCATTACAAGGAGAAATCAGCTATTATTGAGCCACTAGAGGGACACCCTGCTGTTACACTGGCATTCCATCTTTGCCTTTGCTGCTTTGACTCTTAAACCATCCACCTTGTCTTGCCCGATATCTATTTCTTCTCCTCCTTAAGAGGGAAGACATTTCTGCCCTAGTTTCTGAGACTTTGCTGTTCTACCCTGGCGGATGGCGAATCGACTACTGTCCTCAGGACGAAGACTGACCCTGTATGCTGACCCATTACGGTAACTATATGATAGTGAAATTATAATTGTCTGCTTGCCTTTCCTTTCTAGGTACCAACTGCTTTTGACAGAGACCATAGTTAAACGTTTTCCAAATTTGTGTTCCTAAATTGTTTTGCATGAAGCCCAACATGCTGATGCTAATTGGAGTCACTAATATTGGATGCAATCTGACAAAATGACTGAATCTTTGCTGTGTTACTGTGTTGAATAGATGCGCTAATGATACTCTGCTAAATAGATATATGTTGATGCAGTGTTTGTTCTAATGTTTATAATCTTCGCTTTGCTTAAATCTTATTCAAGTTGCCACATTATAACTTTGTTGATGTGTTTTCTGGGGTTGAGACTAATAAACTTGCTGGTAGAGTGTAACCAATAGGGAATAAATATCATATAATGTTACTAAATTTTGTGTGGTTATTCATGGCTGAAAGGTCATGGTGGGTTCCGATTCTTATTAATATCATTAACTAAAGCGATTGATTTGCTATTGTGAATATTGATGAGACTATTGATTCTTTGGCTGATATGCTTGGTAGTTATCTCGTCTTAAGATTCATTGGTCTAAAACGAGTCCCAGAGTAAGCAAATTACCTAGGGCGGGACGCATTAGCAACGATACATACCCTCTTTGCTAATTTAGCTTTGGGAAATACATAGTCCAGTTAGGAAAATGTTGCTTCTTCAGACAGTAGCTCCTTTATTCTTTTCTAACTGCAGACAACATGGAATAGCAATGTATTCTACCATGATGCGCACTGAAGTACAATTGTACAACGCAGGTAGCAGCAAAACAAAATCTGAATGATTATGCCTAACCTAGTAATCGGTGACCAAATGCACAATTTCCAAGTTTCTGTAACTCCTTGCTTTGCCCAAAAACTACTACTCACCCAGATGTACAATGGTAAATGTACAGCTTTGGGCACGAAGGCAAATACCAGGTGCTGGATTTATCATTATTTGCCTCAGTGCAATGAAGCATGAAAACATGCTGAGCTGTGTCACAATGGAGAAAGCAGGAATGGAGCATATTTACCAAGATATGGCATATTCTTCCTGTCTCCCTTCGCTGGCGCACTATGTGCTGTGTAGGGCCAACAAAGACACTCTTGCACCAGTGTGCAAGTGTGCCTGTACTGCGGGTAGGATTGTTATTTTGCAAGAAGGTATTTTCTTCTTACTAAGTGAGCTGCAGAATCCAACACACTTAGAAAGATGAAACAAATAGGAGAAATAAAGATATTTCTCCTTGTTGTGCCTTTATGGTGAAGGAGTACACTTTTGGTGCATTCTCAGATTTACTAGTCTTGGTAAGTCTGTGAATGCACCCAAAACCATGGGTGGATGCATGGAAACACCCAAGCTCCACCCATGGAACGCCTTCCCATGGCAAAGTAACACAAGGCAGCGACATGCTATCTCTTGGTTTACTCCAGATTTACCACGCCATGCAGGGCCACGCAAGGTGGCTTTGCATTTGTTGGTAAATCTGATCTAAGAGTTGTGTTGCCCTGCAACACCTTACATGACGCAAGGACAATGTAATCCTTTGATAAATCTTGGTCCTGGTCTCTACCCTACTACCACACCCTCCCTATTTACACTGCAAGTGGTTCGCTGGCCTGCAGTGAAGTAAAGAAAAAAGTTACTAAAGTGAATCAAGTTAGGCCATGCCCAATGCAAACACACAGCTTTACAAATACACACATGCATGCACACATCAAAGGACCATCAATTGACTGACCTTGCCCCAGAAGGGACAGGCGTTCAAAATGCAAACTGCTCCACTAGGGCTTCTAACCCAAAATTACAAAGAAAGAATCATAACAAAATGTACTTGGTGCCTTTCACCCTCTCAAAAACTTGTTCCCCCTGCATTTTTTGACACATAAATAACCCAGAAACAATAAAAATATATACATTTCTTATTCTTCAGTTGACACTTACCTATGTTACATGTAGCTAACTGGTTATATAACCTCCAATAAAACCTTTTAAAATATTGATTTCTTGAACCTTGCCAAAGCCACACACTTCCCCACTTCATGAGGCCAGTTGCGAAAATTACCTACCTTTAAAAAGATAAACAAAAGAGGCTGCTCCTCTCTCCTTGTCAAAGACCCCCAACTCTCTTGCTTCACATGGCCAACTTTATAAATGACCTCAAAAACATATAACAAAAAAAATATAGGGCGGTACCCACCCTGCCAAAGACACCTTCTAGCTCTGCTTTGTAAGATTAATGCAAAAATGACCACCAAACAATCAAGCAAAATCTTTTGAATGCCTTTCACCGACCCCTCAACCTTTCTCTTCTCCCTGCTTCATAAGACTACATAAAGGAACATTAGAAAATCAAAGAAAGTTGTAAGGGGCATATTTATACTCTGCGCTGAATTAGCGTCATTTTTTGTTCCTATTTCAGTGCAAACTTAACTCCATACTTGTATTTTGACGCTAGACCCGTCTAGCGTCAAAATATTGGAGTTAAAGTCATTTTTTGCCTGCAGAAAACGACCTTGCATCAATGAAATGCAAGGTAGGTGTTCCCAGGCAAAAAATTACTCTACGGCCCAGGCGCCTTATTTATCCTCCCATGCAAAAATTGTGCACGGGAGGGAGGCGCCCCTAAATAATGGCGCTAAGCTTGCTAATGCCACTCGATTCAAGCTAGCCTGGCTGATGAAGGATGATATCCTGAAAACGGTCCAGGATGCTTGTTTCCGGTCCAGGGGGGAACTGGCCTGGCAGTTCGGGCTGGACTGTTCCCATGAGGAACAGGGTCAAGACTGATTTGTATATGGCTGGGACCCAACCGGGGTGGAAGGGTGAGCAAAACAACAATGGATTAAACCCAGTTCTGTGACTGGGGGTGAGTGTTTACATTGCTCAGCACTCCGTCCATCATCCTTATGTGCTGCTTAAGTTGCCCTAAGTGGGAAGGGTATGCCCAGACGTGGGTCCTGTGCCCACTGTGCCACTGGATTCAAGCTAGCCTGGCTGATAAAGGGTGATACCCTGTAACCGGACCCAGGATGCTTGTTTCTGGTCCAGGAGGGACCTGGCCTGGCAGTTCGGGCTGGACTGTTCCCATGAGGAACAGGGTCAAGACTAATTTGTATATGGCTGGGACCCAACTGGTGTGGCATGGTGAGCAAAAGAACAATGGATTAAACCCAGATCTGTGACTGGGGGTGAGTGTTTGCATTGCTCAGCACTCCGTCCATCATCCTTTTGTGTTGTCATTATTTAACACCTGGGTCAGGGCAGTCATTATGGGATCTGTGGGCCTTCTTCCATGGTCAGAGACCATGGAAAGAGCCCGCAGGTGTCTTTCCCAGGCCCCAGGGACACCCCACGCAACCCCGCCCACACAAGGAAGACAGCTAAGGATGGGGGGACACCATTCCAGGTAAGTAAAGATGAGTATATATATTTTTTTTTAAGTGCCATAGGGAGGCCTAACCTGGGCCCCACTACATGGCACTGGCCCCAATGGCCAAGCCCAGGGGTCATAAGTCCTCTGGTCATGGCCACTGGGCTGGGAGCATGACTCCTGTCTTTACTTAGACAGGAGTCATGTCCACCGTGGTTGTGCGCCAAAATATGTCACTAATCAGGTTAGATTCCTTTTCTTGACTCTAACCTGACTAGTGCCATTCCTTGACGCACAACCTCCAGTTTTCCCTATGCCTCCCCCACCGGGTTAGCGGCAATTATTTTGATGCTAACCAGGCTTTACCGCCGGCTAATGTCATTTGATAAATATGACACCCGGCCAGCATCTTGGGATGGTGCAGGCCGGCGGTAAACTTTTTGATGCTAAACTGCAGTTGTGCAGCTTACTGTCAAAAAGTATAAATCGGGATCTTAGGGGCATATTTATACTCTGTTTGCGCTGAAATAGCATCATTTTTTTTACGCTATTTCAGCCAAACTTAACTTCATATTTATATTTTGACGCTAGACCCGTCTATTGTCAAAGTCATTTTTTAACTGCGGAAAACTACCTTGCATCAATGAGATGCAAGGTAGGCATTCCTGGGCAAAAAATGACTCTAAGGCACAGGCGCCTTATTTATTCTCCCATGCAAAAATGGTGCACAGGAGTGAGGCGGGCCTAAATAATGGCGCTAATCTTGCTTAATGCCATTATTTAACATCTGGGTCAGGGCAGGCGTTAGGGGACCTGGGGTTCTTTTTCCATGGTCAGAGACCATAGGGAGAGCCCACAGGTGCCCTTCTTTGGCCTCAGGGCCACCCCCACCCACACCAAGAAGACACCTAATGATGGGGGGACCCCATCCCAGGTAAGTAGAGGTGAGTATATTTATATTTTTTTTAATTGCCATAGGGGGCCATACTTGGGCCCTCCTACATGGCACTGGCCCTAGCGGCCATGCCCAGGGAACATAAGTGCCCTTGCCATGGCCATTGGGCTGGGGAGCATGACTTCTGTCTTT
The DNA here is from genome assembly GCF_031143425.1 of Pleurodeles waltl. Taxonomy (NCBI): domain Eukaryota; kingdom Metazoa; phylum Chordata; class Amphibia; order Caudata; family Salamandridae; genus Pleurodeles; species Pleurodeles waltl. Next base: position 547,633,579 of record NC_090449.1, read on the forward strand.
ACTTAGACAGGAGTCATGTCCATGGGGGTTGTGCACCGAAATATGGCGCTAATAATGTTAGAGTCATTTTCTTGACTCTAACCTGATTAGCACCCTTCTTTGATGCACAGCCTCCAGTTTTCTCTACACTTCCCCCACTCGGTTAGCATTAACTATTTTGACATTAACGGGCCTTACCACCGGCTAACATAATTCCATAAATATGATGCTTAGCCGGCGTCTTGGCATGGTGCAAACTGGCAGTATACTTTTTGACACTAAACTTCGTTTGCGCAGTTTAGCATCAAAAAGTATAAATCAGGACCTTAGTGCCTCAACCCTTGCAGAGATCCTCGATTTGCTCTTAACAATAGCAAATAACACCACATAAAATGTATCCTCCAGCTTTTCACAGAACATCTCTCTTTATAGCATATGTCACCCCACCATCTCAAACATACTTGTAAATTAAAAACACCCTACCTCTTTTGCCGTAAATGCGATCGATATGCTGCAAAGAAAAATAGTTTCCAGCTGCTTCCACTTGAGTCTGTCCTAGTTAGCAATGGTCAGGCATGAGGCTCAGCCAAAAAAGAAGGGCTATTATCAGGACCACTAGAATTATGCGATTCCGTTGCTCCGACGTTGGCCACATAAACGTGGATTTTCAGCCCTTGCCACATGAATTATTTTTGGCATATTTTGTAGTTTTTGATAAAAAAAATGCTTCTGGCTCAAACCAATGAAACGATTCAAAACAAGCTGCCACACCTGTTGCTACAAAATAGCAGGCCTTGTACTGCACAGCAGCGGCTCTCCTTTCTTTTGTTCACTACTTTATTTGGGAGTTAAATTGATATTAGTCTTGAAGTGAAGGGTCTCCCCTTTAAGGGGTTGGTGTCAGGGCTGCAGTGGCGTGGGTTACGCCCCTGTTCAAGTATGAAGGATTTTACCCACCTCCATTCACAACTTGTAAATGGGGACGAGACAGGCAAAACTGTTGGTTCATAATATTCAAATACATTTTTCAGGCAGAAAAAAAAATATATACACATGACTGGGCTACTGCATGCCATGCCGCGGACTCTCCCCTAACCTTATTTTAATGTTTGGAAAATTCGTCCAACACACAGTTGGATAACTGAAACTCAGAAGAGAGATCGCGAGTATCCGTGGCACACAATGAGTCTGAGGGGAGCTGAGAATTTAACCTAGATGTCTTGCCTATGAAACTGATGGGTTAACAAGAATCTTCAATTTCACTCTCTAGCCCTGCTTCTTTTTCGACTTTGCCAGGAATGAATATCAGCTGCAAATAGAACAGGTGTCCCGTATGACCTTGTACAAGTATACAGCACTTGCACAATTATTCATGGAGCGTTTCCATACTTCACGCTTTATTCCACCGGGTACAGCTTGTGTTTTTGCTCCAAACTTCACAATCTGGTTGAGTTTAGGAAACAAGGAATCCATCTTCCTTAAATCGCATCTATTTCACACATCGATTTCTGACATCTCGAAGCCCAAGAGAGGCGATCAATGGGAAATTCATTATACCAGGAGTCAGACATAATTATAAAGTACTAGACACTTGACTGGAAAGGTCTCCGGAAGCTCTCCATCTCGAATTAAGCTTTTCCGTGACTCAGAAGCCGATGTTGGATTGGGAATGCAGATCTGGCAGATAAAGCGTTTCCAGGAACCAGTGCTGAGCCTTGAGGCCTGCTGCGAGCCACAGGTGTCCGACGTTGGCCAAAAGCCGCTTCAACAAAACAGTTTCATTTCTAACGTGGCTCACCGTAAGGCACTGGCAAGAAGAATTTCATTTGAGTTTGAGTCTAATCCAAAAAACACGACTTTGCGAGTTACATAGAAGCTGGAGAGTCAATTCCTTCAAATATTCTTAGTGTTCGCTCTGTGAAAAGCAAATCTAGTCACTGAAAAATTACGAAGGGCTACATATACACACACAGATTTATAATTTTTTATTTTTTTCACTTAAAAAAACAAAAGGTTTAAAGGACGTTATAGTTGAGTTAGTGTTAAGTTCTGAATTTGCTCGCACAAACCATAGAAAATCAGCAGTCATAGAGTTATTTCAAGTAACTATAACTCACGCTTGGTGTAACTATAGCTCGTGCCCCGCCATGCACAGTTTTTTCTTTAATAATTTGACTGTTAATGTTTCATTTATATTTTTAATGACGTTTAAGACGTTGTCATAAGTGCTGTAACATCTCTGTGGTAATAAGCAGTGAATGGCGAGAGATTGTTATAGTTAGCTTAGGCTGCGAGTTATAGTTACTACGGCCAATCCCCTAAAAACAGCTCAACCCTGTGTCGACCCCAAGTGACTCCTTCCTGTGCAGTTTCCAGAAATACATATGACATTCAACCCAAAGATTTGATGCCAAAAAGACATATCACTAGAAATTTTTTACATTCAAAATGCTAGTAACGAAACAGACACACTACCATGAAATACGAGGATTTGAACGAGAGCCCAAGTGCTTTACTAGTGGGCCACAAGAGACTCTCTTCTGCTGTGCCTCAAAGCATAAATATAACATTTGCAACCAAACATCTTTCCAGTGTATTGTATTATATTTTAATCGTATTTATATAGCGCTTACTACCCCTGACGAGGCGTTGAATCGCTTTTCGATGAGTAGCACGCTACTCTGGAACCCAACAAGAATTAGCGATGGATTGGTATCGTTAAATAATGAGTACAGTTTTAGTATTATTATGAGTTAATTTGAGCTGCGGATATGAGAGTTTGTTAGTTAGATTGACTGGAGTAATGGAGGGGTGGAGGAGGAAAGAAATCCAGAAGTGTTAATTGGGAGTATTTCCTTCATTTACTCAACCCAAAGGCTTGGGATGAGTAAAGGGGGGCGGAGGGGGAAGAGTATGTGGAAGGGTTAGGGAAAGCATAGTAGCAGGGTGAGATAAATGCAGGATAATTTAGTAGGGTTGTGTGGGAGGTCACAGTAGTAGAGTGAGGTTTGGTGAGTTAGATGTGGAAGCGGAGGGATGAGTTTAGGCAGAGATATTTAGGAGATGAAAGTGGTAGAAGGGATTTGGGATGAGTCAGAGTGAGAATGGAGGATAGTTTGATAGAGACATGACATAAGAGTGATGAGTAGATAAGTGTGATAAGATGAGAGCAGGAATTCATAGATATCTAGTATAACAACCCACCCAGGAGCCATGCAATGATCCACGAACATGCCAAGCACAGAAACAACATATACACATACATACACATATATATATATATATACACACACACATACACATGAATACACACACATATGCACATGCAATACATAATTAGAACCATGGGTAAAAAATACTTAGTCAAACAGGTTTAAAGAGTGTGTATTTTATTGTTATGACATAGTAGCAATACATATTTTCTAAAGAAACTATAAAGAAATAGAAATATACATATAATCTGTGTGACACTTTGTGTATTGTTTGCAGAGATCATTGCAATAACAATGTCTCACTCTTTTCCATCCCATTATGGAATGGAAGACAGAGAGAGAGTGACAGGACTGCGGGGCTAGACTAACGGCCCTTGCGGTCCTAGCTGGCTCCTGCATCCTGAGGGAGCCGGCACTGCTCCCGCAAGTAGGGAGCTGCTTGAAATAGTAGCTCTCTGCTTGTGGGGGTAATGTTTTTATCTGTTTCCCTGCACACATATTTGCACGCAGAGAAACAGATGAAAACTCCCCTTTCTACAACCGGGAGATGTTTGACAGCTTGTGCTTGCAGAAAGCGGAGTTATGTTTGCTTTTGCCTGGTGGGAGCTGTCAACTCTCAACAAGCAAAAGCAAACAGCTTCCTCCAGAGGGTGGGCACCTCGGGAGGTAGCAGGAGCCAGCCTGGGGGATGGGGGTCCCCAAGACATTCATGCTCCATGAGCGGGGCCGCCCAGCCCCCCTCCTTTGTAGCACTTAGTCCTGGGGAGGTGAGGGTCCCTGGGGCTGTGCAGGGGCCACGGGGTTCCCCCCACATTCATTTTATGTTTATCCCCAGGGAGGTGGTGGTCACCAGGGTTGTGAGGGGGGCCTGCAGGACCCCTCACTATTTGATGAGATTTACCACAGGGAGGTGGCAGTCCCCAGGGCTGTGGCAGGGCTAGCCAGACCCCTCGCATTATTCTAACAAGATTTGCCTCAGGAGGTGGCGGTCCCTGGGGGTTCATAAGCCCTAGGAGGGGGCCCTGTGCTCCCCCTCCTATTTTTATGGGATGCCAGGAGACCTCGCCCACCCGGGGCAAAAAAAATAAAGAACAGGGGACCAGGCTTACTTTTAAAAAAAAAGAATTGCATTGAAAATTGCAGATTTTCAGCGATTTTTGCAGCGCAGTGATTTAATAAAATACTTTAAACCTTTTTTTTTACCCCTCCTCCAAGGCTAGGGGGTAGGGTAACAGTACTCTGCCCCCTTTTAATTTTTTTTGTGCTTTTTTTAGACTTGGTGGAAGCTGAGTTTCAAAATGGCTGCCAACACTTCAGCAATCCCAGCTCCTGTGTGCATGGCAACGGTGCGAGTTATAGTTTGCTTACGGCACAAGTTATAGTTACTTGAAATAACAATAGCTATAACATCCAACTTTCTATTGTTTTGTGCATGTAAATTTAGAACCTAACTACAACATCTCTGTAACCTTTGTTTTTTCAGTGAATTTCTAAGGTTTTTTTAAATGTTAATTCCGAACTATAATATTGCTGTAACCTTTGTTTTTTACAGTGAATTTCTATGTTTTTTAAACACAGCTCCCATGCATCTAAGTCTGCACCACGCACAGCCTTTAGCCTTGTGCAGCGGGGTTTGGCCACCCCTAGGCATCCAGTTGTGTGCCACACATGGCCTTTAGCCATGCACGGTGAGGGTTGCCCACAGGGTCTGGTCTGTGGCTAACTTGTAGGCATCCAACCCCATGCCATGCAGGGCCTTGGCCATATAGACGGGGAGGGGGGTTGGGAGCAGACTGCCTCACATCCCAGCACAGTTTGCCCCTTTGCATCCTAGTAAATGCAGTTCACATTTAGCGCTTTCTTCAAAATTATCTTTAGTTTTTCACCAAAGTTGGTGCAGACATTGCTGCATATCTCTAGACAAGTATTTATGGGTTCAGCCCTTCATCAGTAGAGAGTAGAGAGCAAAGACAATTAATCTGGGGTTGCTGGAAATGCTGCCAAATTCCTCTCAGGTCAAGTACCACCCACAGGCACACAGGTGCATCTCCAAAGCTCGTCAGCTCACTGACTCAAGGGAGCCTTTTGAACAGGAAGGGGGTTGGGAGCGCACTGCCTCACATCCCAGCACAGTTCGCCCCTTTGCATCCTGATAAATGCAGTTCACAGATAGCGCTTTCTTTAAAATTATCTTAAGTTTTTCACCAAAGTTGGTGCAGACATTGCTGTATATCTTTCTGGGTTGAGCCCTTTATCAGTAGAGAGTAGGGAACAAAGAATATTCATCTGGGGTTTGCTGGAAATGCTGCCAAATTCCTCACAGGTCAAGTACCACTCACAGGCACACAGGTGCATCTCCAAAGCTCGTCAGCTCACTGGCTCAAGGGAGCCTTTTAGACAGGAAGTGGGGGGGTTGGGAGCACACTGCCTCACATCCCAGAGCAGTTCGCACCTTTGCATCCTGGTAAATGCAGTTCACAGTTTGTGCTTTCTTCAAAATTATCTTTTGTATTAATTATATGTTGTAAGTGCTTCTTTGTTTGGTGGAGACGTGCTCACATTCCTCTGCATCAAGAATACATCCCCAAAATTGGTGGGAAACTCACTTACGGGCCTTTTGGCAGGCTGTCCATCATCCTGGAAAAAGGTGGGAAGAAGCTGCATACCACTAACGTATATGTGGTGGGCCAAATGGGCAGGGCTTCTAGGTCATTTTGTATGCTCATAGTAGTAAAAAGGTAGAATGATGAGCTTTGTTTCCAACAGGAGATGGCACGAAAGAACCCACTTATCAAGTCACTGCATAACATATTGTGCTCAAAATAGCAACGAGGCAAACACACCCATCAAGGATTTTAGATAACTTTTCAAAGTGGTACTGCAGAGGAAACACATTAGCTTTTCCTTGGGCAAGTGCCCAAAGTCTCCTGGGGACTGTGGGGGGAGCCTCAAGGTCCCCTCAGTCCCTGTGGCTCCCTGCCTCCAGCGGGAACCTACACTGCTTTCACACTCATTCATTCACTGACAGCGTGCATGAAAAAAGATTAAAAGTCTGCTCCCAGTGAGCAGGAGCAGTTTTCCTCCTCCCACCCACTGGAAGGAGACTTACAGTTTGGTCTTGCTTGGCCGGAGCTGTCAGAGCTCTTGCCAAACCAAACTGCTATTTCCTGAAGGAGATAAGGAGCCAGCCATAGGGGTGGTGATACCCCGGGGCCATTAATGGCTCCAGAAGGGGGGCCATGTGGCACCTCTTCTTTATTTTGCAATAGGCCTGTCCTAGGAACATGGTGGTTCCCAGGGCCTTGAATGGCCCAAGGAAGGGGGCTAAGGACCCCCTCCCACTTTTCACTTGGCCATGCCCCAAGTAGGTGGTGATCACCGGGCCACATATGGTCCAGGAGGAGGGCCACAGAGAATACATGCCCCTAAGTATCTATATTACTTTTTACTTTAATATTTCACAAACTGCTGAATGAATTTACACCAAATCACAAAAAGGACGACATCTGGGCCAAAAGCTACCTTTCTGCCAAATTTGGTGCAATTCAGTCCAGTGGTTCATGCTGTAGTCGTGATTAAAATTCCCTATGGAAATTGCACGGGGAAAAGCATTGTGGGACCCCTCGTTTTTGCTTTTTTTGACTAGTGGCTTCATGGGCGATCCATCAAAAAGAAGAGGGGGTCCAGAAAAGCAAAATCCCAATTTTCTGCAAGACCGGATCCTCGGGGTTTGCGCCTGTTCCCAATATGTCCACCTCTTGGCAGCTCCAAACTCTACTAGCTATTATAGCACAGAGTTAAAGAATGGCCAAGCGGGGGATGGGGTTTAGGTTGGGAACAGCGGGGAAGGAGACCTGTGGAAGCAAGAGTTAAGAACACAATAGCAAAGTCATTCACATTGATCGTCATGAACTTTGTTTTAACTCTTTATGCTCTAATAACATGAGAGATCAAGAACTTTTCAATAACGTGACTTTTTTTATAATCATATACTCTGAACATTGAACTTTCTCAAGTTAATCCTTAAAATAGCAATCACATCACAACATGAGTTAATGAGTACATTCGTTCCCAAAGAATTAACTGCTATAGGATTCATGAATGATATTGTAGAATTGGCAAACTGACTAAACTTGTTTTGTCTAGAAAGATCACACTCTGTTTGATCTAAGTTACAAGATTCAATTGCCCAGAAGTGATTGCGCACCTTATTGTGAGAGTGTGCATCAAGACTTAAGTACCTGGAATGATCGCGTGCTCTGACGATTTGAACTGCAAGGGTTAATTTCCAAGAATGAATTGCGCACACTGTTGCCGATTCAACCATCAAGATTCAAATGCCTTGAAATGATCGTGCACTCCGCTGATCCGTACTGCAAGGGCTAATTGCCAAGAATGAATCGCGAACACTGTTGCCGATTCAACCATCAAGATTCAAATGCCTTGAAATGATCGTGCACTCTGCCGATCCGAACTGCAAGGGTTAACTGCCAAGAATGAATCACGCTCACTGTTGCCGATTCAACCATTAAGATTTAAATGACTTAAAATAATCATGCACCATGCCGATCCGAACTGCAAGGGTTAAGTGCCAAAAATAAATCGCACATGCGGTAAATCACAAAGCCAAAAACTCAAATGTTTCTAGAAAACGGAGTCGAGGGCTTTCCTCGAACTCCGCCTTACCGCCCTGCTTGAAGATCAGCAAGATAATGAGGACAGGGCCAAGAAATGACCAAGTAGGCCTCTGGAACAGGAGCCCTGGAAAATGCTGTTGCTCTGCACCGGGACCTCTGAATAGTGAGCACGTGGAGCTGGGCTGGGTTCCTTAAATAGACCCAAGCCCCGCCCACCTGGCACACCCAGCCAGGCTGCAGGAAAGGTTTGGAAATTAACAATACATTGCAAACAGTATTAATGACATTTCAAGATAAATACCTGCAATGCAAAAAGTTAATATACAATATCGGCACACAATGCATGAAGTATTACATTGCATAAGGTTTGTCATTTTGCATTATGTTGCCCTTAGAGCGCGCACTGTCCTGGTGTTGACACCAATGTGTTTTCCATAGACTTTTTTAGGCAGCGTTACCGCAAAAACTTCTGAATGGAATTACACCTAATTTGGCAGAAGTTGGATCTTGGCCTAGACAGTGTGCTTTTTGTGATATGTTGTAAATTTGTTCAGTAGTTTTCTAAGGCATTGCACTCCAAAAATATTTGTATATTTTGACGGTTAGGTACGAGAGACTCTCATAAGAGTCAGACAAAACCCAATTAAAAAAAATGTAGCCTTCTGTTTGGCCAAAGGGCCAACTTGCTCCCCTGGGAGCAAGACTCTGATAGGCTGCCAGAAACATGAAGAAAAATGTTATTGGCTGCCACTACAGGACTCAGGGACTTAATACCCTGTCAAGCAATTATATTAAGAATACAAATATATATAGTGACAGGGGAGGGATATGTTGCCCCCCCCCAACCCTTGTTTTTGAAGGGGGGCTACCAGATGAACTCAACACAAAAAAGAACAAATAATTGATTTTGTTTTTTTGCAATCCTGTGGGACTTGAGTAGGGGTCCACATGCGACTTGGGTTGTCTGACTGCAGGGGTCATTTGCAGGCCCTGCAGCCAACTGCACGTAGAATAGCATTTCTTGCCTGCATGAGCTGGGCTGCAAGGGCTGGCCAGCAATGCACAGTGGGAGTCTGGCTTAATGTATTATAAAAAATATTACTTTATGTTATAAAAAACCCTGAAAACAACAAAGGCTAAAATGACATTATATTTAGGTATGGTAATAGTCTCTTACTTTGCATTTAAAAAAACCTTAGAAAAATTGTTGAAAAAAATGAAGGTTAAAAGGGAGTTATAGTTAAGTGGAAAAGTCAATTAACAAAATCACTGAAATTCACCAATTATAATTATCATAAGTAACTGTAACTTGACCCCTTAAGTAACTATATTTTGTAAATTCTCTATGCGCTGCTAATTACCTCACATATTACGTCATTTATCACATGTTCTTTGATGACATTGATAACAACTGAAATGGCATAATTGATGACTGTGTATAGGAAAACTGAACAGTGATGCAGAATGTAGGAAGTTGGCTCTGTATGCACTATTTCAAAGTAAGGAATAGTATGCACAGAGTCCAAGGGTTCCCCTTAGAGGTAAGATAGTGGCAAAAAGAGATAATTCTAATGCTCTATTTTGTGGTAGTGTGGTCGAGCAGTAGGCTTATCAGAGGGTAGTGTTAAGCATTTGTTGTACACACACAGGCAATAAATGAGGAACACACACTCAGAGACAATTCCAGGCCAGTAGGTTTTTATATAGAAAAATATATTTTCTTAGTTTATTTTAAGAACCACAGGTTCAAGATTTACAAGTAATACTTCAAATGAAAGGTATTTCATGTAGGAACTTTAGGAACTTTGAATTAGCAAAATACCATATACAGTTTTCACATAAATGACATATAGCTATTTTAAAACTAGACACTGCAATTTTCAACAGTTCCTGGGGGAGGTAAGTGTTTGTTAGTTTTTGCAGGTAAGTAAACCACCTATGGGGTTCAAGTTTGGGTCCAAGGTAGCCCACTGTTGGGGGTTCAGAGCAACCCCAAAGTTATCACACCAGCAGCTCAGGGCCGGTCAGGTGCAGAGGTCAAAGTGGTGCCCAAAACGCATAGGCTTCAATGGAGAAGGGGGTGCCCCGGTTCCAGTCTGCCAGCAGGTAAGTGCCCGCGTCTTCGGAGGGCAGACCAGGGGGGTTTTGTAGGGCACTGGGGGGGGACACAAGTCAGCACAGAAGGTACACCCTCAGCGGCACGGGGGCGGCCGGGTGCAGTGTGCAAACAAGCGTCGGGTTCGCAATAGGATTCAATGGGAGACCAAGTGGTCTCTTCAGCGATGCAGGCAGGCAAGGGGGGGGGCTCCTCAGGGTAGCCACCACCTGGGCAAGGGAGAGGGCCGCCTGGGGGTCGCTCCTGCACTGGAGGTCGGATCCTTCAGGTCCTGGGGGCTGCAGGTACAGAGTCTTTCTCAGGCGTCGGGTCTTTGAAGCAGGTAGTCGCGGTCAGGGGGAGCCTCGGGATTCCCTCTGCAGGCGTCGCTGTGGGGGCTCAGGGGGGTCAACTCTGGCTACTCACGGTCTCGTAGTCGCCGGGGAGTCCTCCCTGTGGTGTTTGTTCTCCACAAGTCGAGCCAGGGGCGTCGGGTGCAGAGTACAAAGTCTCACGCTTCCGGCGGGAAACGTGTGTTGTTTCAAAGTTGCTTCTTTGTTGCAAAGTTGCAGTCTTTGGGGAACAGAGCCGCTGTCCTCGGGAGTTCTTGGTCCTTCTAGATGCAGGGTAGTCCTCTGAGGCTTCAGAGGTTGCTGGACCCTGGGAACGTGTCGCTGGAGCAGTGTCTTTAGAAGTGGGGAGACAGGCCGGTAGAGCTGGGGCCAAAGCAGTTGGTGTCTCCGTCTTCTCTGCAGGTTTTTCAGTTCAGCAGTCCTCTTCTTCTTAGGTTGCAGGAATCTAGTTTCCTAGGTTCGCGGGAGCCTCTAAATACAGAATTTGGGGTGTGTTTAGGTCTGGGGGGTTAGTAGCCAAGGGCTACTAGCCTTGAGGGTGGCTACACCCTCTTTGTGCCTCCTCCCTGAGGGAAGGGGGGCACATCCCTAATCCTATTGGGGAAATTCTCCATCTGCAAGATGGAGGATTTCTAAAAGTCTGAGTCACCTCAGCTCAGGACACCCTAGGGGCTGTCCTGACTGGCCAGTGACTCCTCCTTGTTTTTCTCATTATCTCCTCCGGCCTTGCCGCCAAAAGTGGGGCCGTGGCCGTAGGGGGCGGGCAACTCCACTAGCTGGAGTGCCCTGGGGTGCTGTAACAAAGGGGGTGAGCCTTTGAGGCTCACCGCCAGGTGTTACAGTTCCTGCAGGGGGAGGTGAGAAGCATCTCCACCCAGTACAGGCTTTGTTACTAGCCACAGAGTGACAAAGGCACTCTCCCCATGTGGCCAGCAACATGTCTGGTGTGTGGCAGGCTGCTAAAACTGGTCAGCCTACACTGTTAGTCGGTTAAGGTTTCAGAGGGCACCTCTAGGGTGCCCTCTGGGGTGTATGTTACAATAAAATGTACACTGGCATCAGTGTGCATTTAATGTGCTGAGAAGTTTGATACCAAACTTCACAGTTTTCAGTGTAGCCATTATGGTGCTGTGGAGTTCGTGTATGACTGACTCCCAGACCATATACTCTTATGGCTACCCTGCACTTACAATGTCTAAGGTTTTGCTTAGACACAGTAGGGGCATAGTGCTCATGCACTTATGCCCTCACCTATGCTATAGTGCACCCTGCCTTAGGGCTGTAAGGCCTGCTAGAGGGTTGACTTATCTATACCTATAGGCAGTGTGAGGTTGGCATGGCACCCTGAGGAGAGTGCCATGTCGACTTAGTCGTTTTATCCCCACTAGCACACACAAGCTGGCAAGCAGTGTGTCTGTGCTGAGTGAGGGTTCCCCAGGGTGGCATAAGACATGCTGCAGCCCTTAGAGACCTTCCCTGGCATCAGGGCCCTTGGTACCAGGAGTACCAGTTACAAGGGACTTACCTGGATGCCAGGGTGTGCCAATTGTGGAAACAAAGGTACAGGTTAGGGTAGGAACACTGGTGCTGGGGCCTGGTTAGCAGGCCTCAGCACACTTTCAAATCATAACTTGGCATCAGCAAAGGCAAAAAGTCAGGGGGTAACCATTCCAAGGAGGCATTTCCTTACACAGTGGTTACACCAAAGTTAGCAGAAAGCAAGATCATGGTACAGAAAGAAGTCTTTTAGTAATTTGGTGTAAATCAGTCCATTAATTTTAGAGAAATTAAGGTTTAAAAACCTATAGATCACACTGCAGGTGAGCAACAGATCTGACAGATCTAAGAATAATATCTGAATGGAATGTGTGGCAGCAGTCATTTTAGGAGCTTGGAACTCAGTTACCTGTCCTGGAAAAAGAGTAAAAATATATAAGTGGCAGGATGGGAATACACTGGCCCTCTAGGCCTAGTGGACCAGTCCCATAGTGGCCCCCCTTGGGACCAAAAAGCTATGTTTTTCAAAATTAAATCACTGAACCATGGTGCCTGCCTTTCTGATATATATGCCCCCACATGTGGGCCAAGGCTGGGGAAAGGGGGGTCATGACAATGTTACCCCTCCCAATAAATGAACATTTCCGGGCCAATATGTTGATTAATTGGAAGGGAAATTAATTGGGAGGGAGGCATTTGGTCTCTGTTTATGAGCCTTTAAAAGGCCTCAGGAACCTCTTCCCCAGGGCTGATATGTTCATTATTGGGAAGTGGGAATGTGGGACCCCTCCCCAAGTCATAAAATGGCCCTGGGAACCCAATCCCCCTGGGCCAAAGCAACTTAAGCTCCTGTGGGTTCCTTGGTCCAAGGTGGGACACCCACAGCAAATGCAGGAGCTTGTGGCCACACAAGTAATCCCCAGGACCTTTGTGGCCCCTGCCAGCTTCTCTGCTTGCATCCATAAGGCTGCAGAGGTAGCTCCATCTCTTTGCTCCAGCCCAGTGAGAGAAGAAAATGTAGGTCCCCTACCTGCAAGAATGTGGGCAGGTAGTCACAATTCTCCCATGCTTTTGCAGGCAGGGAACTTCAGTGTTCCCGGGATGGGGACATCCAGGATGCTACTGTCATAGGGGTCCAAGGATGGTGTTCCTGGAGCTACTGGATGGTGCAGGAAGAGGGGCCACACTCTCCACCCCTCTAAAAAATTCAGCCTCAGAGAATTGGACCCCAGGGCCCTTTTATGCATTGAGGAGGGGGGCCCCATGCCTCCTTCTCCAAACAAAATAATCAGCCTTGGTGGTCAGGGTCCTCAGGGCCCTTTTGAGGCTCAAGGAGGGGGTCATTGCCACATCCACCTGAGGTGAATGGGCTCCCTGGGGCGCTTAGTTGCATTGGGAGAGGGGCTGCACCATCCCTATCCAAAAAAACAAATTTCAGCCTTGGGGGAGTGGGGTCCCATGGGGCCTTAAGGGCCTCCAAAAGAAGGGCCACATGCCCCCTTACCAGAGAATTAATATTGGTCCCAGGGGATAGAGTCACAGGAGCTGTTGTGAGGCTCAGGAAAAAGGACCACATGTCCCTCTACTCCTTAAAAAAATGATCTGCCCGGTTTGATGTAGTTCCTGGGGTTTTCAGACAGCTAGAGAGGGAGGCTGCACTCCCATTGAGTGTTTCAGTAACTCAGTACCAGTGCCGCTACCATAGTACCAAGCTGTCTGACTGACTGGCTGCAACTCTGAAGAAAAAGTTGCAGCGGTCTTTACATGACTCAGTCCCCATGACATGAAAAATGTTTTTTTGAAAAGGAAATAAATGGGCAGGGTCAAGGCGACTTTACTGGCCGGCACTAATGATGGAGGGACTAGGAGGAAAAAAAACCAGGGGTTAAAAAAAAGAATCAACCTGTGGATATTGCAGTACGGCAGTAGAAACTGCTGCCTAAACTTTCACCGCATGGTTCAGCGGTGCCATGCAAGCGTCTTGAAGGAAGCTTGTGCCGTAAGACTGGGAGGAAGCTTGCGTGGTGGGTAATAGGGATTATCATGGTACCATGAAAAAACAATTTGAAAAAAGAAAAGAAAATGGAGGGTGGGTGCCCATGGAAGGTTGGGTGTCTGTGAGGGTGTTAGATGCATGACCTGGCATGTGGCCAGGGCCTGTTACCAACTCCCTGCTGCATTTGTCCGAAGGCCGTTTGCAAAGGGGGCTGGACACCTACAGTACCGTTGGGCACAGAGCACTGCTTGTGATCAGGCTCAGTAGTCAACCCCACACTTCTCACAGCCATTTGCTATGCACTTATTTCCATCTGCATCACACTAAGACAACCAGAGGAGGAAGTCTTTGGATCACTATGGAACAAAACATGTGAAATATTCTTGGACAGTTTCAGTGGCAGGCTGTTCCAAATACAGGGTTCAAAGGATAGGCAAGTAGCTACAGATAGATTATCTTTTAGATTGTTAAGGAAGTAGAATTGTAAAGATATAGAGATTGAAAGATAAAGACAAAGGATCATAGCGAAATATAGGCAAAGGTAGATGGAGCTAGGAAGAAGTAAAGATGGATAGAGATAGACAGGTAAATAGACAGATTCCAGTCGCAAAACACAAGTCATAAAACCTGATGCCTTTCAAGCAGTCACCAAGGAAAGCCATTTTTATGTCTCTAATCTACACCAAATGTTTACCAAGAGGCCTCAAAAACCACCAGCATGCCTAAGCATAAGTGTGTCATTGAGTCACATGACCTGAGGATCTGGTACACCTGTTCTAAAATCTGCTTAGAGGGTACATTTTTGAAAATTCATACTTAGCTGGAAAAATTTGCAGCTACACAGTCAGCATTTCTAGTGGTCATGACTAAACCATTTACACAAAGAGACATCCTGGTCACTATTAGACACATGACCCTAGTAATTGAATGCCTTAAAAATTATTAAACATTAGTGAAATGGGCCTCAGTGTTGCTTCCTCCGCTTTAACAGTGGCTTTCTGATCTTCTTTAACAATTCCAGGGCAGGCGGGTTGTTGAGCTCATACTGGAGCAAACAGAGAGTTTTACCACTGGTTTTGTGGAGATTTACCCTACAATTGATGTAAAAACTGAGCCCCAAGTACCCCTGAAGCTCTTGACCCTTAGGGTAGTGAGGTTCAAGAAGTCCAATGTTTACTCAGAGAGGTGATGCAGGGTAGAAACTCAGAACACCATGAATTATGTAAAAACAGTCAATAACTCAATGTCGATACCTTGCTTCTAGCATGCAATTAAAGGCTTTGCGTATTAATTCAAGGACAAATCACTGATGCACAGAGGCAACTATTAATGACAGTATAGGGAAGGGAAGCCACATAGTCTCTGCTACTTCCTTTTTAAGGTGGTGTATTACGATAAATACATTTAGGTGCATAAAGCAAGTAGATGGCCTTCAGTGAAGAAATCATTTAAGTTATGATTGTTGGGTTTCCCCTCTGGGTTCCTGTCCATTCCTTCTTTCCATAGTCACATGTAGGTCACAATGGTGTTGCATATTACCCAGTTTTCCCTAGTTCACAATTCTCCATAAAACTGCTACGCTTGAGTACATACCATTGGTGTTCAGTCTGATGTGGGGTGGCTTGCATTGCTGGCTCAGAAAGAGGGTGCTGTAGCTCCCGGTCCTGCATGTCCACCTGGAACAGCAGTATTTACTCAACCCTTGCCTATGCCACTGGTGTCTGCGCCGTTGATGTGCAAGCAATTCCTGCAGAAGAGGGGTGAGGCACCTCAAAAGGGTTGTGGAGTGTCAGATTGTGGTTCGTAGATTAGTCTTCCCTAGGTCCAACACAAAACCTACCACTCAAACAAATGAAGATCCCATTCTGGGTTGTAGCGATAACCCAAAACAGGTCAGGGTGATCAGTCAAAGTGGAATACAATCTAATAGTAGCACCCCTTCTCTGGAGAGATTGTGTTTCTCTTAGTGTGGGCACCGGCATGTGGGAATGGTTCTGCTGGGATTCTATCTCTATAAGCATCGTGCCATCGCAGCCACTGCAGTGTCAGTAAATGCTGCAGGTGCAATTGGGTATCCATTCCGTACCACCTGTCTTGGCAATTTTGAGCTTTCCATTGGTTGCATTGACAGCATTCAGTGCCTTACGTCTTAGCTCTTAGCAGTTCTCGTTTTCAAGGAGGAATCTTTTTCATTAATAGGCCCCTTTCAGTAGTCAACCATCTTCCCATAGCATGCCCCAGGTAACCCTTTTGCTAGCAGGTTGCAGACATTTTCAGATTTCTGGTCCTCAAGCTGGTGAAAAGGAGTTGGCAGTCATTGACCTGAATTTTAGCACACAAAAGTGTTTCTAAGTCTCCACCAGTGTTGAATCACAGGTTCTGGTACAGAAACCTCAGCAAACTGAGGGATAGTTTTTACCCTATCCTTATACTATTGTTGCAGTCAGGGTTTGAGTATTCTAAAACCCTACCTCTAGGGCCAGTGCAATTTTGTCCAGTTGCTTATAACTTCCATTCTGGAACACTCATAATATTTACCTTCAGGAGTCAGCAGGATGGTGAGGGGGATTTGGGAGGTGGAAACCCAGGATAAGGGCACCAAGGATAGAGCGGCTACCCCACCTGACTACCTTTTATTCTGTTATTCTATGGGGCAGGAGTAACTCTTTAAGACAGACAAAGGCATAGATAGATGCAGGCAGGCAAACATAAACAGACAGAGTCTCATTGATGGACATAGACAGACAGGTGGACATAGAGGAACATAGATGGACAGATGAACATAGGTAGACAGACTGACAGAAAGACAGACACATGGACACAGATGATATATGTCAGTAGTTAAATGTTGATAACCGGAGATAGACAGATAGATAGAGTTCGGAGTATCCCTATATTTCAGTTTCTTTTGATCATTCTCTGTGCTTTTGCATGTCTCTATCACCCGTTTCTGTCTCTTCTTGTGTTCCATTCTCTCTTTGTCTTTCTCTTTCTCTCTCTGACTTTCTGTCCATCTGTCCTTAGAACGCACCTCGCCCATTTTCTAGTTTTTCTAGTTTTGATGACTCTTTTTAGGAGTTTCAAGAGATATGGAGAAACACATCAATACTTTTAACTGTAACCCATTTGGTCACACATTGAATTTCAGTGGCAGAAATAAAAATTCAAAAGTTTTATTGCAAATTCAATGCCAGTTTTATGTATATGAGTCACAGAAACATACTGTACAAGTACAGAATCACCAAAGGTAAATCAAAGTTTGTAATCAGGTTAAATCGTACAACCATAAGGTTTGCCAATATTTCAGTGACATCAATACAAAGGATTAGGAAAAGTACTTGGTGATCGGAGTCCTGATTGCGATCCTCCTTTCTAATCATTTGAAACTAATTCAATCTAAATATGCTCATACAGCTAAAGGAAAATCTAAATATTGCTCTCTAAGGCTGGCAATAGGATTATAATCAATATTAGACTGATCTGTGCCTCGCTAAGGGTTCGGTCTAGTCAAAGGGTAAAGGAAATCTGCCTCACCTCACTAAACACCACTTTAGACTTTGCAGAACTTTTGAGAGATAAAGGCCTTCATTACAACCCTGGTGGTAAATCCTGCTTACTGCCGTGCCGAAGGCCGCCAACATACCGTGGCGGCGGCAGAAATCCTTTACAGGTATTACGACCCACATCTCGGAATCCGCCACAATACAGACACCCACACAAGTCCACCACACCAAAGGTCAGTGATAAACTGGCGATAGCAAAACCTACACCGTCACACCAACAAGAATACGCCCACACTATCACAACCCATGAATAAACATACACACACACTTACAAAACACAACTACATTGGACAATTTGAAATACACACACCTGATGCACATACACACACCCACACACTCACACCACTATAAAACACCCACCCACATTACCTACAGACCATTACAATGAAAAATTGTTTAAAAAGCAGAGAGAGAGAGAATAGCATACACAACACCAGCATCCACAGACACACCACAACATCACTCATACAACATCCACGCACCTCAAACAACACTCCCCAATACAACACATCACACAGCACAACAAACATCACCTCACATATCACCCACACCACATTATGGCACCTCAAAGACACCCCAGGTTTTCTGAGGAGGAGCTCAGGGTCATGGTGGAGGAAATCATCCGGGTAGAGCCACAGCTATTCGGATCACAGGTGCAGCACACCTCCATTGCTAGGAAGATGGAGCTATGGCGGAGAATCGTCGACAGGGTCAACGCAGTGGGACAGCATCCAAGAGCACGGGATGACATCAGGAAGAGGTGGAACGACCTACGGGGGAAGGTGCGTTCAGTGGTATCCAGACTCCAGATTGCTGTACAGAGGACTGGTGGTGGACCCCCACCTCCTCCCCCACAACTAACAACATGGAAGGAGCAAGTCTTGGCAATACTGCATCCTTAGGGTCTCGCAGGAGTAGCAGGAGGACTCGACTCTGGTAAGTCAAATCTGTACTACTATATCCCCCACACCCTACCTGTATGCCATCACATACCCCCACCCACCCCCTCACCCCCAGCACTCCAACACCTCACATATGCCCCACTATCACAACCCATCCCAATACCAAGCCCTGTATTCAACACCAAAGCATGGACACTCATTTCCAAAACATGTCCAGTACAGATACCCACACAGACCTCAAAACACTAATCACACAAGGGCAAACACAATAATGCAAGCACAGGAGTAGAGAGTATCTCACCCAATGCACAAGATGGCCCACACAGATACTAAAACTTTGCATTTACACCCCAACAGGACCCATACCCAACATCACCGGACAGGAGGTGCCAGACATATCCAGTCCCCCCACAGAAGAGGCCCACAGTGATGACAGCAGCTCTGCACGCCCGGATCAAGATAACCAGCCCGGCCCATCAGGGACCTCTGGACAGTCGGTTCCCCTGCCACAGTCACAAGCCACCACAGAACCTCTGCCCCCAGGAAACACCACCAGAGCACCCACCCAGCGGGCCCATGCCACTGTACCCAGGACACATCAATCAGCAGTGTGTCCACCACTACAGGGACCCCAGGCAAACCCACCAACCCAAGACAATCAGGGACCTAGGGTCAGTGGCAGTGGGCACACGGTTCAGGGGACAGAGGCACAGGACAACAGGGAAGCTGAGAGGACTGCTGTGCGACAGGGGGAGGACAGGCCCAGGGAACCCACTCTCCACGAGGCACTCTCCAACATCATGGGAGCATATCACCACTTCCCGGAGACCATGGGCACAGTACTGGCCAAGTTTCTGGAGACCCAGTTGCTGCAAGAGGAACACTACCTTGGGATCAGGGAGGACTTGAAGTTCATTAACACCACCTTGGTCACCATTGCAGGGGTGCTGGCAGACCTGGCCAACACCATGAGGGGCACAGTGGGACACAAACGGGCCCCTGACACTAGCCTGGACGATGAACAGCCCTCAACCTCCACCGGCGCTAGTGGACAGGAGGCACCGCCACAGGACCAACAGGCCACTAGCACCCCACCCCCTGCAGAAGGAGAACCACCTCGCAAATGGTACCTCAGATCCAGGAACAAGACAGAGAACATTGCCAAGGCCCCTGCCATGAAATAAGACCCTCCTGATTGTCACCCTTCTGTCCCACTTTGTCACCCTGTCCACCTTCAACTGCCATTGCCCCCCTTCCTATGACCCCATGGACAATGCACCTGTGAGACCATGAAACTGAACTCTACCATTGACAATCCTCCACCATCACCCCAGCCCATTGCACACCCCCTCCACTTATTAGCACAGAAATAAACACCCTTGAATAAAAAATCAATCTGGAGTCAGTCTGTACTTTCACAAATGTGCAATTGCAAAGTTACAAAGTTGTTTGGGCAGCAGTAAACATAGCAGAGGGCACAAAGTGGGACCCAGATCTGTGAAATGGAAAGGCAAAGTGACATGTCAGGGTCTATACACAGAGGTAAAAGGCAGATTTATGCTATGTCCAACAGTAGTATGAGATGTGTGAACCAGTGCCATCCTCCCACCTGTGTCTCACTGGAAGTATTGCATGATGATGTTGTTTCGGTTGTCTATATCTTCTTCTTCTGCCTCCTCTTCTTCACTGTCCACAGACTCCACAGCTGCCACAGGCCCATCCTCCTGCAGAAAAGGCACCTGGCATCACAAAGCCAGGTTGTGCAACATACAGCATGCCACGATTATCTGGCACACCTTCTTCGGTGAGTAGTATAGGGAGCCACCTGTCAGATGGAGGCACCGGAATCTGGCCTTCAGAAGGCTGAAGGTGCACTCTATTATCCTTCTAGTTTGCCCATGTGCCTCATTGTACCATTCCTGTGCCCTTGTCCTGGGATTCCTCACTGTGGTCAGAAGCCATGACAAGTTGGGGTAACCAGAGTCACCTGCAAATATTGAGGGAAAACTGTTAGACATCCTCCAAACATTAGGGAATCTCCCATACCGAGACACCTATTTAAACTGTGTGGGGACCTTGGGCTCACCTATTAGCCACACACAGTGCCTCTGGAGTTGCCCCATCACATAAGGGATGCTGCTATTCCTCCAAATGTAAGCGTCATACACTGAGCCAGGATACTTGGCATTCACATGGGAGATGTACTGTCTGCCAAACACACCATCTGCACATTCATAGAATGGTAGCTTTTATGGTTTTATGTACACCTTTTCATTCCTGCGGGGGAGACAAATGCCACATGGCACCAATGATGTTGGGGATAAGTCCCAGGGCATAAAAGTCACCTTTCACAGTGGGCAGATCCTCCCCCTGAGGGAAAACGGTGTAGATGCGCATGTGTTTCAGCAGGGCAGAGAACACTCTGGACAACACGTTAGAGAACATTGGCTGTGACATCCCTGATGCCATGGCCACTGTTGTTTCAAAGGACCCACTTGCCAGGAATTGGAGAACTGACAGGACCTGCACTAGAGGGGGGATTCCTGTGGGATGGTGAATAGCTGACATCCGGTCTGGCTCCAACTGGGCACACAGTTCCTGGATTGTGGCACAATCAAGTCCATAAGTGATAAAGATGTGTCTGTCTTCCATTGTCGACAGGTCCACCAGGGGTCTGTACACCGGAGGATGCCGCCATCTCATCACCTGCCCCAGCGGACGTGCCCTATGGAGGAGAAGGGTGAGCAGAGGGTCATACACCACATAGGTTTCTCAAGGCTGTTTAGAACAATTGTGAAATTATCTCTGTGTGCCTTTGTCCGTCCATATTCCTGGCCAGAATGGCTGTGATGCAGTTAGTTGGCCTGCTATGTGGCCCCCTGAAATGTCAGCTGCCTGACCTGTAAGGAGTGACAAGGGGAAATTAGGTATCTGCGCTGGCGTTGTACAGCGTCGCTGTAGATTGTCAAAGACCGCTACACAATACAGAATTGGTTATCATTGGGCCCTACGGGTTCCAGGAGCCAATGACGATGTACGCCGGCGGTGACGGTATGCACTGCCGCAGACTTGACTGCCATTTTCTATCTGTTCCCTCATTTGATACCTGACCTTTAACAGGAGAGGACCTGCACTGCAAGTGCTGCTGTGACCTGCGTCTGGAAGAGACAATGGCTACAGTGTCTGGGGAAAGGGCCCCTGCGTTCACTGTGGAGGAGTTGGAGAAACTGGTGGATGGGTCCTCCCCCAGTACACGCTACTTTACAGTCCTCCAGACAAACAGGTGAGTGAACCGTGTGCATGGTAGATGGGACATGATTGTATGGAGTGTCGTGGATGGAAGAGATGGGGGGACAGGCCAGCATGTGAGGATGGTGAGTGTATGTTTTTCTGGGACAGGGTGGGAGGTTTGTGGCCAATGTGTGAGAAGAACGGTACGGGAGAGTGACATCCTTTTTTACTTCACTATTCCTCTAGGTCACCGCCCACAAGAAGAAGGGTATTTGGCGTGCCATCGCCAAGGGAGTGCGGACCCTGGGGGTCTACCATAGACGGAGCACCAACTGCCAGAAAAGATGGGAGGAACTGTGCCACTGGAGCAAGAAGACGGCGGAGGTCCAGCTGGGGATGGCCTCCCAACGTGGAAGGGGTGCCCATCGCACCATGACCCCCCTGATTTACCGGATCCTAGCGGTGGCATATCCTGAGTTGGATAGGTGCTTGAGGGCATCACAGCAGCCACAAGGGGGTGAGTACACTCTCCTTCGGCTGACTCTGTGCACTTGATTAGGTGTCTGGGTGGGGGAGGTGGGCTGTGGGTTCCCCTAGGCCAGGGCAGATGCACAAAGGTAGATCCATTGATTTGCAGGCTCAGTCCCACTCCAACCCCAAAGGTGGTATTTGCCCTCTACACCTAGTCAGGCTCCTATGGGTTACAGCTGCGCATAAAATGGGTCTAGACAGAGTCCCTTATGGGTATGTGTTTTTCCCCTGCACTGTTAGTGTATGGCTTAGTGCATAGGGCTGCTCCTTGTGTGTTGTGTCCGCCAACGGTAGTGGTGTTGCAGGCATTGACCATGTGTTTCCTCTGTCTTTCCCCCCTTTTTGTTTTGCCACCCTGTCCTTGTATGCATTACTATCATCTGGCAGAGGAGCATTGGCACCGGAGCAGGAGGGAGCTGCAACCCACATGGCCCTGGAGGGTGAATTAATGGAGTCAGAAGGCACCAGTGGGATGGAGGGCGAGGGGAGCTCCACGACGGGGACAGGAGCAGACACCAGCGACAGAGACTCCTCCTCTGATAGGAGCTCCCTTGTGGTGGCGGGCACCTCTGTGCCCACCGCAACAACAGGCACAGCTGCCACCCCCCCCCCCTCCCAGCACCACCCTCTCAGCAGCCCCTCATCGAGTTTCCCATGTCCGCTCACCCGGGAGGGTGGGCATCTCCTTTGCCCCAGGCACCTCAGGCCCTGCCCCAGTCAGCCCTGCTGCCCTCAGTGAGGAGGCTATTGACCTCCTGAGATCCCTCACTGTTGGGCAATCAACCATTTTGAATGCCATCTAGGGTGTTGAGAGGCATTTGCAGCAAACAAATGCATACCTGGAGGGCATTCACTCTGGCGTGGTGGCCCAACAGAGAGCATTTCAGGCTCTGGCCTCTGCACTGATGGCAGCCATTGTCCCTGTGTCCAGCCTCCCCCCTCCAACTTCCTCCACCCAGACCCAATCCCCTGTACCTCAGCCTATCCCAATCACACCATCAGTCCAGCATGCACACTCATCAACACACAAGAGTGGACATGGCAAACATAAGCACCACACATCCCACAGGCACTCACACAAGCACCATCCCATGCAGACACATCAACATCCACTGCCTCCACTGTGTCCCCCTCCTCCACGTCCTCCTCCTCCCTCCCTGTCTCGTCTCCACTCACACCTGCATGCACTACATCTTCATCCACTACCTCCATCACCAGCACGCCCATCACCATAAAATGCTCACGTGCAATCACCACCCCACTACCATTCACACATCCCCTGTGTCCTCTCCCAGTGTGTATGTGAGCCCTCCTACCAAAGTACACAAACGCAGGCACACACCCACCCAACAGCGATCCACCTCACAACAAACTCTGGCCCATGCACCTTCACCCAAATTCAGCAGATGTACACCTCCTACAACCACTACCTCTTCCTCCACTCCCAAACCCCCTCCATTGTCCCATCCCAGTGTGTCTAAGAAACTCTTCCTGGCTAACATTGACCTCTTCCCTACACCCCCCCATCCTTCCCCCAGGGCCAGGATGTCCAGGTCCCAGCCCAGCACCTCAGCCACCAAATCCTCCAGCACTGTGGTCTCAGCAAGTCCTGTCATGTCGCGGGCGGCACCCATCACGGCTGCCAGTGTGCCACCTAGTGAGGCCAAGGATCAGCCCATTCCCCCACCTGCCAAGGTGAAGAAGGTGCCCACATGCTGTAGGGAGAAGCCGCACCAACCACCCAGCAAGGGCTCCTCCAAGCCAAAAGGGGACAGTGCCAAGGGACCAGCAGCGACATCAAAGGTGGGGAAGGGACACAAGGCGAAGGGCAAGTGAGGACAGGGCACGGAGCCTCCGGCTCAGAGACCAGAGTCACCCCTTCTGGCAACCAGAACAGCAACCTGTATGGCGGTGGACACCGCCACCTGTACCGCCACCTACACGGCCACCTGCACGGCCACCTGCACCGCCACCTGCACCGCCACCTGCACTGCCACCTGCATGTCTGCTGCCTCAGCAACAGTCCCCAGGATAATCCCCAGTGGGCAGCCGTCCAAGGCTGCAGGAGACATCCTGCTATGTCCCTCCATAGGTGCTGACACATTCACCACCGCCAGCATCTCTGCCACAGACACTGCCGCAACCATCGCCACCAGCCCCACAACATGCTCAGACAGTGCCACCGCAGCTGACATGGCTATCATCCCCAGTGGCCAGCCGTCCAAGGCTGCAGGAGACGTCCTAGACCCTGCACATCGGACATGAGGCACGACACCCAGCTGTTTGTACCTGCAAGTGGCAGGCGAAGTCACAGCAGGGTGGAGTGTGTCTCTGCCTCCATAGAGTATCATGCTACCTGTTCCCAGGCAATCTCGTGGCAAACACACCCAGGTGCGGAAATGGGACCTGCCACACTGCAAGTGAAGCACTCTGGGCACAATTCCCCCTACAGAACCAGTGGAGAAAAGCATCCAATCACCCTATCCTTGGCAGGATGAAGCACTCTTGGCACAATGCCCCCTCCAGAACCAATGGAGAAAAGCATCCACTACCCCAGTCCTTGGCAGGATGAAGCACTCTGGGCACAATGCCCCCTCCAGAACCAGTGGAGAAAAACATCCACTACCCCAGTCCTTGGCAGGATGAAGCACTCTGGGCACAATGCCCCCTCCAGAACCAGTGGAGACTGACATCCACTTGAGAGACTGTGGCTTTGCACTCCCCAGGATACACCAGTGGGCAAACTACCCACTGGAGAGACTTGAGAGACTGGCTGTGCACTCCCCAGTATAAAGCAGTGGCCAAACCACCCACTGGAGAGACTTGAGAGATTGTGGCTTTGCACTCCGCAGGATAAAGCAGTGGGCAAACCACCCACTGAAGAGACTTGAGAGACTGTGGCTTTGCACTCCCCAGGACCAAACTGTGGGCAAAACACCCACTGGAGAGACTTCAGAGACTGTGGCTTTGCACTCCCCAGGACCAAACTGTGGGCATGGATCCCCCTCATGGAGCAGTGGTGTTGTCCATTCATCCGGCTGAGGTGCCTCCCTCCCCCTCCCCCTGAGGTGCCTGTTTATTTTCGATCTGATGCCCCAGCAGTGTTCTCTCCGTTTCGAGTCAGGTTTCATGTGAGGGCAACGCCCATGCATTTTGGGACCATTGGTTGACTGGTCCACAGACAATGATTTCATTCTTATCCAGACTTGTGTAGTTGGTGTACATATTTATATATACTGATGATTTTAATTTGGGCCTATCTGATTTTTCGATGATTACACTCGTTACAATCATTTCTTTTGGTCCTTGCGTTATTCCAGGGGGTGACTGGGTGTAAATGTAATGTTGATGGATGTATTTGTGTGTATGGTGTTGTGGGTGAGGGTGGGTGTGTTGAGTGTTGCGTGTGTGTGTCACTCTCTTTTCCCTCCTCCCCTCCCCTGTGGGCTAGGTGCAGTACTCACCGCGGTCGTCACCGGCATCTTTGCTGCTCCTGATAGAAGAGGAGGTAAACCAACATGGGCAGGACCTGTAACTCGGGCTCCATGACGTCCTTGTTCCTCGTTGGGTTTGAAAGGTGAGTGGTTTCCGTTCCACAGACTGTTTCTGCTGTGCTTTTGATGGCTTTGGTACCGCCCCTGAAAAGCTGGCAGATTGGTGCCTTGTAATATAGTGGGCAGTACATTGTGTACCGCCTGTCTGTTGGCGGTTACCGCTGCGGTGTTTGTTTCTACCGCCGTGGCGGTCAGAGTGTTAAAGTGGCTGTCTATGTTGGCGGTTTCCACCATGGTCGTGATTCAATTTTTTTTACCGCCGGCCTGTTGGCGGTATTACCACCACTTTAACACTGACCGACAGGGTTGTAATGAGGGCCAAAGTCATCATCACCATAACTTTCCACCTTCCACACACAGTTTGGGATCTGCAACTCCCATTAGGCTTTCATCTCACAAACTGAACATCAGGACAACGTTGGACACCTCCTGTGTCCAGGAGCTCAGAGGGGAGTTCATCTTCATATTGTCCAGTTGGCACTTCTCATCCTTGCCAACATATGCTGCCCTTTATTTCAAACCAACAACAAACTTTCATTAACTGTAGAGTTGCACAGATGCACCTGTAAATAAAGAAAATGCAGTGTGAGCAGAGTTCAATGTTGAAGGTTAAACATGGAAAAACATTTCAGGCCTTCTTAAGTGAATTTAGCATAGAATTGAATGCACATTTAAATATATAGCTATACGTGCAATTCTCTTCAGAAGGACAATAAGTGATGAACAACTGCAATGATATAACAATTAACTATGATATCATAATCCCAATACACTGAAAATGAAGGCATATGTGTTATTTTCCAGACAATAAATGTTATTACAAAACATGCATATAACTTTTCTACATTTCTACTAATGAATACACCTTGAAAAATATGAGTCTCGATGCTCCACATTAACATGAATGCATTTGAACACACATTACATATGTCATTGACTACTTTCCATGTCACTTCTGAAATGCATAATGGCACAGCCAAGTTATCCTCCCTCAACACCCTCCCTCTGATGACGTATTAAGTCTCCACAGCTTTACTCCTTTCTCGAATAAGACCCATTAAAACAATGGCATTTTCATCAGCTTTCATCTAGATTCTTCCAGATGCTTCATATCATCATAATATTTACACTCTCTTCCAGCTCAATGCACACCCTCTTCCTTACATTTTCAACCCTCTTTCTCTGATACATTTTGAATCCCACTATCAGAGCTATTGCACATAGGGCCATAACCAACAACGGCTTCAGAACAAAACCTACAATCTCTGCTTCCTATGTTTCCAAACCATCTGCCTATGGCAGCAAATCTATCTCCATTTTCTTCCCATGCACCTGTTGCTTCTTCTAATTCCTTCAAATCCTTTATCATCCCAGAAATGTTTTGAATATACTTCTCCAAGTCCATACTCTTGTCTGAGATGTAAATACAGCATTGCTTAACTTTCAGCATCCGACAGACTGCCATCTTTTGTGAGTAAAAGGTCTTATGCAAGTCTATTCTGCAAAACCATAGAACTCACCACCATCTGTAAAATAATTTGCTGTGCTAGTAGCAATCCACTATCATAGACCCATTTCTAATCTTCAGGTCATTCAAAATCATAGGATGGAATCAATGCATCAAAGCTGTCTCCCACTATCTCTGCCACACCAACGTCTCTTCTAGTCTTAGGTTTCGTATCCCACACAGGATTCTTAAAATGCTTTCATGATAATTCTTCAGGAGCACTATTCAAAGATAGCATGTACCATGCCACCCCTCAGGCAATTTAAAATAAGCATACTGTCTGCAAATAAAGTACACTCCAGAAATCACAGGATCTCTCCCATCTAGAAATCATTCAATCTTCCCTCTAACATTAACAATGTGTTCCCAGTCACTATTCCCTATTAACAATGGGTCTAAAGAAGTCTGGCCAATATGTATGTACAACTTTGCTTTGTGTTGCCAATCTAAAGTTAAAGCTGGTAAATTTCCTTTCCCTTGATATTCAATCTGCTCTACCGTCCACCTAAGTTGTGCTTTAAGATTGTTATCTGTTTTAGATTTATACTCTTATTCCCTTCTTCTATCTACCACCAAATTTAGGAATTTATTTTCCACATCTGCTATTACACAAGTCAAATTGTGTCTGTGTGCCTATGCAGTGTCGAAAGGTTTTAGTGATACAAAATATTTCCCTGCTATTTCTGCACCCATAAAATATGGATTCTTGTTCAAATATTTAAACAAAGGAACTTCTGGAAGTACTGAATCATAGTTCAAAAATAATATTTAAAATGTCCCTCTTTATAAAATATGCTCAACAAAAGGCTACAAGAAATGTAAAGGAATGTGATGCAAAGTGATACCTTCTGACACAGAAGTGGGTAATTGGGTACATACATACAAATCCCTTGTATCCATAGTATCAATATACTCATAAAGCAGCCTAAAATATATATTTTCAGAATAATCCCCTCTAGAATCATCTATGTGTAAAACCTTTTCATTTATCCTTTAAAGGTTACTATATCTAGGATTTAGTGCCTCATTACGACCCTGGCGGCCGGCGGTAAGCTGGCGATAACACTGCCAACAGGTTGGCGGTGTTACTCCAGCTTTTATGACCGTGGAGCAATAGCCATGGCCATACCGCCGGCCCCTCCACTATACTGCCAGGCTTTCGCCTGGTGGTCATAGTCCCTGGCGGATTATGAGTCCCCGACCGCCAGCGTGGCCACGGCGGTAAACACCGCCATGGAAAGGCTGGCAGTAAGGGGGACTTGGGGTGCCCCTGGAGGCCCCTGCACTGCCCATGCACTTGGCATGGGCAGTGCAAGGGCCCCCAGGCATAGCACCGTCATGCATTTCACTGCCCGAATTTCGGGCAGTGAAATGCGCGATGGGTGCTACTGCACCCGCTGCACATCAGCATTGCCGCCGGCTCTATTACGAGCCGGCAGCAATGTTGATGATACTTTTCCGCTGGGCCAGCGGACGGTAACACTCATAATAGGGAGCCAGAAATACCGCCGGCACTGGCAGTATTCTGCCTCCTGCAGCATCAGCCGTCTTTTTGAAAGACTGCCAAGGTTGTAATGAGAGCCTTAGTGTTTGTGAGGGAACACTGGAAAGTAACTTTTTCTCTATAGAAGGTGTAGGTGAAAAAGCCCCTATTAACAGCACTACTAATACTGTAAGGGAAGCAAGCAACACTGCACCTATTATGTACCTATGTCTACTTTTCTGATTTGCTTCCATGATTTCTCTAAAACCAGATCTAGTTAGGGTGAAATACAGCAAAAAAAAGCAGCAACAGAGTATTCTCTATCAATTCACCTGTGCAAAGCGGCAAAACAAAATCCAAGCAATGAATACAAGATAGTTTACAGAATCTTCATGAGACTTCCCTAACCATACTCTGTGTGCTTCTAAGGACAGCCCTCTTTTCTTCTTCTACTTGTGACTAGGTATTCTTCCTCAAAGTTTATGCAAAGTCTCTAATATATGAACTGTTCAAACTCATTGAAAATCACATCCAATATAAAAAGTCTCAGTCTATGCAACCGCACAGGTACCTCAAACTAGAATTCAAACACAACGCTCAGTTCAAGGAGGTTCAGTTGGATGTGCAGTGTTATCTCAAAGCTCCCACTGTCATTTGCAGCAAAATATGTCCATTCAGGTGAAGAGTACCTACGGCAGGGAACTCTTGTTGTCTTTGATCTCCTCAGGACAGGATTGAGTTGCTTCAGTGTCAACTGTGGTGTGGTCAAGACCCCCTGCAGACCAATTATGTGCTGTTTCAGATACTTTATGACTCCCGACAGCTTGTCACAAACTACTCCTGTTTTCTGTCTGTCACCAAGGGCATGTATGGAACAGGTGATGTTGCACCAAGCTAAAAACTCAACTCGGAGAGTACGGGAGGTGTGAATCCAGTTAGGGAGAACTCTTCACTTCACAGCAGTCATTGTGACCAAGATGACCTGATATGGTCTGTGCCAACAAGGTTCCAAAACATGTCTTTCTTAACTGTTTCTTCACTAAGACCCAGTCGCTGGGACTGAGGTCATGGCATTGGGCCTGATGCAGAGGGGCAGTTCAAACCTGATGAGACACAGAACACACCACACCAGCTAGCCCTTTACATTAGCCAAGGACCATATCATTTGTAATGTTGACAAGTGCATTTGCAGGCATTGCTGGCAACCTCATCGACATCTACATAATGATCTCATAGAAAGACAGTCCAGTCTTCCGAGCTGGTAAACTGCAAAGACTCATCAACACAAGAAGCAAAGCAAAATATGCCATTTCGAATTGTCAAAGCACACACCTTTGTCAGTCTCGATTTCAGTGTCCTATTCACTTGCTCATTAAGACCTGAAACCACACGTCTATAGCTGCAATGCAATCTATATTCCACTTGCAATGCTGCCCACAACAGTCTCAGGACCTCATTACTGAGATGTATTTACACAATCTGATTCTAGAGAAGTCAGGAAGTTGAACCTAGGTATAAACTCTCTCAACAGTAGTTTTGCTACAGTGAGACTATTATTTCATCTGGTCTGTTAAGCTTAGACCTAATTAGAGAAGATGCGCGCAATCACCAGGACATATCTCAGCCCATTACCCCCAAGCATCTTGATGAAGTCCAACTGCATTCTGTTAAAGGATCCTCCTGACCTCCCAAAGTGTTTCGGCAGTTCTCTTTCCGTCATTGTTCTGTTGACCCACAATACATCTGTAACACAACGCTTCAGCCATCAACCTGAATTTGGGATTAAACCACATTTGCCTAAAATACCTCACCATGGCATCCCTACCAACATGAGCTGGACCGTGAAAATGCCCACCCATTGGGGGTAACAAACTGTTCGGCAACACTGGTCTTCCATTCATTAAAACCCAAATGTCATTATCAATTTTGATGCAACCTGCTCTAATCCAACTCTGCAGTTTCTCCCATGACACTTTTTCCTGAAGCCTCTTTACCTCTTCCCAAGTATGTGCTGTAGTCAACAAAAGGTTGTAGTTGGTCTCATACATTCCCTCTTTGGTATATTTCCCATTAAAAGAACAAACATTGTGAGCACAGTACTTTGCAACTTCATCTGCATAACTATTTTCTAATGTTACATGATCAGACCCAGTACAATGTGCAGGTCACTTGACCACTGCAACTAGTTCAGGTAACTGTAGTGCATCAAGGAGCTTTCTCACTTGCTTTCCATTCCAGATTGGTGATTCAGATGACTTTTTAAACCCCCTCTGGGACCATAGTTGTCCAAAATCATGAACAACACCAAAGCCACACTGAGTATCAGTAAAGACTGTCACTTTCAGCTGATCAGAAACACAGCAGCCCTAGTAAGAGCAATCAATTCGGCCACTTGTGCAGAGAATACTCCTATGAAGCCAGAAAGCTTCAACAACCACTGAAACAGTGCAGACAACATAAGCTGTTCTTACACCTCTTTCACTGCCTCACAAACATGAACCTTCAACATAGAGCACAAAATCAGATTCAGGTAATGGCTCATCTTGTAGTTTTGGTCTTGATTTGGTGCATAGTTCGATAGCATTGAGACATTCATAGTCCATGTGAGAAATGGGGTCTTAGGTTGGCAGTCAGGTCACCCCCCTGTCCAAGCAAGGACCCTCACTCTAGTCAGGGTAAAGGAGAATCACCCTCAGTTAACCCCCGCTCGACCCCTTGGTAGCTTGTCACGAGCAGGCAGGCTGAACTTCGGAAGTAATGTGTAAAGTATTTGTATCAATCTCAAAAATAGGGTACACAGTTCCAAACAGAAATGGGGAGACCTAAATAATAGGAGCAAGAGCCCTCACACATCCAATTGGATGTCATACTTAATCATCGGGGATGCTCCTCGTCAGACTGGTGCTGCAATGTCTGACGGGCTCCCTAAGAGGGAGGCTCTTTGCCGGAGATCTTTCACAGTGACTGCCATATAACACCATATAAGCAGGAGAGATAGGGGATAAAATTGACTCAAAACCTAGAACTTCATTGCAAGTTTATTATCAGCACAAGGTCTTGTCCAAGGTTGAAAAACACAAACGGAGAGTGATTGATGAGTAATCATGCTCAGTCACCCTCTCAAAAAAATGCAAGCAGAGGGCAGTAAAGTATCATACACCCTCTAATCATGGGTCAACATTTTTCACATCTCAAGGGTCCAGGAGGATCCAACAACGCTTCGTCAGGACCAAAATTCAAAACTTCACCTATGTTAAACACACAGACAACACTAGGTTCAGATTGTCAGTCAACTAAGAATCAGTCACTTACTTAAGCGATCTGCACTTCAGGTAATACATACTTTTCTTGTTCACATGTTGTGGTATTCAGTGACACAAGGTGAAAAAAGTGCTCAGTGGTAGTAGGAAGAGAATCAGTATCATGGCTTACCATCCCAAATTTTGGAAACGGCTCCTTACTTAAACACATGCCAGGAGTCTGGTGCAAGAACTGAAGAAATATAAAACATGGTCATCTAGACATTGTACCTAAATGAGCTCTGAGACCCATTGATTGCTAGGAGAGGAATCAATAATAAAGTAAAGTAAAACTACATCGCAGTCCTCCCAAAGCACTTCCCAATAGAAGAACGCAAACTTTTTACAATCAGATGTCGCTTAAGCCACTATCAGACCATCTAAATTTCCTGGTACACTTGTAAAACTCAACCGTAGTTGCAGCGGCTAGTCCCCGTATAGGAGGGAAAGATACAAGCATCTACTGAAGGGGGAAAATAAACCCTGTAGTAAACGTGCCAAAAGGACCGGTAGGTTAATTTTCAGGGGTTTTGGGTCCAATACATATACCCCTTTCTGCCTTTGAAGTAGGCCTAATTTAAAGGGAAGTCTCTGTTATTCACAAGATCCTGCCTTGCCCAAGCCAGGTACCAGACACACACCAGGCGGTAGAAGACTGCGTTGTGAGAGGGCAGGCACAACAGATTCAAGTGTAAGTGACCACTCCTCCTTTCACTCTAGCACAGATGGCTCATCAGGATATGCAGGCTACACCCCATCTCCCTTTGTTCCCTTTGTCTCAGTGTCTAAAGGGGAATCACACACAGCCCAACTGTCAAACTGACCCAGACAGGCAATCCACAAACAGGCAGACCTACAGAATGGTTTAAGCAAGAAAATGCCTACTTTCTAAAAGTAGCATTTTTCAAACTAATAATCTGAAGAAAAAAAACAACTTCACCAAAAGATGTATTTTTAAATTGTGAGTTCTGAGACCCTAAACTCCACATTCTCATCTGCTCCCAAAGCAAATCTGCACTTTAAAGTTATTTAAAGGCCGCCCGTGTTAACCTATGAATGAGATAGGCCTTGCAACAGTGAAGAATTTAGCAGTTTTTCACTGTTAGGACATGTAAAACATATCAATATATGTCCCACCTTTAACATTCACTGCATCTATCCCATGGGGCTACCTAGGGCCTACCTTAGGGGTGCCTTATATGTAGACAAATGTAAGGTTTAAGCCTGGCAAGTGGGCACACTTGCCAGGTTTAATGGGCAGTTTACAAACTGCACACACCGACACTGCAGTGGCAGGTCTGAGCCATGTTTACAGTGCTACTCAGGTGGATGGCACAACCAGTGCTGCAGGCCCACTAGTAGCATTGATTTGCAGGCCCTAGGGACCTCTAGTTCACTTTACTAGGGACTTATTAGTAAATCAAATATGCCAATCATGTAAAGCCAATTACACATATAATTTACACAGGGAACATTTACACTTTAGCACTGATCAGCAGTCGTAAAGTGTCCAAAGCAAACGCAACAGCAAAAGCAGAGTCCAGCACACAGAAACAACCTGGGAAGCAGCAGCAAAAAGTTAGGGGAGACCATGCCTAGGATGCCAGGTCTAACAGTCCAATTCACATTTATAATAATTTTCATGATCAGATACAAGTAACCATATAAATATGTCATGGGGTGGCCATTCACTTTACTGTCTCTGAATGGACCATGCTGGTCTACCTCCAAGACTGCACCAAGCACACAATCTTCTTCCCCTCTCAGACACCATCAAGCTGACTGATCATAGCCATAGTTCTCAAGGGTCTCAAACATGAGAAACTGTTGGAAAGGATTATTGTCTTGAATCACATTTCTATTCATATTCAGAACTTGATTCAAATTAGCATTCTGCTGTGACATCATGGGTTAAGGCACCTGCATCACTGGAGCTTGGGGCACAATAAAATTGTACTCTCTCTGTTTCGGTACATTCTGCATTTTTGCTGGATTATTATTCTGAGATGGCATAAACCCCGAAGCTTGAAGCTGATTAGTTGGATTAAGATGACATTCCCTCTTTCAATGTCCCAACTTGTTACAGATGTGACATGGGGTTGCCTTTTTCAGGCTAGTGACATCCATTCCGGTACTGGGGTCAATGGGGACTCCTCAGCCTCTAACCTCCATTTGATTTGGTTCCTGCTGATACACACCATGGACAGCACCAGCATTCCCTACAAACGACTGAATCTGACTACTTTTCTGACCTGCTTTCATCTAAGCAATATCAACTTTTCCTTTAATTTCTTCTGTTTCATCTCAAGTTCACTACAATCCTTGGTGCATCTTAGCATCTCATCAACTGATTTACTCTGCCATCAAATCAAGTCATGCAGAATCATCATGCTAATTTAAGGTTTCAATCCTGTCACACACCCCAACACAAACTGTCCCATATCCTTAGTCTCAAGCATCTCCGTTCCACTATGCTGCTTGAATGCCCGTAACAATATGTCATAGTAAGCATGAATTGATTCCTTAGGTTCCTGAGTCGTCCTATCAATCTTTATCCAGTTTATATCTTGGGGTGGTACTTTGGAATTCAAAAATATCATTACCTGTTGATAATTTTTCATAACCAACGGTGAAGGACCTTCCATCGCTAAGCTTCTTGGCAGCTCTGCTTCAGGCCATTGAACAGACACCTTACATTCCACCACAATTCACTCAGAACCACAATATCAAACAGAGCATTCAAGTCAACCCACCACACCTCTGATATTTTCAGAAACCTCTCAAATTGCTTATACGACTCCACTAGCTTTTCTCTCAACTTTAGGAAGTCACTAGTAAATGATGCAAGCTCAATTCTGCTCCAAGGCATATGCATATAACCCCCACCAGGCACTTCACTCAACAAGTTTGTTGCACTCCCCTCTCCTAGTAATGGAGGTGGTTCTTTTGATTAAAAAATATATTTTTTTTTCTTTACCCATCGAGCTTCCCAAATATTTTCAATCAGTTCTTTAATTTGAGTTTTCATCCCTGGGTTACTCATGTCAATTATTTCCTTCTGATAAAAACACACCAGATAAATCCTCTATACAGCTTTGGTCTTATTCAGATCTACCTCATACCTTTGGGCTAAAACTGCTGGTTTATCCTGAACTTATCCTGCATGTTTAGTACTGTCATTGCACATGAATACAAGGTCATTCTCATGATAAGTATCTAAGTGAACCAATTCAAGATTTCTGTTAATTATCTCACCCAATTCTAATTTCAGTTTTATTGGATCCAAGTTCTCACTTGGTGGTGACTGAATTGTTTCCTGACTCAATTTAGTATTCACACTTTCTCTTGAAGGGATATCATGATTGAAAGCCTTCACCCCCTCATCTATTTCTTTGGCACTAATAGTTCATGTTACCACACAAACTTTGGACACATTCCCATTTCCCTATCAACAGCTACTAAGATTTAAAGGCAGTTCCCACATAGGTGCCCCAGTAGTTGACATTTTCTGGTAAGTACCTATAAAAGTACATGCGGAGAGATTCAAAGTTGAGTCGGTGCTTGCCACACATGGAGTACTCGTATGCATTTTAAATAAGGGAACACATTCTCTACCAACAGGACTTGCTGCAACTCTTCTTGACCCACCAACCGCACCTGAGACAACCAAATTATAGGTAGTTTTTCCTGTGCCTGCAGATTTATAAGTAGGAATCACAGGACCAATAGTAACTGGGACAGTAAGACCATCAACAGAGCTCGGGTAGGATCAACTGAAGCATGAATTCCTGAACCCTAACCTTTTGGTGGCTCATAATGTACATTAGTTGGAGTGGTTCTCACAGGACTAGGAGGTACATTTGTTGGGGCAGTAGTAAAGACAGTCTTTCCATTACCAGCAGTGCAATTGCTACCCTCTCCAGAATCACTGTTTCTCACAACACTCATATCATCTGTCTCCGTTTGGTCTCCCTCTTTCTGTTTCTTGCCCCTTTTTCTTTCCTTCTGTCACTCAAAGTCTTCGCTCATCAAAGTTGGATACAGCGTAACTTTCTCTATGATATCAGTTTTCCTCCTTTTCTGTTCAGCATCCCTTCTAGCATCCGCATATGAGCGCACAACTCTTCAGACTCTATCCTGATATTTTTAGTTTTCCCTAGCATGAGCAGCACTCTCCCAAGCATTAAGTGCCTCAAATTGTGGTGGTCTAGGAAGTGGTATAATCTTGTACAACATGCTTCTCAGATTTTTAATAGTTCTCAAATTAAATGTGCCATATCGCGGAAACCTCAATACACCCTCCTTTTCTGTGATCCTGTGCCACTAACTAAGTCAGACACATGTTTGAAACTCTATGTTTATTGCCATATAATGACCTAAGGTATCTTCAGGAGGTGCTGCCTCTCCCTCAATACTAGGTATATGCTCATCTCCTCTAACCAAATCTTGCCTAACTTTAAAGCATTTAATTTTCACCCCAATCATATATGAATAATCGCAATAAAATTCAGTTTAAAATCCAAAAATAACATTCTATCCACAATAGCTTGTTCAGGAACAACAACCAGTCACAGCGCGACTCCTTATGACGTCATAAACCAACAGCAGCCTAGCAACACACAAACTAACCTAAACCAGCACAGCACCCTATGACGTCCATCTCGCTCCTTACAGTGGTTCATCCTCCTTCACAATCTGCATGCACGCACTCTCTTCAACATCAAACATGCATAACAAATTCAATACAATAATCTCTGCTTGCTCCACTAAAGAATCAACAGTTTCCAATCACACTTTGGATGAAACCTCAACTTGTGGGGTATCATCCAGATCAGTTAAGGTTGACTATGTGTTTTAAGATCCACCATACCAATTATCTCACGTTCACACAAAGTTAAACCCCTATCTGAATTGTGCTGTCAACAATGTCTCACAGCGAACACCACCAAACTTAGAAGACACTTACAATATGGTGTGTTCTATACCTTTTAATAATATCCTGGGATCTTAGGCCACATCGGACCCAATAACCTCTTCAACTTCTAAACATGAACATTGCAATTCATAACCCTATTGATATTCACTCCTCCATTGATGATGGAATTGTTTTCCAAATCTTCAAAGCTCTGTCGATACTCCAGAGTCTCCCATATGTACTAGGGCCTGGCCTGTAGGGACTAACCAATCTAGAAAACACTAGTCTAGCTCAACTTACTTTGGGATCCTAACCAATTAATCTTTTTAAGAGTTCCAAGAGAAAAAGAGAACACAATAATATTCTCAATCAATTTACAGTGTAATCCATTTGGTCACTCATTGAACCTCAGAGTCAGAATTTAAAGCTCAAATGTTTTATTACAAATTAAAAGCCGGACCTATGTAAATGAGTCCCAGAAACATACTGTACAAGAGCAGAATCACCAAAGACAAATCAAAGTTTCAAATTGGATTAAATTCTACAACCATAATGCATAACAAAATTTCCATGGCAGCAATACAAATAAGAAAAAGTACTTGATGATCGGAGTCCAGATTGTGATCTCCCTATCTAATCATTTGAAATGAATTAAATCAAATTGTGCTAATTAAGCTAAGAGAAAACCTAAAGATTTCTCGGAAAGGTAGGGTAAAGGATCATAATTAAAAGTCTCAGCATAACCGAAACCTGACTAGAGGTTCTACAAGACAGAGATGTGCGTAGCATAAAGCCAATTCAGCCAAGGTAAAGTAGTGAGATCTGTACGTCTCTAAGGGTCTGCTCTAGTCAAAGGGTAAAAAGAATCTGCCTCACCTAACTAACTGAACACAACTTTAGACCTTTCAGAACTTTTGAGAGTTGACGTCATCATCACCAGTAACTTTCCACCTTCCGCACACAGTTTGAAATTTACTACTCCCATTAGGCTTTCATCTCACGAATGTAACATAAGGATGACCTTAGACCCGTGTCCAGGAGCTCAGAAGGGAGTTCATCTTCATATCCTCTAGTTAATGCTTCTCATCCTTGTCAACATACTCTCCAATACCCCATTATCTCAAACCAACAACAGACCCTGCATTAACTATAGGCATATGCAGACGCGACTGCAAATAAAGAAAAGTCATTGTGAACAAACCTTCCAGTTAGCTGTTAAACATAGAAAAACATTTCAGGCCTTCTTAAGTTAATTTAACATAGAAATCAATGCATAGCTATATGTGTAATTTTCTTCATAAGTACAATAAGTGATGAATAACTGCACTGATTAAAGAATTAACCATGATACCATAATCCCAATAGATTGAATATGAATGCATACATGTTTTATTTTCCGGTGGATAAGTGTCATTACAGAACATGCAAATAACTTTTCTACATTTCTACTTATGAGTGTACCTTGAACAATATCAATTTTGAAGCATCAAGTTCACATGAATACTTTTGAACACACATTATAGATGTGATTGACCATATTTCCATGTCACTTCTGGAAACATAATGGCACAGCCAAGTTATGCTCCTTTAGTGTTTATCGCTTCAATGTATTTCTTTCTGACCTGTTCCTTCTGCCTCTCCTTCTCTCTGGCCACCATCCTTCCCTGGTTTTCTCTTTCTGTCTCTCTTTCTCAGGTTCTTCCACTGTTTCTATCTCTTTTCATCTCTCTCATGCTCTGTGTCTTACCATCTCTATAATTCTCCCCTGTATCTTTCTTTCCATCTCTCTTCGTCTAACTCCCTTGGTCTTTTCCTTTCATCGTCTCTTCTTGTTTTTCTTTTTCTTTCCCTGTTTCTATCCTACTTCTTATCTCTGTCTTTCAATGTTTTTCTTACTCCTTGTTTCAGCCTATGTCTTTCCATGTCCCTCCATGTCTTTGACATCTCTGTCTACTCTCTCGTCACACTCACCCCTCTGTCTCTTTCTATTTCTCCACCTTTCCCTTTGTCTCTCCTGTTTGTACCTCTCTTTAATCTGTCTCTTTAATTTTTTCAAGGTCTATTCCTGTTTTTATTCCCTATGGCCATGTCTACCCCTGAATCTGTTTCTCTCTGTATGTCTTTTCTTTAATGAATTGGCCGCAGATTACTTTATTGCATCAATCATAAACAAGAGAAACATCAGGAGTAGTCAAGCGTCATGCTGAGCTTGAGAATGATGACTTAGGTGCATAACATTTTTACAAATAGTTTCTAATACATACAAAGAATTAAAAAGATAGGCATGCCTCCCCGTCACCCCACTCCCCTCCCCACCCTTCTTTTGGGCATTGCATCAACTACAGAGCTATTTAATTAAGCACTGCAGTGCCCATGGCAAAATATCAGTCGGCAAAAAAAAGCGGAATAAATTCTGCATACTCATAATCAACCATAATCATCACCCTTCTAACAGACCAAGATGTAAGTAATTCTACATCTTGAAGCTACACAGTAGAGGCCCTCAGGAGCATCGGATCAAGGAAACAGTGTTTCTTCTACTTAGCAAAGAAAGGGGTTTTTACCCAAGTCAGTGGCATAACAAGACTTGAGGGCCCCCCTGCAAAGTACATGGAGGTGGCCCCTCTGAACTCACTCAGGAGCTCTCAGGCCTGGGTACTGTGCTGAGGGGGTTGCCTGGTGCTTGGGGTCCCCCCTGCACCACAGGTCCTGCAGGGACCATTGTTATGCCACTGACCCAAGTAGGACTTTTCCTTCTCGATCTTCCCCAATGTGGCATGGGAGACTGCTATGAAACAACAGTCCTGTCAAGTATCATCACCATGAGGGGATCTTTTTCAAGAATCATTTGGGCAGGTAATGGCAGAGTAACAGTTTTCTGAGGCTTTGGAGATGTACTAGAACTCAAGCAATTCCATTTGAAACATAAAACTGGGCCCAACTAATGCCATGAAGCCCACTTCCCTTTTTTAATTTCAAACACTTTTAAATGGATAGGTGTGCAAAGCTTTACTATCATGTTTGCTCTACCACATTTCTGATACAATGCATTCAGGCTACTGGCAAACAAGTTCCCCCCTATTCCAAATAAGTCAGATTTTTAAGGGGAGAATCCCTGTTGCAACACAACAATACCAATGTGACTGTATTCCAAGGACTGAACCTCCAGAGCACCAGGAGGGTACATAGCAAGGTGCCAAATCAATCAGGCAATCAATCACTAGGCAAACAAAAGGAAATAACCTATAAAAGTAGCTGAACCAGGTTCAACCATCAAACATAACCAGTCCTAGCATCAGCTCGGAACTGTCGCCGGATCATATTTTTCTTGCGCACCACACACTCTACTCCAGAGGGAGCAAGTTGCATACTACAGTGAGTAAGGTAAATCCTGTGACCATTTAGGACATATATAGCTTGTGCAGACCACTCCCTTGACTGCAACAGAAGAGGTTGAACCATATGCAGCCATGGAGCATACTCAGTCCTGATAAAGGCACCAGCGGGAACTCAGAACTAACTTGTACCATTTATCTTTTTGCACACTCCACACCTGACTCCAGCTGAAGCAAAATGCATCCTACTGTGAATTAGGACAGAGTCTACCAGAGTACCTTGCTTTGGCTCGAAGGATAATGTGCCATTCAGATGCCCTGGTAGTTTCTACAACACAGGTGCGCTAAAAAGAAGAACACATAAGCATCATGATGGTTTCAATGTGACTCCTGCTCCAGTCCATACTCTGATGGGTTAGTTTGCACCTGACCTATTTTAGCCCTTCTTAGCACCAATGTAGGCAACAAATCCATCCATTGCTTTAATACTGTTGCTAGTGTTACTTCAAGCAGAATTTTTACTTCCCAAGCTAGAACATTATTTCATTCCAAAGGTAATTTGTGTGTTAAGTTTTGCCAGTGTGGGCAGCAGAAGTGACAGCATGATAACCCTGAAAAGGGTTATTGCCACACTCTGCAGATGGGCTTGCCCTTGTTTTTTTCCTCAACTGAGAAACAGCAGTACTGAAATGAGAGCTCTTTAGGTGGGCCTAAAGTCCAATGACCAGGATTGCTAAGCAAAAGTCTCTTTTCTGATCCATCTGGAATCCCAAAAGACATGAAGGGCTGGAAGGCTTGGGTGCAGATTAAACAGGAAGTTGTCCCCAAGATGGCTGCTGGTTCAGTGAGAACCAGAACTGTTTGGGGTCTGATAGTTCAGGGACCTTAGGTTTCTACAGAGGTTGAGCCCCAAATCAAACTTCTGTGGTGTGGCTTTCTCGTCTCTAGGACTGTGAAACGAGTTTGGAAGGAAAGCAGGGGCAAAGTGGAAGATAAAGGGACCATGGATTCTGAAGCCATAGACATGAGGGCCAAACTAAACTGTCCAGTGCTGGTAGTGTTAAGACATATTCAAATTAACACTCAGTGGGTGCCTTGATGAAAAGGAGTCAGAATATGAGGTTTGTGTTGTGTGGTGAAATGAAAAGGAGTACATAGGGAAAGAATGCACAGAAGACACTTGGAACAAATAGCCAGAATCTTCTTTGCATCCTTAAGAAGGCACACATCCATTCACTTCATCAATCCATGAACTATAAATCCAACAGCAGATTCTCATGACTGTGGGAGGGCATTTTAATAAAAAAATATTGGATGCAGAATTAACTGCATAGAAATAACATGTAGACCTGAAAACGAGAAAGAAATACATTTCTGTTTCATTTCTGTGTCTCCTTAGCAGTCAAAAAAGCACAAGGCAGACTTCAGTTGAAGAATGCACTTTTGAGCACATATTTTATTTGGTTGCCATTATTGACCTATGTAAGCTGTGTGTTCTGAATAACTGTTAATTCTGTTATAAACACTACAAAATAGCTCTATTTAGAAAAATATATTCATTTAACTGTCACTCATTCATAAGTTCATTAAATAAATAAATTGTTTAGTTCGAAATCACAAAATCTGTTTCTGTATGAGTAAGTTGTATAGAAAAGGTTTATGGAAAAGGAAATATGCATTACACAAGCCATGGACATTTTCTCTCCCATTCCCTACAACTGTGTGAATCAGCATCCAGTTGATACTTTGGTTGCAATGTTAGAACATGATTTGCTTAGATAGATTAGTCAATGAAAACTTCTGTTCCCATGATGTCTGATGGGCTGATCCAATGGTGGAGATGAAGAAAGAAGTTACAAGTTATGTTGTTTGCTTATGATAAAATGTGTGTTCCTAGAATGAAGAGGGTTCTCTCTGAGAGATTATTTTAGCCCTTTGAGATTCCCGGACTCTTACTATACTTCACAAACACTCGCAGAGATATTTCTCAGACTCACTTTGCGATTCTTTAAATTTGACACTTAGATTCATTCTGAGACTCTTTTCTTAAACCTTATTTTGCTTTAGAAACTTTACTGAGTTTCTTAATGCTTTCACATCTTTGAATTACAAACTGTTTATAGGCTCTAACAAATTGATTATTTTTACAAAGCAATCCTTTAGACTTTGACTGGTGAATTTTATTGTATGGGATGCACTTTATGCATTGCTATGTTTATTATTGATTCTAATGATCTTTTATTATTACATTTGTTTCTTTCTATAAAGATAATATGCAACAGACTGATTATAAATATTATAAATCTTCTTCCAGCTCTCATCACTGACTATTGATAAGAAATGTAATTGAGAAATTGAGAATATTTGATGTGCTTACTTACCAGAAAGGTCAGTTAGCCAGGGTTCAGTAGTAAGCGGAGATTTATAATAGGACATATTTAACAAATTATTTATTCCAGGTCTCCCATCTAACAAAGTTGGTAGCGGACGGAAGGTTTAGGTAATGAGACAAAGGAGCTGCAAAAATTAAAAGTGCA
Source organism: Pleurodeles waltl (assembly GCF_031143425.1). Lineage (NCBI taxonomy): Eukaryota > Metazoa > Chordata > Amphibia > Caudata > Salamandridae > Pleurodeles > Pleurodeles waltl. The sequence goes on from NC_090449.1 coordinate 547,676,205, forward strand.
CAAGATAGATAAATTCCCATTGCCCAATTGCCGAAAGCCCTAGTTCAAAGAGTGAGAGAGTGTGGTTCCTAAAGCAGTTGTGGCCAGCAGTTGCAGGGTGGTGAATTCCAGATTCGGGTGTGAGTATAAGTAGGGTTATGCATTGTAGTTGTGATGATTAATGTGATTTGCAAATTGTATATTGATTAGAGAATTGATAGTTCATTGATGCTTTGATTTACATTGCTGATGCTAATGTACTTTTGTTGAAGAAGATAAATATCAGTTTACTGGACAACTGCAAGCAAAACAACCTGTTGTTACAAAACCAGTGTTTACACAAACAACAATAGCACTGCCAATTATAAGCCAGACGACTGAGGCACAGCCTGTGGTTTGTTGTTCAACAAGTCTTTCCCAATAATGTACAAACTCAAGAACAGCTCAAACTGTGATGCCTACAGGGGTTACTGCTCCTGTAAAAACGACACCAGCACAAATTACCAGATTGAGTCCTACTCTGCCATTACCTGCCCAGATTGCTTGCACCCCAAATATAGTAGCTCAAGGAGCTGTTGGAGGTGCTCCAGTAAATGGATACATTCCGACTTCACCAAATTCCTAGATTGTAGTAAGGACACCAACACAAATTATTCAAACATTAGGCAGAAGAGTTGTTTTTACAACGCAAACAGCACCAGGTGAAATTAATTTGTTAGAAGATGGGATTTTCCCCCATGGTTTGAAGAAGCAACCAGGAATTGTGTAAAGGTTGACTGAGTTCTAGTTTAGGGTCAGAAATAGAAAGTCCATTAAATGGCCCAAGATTGAAAGTAGAATTAGAAGAAATATTTAGAGGATGTCTGGATCTTGATCATGTAATCATTATCTAGAAAAGGAATTGGTTTACTTGTGCAAAGAAATTACCAGAAGAGCAACAACAGAATCATCTGAAAACATGCATTATTCAGGAATGCGAATAAACATTATTGAATTAGTGAAACGTGTACATAGATGGAGAGAATTGGAAAAACTAGAGAATAAATGGGCAAGAAAACACAACAAAACGGCAAAACAACGGCAATTGGGACAAACCTAATATCACTCTCAGATCCCTCAGACATTGAGCTTACTCCTTAAGAGAAGTTCCAAGTGGAAGTTATGTGCATGTACCATGGAGTAGAGGAGACCTTGCATCATTTTCAAACAATTTTCCAAAATTGAGAGAGAACCATATGCAATGGTATGCACAAGTTGAAAGGTTTGTTAAGATTTTAAAAGTATAGTGAATTGATTTGAATTCACTCTCTGACATTGTTGTTCCAAACGATTTGTGGGGTGAATTCAAGATTGCTGTTCAGTGGCCAGACACTGAGCTAACAAAAGATCCTCTTACAAATGCACCCAGACAGCTTGTAATGATTAAGTATAATCAGTTGCTTACTATTCTGAAAGGCAGGATTCCTCCAAAGGATTTGAATTATGTGAGGTTGAATTGAATTCAGCAGGAAGTAAAAGAGTTAGTGCATGAGTGCTATAAGAGGTTTTTGAAAGCATTTCAGAAGCATATGGATCAAACATATCTTGATCCAATAGATACGGGATTCTAACACATGGTGGTATTAGGGGGGGGCGCTATGGGGCACAAAAAAGAGGTGCATCACGACCTGATGCACCACGTTTCACAAATCTGCCCCTAAGTCTTTAGATGAGGTCCAGAACTATGCAAAGTATTGCAGTGATGAGAAGGAGATGAAACAGAGGAAGCTTAAAGTGAATTCAGAATCAGTTGTTACCAGTAAAAGTATGTGTAGTACAAGGTGCTGGTGTTTAAGGCTGTGTACAAGGGGTTAGATTTCAAGTAAGAAAGCAAGGTGTTGAAGAAGGTATGTCTTTTTCACAGGGTGGAGGAGCTCCGATTGATCCTAGTATAGGTATGGATGTGGCAACACTAAAGAAAATGGCTCCTTGACATTTCTGTAACATTGAGGGACATTGGAAGTGGAAATGTAGGCTTAAACCAGATAGAATAAACAATAATCAAATACAGGGAAGAATTCAAATGCAAATGCAAAATATGCCCACACAGCAAGGGCAAATGCCAATGCAAAATCGGGTTCAATTGATGCCAGTCCCAAAAGCCACTATGGTTCAGTAGAATATGAGTAACCCAAGACTAACTCAAAATGTATTGCCCCAAGTAAATCAAAATGCAATGCAAATGCGAAAACCAAAAGGATGTGAGCTTGGACTCAGGCATGTCACAATGAGAGTGCCTGAGAGGGGAGATAGAGTACGTACTAAGCTCAGTCTTAAAGGTAGATCAGAGTGGGCCATTCATATAAGGTGAAGTAAATGCCACTAAGTGTCATTTCTGATAGACAGTGTAGCCACCTGTTCCACTGTGAGAAACGCAGAAGTCTTTGGAAAGAAGATCCAAGTTGTAGATGTTACAAATAGACAAATTACAAATCCAATCTCAAAAGAATTACCTGTAAGAATAGGCTCAGTGAAAAAAATCAGCAGTTCCTTTTTTGCGATTCAAGTCTCGTAAACCCATTGGGAAGGGACCAATTGTACAATTTATTGCACACCAAATAGGGTCAAATTTCAGACCCATAATGAGGATGTTGAGTTTAAATTGGCTCATCAATAAAAAGTAGGATTTTACCCAATGCTGACTGTAGGAGATTTACCAACAGATTCAAAAGAAACAGTGTTTCTAGAGGTTTGTGATTTCACAGGGAAAGGTATCGGACTAATAAAAGGTGTAGAACCAGTCCAAATAAATGTCAATCTGAATGCCATCTTTCAAAGAACACCATCTTTTGAAATGACTGCAGAAATAATCACAGGGATAAGACCGATATGAGAGGATATGATACAGAAAAGCATCTTAAAAGAAATAGTTGTGAGTCCATGCAACTCACTGATTATGGTGATACAAAAACCAAATGGCAAATGTAGGACTGTACATGACCTGAGAAAGATTAATGATATAGTAATCCCATGTTGTCCTTCCTGTGGTACCGAACCCAGCCACTATACTTTATCAAATTCCATGTCCAGCAGATGGTTCACTGTTGTAAATCTTTGCAAAGCTTTCTTCTCAGTTCTTATATGATAGCTAGTACCTATTCTCCTTCATGTTTCAAGAGACAGTATTAGCATGGTGCCAAGTCCTACAAGGCTATACTGAAAGTCCCACTGTTTTTAACCAGATTTTATAGAAACAATTTGAAACATTAGTCATGCCCTGTAACTCACTTCTTGTCCAGTACATTGATGCCCTGTTAGTGACAGCAGATACAAGGGACTCATGCAAACAAGATATCATTGCTTTGTTCAATCACTTGCCTGAGAATGGACATAAAGTGCCCCCAAGCAAGTTACAATACTGTCACAAAGAAGTCCAATATTTGCAAAACATAATTGAGAAAGGAACAAGAAAAGTGTCAAAAGAAAGAGTGGAAGCCATTTTGAGAATGTATCCTCCAAAGATGCAAAGAGATGTAAGAATGTTTTAAGAATGGTTGACTATTGTAGACAGTGGATACCAAATGTTTTCCTGGTAGCAAAGCCTTTAGTGAGGTTGACACATAGATATGTGCCTGATCTGATTCCATGGGACAGTGAATGTATGAAATCATTCCTAGAGCTGAGAGAAAATCTCTATTGTGCCCTGGCACTAGGAATGCCTGATTATTAAAATAATTGTACATTATTTTGCAGTGAGAGAAAGGGCTGCACTCTCGCAATGCTTACACAGATGCATGGTGATTCAAAGAAGCCAGTGGCCTATTTTTCGTTCACAGTTGATCCTGTAGCTGCTGCATTACCTGGTTGTCTTAAAGTGGTAGCAGCTGCAAGTGCTAGTCTCAAGAGGTGTGTAATCATAGTGAATAGACACCCTTTAAATGTTATTGTCCCTCACTAGATTCAGGTTTTGTTTACCAGAATCAAAACCCAATATATGACTAATTCCAGATTGAACAAATATGAGCAGCAGATACTGCTTCCAACATTATAACATTGAAGCAATGTCAAGTTTGAATCTTAGAACACTGCTCCCTATGCCCAAATGTGATGTCTCTGATGAGTTTGAACATGACTGCCTTAATGTCACTGATGTTTGCCCCAAGCCAAGACATGACATAAATGATGTGCCTTCAATGAGACCTGAGTATCTGTTTTTTATGTGGGCTCATGTCTAAGAAATAATGATGGTTCCCTGAGAGCAGCTTACACTGCCTACATTATACAAGAAATAATAGTAAGTTCATGGTGGCTTCAAGGAGTTTCCTCAGGACGAGTTGCAGAATTGATTGCTTTTACCAGAGCTTGCTGCTTGACAGTGAAATTGAGAGTGGCTATATTTACAGATAGTCAGTATGGCTTTTGTGTGGTCCATTACTTTGGTCAGTTATGACCAAAGTCACAATGAGGTTTCATAACATCATCTGGTTCACCAGTAAGAAATGGTGAGCATGTGAGTCAGTTGCTAGAAGCTTTACCGCTTCCAACTGAAATTACAGTTGTTAAATGTGCAGCACACAGTATGAACAATGATTTTGTCACTGTCGGCAATAAATGTGCAGATGAAGTGGCATGCTATTATACAATTGTGGCCTGTACATTTAGAAGGACATTCACTGATGAATCTCAAGAAGTCATGGACTATTATATGGTGATGACAAAAGCAGACACTTGGGAGGATTTCGAAAGCCATGCAGGAAAATGTATCTGAAGCAGAACAACAGAGTTGAATCAGAGCAGGATGTGTAAAGGATGAAAATTATATTTGTATTTCAATAGATGGAAGACAAGTATTAACACACTGCCTTATGTCTCCAATGACATGTCCATGTACATACACATCTATGTAGTGATGCTATGGTCAGGCCATTTAAACTGAATTGGTTTAATCCCAGATTTAGAGACCCATACAGAAGAAATAGGTCACTAAATGGTAACATGTTAGCAAATGCTAACAAATGAATTTTGGGAAATGAACACCAGTTACAATGAGCCATGTAGAAAGATCAGGAGGTCCTTTCAACACAATATAGATGGGCTTTATCAAGATACCTGTTTGCACAGGCAGCGATATGTCTTGGATATAATGTGCATTTTCTATAGGTGGGTGGGCGCCTAGCCAACAAGGAGAAATGGCAGTCTCACTGTAGCCAAACTACTGTTGATGGAGTTGGTTCAGACGTATGGCATGCCTGTTTCACTTTAATAGTGAGATCAAGATTTTGTGTGCAGCACTGAAAATTGAACAGAAGCTACACTGCAATTATCGCCCTGAAGTGTTGAACAGATCAACACAACCATTAAATTGGTAAACGTTTGTGCTTCAACTTCACTGAAATGGCCTGATGCTTTTCTGCTAGTATTAATGAGTGTGCCAAGTAAACCTGATAGAAAGACCGGTTTATCCCCACATTAAATGCTTATGAGGGGAGCAATGGGAGTTCCTGCTGTTCCTGCAAATGCACTTGTGAACATAACAGATGATATAGTACTCAATTGTTGCAAACGACTAGCTTACCTCAGTGAGGGCAACTGGATCCTTGCCGAGGAGCATGGAGAAAATCTTGCCTAGAACCAAGGCCCGTATCAAGTTATTTTGATCACGAATACAGCCGTCAAATGTGCTGGAGTTCTAAAATGGATACATGTTTCTCATACCCTGTAAAGAAGAGATCCTTATGAAGACATTTTGTTCTATGGACCAGAACCAAGAACACTGGTGAAGGTACCACAGCAAATTCTACAGACTCAAGTACAGAACAGAAAAGTTTGTGATCAGAGCCAGCAAGAAAAAAAGGGGTGAAGATCTGCAGACAAGTGAAGAAATCCAGCTGATGGATATCTCACAGAGTGGCAATGAAACTCATGACATAGAAAGTGGAGAATCAGAAACTCAAGCTGAAGTGACAGTCAAAATACCTGAAGAACAGCAAGACGATCCAGGAGAAGGAACAAGTTCTGGGTCAAGAACAACAAGATACGCCCATATTGGTAAATGGCCAAAAACATACAATAGAAAGAAGTTGAAATTAAGTGTGGCAATTGGATCCATACCACTGAAAATTGATGAAGAAACAGAATCAAGTGGTATAAGTGATACAGAAAGAGATCAACAAGTACTCAGAAGATCCCAAAGAGCTAGAGTACCCTGTTGAAAATATTCAACACCTGAATATGCATATTATGTGAGCCAAGTACTAAACATCCCAATCGGAATAAGGAGCTGCCTGAACCTCATTCAAATCACTCAAAAGAAATTTAGTTGTGAACAAATGCATTAAGTGAACTGTTTTAACTAGAAATTTTGATAAAGTTACTAAAAGAAGATAAGAAGAGTACCTAGGCCCACTGCAGCAGAAGAAGAGCATGGATAGTATTTTAGAAAAACACAGAGTAGGTTTAGGAAAGATTATATGAAGACTGTTAAAAATAAATCTACAAGGAATTAACACAAAGAAAATAATCAAGTAATTTGCAGGTTGAGATAAAGGCATCAACTTTTCTGCTACACGCGTATTGCTTTATAAGATCTGACTTTGGATAAACATGTGTACCTTAACCAGAAAGAGATGTATGATTATTACAGACATTATATCTTCCTAATAGTTTTATTGACAGTTGCCATAGTATTATTGATGCATTTTACACACACCAGAGACAGCGAGATCACTAAATAAATGTACTAACACAACTTCTAGACCAGGTATTCATGAAGATGAGTTGAAGGCTTTCTTTGTAGATTACATGAAGAAGGACTATACGGCAAATGCTTATTCTAGATTTGTGGAAAAATATACGAAAGCCATTGATGCACAGGAATGTTATGTCTGTGCACACATGCCTTCTTCAGCAGATGAACAAGTAACTTATCATCATATTTCTCTTTCCTCTGCTATATCATGCAGTGCATGCTTAGTTTAGTATATAGACAGAGACACTTTGAATACTATTTTTCTACTTTTGACATGGTTCTTTCAAAAATTCCACTAATGAAGAGCTTGATTCTACATCCAAAAGCTAATGACATGGAGACAGCATGGTATTACTTTAGATCGTTTCTTTCTGGGAACACTGTTTAGACTCATGAAAATAACCTAACTCGCTTAATGAACCCACTAGAAAAAGCTTTCAATTTAATGTTAGGGGAGAGAAATGCACAGTTTGCATGAAATGCATATAAAAAGGAAGATGTCTTAATGAATGTGTGGAAAAGAGAAGAAGATGAGTTTAGATAGAAAATGCCTGCTCCAAAATAAAAATTGGATTAGCAACACAAAGAGAAATTATGTGAGTTTAAAAGGAGAATTCATAGGAACAAGCCACCAGTAGAGCATAATAATTGTGATTATCTTTTTTAGTCATCAGGAAGAATACGGCAAATTATGAAGGAGGATGATCCATCTATACAAGGAGTATATTGTATTTGTGGAGAGAATGCTTATTCTAGATTGCCAGCTGACTGTGTGGGAATTTGCTACATAGGTTTGCTTTTTACAAAGATGAATCATATACAGATTTTAGATGCTTTAACAATGACACCTGCACATAGATATTCGTGCAGCATAAACGAGGGAACACAATTAGTGGGGGACACAATTGGAGTTATTATACCAGCAGTGGAAGTAGTATTAACTAATGAAAGATTAGAAGGCTTTCAATGGTAGTGGACAAATTGACAATAACTTAAATAGAAAGAGGAAGCCTTAGCAAGATAAATTCAACATCATAGTCACAGAATAACTAATTAATTATTATTGGAGTCAAATTAAAGAAATCAAAATAATTATTTCAACATTTTACTATACATAATGTCATGTTATATATAAAGCAGGATGCTGCTACTATGCAGGGTGAACAAAATACCATAGGGAAGAAGATGAAACATTAATTATTTGCTTGGTTTTAGTACACAAACGTTCAGATATAATATATTCAGAAAGCATGCTTTCTTTTAAAACATATAGGGGGTGATTCTAACCCTGACGGGCGGCGGAGGCCGCCCGCCAGAGTTCCCCCCTCCAGAACACCGCTCCGCGGTCCTAAGACCGCTGCGGTGATTCTGGGTTTTCCACTGGGCTGGCGGGCGACCCCCAAAAGGCCGCCCGCCAGCCCAGTGGTAAACACCCTTCCCACGAGGACGCCGGCTCCGAATGGAGCCGGCGGAGTGGGAAGGTGCGACGGGTGCAGTTGCACCCGTCGCAAATTTCAGTGTCTGCTGAGCAGACACTGAAATTCTTTGTGGGGCCCTCTTATGGGGGGCCCTGCAGTGCCCATGCCATTGGCATGGGCACTGCAGGGGCCCCCAGGGGCCCCACGACACCCCATACCGCCATCCTGTTCCTGGCGGGAGAACCGCCAGGAACAGGATGGCAGTATGGGGTGTCAGAATCCCCATGGCGGCGCAGCAAGCTGCGCCGCCATGGAGGATTCATTTGGGCAGCGGAAAACCGGCGGGAGACCGCCGGTTTTCCACTTCTGACCGCGGCAAAACCGCCGCGGTCAGAATGCCCTGCGGGGCACCGCCAGCCTGTTGGCGGTGCTCCCGCCAACCCTGGCCCCGGCGGTCCATGACCGCCGGGGTCAGAATGACCCCCATAATAATTTATATTAAGCACAATCCTTGCTGAGGTACACTATGTTGAAGAAGACAGTACGATCCAGTTATTTGGAAATATGAGTACCATCTCCAGGTAGAATGCCTGAGGTTAAAGGAACCATGTGGAAGATCTCCTTTTTAGAGAAGATGATTCAAAGAGTCTCTGTAAAGTTCAAGCATAGGTCTATTCATAAGTTGTTTTTTCTTTCATTTGAAGATTTATATGCGTCTTGATCCTCGTGTAAAGGGTTGATGTGTTTCGGCCTTATAATTTTGGCCTCTTCAGGAGGGGCATGTACCGAAAAACATAAAAGAAAGACACAAATCAAAGAGTCATATAGACCCATATTTGCATGGAGATAAAATTAAATATCTAGAGGAGTGAATTTGTGAAACACACATATATAGTGCTCAGTCATCTAGCCATGTCATCTAAAGAATAAAAGCTAGGAGAAAGAAATAGTTAGAACAATATTAATTAAAGGATGCAGTATAATCAAGTTGTGACCCAGTGTACGAAATATAGTAGGCAACACAAGGGGTGTGATACACTAATTGCCCAAGAGGACTAAGGGGCATATGTATACTCTGTTTGCACCATATTTGCATCATTTTCTTTACGCAAATTCAGCGCAAACCTAACTCCATATGTATATTTTGACGTTAGACTAGTCTAACATCAAAATATTGGTGTTTGCACCATTTTTCAGCTGCGTTCCCATCTAAAAAATGGTAATAACCCCATATCCCCATATTTATCCCCCAGTGCTAAAATGATGCACAGGTGGGAGGAGGGGCTAAATAATGGTGCAAAGCTTTCTTTGCACCATTATTTAACATCTGGGACAGACCAGATGTTAAGTGACCTGTGGACCCATTTCCATGGTTGAACACCATGGAATGGGTCCACCGGTGCCCTCCTCAAGCCCCAGGAACACCCCCACCCACACTAGATGGACACCGGAGGATGGGGGCCCCATCCCAGGTAAGTAGGGTAAGTATAGGTAAGTAATTTCTTTTTTAATAAAGTGCCTTCGGGGTCCCACCTTTGGGCCCCCTACATGGCACAGGGTGCAATGGCCATGCCCATGGGACACTGGTCCCCTGTGCTGGTCATTGGGGTGGTGGGCATACTCCTGTCTTTTCTAAGACAGGAGGCATGTGGTATGGATGGGTTTGCACCACAAAATGATGCCAAGAACGTTAGAGTCATCTGTTGTTACTCTAACCAGTCTAATGTCATTTTTTGGTGCAAAACCCCCTTTTCCCACACCGCCAGCCCCACCTAGCTAATGGAATTTTTTTATGCTAGCCCACCCTTTGTACCGGTTTGCGCTATTCCATAAATATGGAGCCCTGCTTGTGCTCAAGAATGGTGCAAGCTGGTGCTAAACATTTTGGTGCAAAACTGCGTTAGTGCAGTTTTGCACCAAAAGTGTAAATATGCCCCTATTTTGCTTTGGAAACTTTACTGAGTGCCTTAATACTTTCACATCTCTGAATTACAAACGCTTTATGGGTTCTAACAAATTGCTTATTTTTTCAAAACCAACCTTTAGACTTAAACTAGTGAATTTAATTGTATGGAACATGCATTATGCATTATTCAGTTTATTATTGATCTATTGATCTTTGATTATTAAATTAGTTTCTGTCAGTACAGATGAAATCCTAAAGACAGATAATAAATATTCTAAATCTTCTTCCGACTCTCATCATTGACACCTGATAAGAAATGCCATTGAGAATGGGTGATGTATTTGATTTGCAGCTTCTGTCTGCTTACTTACTACAAAAAGGTCCATTACCCAAGGTCCAGTAGTAATTGGAGATTTCTAATGGAACACCTTTCAAAATTATTTATTCCAAGCCCTGCTCTAACAACTGCAAAGTGAGACAAAGCTCATGGATTATTAGCGAGTTCCATCGCCTACTCAAATATGTCATAAACTAGCATTTAAAATGTCATTGTATCAACAAAGTAAATATATCAAAGATCAAGAATTTACTAAATTCTAACAAAATGCTACTTAAGTCCTGTCAACAAAAACCCAAAGGTTGCACACATGGAACAGAGTGACGACCACGAAATGCCATGGTGTAAAAGGACAGCACTTCCAACTAATGGCAGACCATGAAAACGCATGAAATCTAGCAGCTGAAGCAGTCTGAATCAAAGCTCTCTCTTTGAATTTTATTGTACAATTTTGAAGAATCAATGAAGTGCTGTTTCGACAAGTATCTTAGAGTAGACCTATCCAAATGTCTGTGAAATTGAATCTGTAAATACTTTTGTCTTTGTGAGAAAAGTAATTAACTTGGGCAGTACATTTATGTGCTCTTTTGGTATATATCTTAGGGTATACCCAATTCAAAATTCTGTCAATCAAAATGTAAATTTTTGTAAAAAATGTTGCAGAAGAATTTGTACATCAGGCAAATTATCCCTTAAATTATGTAGGTAGCGACTAATGAGTTAAAATGCCATTTATTTGGTGGGTTTTCTAGTAATAGTAGTTCTGAGAGCACCGTCCGTCCATATCAACGTAATATCCAATAACTTGATGGATAGTTTATTTATGATTTAATATAAAATATTTCTCAGGACATTGTTAATTTAATAATACCACAAAGTTAGTCAAGTCAGTTTAATTGCCTGTCCAAATAGACAACTGTTGGAATTTGGGTTACTCGTTGCGGGTGGTTGAAACCCTACTCAAGCAGCAGCCACAATTTCTGTCAGGGTGAAGTCACAAGCAAATCTCAAATTAACCTGTGCTTAGCCCTCTGGTAGCTTGGCACAAAAGCAGTCAGGCTGACCTTAGGGGCAATGTGTGAAGAATTTATGCAGTACTTCAAAGAGCAAGAAATTAAAAACAAAACACAAGAATAACCTACACCAATTCAGGAAAATATAGTAAAATTTAATAAATTATTTGACACTAAAGTGTTAAAAATCCAATCAGTAGAACCGGAGATATGCAACTTTTAAGATTTCAGGTACGTAAAGGGCCTAACAGCACAAAGTGCCACTCATGGTTATCTGATCACGTGAGACCAAATGAAAGTCACAAGTTCAGGCTGACTGAGATGGAGTGCAGACTAAATACAGAGACCTGGTTAGTCCTGCTAAAAGATTTACCTTCATTGTCCAGTGCTAAAAGTTCAGTGGGGCTGTGAGGAGCAGGGAGAGCATTGCAGATCATCATCGATGTAGCACGAAAAGCAGGCTGGGCATCACAGACGGTCATCCCTTTAGCTCAAAGATCCTGTTGGGCATCGTGGACTGTCGGTGCTAGAGCTTTGCTTTGGAGGTCACTGCGAGCTGTCAATGCTGTAGCCCAAAGTGCAGATCTCACGTTGCTTGGCATCGCTGGTGGTCACTGTGGCATGAAGAATCAGGTTCATCTGAGCTTTGCTTTAGTGGGCAGTGCAGGCAGCAAGTTCTTGGCACGAATGGGCCTGTTTCTATTTGTGAAGAGCCCAAACCTTTAGGATTTCTCCTTTTCTTTGGAGAGAACCTAAACTGAGGTCACACTAAGAATCCCAGACCTGAAGGGCACATCTTGGGGCACGGGAACTTAATCCAGCAGAGGCCAGCAGACAGGGCTCAGGCAGGTCCAGTAGCAAGTCCAGGCAGTATTGCCAGACAGCAGGTCAGCTGGGCAGTTGCAGGGAGCCTCTGGAGATTGGTATGTCCCTGTAGCTCAGAACAGGAGGTCAGTAAGCTGACCCTTGAGGTCACTTAAGCCTGGGATGAAGTGTGCAGGTCCAGTCTTTCTTCTAAAGAAGCATGGGAGCAGGCAGTAGATGAGCAGAATAGTAGGGCAGCAGGTTGGCAATCCTTCTACCAGCATAGCAGCACAGCAATCCTTCTGCTGTAGTATCCACAGGTCCAGAAGTGTACTGACAATTTGGAGCTGAGGGTCCAATATTTATACCTGTTACCCACTTTAAAGTAGTGGATGTTTCTAGAGGATTCTCTTTGAAGTCCTTGAAGTGTCCTGCCTCCCTTGCCCTAGATCCAAGCTGACTGCATGAACAATACATTGGTGACAAGTCCTTTGTCTTTGTATGGAGGCAAGACACAGCCTATTCAGTTGTAATTGAGGCTGTGCTCAGCTCTGCCCCCCTATCCTACCAGTTGATGTCCCACCCACGAACACCTAGTCCTTCTATTGTGTCGATGTCTGGGAGGAATAAACAAAGTCTGGCTGTCAACTACACCCTGGCATGTGGGCCAGGAATAAACTGCAGGCACCAAATAGTTAGGGCAGGAACATCCCAACTTTCTAAACGCAGCTTTTTCAAAACTGTAACTGAAAATCTGCCTTGAAGAGGAATTGTAATCACAATTTCTCAGACAATCAAACATGAAACATTTACCTTTTCAAAATCAAGAGTTGGTCCTTAATAAATGTAATAAGGCAACTCAATGTTATCCTATGATAGAGGCTTGCCTTGCAGTAGTGAAAATCAAATTTAAGAGTTCTTCAGTGCCAGGACATGTATAAGTTAAAAATACATGACAAACTTTTTAAATACAGTGTACCCTGTCCTTTGGACCCACCCTAGGTGTGACACATTAAAAAGGAAGGTGTAAGCCTGGTAAAAGGTTTATTTCTTAAGGATGCCAGGTCAAAATGGTAGTTTAAACTGCACACAGAGGCTGCAATAGCAGGCCTGAGTCATGCTTAAAGGGCTACTTACGTGGGTGGCACAACTAGTGCTGCAGGCTCATTAGTAGTATTTAATTTACAGGCCCTGGGTACATGTAGTACATCTTTACTAGTAACTTACAAGTATATTAAATGTGCCATTTGGGTTTAAGCCAACTTCACCATGTTTAAAGGAGAGAGCACAAGCACTTTAGCTCTGGTTAGCAGTGGTAAAGTGCAGAGTCCCAATGCCAACAAAAACAAGATCAGCAAAAAATGCAGGAGTAAGGTTTGTGGGAGACCACCCTAAGGCTGACAGGTCTAATTACAGCCATCACTAATATATCTCTACACCAGACCGTTGAATTATGTTTATATAAGTTGGTTGTGGCAATGATATATTGGTGTTAGTAATAGTGCATATAGAGATATGATAGATAGCAACCAATGCGGCTCCCTTTATTTGATAATGGCAGAAGTTCACCAAAAAAGACATCCTCAGTCACTTGCAACTACTAAGGGATGAATTATGAACAAGGAAGGTATCCACAGGAGGTGGGGACATATACAGGGAGAAAACCATTATAAGGAGTGCAAATGAAACTTACAAATATATGGAAATAAACTTAACTGCAGACGTAAAGGTACAATGAAAAGCAAGAGCACAAAAGTGGAAAACGGCGAGATAATCAGCAAAATAAAGCATTGTAGAATATGGCTGGCTACATGAAAAATGTGGCACGAAGAATGAACCTGAATTACTGCTGGCTGTGACAGAAGTTAGGAGTATGGGAAAATCAATTGACACAAATTACACGCGCACAGAGTGGAAAATGTCCCCACTTAAACAGAAAACAGGCACAGCAAATATTAACAGCTATAGAGCCTGGTGGTAAATTTCCCAGGCTTCCGATGAAGTTGTTCAGGTTTCTCATGGTTCCATGCTGAGAGTTCTGTAAGGGGCAAAAAGAGTTCTAGCACGAAAGCCTTCTTATGTCTAGAACTTTGGCCCATAATTCTAGCTTGGGGCGAGCAAACCTGGATATTTTGTGTTAGTGGAATTTCAAGAAAAGGACATGACATAATGTGAAATTACACAAAGGAATGCGAAATATAGTTTCACAGTATCTCGACTGAAAAATGTGCACAAGAGAACGCTGTTACTAAAATGTTATTCAAGATAATGCCGGTACATTGGTTTAAGAAGAAAGTGTGGGTGCAGCTAAACATTTTTATTGCAAGTCATACTTCTGCAGCTGAAAGTTATGTAAAATTATTTAATGCAAAGTTTTAAATAATCCAATTAATTTCATGGAATGCAAACGTTGCAAGTTTCTCAAATGTAGCCAGTGTAATTACGCTTGCTTCTAGGCTTTTGCCTTAAAACTCTTTCAGGAGGTATTACAAAGTAGCTTACTTGGGCAGAAGAGACTGGAGGCCAAAGCACCAGAAAGAAGTTTGTGAAGAACTAGACATGGGGATCCTATCCATGCTTGTTTTCCACATTCATTGAAAAAAAACCCTTTTATGTTTCTATATTTGACATCTTTTAGTTCCAATTACTGATTAATAGAAGACTAGTTTTGATTAATTTCAGTACTACTTTTATACGTGATCAACGTGACCAGAATTCCAGTACATGACACATGGATAAACCTGATTGGGAGAAGACTGTAGGGTGCTTTTTATGGTTGGGTGGGCCTATTAGTCATTGCCCTATTCCATCTTTGAAAGCAGCTCTATAGAAACAACATAAAATCACATATGATTTGTTGCAATGTGATGATATGTTTCTCTAAGAAAATATTGTGGAACTTCTGTCGAATATGCCATGGGGAAAAAACACTCCAGCAGAATTACGTCTGACACTCTAAGGTGGTAATAATTAGGTTGGAGGATACTGCGCAGGAGAGGATCCTCCGATGGTGGATTTACCACTTCAATCACAATTCAGAGGATTTCAGGTTGCCACTCTTGCCTAAATCAGGCCATAAATCTTGCAATGTAATGGAATGACACGGTGTAATGTAATAGGACTTGTAGTGCTAGTAAGCAAAACCTCACCTGATATACACTTTCTTGAGTTGTCTCACCTCACCTGTTGATGTTCAGCTCTCCCTTGCGTCAAAACTGTGTTGTATCGGTCCCGATTCATGCACTCCGCTAGGGAGACAATGGGCCCCTGTCGCCAATAACTCTGTTTTTACAAGGATGAGTCCAGGTTTTTCATTTTATAACGCCTTTTTTTGGAAATGAATTACTTCAATAGCTACAGTTCTCAAGCAAAACTCACAAAGTCAATCAGCACTTCAGGGCCTGTCATGGTGTCCTAGAGCATTATCTCTCTATGGGAACAGATCATGTGAGTCCTTGTATGCAGTTTCTATAGGGCCGCTTTCAAAGCTGGAACAGGGCAATTACTACAGATGAAGTGCTGCTTTGACTTCAGCCATCCTCCCTTTTACCAACTGAAATAACAACCCTAATTGCCGCAAATGAAGTTTGTAGTTCCTCTAAACCAGAGGTTACTTGAAACAACCCCCTACAAACAGCTACAGTCCAGCGCACTATCTCAGATTGTATGTTGCCAGTGCATTTGCACACAGCAGTAGCACTCACTAGTTTGCCTATGGATCGTCCAAATATTTGCAAACATGGCGTTGGTAAACCTGCGTTCCGTGGAGTCATCGTGAACACGAAGTATAAATAGGCCTTACTGCTGGCATATTGTGGAATTGCTACTTATCACATTTAGTAGACTGCACGTATCATTCACTAAGCTGGTCATTCTCTCAAAAACACCACCAACAGTATTGTTTGAAGGGAACATTTTACACATTAGTTGAGTTACCCTTATGCTTCTCCCTTGGAGTCTCAGCACTGAAAAGTCACGTATACATAATTCAGTGACACTAGGGACCATATTTATACTTTTTGACACAAACCTGTGTTAGCGCAGGTTTGCGTCAAAAAGTATAGCGCTGGCTAGGGCCTTTCTTGGATACCAGTGGGGTGTCATATTTAGGCTATGATGCTAGCCAGAGCTAAGGCCCAGTTAGTGTCAATTTTTTTTTACGCTAACTGGGTAGGGGAGGCGTAGGGAAAACTGGAGGTTGTGCAGAAAAGAATGGCACTAGTCAGGTTAGAGTAAAAAAATGACTCTAACCTGACTAGCGTCATTATTTTGATGCACAACCCCCATAGACATGACTACTGTCTTAGTAAAGACAGGAGTCATGTCCCACAGCCCATTGTAACATGGTTGATGGCCAAGGAGGTATCAAAACTGCCCCATGGAGGAACAAACGTAAAGCATTTACCAATGATAACAAAGGATTTTTGGAAGGCAAGCCCATGAACGAGTGACAGTGATGGGTGCGTGGTGGGCATGGTTAAAAGCCCACAGATAGATTACAGCAGTCCAATGTGGTCATGTAGTAATACAATAGTTATGCATGTAAACAGGGCAATGATAAATCAATTTAAAGATTATGTGGCAGCTTTAAGATTTCTCGCATCCACATGTGATTTTGAACTCATAAAGTATGATCGTGTATTACGAGATCAAATTATGATAAAGACCAATAGTAAGAAGGCACAAAAAATGTTATGGTTACTTCTGACATGAAGCTTAGTACCACTATGGAAATAGAGACAGGGGTTGAATATTCTGAACAGTTTACTCAAGAAATTATTGGTGATCCTAAAGTCCAAGATAATATTATTCAAAGAAATGTGGAAAATAATTAAAAACAACTGCACATAGCAAGGAAGAAAGATATCTAATTTAACCTGCTAAAGGTGTCGAAGCTGAACACATTCAGGGAACTTTAAAAATTGCCCTGCTTCAGAAAATAATATCTATATGTTAAAAAAGGGCATTTCATCAGAGGCAGCAAAAGACCA
Source organism: Pleurodeles waltl (assembly GCF_031143425.1). Classification (NCBI taxonomy): domain Eukaryota; kingdom Metazoa; phylum Chordata; class Amphibia; order Caudata; family Salamandridae; genus Pleurodeles; species Pleurodeles waltl. Next base: position 547,693,380 of record NC_090449.1, read on the forward strand.
GACTCTGAAAAAGTAAGGGGCATATTTATGAAAAGTGGCGCTGCACACAGGGCAGTGACACTTTTCTTGTGCTTGTAGTGTCCTACTAACGCCACTATGTTTGCGCCGTAGTTAACATATGAAGCACCATGGCGGTAGTTAGAGAACTGGCATCAGAATTTTAGATGCTAGTTCGGCGCTTTGCAGCATTAGCCTAAATAATGTTGACGCTAATCCTGCAAAGCACCCAGAGGCCCATTGTAGCCAATGGAAACCTCCTTGTAACGCCTGCTAAAGAAATCTCTTAGATTTCTTTGCGCCATTTCTTCAGCCCCCTAACGGGGGAATGCTCCTTTTGCGTATATTATGCCTGGGGCAGGAATAATGTAGAGCAAAGGGTTACAAAGTGGTGCAATGCACTTTGTAAATATGGTGAAGCATTTTTGGTCATTGTTAGAGCTGACAGCCTTAGAGTGGTAACCCTTAACTTTTTGCCTGCCTCCCTCCACGTTTTGACACTGTTTTTGCTGGTTTTAGGACTCTGCACACTTTCCTACTGCTAACCAGTGGTAAAGTGCATATGGTCTCTTCCTTAAAGCATGGCGACCCTGGCTCATACCCAATTGGCTTATTTCATTTACTTGCAAGTCCCTGGTAAAGTGCACCACATGTGCCCAGGGTCCGTAAATTAAATGCAACTAGTGGGGCTGCAGCACTGATTGTGCCACCCACATAAGTAGCCCCTTAGCCATGTGTCAGGCCTGCCACTGCAAGGCTTGTGTGTGCAGTTTCACCTCCAATTCTACTTGGCATTTAAAGGTACTTGCCAAGCCTTAAACTCCCCTTTTCCACATAGAAGTCACCCCTAAGGTAGGCCCTAGGTAACCCATAGGGCAGGGTGCTATGTACGTAAAAGGCAGGACATGCACATATGTGTGCTTTATGTCCTGGTAGTGTAAAACTCCTAAATTAGTTTTACACTGCTGTGCGGCCTGCTCCTTTCATAGGCTAACACTAAGGCTACCCCCATAAACTGTTTGAGTGGTAGATTCTGATTAGAAAGGGGTAAACAGGTCATACTTAGTATGACCAGAATTGTAATATAAAGTATTGCTGACTGGTGAAGTTGGATTTTATAGTACTGTTTTAGAAAAGCTACTTTTAAAAAGCGAGCATTTCTCTGCCCTTAAACCCTTCTGTGCCTTACAATCCATGTCTGGGATGGGCTGGTTGACAGCTCACTTGTGAATTTCACCCAGACAACCACAAACACAGGATGCTCAGTCACACCTGCACACATATGCATACTGAATGGGTCTTCCTGGGCTGAAAGGGTGGAGGGCCTGACACTTACATTTCAAAGGACAGAGGCCTGCCCTCACACAATGGACTGGCAAAGCCCCTACTGGGACCCTGGCAGAGAGGATTGCACTGAAAGGGGACCGTGTGCTCTTCTACGAAACTCTTTGAAGTCACCCCTACTTCAAAGGCACATTTGCGTATATAAACTAGTGCCTGACCCTACCAACTCAGACACTTCTTGACAAGACATCTCCTGGGAAAGAAACTCTGAACCAGAACCTGCAACCTGCTAAGAGAAGCTGCCTGGCTGCCCTAAGGACTCACCTGACTTCTTTGCTGTAAAGGACTGCTGCCTTGCTGCCCTATGGCTCTGCTCAGAAGTGCTCTCCAAGGGCTTGGATTGAGCTTGCCTCCTGTTTCCCGAAGTCTCAGGGCCAAAAAGGCTTCATCTCTGCAAAGAACTCCTTGTGCAGCAAAAATCGACACACAGCCTGCCGGAATCGACACACAGTCTGCCTGGCGGTGAGAAAATCACTGCATTGCCAAACCGGAACGATGCAGCCTGGCTCCCAGAATGAAGATCCATGCAGCACCAGCATTGTGACTGGAACTTCGACGCACAGCCCACTGGATTGATGCATCGCTGAGCAGGAACGACGCAGACCGACTTCCTGGGAGAGGAATCGATGCAACGCCTGTCGTGCAACAGAAATTTCCCTGCATCGCTCACTGGATCGAAGCAGCCCCTCTGACTTTGTCCTGCACGTCCAGGATTTCTCTGCATCATCCCCGAGGAGTCCAAATACCCTGCAACCCGAAGAGTATCCAAGTCTGCATGGCAGAAATTGACGCAAAGCCCTTACTGCGTGGAAAAGCATTGATGCACCGTCTGTATGCACCCGGAGAAACCGATGCACACCTCCCCGTTTTCCATGCACCTTCTCCCCTGCAGTGCCATATGGATAATTTAGATGCAAACCAGATACTTTGTGCTCTCAAGAGACCATTGTTGTTTGTAAGAACTATAAGGCTCTATTTATCATTACAAAAGTGATATACTCAGATAAATATTCTATATCTTTCTAAATCTGTGTGGTGTATTTTTGAGTGTTTGCACTGTGTTATTGCATGATGTTTTGCACAAATACTTTACACATTGCCTTCTAAATTAAGCCTGACTGCTCAGTGCCAAGCTACCCGAGGGTGGGCACAGGGTAATTTGCATCGTGTGGGACTTACCCTGACTAGAGTGAGGGTCCTTGCTTGGACAGGGGGTAAACTGAATGCCAACCAAAGACCCCATTTCTAACATTGGCGATCAGCAGTGAGGATAGGACTTGTATTTGCGCAGTGACATACAATAGCTATGTGTACACTACCTACCCACAGTTGAAGGTCAACTCGATTTTTTAATCTTTTTCTGCACTTTCGTTTTCTGCCTGACATTTTAACTTAATCCTTATTCAATATGTCTCTGACTGGGTCCTAAGCAAGAGCTGAAGAGTTTGACCTAGCCAAGCTGGAGACACACACGGTTAACCATATGAACGGGTTGTGTAAGGGGATGTGAGTACATACCCGGGGTGCTTCCAAAAAGGAGGAATACCAAAAGGCACTGAGGGCTTGGACAGAAGCCCATTCACAAGAGAATGTTGAGGAGGTGAGGAGGTAGAGCCAGAGGACGGCCCGTCAGATAATTTTTTGCCAGCAGTAGGGGATGTTACCACTGAATGGTGCCCCCTGCTAAACCAGGGAGCATTGTGTCTAGCCATGGCCGGACCACAGAGGAAAGGAGGGAGGAGAATTTTAACTGTAGTTGGCAAGATTAAAATTGGAGGAGAAAAAAGCAGAGAGAGAAGCTGAGAGAGCTGAGGCTGCAGCTGAGAGAGCCTTAGCTGAAAAGAAACGTTTGTTGGCTCATGAACTGAGTCTCAAAGAGCTGGATATCAAGCAAAGGCAGTCTGAGTCCAGCAGTGATAGTGGCAGCATACATCCAGGACCTGCTGGGGAAAAGATGGTTTGTATAGCCAAACATGTGGTGCCAAGTTATGTGGTGGGAGATGACATTGATAAGTGGTTGGCTGCTTCTGAAGTTGCACTGAGGGCTCATGGTGTTTCTGAAGAACAATGGGGGGGCAGCCTTGTGGTGGTATGTACCAGTTGTGGGGAGGGACACACTCCTTATATTAGATACAAGGGATCAAAACACATATGCACCCATGAAAACTGCTTTACTTGCCAAGTTTGGGCTGAACCCTGAGAAATACCTTCAGAGGTTGAGCGACATCACCAAACTCTCCACACACAACTGGGTAGACTTTTTTGATTTCTCCAGTAAGGCAATGAATGGATTGGTGTGGGACAGTAAAGTAGATGACTATTTGGGGTTATATAATTTGATCCTGAAAGAGCATATGTTCAGTCTTTGCTTTACAGAGTTGTGCCAGCACCTATTTGACAGTAAGCTGACTGATCCTAGAAAGCTTGCTTAGGAGGCGGACCTCTGGGTTAGAACCAGAGTGTCCAAGAAAGTACCTGGGGGGGACACCCACAAAGGTGGTCCGGGTTCACACCAGAAGAAAGAGGGAGGAGAAAAATTTAAAAATAAGGAGTTCTCAAAAGGCCCTCAAAACAATTCCCAGGGGATGGTAACCAGTCCCCACCTGAATCTGACAAGAAGCCAGGGTATTTTGACAAGAAGAAAGGAAAGTTTATCCCCACATGCTTAAAGTGCTTCAAGCATGGACACTCTAAGGGTGACTCCCAGTGTCCCAATAGGGCACAGCCCCCCACTGAAGGGCAGACACATGGGTTGGCTAGTGTAACGCTCAGGGGGGAGATAATCCCAGTTACCTTTGAGGAGCAGATAGAGGTGTCACTAGTGTCCCTGGGAGACGAGGAAATGGTGCCAAAAGGCCACATGCCTGCCAATAATTCCAAGTATAGGCAGTGGGTCACCATTAATGGGAAAAGGGTGCAGGCTCTGCGTCACACAGGAGCCAGTATGACTACTGTCAGGGGTCAGCTGGTGTCAGCAGAGGAAGTCATCCCTAATACATTCCACCAGGTCATAGTCGCTGACAATTGCGAGAGCCACCTACCGGTAGCTCTGGTTCTTTTGCAATGGGGGAGGGGGTCTCTGGTACTCTAAAAGTAGGTGTGAGTCCTGCCATGCCTGTAGATTGTCTGTTAGGCAATAACCTTGAGCATACTACCTGGAAGGAGGTGGAGCCCAAGTGCCACCTGGAGATATTAGGCTTACCTGAATGGGTCTGCATGACCACACGGTCCATGGCTGCCCGGTAAGGGAGTCAAGGTCACCTGGAGCCTGAACAATGGCCCAGACAGCTGCACAGAGGAAGGGTAAGGGTTGCAGAAAAACAGCCCCAGAAGTTCCCACAGTGGTTGACGGGGCCCCAGAAGATGAGCCAACTGAGAAGACATTGCCGCCCTGGGTAACCTGCCTGAGCTTACCAGCTGGCAAGTAGAGGGTGGGCCAACCAGGGAGGTATCTGCGAAGCGCAGAAAGAGTGCCCTACTCTTGAGGGTATGAGGCAACAGCCCTCAGCCCAAGCAGCAGGTGAAGCCTCTGGCAATCACTACATATATTGGGAGAATGATCTCCTCGACAGTGAGCCTAAGGCACCAGCCGCTGGGGCAGCACGTGTGCTGGTGGTCCCCCAGTATTACCGGGCCTTCTTACTGGGCCTGGCTCACGACATCCCCCTGGCAGGACATTTGGGGGAAGACAAGACCTTTGCCAGGCTTGTCACCCACTTTTATTGGTCACAAATGTGGGTAGCCTCAGATGCTTTCTGTAGGTCCTGCCCAACCTGCCAGGCTAGTGGGGAGGCAGGAAAGTGCTCAAGGCACCCCTGATCCCACTCATTGTCATTGGCACCCCCTTTGAAAGGGTGGGCATCGACGTCATTGGTCCCTTGAACCCCAAAACCACCCTAGGCAACAGGTTTATCCTGGTTTTGGTGGGCCATGCCACCCGCTATCCAGAGGCAATCACTCTAAGGGCAGTGACTGCACCGGTGGTGACCAGAGTTCTAATGGGGATATTTACCCGTGTGTGGTTCCCAAAGGAGGTTTTGTCTGACACAGGCCCAAACTTCATGTCAGTGTACATGAAGTCCATGTGGGATGAGTGTGGGGTAACCTACCAGTTTACCACCCCTTACCATCCTCAAACCAATGGGCTTGTTGAAAGTGTCAACAAGACCCTAAAAGGCATGATCACTGGCCTGCCTGAGGCCATGAGGTATAAGTGGGATGTCCTCATGCCATGCCTTCTCTTTGCTTACAGAGAGGTGCCCCTGAAAGGGGTGGGGTTCAGCCCATTTAAACTTCTCTATGGATAACCTGTCAGGGGACCACTAAGCATAGTCAAGGAGGGGTGGGAGAAAGCTCCCAGGAAACCTCCCCAGAATGTGGTCAGTTACATGCTGGCCCTCCGCAACCAGATGCAGCATTTCTGGAAACAGGCCAACAGCAATCTTGAGGCTGGTCAAGAGGTGATGAAGGAAAGGTATGACCAAAAGGCCACCCTGGTAGAATTCTCACCTTGAGACAAAGTATTGGTGATGGAGCCAGTAGAGACTAGAGCACACAAGGACCACTGGACGGGCCCATTCAATGTCAAGGAGCGAAAGGGGGAGGCCACTTACCTAGTGGACCTCAAGACCTCCAGAAAACCCCTAAGGGTTCTCCACCACAACAGACTGAAGCCTCATTTTGAGAGGTCTGAGGTCAGCATGCTTCTCGTGACAGATGAGGGCATTGAAGAGGAGCGTGAGCCTCTCCCTGACCTCCTCTCTATCAATGAAGGTGATGGGTCAGTGGAGGGTGTTAATCTCTCTAACTCCCTGAATCTAGATCAGAGAGGAGACTGCTACGAATTGCTGGAGCAGTTCTATTCCCTGTTCTCCCTCATGCCTCGGCTCACACACTTGTGTGTCCACGATATTAACACAGGAAACAGTCCACCTGTAAAGTGAGGTCCAGCATCAAGGAAGAAGTTGCCAAGATGCTGGCTTTTGGGGTGATAGAGAAGTCCAGCAGTCCCTGGTCCAGCCCAGTGGTTTTGGTTCCCAAGGCTGCTGCTCCTGCTGCAAAGCCAGAACTTGGGTTCTGCATGGACTACCGGGGTCTAAACTCTGTCACATAGACAGATGCACAACCCCATCCCCTGAGCTGATGAGCTCGTAGACAGGTTAGGTGCTGCCAAGTTCCTTAGCACCCTTGACCTCACGTCAGGGTACTGGCAGATCGCCTTGACTAAAGGGACTTAACAGAGATCCACTTTTTCTACTCCTGAGGGCCATTTCCAGTTCAGAGGAATGGCCTTTGGATTGAAAAATGCCCCCGCTACCTTCCAACGGTTGGTTAAAGAGCTCCTAGCTGGCAAGGATGCCTTCTGCGCAGCCTACCTAGACAACATTGCTGTCTATAGATCCAGCTGGGAGGAATAACTGCTCCACCTCAAGGAGGCAACCACCTAGAACTCAAACAGAGATGAGAGCCTTCTTGGGACTCACAGATATTACTGCAGGTTTGTTAAGGGATATGGCACCATAGTAGCCCTCTTAACAGAACTGACATCCAAGAAACAACCTAGGTTGGGGAATTGGACAGAGGCTTGTTAGAAAGCCTTTGACTCCTTGAAGGAAGCCATGTGCATGTCCCCCCTTGCTCAAGGCACCTGACTACTTCAGAGAATTAAGCGTGCAGACAGACGCTTCAGAGCATGGCATAGGGGCGGTCCTAGCACAGCTGAATGAGGAGGGCCTAGACCAACCAGTAGTCTTCATTAGCAGAAGACTATTACCACAGGAACAGAGGTGGAGTGCTATTGAGAGAGAAGCATTTGCTGTGGTCTGGGCACTGAAGAAGCTGTGACCATACCAGTTTGGGACTCACTTCCGGGTTCAGACAGACCACTGGCCCCTCAGATGGCTCATGCAAATGAGCAAATGAGGGTCGAAAATCCTAAACTCTTGAGGTAGTCCACTTCCCTACAGGGGATGGACTTTACGGTGCAGTATCACTGGGGAAATAACAATGCCAACTCAGAAGGTCCCTCTAGATACTTCCACCTTAGCGATGAGAGCTCCCAGGGGGTTGGGTAGTTCTCTCCACTTTCAGCTGGGTGGACACATGTTAGACCTGAGAGCCTTAGGGTGGTCACCCCTAACTTTTTGCCTGCGTCACTCCACTTTTTAACACTGTTTTGGCTGGTTTTAGATCTCTGCAGACTTTACCACTGCTAATCAGTGCTGAAGTGCATGTGCTCTCTCCTTTAAAGCATGGAGACATTGGCTCATACCCAACTGGCTTATTTAATTTACTTATAAGTCCCTGGTAAAGTGCACTACATGTGCCCAGGGTCTGTAGATTAAATGCTACTAGTGGGCCTGCAACACTGATTGTGCCACCCACGTAAATGTAGCCTCATAACGATTTCTGAGGCCTTCCATTGCATGGCCTGTGTGTGCAGTTTCACTGCCAATTTGACTTGGCATTTAAAGGTACATGCCAAGCCTTAAACTCCCCTTTTTCTACATATAAGTCACCCCTAAGGTGTGCCCTAGGTAACCCATAGGGCAGGGTGCTATGAAAGTAAAAGGCAGGGCTTGAACATTTGTGTTCTATATGTCCTGGTAGTGTAAAACTCCTAAATTCGTTTTACACTTCTGTGAGGTCTGCTCCTTCGGTAGGCTAACGCTAAGGCTACCTTCATAAACTGTTTGAGTGGTAGATTCTGATTAGAAAGGGGTAAAGAGGTCATATTTAGTATGACCAGAATGGTAATACAAAGTCCTGCTGACTGGTGAAGTTGGATTTTATATTTCTATTTTAGAAATTCCACTTTTAGAAAATGAGCATTTCACTGCACTTAAAACCTTCTGTGCTTACAATCCATGTCTGGGATGGGCTGGTTGACAGTTCCCTTGTGCATTTCACCGAGACAGCCATAAACACAGGATGCTCTGTCACACCTGCACACATCTGCATACTAAATGGGTCTTCCTGGGCTGGAAGGGTGGATGGCCTGACATCTTTAAGGACAGTGACCTGCCCACACACAATGAACTGCCAAACCCCCTACTGGGACTCAGGCAGACAGGCTTGTACTGAAAAGGGACATTGTGCACTTCTACGCCACGCTTTGAAGTCTCCCCCACTTCAAACGCACATTTGGGTATATAAACTGAGTCCCTGACCCTACGAACTCAGACACTTCTTGTCAAGATACCTCCTGGGAAAGAAACTCTGAACCAAAACCTGCAACCTACTAAGAGAAGCTGTCTTGCTGCCCAAAGGACTCACCTGCCTGCTTTGCTGTAAAGGACTGCTGCCTTGCTGTTGCCCTACTGCCTCGTTGCCCTCTGGCTCTGCTGAAAAGTGTTCTCCAAGGGCTTGGATTGAGCTTGCCTCCTGTTTCCTGAAGTCTCAGGGCCAAAAAGACTTCATCTCTGCAAAGCACTCCTTGTGTGGCAAAAATTAACGCACAGCCTGCCAGAATCGATGCACAGCCTGCCCTGCGGTGAGAAAATCACTGCATCACCGAACCGGAACGATGCAGCCCGGCTCCTGGAGTGGAGATCGACGCAGAGCCAGTGTTTTGACTGGAACTTCGACACACTGCCCACTGGATTGAAGCATCGCTAAGTCAGAATGACGCAGAATGACTTTCTGCACTGACTGAACTGACTGAATCGACGCAGCTTCTGCCGTGCAACAGAAATTTCCCCACATCACCCACCAGATCGACACAGCTCCTGTGACTTCGTCCTGCACACCCAGGATTTCTCTGCATCGCCCCCAAATTCAAAATACCCCACAACCCAAAAAGGATACAAGTCTGCATGCCGGAAATTGACGTCAAGCCCTTGCTGCATGAAAAAGCATCAACGCATCGTCTGGGTGCACCTAGAGAAACCGACGCACACCTCCCGTTTTCCACGCATCTCCTCCTCTGCGGTCCCGTGTGGATAATTTAGACACAAACCAGGGCCCATATTTATACTTTTTGACGCTAAACTGCGCTAACGCAGTTTAGCGTCAAAAAGTTTTGCGCCGTCTAACGCCATTCTGAAGCGCCATGCGGGCGCCGTATTTATGGAATGGCGTTAGACGGCGCAATCAGACCGGCGCTGCCTGGTTTGCGTGGGAAAAAACCACGTAGACCAGACAGCGCCGGCGTAGGGGGAAAATGGCGCATGGGCGTCTTAAAATGGGGCAAGTCAGGTTACGTCGAAAAAATCGTCTTAACCCGACTTGCGCCATTTTTTAACGACGCCCATCCCCCATCAACATGACTCCTATCATTGTAAAGATAGGAGTCATGCCCCCTTGCCCAATGGCCATGCCCAGGGGACTTCTGTCCCCTGGGCATGGTCATTGGGCATAGTGGCATGTAGGGGGGCACAAATCAGGCCCCCCTATGCCACAAAATATTATTAAAAAAAAAAAAAAAAATACTTACCTGAACTTACCTGAATGTCCCTGGGGTGGGTCCCTCCAGCCTTGGGTGTCCTCCTGGGGTGGGCAAGGGTGGCAGGGGGGGTCCCTGGGGGCAGGGGAGGGCACTCTGGGCTCATTTTGAGCCCACTTGTCCCTTAACGCCATGCCTGACCCAGGCGTTAAAAAGCGGCGCAAATGCGCCGTTTTTAGCCACGCCAACTCCCGGGCGTCTCTTTTGCCCGGGAGTATAAATACCACGTAAAGGCCTGGGAGTCATTTTTTAGACGGGAACGCCTCCCTTGCATATCATTAACGCAAGGAAGGGGTTCACGCTAAAAAATGACGCACATTCCGGGAACTTTGGCGCTATTCGCCTCTAACGCCATAGTATAAATATGGCGTTAGTTGGCGTTAGTTTTGCGTCGAAATTGCGTCAAAAAAAACGACGCAATTTCGGCGCAAACGGAGTATAAATATGGCCCCAGGTACTTTACGCTTGCAAGAGACCATTGTTGTTTTTAAGAACTATAACACTCTATCATTACAAAAGTGATCTACTCAGATAAATATTCTATATTTTTCTAAACCTGTATGGTGTACTTTTGTGGTGTTTGCACTGTATTATTGCATGATTTATTGCACTAATACTTTACACATTGCTTTCTAAATTAAGCCTGACTGCTCAGTGCCAAGCTACCAGAGGGTGGGCACAGGATAACCTACCATGACGAGAGTGAGGGTCCTTGCTTGGACAGGGGTAAACTGACTGCCAACCAAAGACCCCATTTCTAACAGTCATCACACCGCATTAGCATAAAGAGAAGTACGCTAATGCAGTGTGATTAGAATGACACTAGGCCCTCTTTAATCTTGACCTGAATTTGTAACAGATGACAGTGAAGATTGAAATACCACAAGTGTGTTTTGTTACAATCCCAATGATATTGTAAGATGATAGTTAAAAAAAAGTCACTGAAGGACAAGGATTTTTCTTGATGCACTCTTTAAATAGGTATTAAATTCATTTCTGTATTTGTATTTGTAGATATGTGTGCCTGGTTTACCATTTTAAGTAATGATGTGTTTGATGACAATTGGCCGAACAAGAATTTGTGTGCACTGCATTTTTTGTCCTGGTAAGCATATTTGACCTAGAGTTACCTTGGTGGGTTATTTTTTATTCAATTTGGAATTTTCAGGCTGATGTGCTAGAGGGAGGAACTATGGGCTAAATGTAGGAAAATCCGATTTTGCGACTTGCAAATTGCGAATCTGACCGACTCGCAATTTGCAAGTCGCAAAATCGAAGCATGCACACCATAGAGAACTAACAATCCCACTATACACTAACATAGAAAAGTGAAATCTGGCAGGGCAAATCCAACCACAGAGGGGAAGCCAAGGATGTACAATATGTCATACACATAAACCATAACACATCATTTACATCCCCACAGGTACCCCAGCCAATGTCACCGGAGAGGAGGTGCCAGCACTATCCAGTCCCCCAACAAAAGAGGCCCACGTTGATGACAGTAACTCTGGTCTTCAGGATCTCGATGATCTAGCTGGCCCATCAGGGACCACTGGACAGCCAGTTACCCAAGCCTAGTCACAGACCACCACAGAGCCTCCCCCATCAGGAAACACCACCGCAGCACCCACCCAGCATACCCACACCTCTGTCCCCAGGACACGTCAATCAGCAGTGTGTTCACCTCTACAGGGACCCAAGGCCACACCTCATACCCAAGACAATCAGGGACCTGGGGTCAGTGGCAGCGGGCACATGGTTCAGGGGACAGAGGCACAGGCCAACAGGGAAACTGGGAGGACTGCTGTGTGCCAGGAGGAGAACAGGCCCAGGGAACCGACTCTCCAGAAGGCACTCTTGGAGATCCAGGGAGCCTACCAACATTCCCAGGACACGATGAGCGAGATCCTGGACAACGTGCAGGAGAACAGGCAGGTGCAAGAGGGACAGTGCCAGGGGATCAGGGAGGTCTTGCAGGCCATCAACAACAACCTGATCTCCATAGCAGGGGTGCTGGCACACATGACCAACGTTATGAGGGAGGCAGTGTCACACCAGTGGGCACCTGCCACTAGCCAGACATCTGAACAGCCTTCCACCTCAGCTGCTGCTTGTGGCCATGAGGCCCCGCCACAGGACTCACAGGCCGTCATCACCCCTCCCCCTGCAGAAAGTGAACCACCCCGCAAACATTCCCTGCTATCCAGACAGAAGCCAGAGACACATGCCAAGACCCCGCCAGGAAATGAGACTCTCCTGATTGTCCCCCTTGTGTCCCACTCAGTCACCCTGTCCACCTTGAACTGCCATTGCTCCCATTCTTAGGTCCCCTTGGACAATGCACCTGTGCTGCAAACAGACTGGAACAATACCCTGGACTCTCCTCCATCATCACCCCATTCCATTGCACTTTCCCCCTATATGTTAGCACTTCAATAAACATCCTTTAACAAAAATCTACTTGGAGTATGTCATGTATTTCAAATATGTATTCTTTGAAACAGGTACAAACATTGCAAATAAACTGTACATAGAATGAGCATAGATTAATGACCTGTGGCTGGCTGTAGTGATCACACCAGGAGCATTTGTCAAATCACCAACATCTGCAAAATGAATTGCCAGAGGGAACAGTAAGTGGGCATAGAAGTGGGAAAGATCAGCATGCCATTGCCACACAGATTACAACCAAAGTCATTGAAATTTAGTGTTACACTTTCTTACCTGTGTGTCATTGGAAGTATTGACGGATCACAGATGTTCTGATATCCTCTTCCTCATCCTCTGCCTCCTCATCCTCTCTGTGCACAGGGTCTACTGCTGCCACAGGGGCATCTCCAGTCTCCTCCTCCTACAGAAAAGGGGCATGGTGTCTGAGGGCCAGGTTGTGCAACATGCAGCATGCCACTACTATCTGGCAGACCTTCTTGGGTGAGTAGCACAGGGACCCACCTGTTAGATGGAGGCACCGGAACCTGGCCTTCTGGAGGTCAGAGGTTCTCTCAATTATCCTTCTGGTTTGCCCATGTGCCTCATTATAACGTTCTTCTGCCCTTGTCCTGGTATTCCTCACAGGACAAGCAACCATCAGTATCAGCATTGGGTGGAGAATGTACAGATTTGTAACTTGGTCCGCTACAACTGATTACACATACAGTCCTACACACATGCCTCAAAAAAATTGAATTGCACCTCATCTGCTTCTATATCCAACTATATATCACAAGTATCTTGTACATGTGAGTGGGATGACATCAATCCATTATAAATCAAGAGGGGCAACAGCTGATAGGAACTAACAATGGACCGCTCAACATCACTCTCATCTACACTTTGAGCATCTCGTGTCTCAGCAGGTTTTAATTTCCTGCCTACCTGAGCAGAAGGGGGGTTGGCCATGCAATCCATCAGCTCAACACCCCAGGTGATGGCCCAAGTCCTGAGCACTCATCATGGAGTGTAGGAGTGGGCCAATTGTTACGGGGGCTGCCAACTACAAAGCTTGTATTCTATGTTGTAGTACATCTACATTCATGTGTCCAGATGTAAAACCTGGCCTGAGCCTACATAACTGCGGTCCAGCTGCATTTCCTATGCTATGGCCACATATGCAAATTATGCTACCTTGACATGAGAAATGTTCGGCGAACCCTGACCTGCACAATCACTGTTGTCAAGACATTACAGAACTGGAGCCCCCTACCCTGTGCCATGTAGTGCTACGTGAGTTCAATTGCATGCACATGGTTGCTGTATGGATGCCCTGAAGGCCACAGCCATTGTGTCACAGTTTTGTGTACTGCAACTGTATCCAGGAGCATCTCACATCATCAGCAGATGCATATTAGATGTCCTCACATCACCAGCTACACACACAGCATTGCATTCTTATGCATCTGTGATGAGACCTACATCAGTCACAATTTACATGATGGCTGCACTATATTGGTTACACTGATGACATCTGGTGTTAGGAGATTAATAGACTTTGATCTGAAACATCTTGAGTGGAGTTGCCACACATTGTGTACACTGATTACTACAGTTCAGGCCATTATGGCTCCTTGTTGTACCACTACCTCATCATCTCTGGAGGGTACTGTGGCACCTGTGCTGTGTGTATGTCTCCTACAGAATCCCCCTAGAGAGTAATGCAGTTGGAACCGAACATCTGTGCCATCTTGTCATTAAGCGTGAGCTATGTGTGGCACACATTGCGGATTATGGTGATGTGACAAGGTTGTTTACAACAGGCATCCTAGGTACATAACCAGCTGGCATGTGACCTATGATGGCAGACATTCATTTTATGTGGTCAGCCATTACTAATCGTTTTACACACAATTCCATGCCAGCACACATTGCCCTTAGAACTACATGCAAGCCAATCTCATTGCACAAACCCGCAACATACATGATGGGAATGTGATGGAGCACCATGCAGACTGACAATTGGCAGCGCAGCACTCTGCCAAATTCACAATGCAGGGATGTGCCGTATTAAATAGGAGAGGGCACATCACTGAGTTGTCTCCTGCGCCGGCACTAATCTTGCTTCCAGTACTCGACCCAGCCACCCTTACCCCATGGTGCTTAGCTGGCTGCATTGAGGGGGAGATAGTCATTGTGCATGGAGGGACACCATCCTACACAAACAAAATCTACAAAGGGACTTTTCACTTTCAATGTGTGCTGCCAAATGCAGAACCCATTGAAAAAGCATTGCATGGAAGGCACGCAACAGAAATGTTGTCGCCTGCTAAAGCCACACCATGGTGTGTTTTCAGGATTTGCTACAGCATCTAGTGTAAGGAAATGTGTAGATCTCGGACACGGTCTAATTGGTATGGGTGTTGCTATGGCACAGACACTGCAACACCCGTTGCACACTCCTTCCATGAAAAGTATTGCATGCGAAGGGGCCGTATTGACAAGTTACTGTGAAGCCACAAAATGTGTCTTAAGCCCACCATGCAGGGCATAGCGTCCCCCGAGCCTCTCAAATATAGAAGCTCTGGTGGTACTTGGGCCTCCTACACATGCCCCATGATGTCACCATCCATCTTCCTATGATTTCTGATCATTGGTCCAGAAAACTACATCACTCATTGCATTCCACTATTCTGATTGACTCACACCAAACCCTGGAATAGCTACCAGGAGCCACAATATGGCACTTACTGGATGCATCGGGGTCTTTAAATCTCGCCATCTCTCCGATGGTGTAAGGGGCTGGACCACCTAAAACACATGAATGTAGAACATTGCTTAGTGTAAATCCTAGTTAATGCATATGGACAACATAGTCCAGTGTATTAGGCTGACTCTGATACACTATGCTCAGGTCAAATGGAACTGCCAGTATTCTGGACCCAGTGCATGGTCAGGCTTCCTAACATGGCCTTGCATAATGACACCAAGAGGCCGATAGGAGTACAGTATTGCAGAACCTATTGTATCTATACTGTCCCTGTGGGCCTTAGTGCACCCCTTACTCACATCCGTGTGTGTGCGTAGTCATTATTAAGTCACAGCATGATGGCAATGTGGGCCAACATCATGTTTACATGTGAAGGCCAATGATGCACTCAGCAGGAGATGCTACATGTCACCGAAACTTCTGCTGAGTACATAGGGGCCCTTCTCAAACATTTCTATGCACACATTTCACACCTTCACTCTGCAGCCCTAAAGAGTGTTTGGAATTTATACTTTGGAACTTTTGTTGTGACACTGAGGTCTGGATTTTGCCCTCCCTAACTTATTTTTGCACACCCTTTCATGCCTGTTTCATGGCACAGGCGTCATTCCTTGTTGTATAACTAGAAAGTTAAACTGTGCATGCCTCACTACACTTGGGGCCATAGATATCTCCAAAAGACTGCGCACCATGGTGGTAGTTAGGGGAAGTAAGGTGAAAATAGTTTTGCAGTAGTTTGGCGCTGTTCAGGATTATCATCCTAAAATGTATTTCTGAGTCCAGCTAAGCACCCAGGGGCCCATTTATCATGATGGGAGCTTATGTTTAATGTCTGCAAAGAGCACTCGACCATAAACGGGAAAGTCTCATTGACTTCTTTTTCCTAAGATGGAGGACCCCTTTGCTCCAGTACGGCCCCCTTGCATACATTGTGGCTGGCACAGCCATTATGTGTGTCAAGCCTTGCCAAAGTGGTGCAACGCATGCATTGCGCCTCTTTGTAAAAATTACGTGGGGTAAATGGCAGGTTAGGGCCACCTTGCATTCAATCATATGACACTATGGCTGCGCTAAGGTTGCGCAAGGGGCACTTACATATGCCCCTTCGTGATGGTTAAGCAGGGTTCATCATACGTGTACTGAATTGTCTAAATTGTACGACTTTTGATCTGCAGGCCTCAAGTGGGGCAAAGACTCTTCATACAGGTTGCATACGACATGTTCACAACCATTACAAGCAGTACTCAGACTTATCTGCAACTGTCAGTCAAATGATACATGCCGCCAATTGTAAGGCATTGGGAGACTGACCAACAGTTCCGCCAATTTCTATACCCAAATGATCCAGCATATCCTGCTCCCTTACCACCAGATCTGCCCACCGATGCTTGAGCTGGTGTTCATTGTGTCCAGTCTTAAATATCCTGCCAGATGGTAAATGACCTTGCCCCACCGCAGCCGCCTTGCCTCGGTGCAGTAGCCCAGGATAACCCGGCTGCCCAGTTGCTGCATGAGGGGCAGGTAATGGGCCACCAATCATATGAACCCCCCCAGTTCATCAGGCAACATTCTCCCCATCCTTCCCTTCCTAAACATTACAAAAGGGGACAGGACATCACCCAAAATAAATACCAAAGAAAATTTAAACTCAACACCTACCCCAAACTCCCCAAACTACCCCAACAACTAAGCTATCCCTAACAGACACCCCACAATACAATGACAATAAATAGTACACCAATAATAAAAATAATAAGTAAATAGACAGTTTATTCACAAAAAACACAGGATGCAGCACAAGGGACACAACAAGACCTCCAAACAGACCACGAATCCACCAGCACCTCCAAAATACAACCTCACACAGTCACAGGGGAACAGACTGTGAAGTCAAAGTGAAACTATACTCACTGTACCACGCTTGCAGGCAGGATATCCTTGTACGCCACTTCCTTCGCATGTGCGTCACTTTTTAGCGTCATGCATGTTTTTTTACGCATGCGTCCATTTTTTTTCATGGTGCACTGAGAGTAGCGTTAATGTTGAATTGCCACTTAGGCGTCATTTTCGCAAAGTTTCGGTGTGGTGTTGATGCAT
The DNA here is from genome assembly GCF_031143425.1 of Pleurodeles waltl. Classification (NCBI taxonomy): domain Eukaryota; kingdom Metazoa; phylum Chordata; class Amphibia; order Caudata; family Salamandridae; genus Pleurodeles; species Pleurodeles waltl. Next base: position 547,710,464 of record NC_090449.1, read on the forward strand.
TAGCGTAATTTTTTTACGCATATTGGAATAGCTCATTTTTTTCATTCTAGCCCTTGAATGCACCCTGAGTCATTTCATATGTTACATGGCCTGATCCACTAAGAGGTATATGTTTTTTGCCTACATGTGCAAGTCCATGCATAAGTGTCATTGGTATGTGCAACCAATACGTGTAATCATGAGTCAGCTGTAGGCACTCACTCTGGACACTCTCTGGACACTTTTTCCATATGTGCATGTGTCCTACACTGTGTCCACATGTATGTTGGCACATGTGTGCTATGTGTTAACATATGTTTATGACTAGTGAGTAGTAGGTGGAGTACACAGTTAGGTCTGTGGGCAATACATTTCTACATACCTACAAACATATTTTATTAAGGCCCGGTGTCATACCCATGCTAAAGCATGTGTCAACCATTACATTTTGTACTCAGAGTATGCAGTGGACTGAGACTGCATTGACATCATTATCCCCTATGAAGTTGAGTGTGTATGTGTGTCTACTCATTGGTTACTTCTCACAATTAACTAGTTACATGATAGCTACACAAGTGCCATTCATTTTCGTATGCATCTTAGTTGCTGCAGATGTTTTGGACAGTTGTGTTGGTGAAGAATATCATGTGTCTGTATCAACATGTGTTGTGTTGTCTGTGTCATATGCCATGACATTACTGTGTCAAGGGGATGTGCAAGCTCACATTGACATCTTCCTGCATAGACAGAAGTTTTCCTTGTAACTATTGCCTGCGTAGTCACATCACTGGCACATATGTTATGTATGTCAGTACAAAATTGATGGGTACATTCATACTTTCACAGGTTTTGTGACACCTATGCCTTTGTGTTGCTGCTAGGTTAGCTTTTGTACTGAATCCATTCACATTACCATGGCTGGCCCATTTTTGTGGTACATGTGTGCAGAGATCTTTGGGATTTGTGCACCTGCCTTCAAATGTGTTTTCTGATCTGTCAACATCATGTCAGTCATGACTGTCATATACAATACCCTACCACTGTGTTGCAGTGTAAAATAGATGGCAGGCCTACCCATCTACATCAATATATGAGTTTGTGTGGCAACACAAACCCATGGTTGCATGAGAAGATACAGGTCACCTGGAGCCTGAACAATGGCCCAGACAGCTGCACAGAGGAAGGGTAAGGGTTGCAGAAAAACAGCCCCAGAAGTTCCCACAGTGGTTGACGGGGCCCCAGAAGATGAGCCAACTGAGAAGACATTGCCGCCCTGGGTAACCTGCCTGAGCTTACCAGCTGGCAAGTAGAGGGTGGGCCAACCAGGGAGGTATCTGCGAAGCGCAGAAAGAGTGCCCTACTCTTGAGGGTCTGAGGCAACAGCCCTCAGCCCAAGCAGCAGGTGAAGCCTCTGGCAATCACTACATATATTGGGAGAATGATCTCCTCGACAGTGAGCCTAAGGCACCAGCCGCTGGGGCAGCACGTGTGCTGGTGGTCCCCCAGTATTACCGGGCCTTCTTACTGGGCCTGGCTCACGACATCCCCCTGGCAGGACATTTGGGGGAAGACAAGACCTTTGCCAGGCTTGTCACCCACTTTTATTGGTCACAAATGTGGGTAGCCTCAGATGCTTTCTGTAGGTCCTGCCCAACCTGCCAGGCTAGTGGGGAGGCAGGAAAGTGCTCAAGGCACCCCTGATCCCACTCATTGTCATTGGCACCCCCTTTGAAAGGGTGGGCATCGACGTCATTGGTCCCTTGAACCCCAAAACCACCCTAGGCAACAGGTTTATCCTGGTTTTGGTGGGCCATGCCACCCGCTATCCAGAGGCAATCACTCTAAGGGCAGTGACTGCACCGGTGGTGACCAGAGTTCTAATGGGGATATTTACCTGTGTGTGGTTCCCAAAGGAGGTTTTGTCTGACACAGGCCCAAACTTCATGTCAGTGTACATGAAGTCCATGTGGGATGAGTGTGGGGTAACCTACCAGTTTACCACCCCTTACCATCCTCAAACCAATGGGCTTGTTGAAAGTGTCAACAAGACCCTAAAAGGCATGATCACTGGCCTGCCTGAGGCCATGAGGTATAAGTGGGATGTCCTCATGCCATGCCTTCTCTTTGCTTACAGAGAGGTGCCCCGGAAAGGGGTGGGGTTCAGCCCATTTAAACTTCTCTATGGATAACCTGTCAGGGGACCACTAAGCATAGTCAAGGAGGGGTGGGAGAAAGCTCCCAGGAAACCTCCCCAGAATGTGGTCAGTTACATGCTGGCCCTCCGCAACCAGATGCAGCATTTCTGGAAACAGGCCAACAGCAATCTTGAGGCTGGTCAAGAGGTGATGAAGGAAAGGTATGACCAAAAGGCCACCCTGGTAGAATTCTCACCTTGAGACAAAGTATTGGTGATGGAGCCAGTAGAGACTAGAGCACACAAGGACCACTGGACTGGCCCATTCAATGTCAAGGAGCGAAAGGGGGAGGCCACTTACCTAGTGGACCTCAAGACCTCCAGAAAACCCCTAAGGGTTCTCCACCACAACAGACTGAAGCCTCATTTTGAGAGGTCTGAGGTCAGCATGCTTCTCGTGACAGATGAGGGCATTGAAGAGGAGCGTGAGCCTCTCCCTGACCTCCTCTCTATCAATGAAGGTGATGGGTCAGTGGAGGGTGTTAATCTCTCTAACTCCCTGAATCTAGATCAGAGAGGAGACTGCTACGAATTGCTGGAGCAGTTCTATTCCCTGTTCTCCCTCATGCCTGGGCTCACACACTTGTGTGTCCACGATATTAACACAGGAAACAGTCCACCTGTAAAGTGAGGTCCAGCATCAAGGAAGAAGTTGCCAAGATGCTGGCTTTTGGGGTGATAGAGAAGTCCAGCAGTCCCTGGTCCAGCCCAGTGGTTTTGGTTCCCAAGGCTGCTGCTCCTGCTGCAAAGCCAGAACTTGGGTTCTGCATGGACTACCGGGGTCTAAACTCTGTCACATAGACAGATGCACAACCCCATCCCCTGAGCTGATGAGCTCGTAGACAGGTTAGGTGCTGCCAAGTTCCTTAGCACCCTTGACCTCACGTCAGGGTACTGGCAGATCGCCTTGACTAAAGGGACTTAACAGAGATCCACTTTTTCTACTCCTGAGGGCCATTTCCAGTTCAGAGGAATGGCCTTTGGATTGAAAAATGCCCCCGCTACCTTCCAACGGTTGGTTAAAGAGCTCCTAGCTGGCAAGGATGCCTTCTGCGCAGCCTACCTAGACAACATTGCTGTCTATAGATCCAGCTGGGAGGAATAACTGCTCCACCTCAAGGAGGCAACCACCTAGAACTCAAACAGAGATGAGAGCCTTCTTGGGACTCACAGATATTACTGCAGGTTTGTTAAGGGATATGGCACCATAGTAGCCCTCTTAACAGAACTGACATCCAAGAAACAACCTAGGTTGGGGAATTGGACAGAGGCTTGTTAGAAAGCCTTTGACTCCTTGAAGGAAGCCATGTGCATGTCCCCCCTTCCTCAAGGCACCTGACTACTTCAGAGAATTAAGCGTGCAGACAGACGCTTCAGAGCATGGCATAGGGGCGGTCCTAGCACAGCTGAATGAGGAGGGCCTAGACCAACCAGTAGTCTTCATTAGCAGAAGACTATTACCACAGGAACAGAGGTGGAGTGCTATTGAGAGAGAAGCATTTGCTGTGGTCTGGGCACTGAAGAAGCTGAGACCATACCAGTTTGGGACTCACTTCCGGGTTCAGACAGACCACTGGCCCCTCAGATGGCTCATGCAAATGAGCAAATGAGGGTCGAAAATCCTAAACTCTTGAGGTAGTCCACTTCCCTACAGGGGATGGACTTTACGGTGCAGTATCACTGGGGAAATAACAATGCCAACTCAGAAGGTCCCTCTAGATACTTCCACCTTAGCGATGAGAGCTCCCAGGGGGTTGGGTAGTTCTCTCCACTTTCAGCTGGGTGGACACATGTTAGACCTGAGAGCCTTAGGGTGGTCACCCCTAACTTTTTGCCTGCGTCACTCCACTTTTTAACACTGTTTTGGCTGGTTTTAGATCTCTGCAGACTTTACCACTGCTAATCAGTGCTGAAGTGCATGTGCTCTCTCCTTTAAAGCATGGAGACATTGGCTCATACCCAACTGGCTTATTTAATTTACTTATAAGTCCCTGGTAAAGTGCACTACATGTGCCCAGGGTCTGTAGATTAAATGCTACTAGTGGGCCTGCAACACTGATTGTGCCACCCACGTAAATGTAGCCTCATAACGATTTCTGAGGCCTTCCATTGCATGGCCTGTGTGTGCAGTTTCACTGCCAATTTGACTTGGCATTTAAAGGTACATGCCAAGCCTTAAACTCCCCTTTTTCTACATATAAGTCACCCCTAAGGTGTGCCCTAGGTAACCCATAGGGCAGGGTGCTATGAAAGTAAAAGGCAGGGCTTGAACATTTGTGTTCTATATGTCCTGGTAGTGTAAAACTCCTAAATTCGTTTTACACTTCTGTGAGGTCTGCTCCTTCGGTAGGCTAACGCTAAGGCTACCTTCATAAACTGTTTGAGTGGTAGATTCTGATTAGAAAGGGGTAAAGAGGTCATATTTAGTATGACCAGAATGGTAATACAAAGTCCTGCTGACTGGTGAAGTTGGATTTTATATTTCTATTTTAGAAATTCCACTTTTAGAAAATGAGCATTTCACTGCTCTTAAAACCTTCTGTGCTTACAATCCATGTCTGGGATGGGCTGGTTGACAGTTCCCTTGTGCATTTCACCGAGACAGCCATAAACACAGGATGCTCTGTCACACCTGCACACATCTGCATACTAAATGGGTCTTCCTGGGCTGGAAGGGTGGATGGCCTGACATCTTTAAGGACAGTGACCTGCCCACACACAATGAACTGCCAAACCCCCTACTGGGACTCAGGCAGACAGGCTTGTACTGAAAAGGGACATTGTGCACTTCTACGCCACGCTTTGAAGTCTCCCCCACTTCAAACGCACATTTGGGTATATAAACTGAGTCCCTGACCCTACGAACTCAGACACTTCTTGTCAAGATACCTCCTGGGAAAGAAACTCTGAACCAAAACCTGCAACCTACTAAGAGAAGCTGTCTTGCTGCCCAAAGGACTCACCTGCCTGCTTTGCTGTAAAGGACTGCTGCCTTGCTGTTGCCCTACTGCCTCGTTGCCCTCTGGCTCTGCTGAAAAGTGTTCTCCAAGGGCTTTTATTGAGCTTGCCTCCTGTTTCCTGAAGTCTCAGGGCCAAAAAGACTTCATCTCTGCAAAGCACTCCTTGTGTGGCAAAAATTCACGCACAGCCTGCCAGAATCGATGCACAGCCTGCCCTGCGGTGAGAAAATCACTGCATCACCGAACCGGAACGATGCAGCCCGGCTCCTGGATTGGAGATCGACGCAGAGCCAGTGTTTTGACTGGAACTTCGACACACTGCCCACTGGATTGAAGCATCGCTAAGTCAGAATGACGCAGAATGACTTTCTGCACTGACTGAACTGACTGAATCGACGCAGCTTCTGCCGTGCAACAGAAATTTCCCCACATCACCCACCAGATCGACACAGCTCCTGTGACTTCGTCCTGCACACCCAGGATTTCTCTGCATCGCCCCCAAATTCAAAATACCCCACAACCCAAAAAGGATACAAGTCTGCATGCCGGAAATTGACGTCAAGCCCTTGCTGCATGAAAAAGCATCAACGCATCGTCTGGGTGCACCTAGAGAAACCGACGCACACCTCCCGTTTTCCACGCATCTCCTCCTCTGCGGTCCCGTGTGGATAATTTAGACACAAACCAGGTACTTTACGCTCGCAAGAGACCATTGTTGTTTTTAAGAACTATAACACTCTATCATTACAAAAGTGATCTACTCAGATAAATATTCTATATTTTTCTAAACCTGTATGGTGTACTTTTGTGGTGTTTGCACTGTATTATTGCATGATTTATTGCACTAATACTTTACACATTGCTTTCTAAATTAAGCCTGACTGCTCAGTGCCAAGCTACCAGAGGGTGGGCACAGGATAACCTACCATGACGAGAGTGAGGGTCCTTGCTTGGACAGGGGTAAACTGACTGCCAACCAAAGACCCCATTTCTAACAGTCATCACACCGCATTAGCATAAAGAGAAGTACGCTAATGCAGTGTGATTAGAATGACACTAGGCCCTCTTTAATCTTGACCTGAATTTGTAACAGATGACAGTGAAGATTGAAATACCACAAGTGTGTTTTGTTACAATCCCAATGATATTGTAAGATGATAGTTAAAAAAAAGTCACTGAAGGACAAGGATTTTTCTTGATGCACTCTTTAAATAGGTATTAAATTCATTTCTGTATTTGTATTTGTAGATATGTGTGCCTGGTTTACCATTTTAAGTAATGATGTGTTTGATGACAATTGGCCGAACAAGAATTTGTGTGCACTGCATTTTTTGTCCTGGTAAGCATATTTGACCTAGAGTTACCTTGGTGGGTTATTTTTTATTCAATTTGGAATTTTCAGGCTGATGTGCTAGAGGGAGGAACTATGGGCTAAATGTAGGAAAATCCGATTTTGCGACTTGCAAATTGCGAATCTGACCGACTCGCAATTTGCAAGTCGCAAAATCGAAGCATGCACACCATAGAGAACTAACAATCCCACTATACACTAACATAGAAAAGTGAAATCTGGCAGGGCAAATCCAACCATAGAGGGGAAGCCAAGGATGTACAATATGTCATACACATAAACCATAACACATCATTTACATCCCCACAGGTACCCCAGCCAATGTCACCGGAGAGGAGGTGCCAGCACTATCCAGTCCCCCAACAAAAGAGGCCCACGTTGATGACAGTAACTCTGGTCTTCAGGATCTCGATGATCTAGCTGGCCCATCAGGGACCACTGGACAGCCAGTTACCCAAGCCTAGTCACAGACCACCACAGAGCCTCCCCCATCAGGAAACACCACAGCAGCACCCACCCAGCATACCCACACCTCTGTCCCCAGGACACGTCAATCAGCAGTGTGTTCACCTCTACAGGGACCCAAGGCCACACCTCATACCCAAGACAATCAGGGACCTGGGGTCAGTGGCAGCGGGCACATGGTTCAGGGGACAGAGGCACAGGCCAACAGGGAAACTGGGAGGACTGCTGTGTGCCAGGAGGAGAACAGGCCCAGGGAACCGACTCTCCAGAAGGCACTCTTGGAGATCCAGGGAGCCTACCAACATTCCCAGGACACGATGAGCGAGATCCTGGACAACGTGCAGGAGAACAGGCAGGTGCAAGAGGGACAGTGCCAGGGGATCAGGGAGGTCTTGCAGGCCATCAACAACAACCTGATCTCCATAGCAGGGGTGCTGGCACACATGACCAACGTTATGAGGGAGGCAGTGTCACACCAGTGGGCACCTGCCACTAGCCAGACATCTGAACAGCCTTCCACCTCAGCTGCTGCTTGTGGCCATGAGGCCCCGCCACAGGACTCACAGGCCGTCATCACCCCTCCCCCTGCAGAAAGTGAACCACCCCGCAAACATTCCCTGCTATCCAGACAGAAGCCAGAGACACATGCCAAGACCCCGCCAGGAAATGAGACTCTCCTGATTGTCCCCCTTGTGTCCCACTCAGTCACCCTGTCCACCTTGAACTGCCATTGCTCCCATTCTTAGGTCCCCTTGGACAATGCACCTGTGCTGCAAACAGACTGGAACAATACCCTGGACTCTCCTCCATCATCACCCCATTCCATTGCACTTTCCCCCTATATGTTAGCACTTCAATAAACATCCTTTAACAAAAATCTACTTGGAGTATGTCATGTATTTCAAATATGTATTCTTTGAAACAGGTACAAACATTGCAAATAAACTGTACATAGAATGAGCATAGATTAATGACCTGTGGCTGGCTGTAGTGATCACACCAGGAGCATTTGTCAAATCACCAACATCTGCAAAATGAATTGCCAGAGGGAACAGTAAGTGGGCATAGAAGTGGGAAAGATCAGCATGCCATTGCCACACAGATTACAACCAAAGTCATTGAAATTTAGTGTTACACTTTCTTACCTGTGTGTCATTGGAAGTATTGACGGATCACAGATGTTCTGATATCCTCTTCCTCATCCTCTGCCTCCTCATCCTCTCTGTGCACAGGGTCTACTGCTGCCACAGGGGCATCTCCAGTCTCCTCCTCCTACAGAAAAGGGGCATGGTGTCTGAGGGCCAGGTTGTGCAACATGCAGCATGCCACTACTATCTGGCAGACCTTCTTGGGTGAGTAGCACAGGGACCCACCTGTTAGATGGAGGCACCGGAACCTGGCCTTCTGGAGGTCAGAGGTTCTCTCAATTATCCTTCTGGTTTGCCCATGTGCCTCATTATAACGTTCTTCTGCCCTTGTCCTGGTATTCCTCACAGGACAAGCAACCATCAGTATCAGCATTGGGTGGAGAATGTACAGATTTGTAACTTGGTCCGCTACAACTGATTACACATACAGTCCTACACACATGCCTCAAAAAAATTGAATTGCACCTCATCTGCTTCTATATCCAACTATATATCACAAGTATCTTGTACATGTGAGTGGGATGACATCAATCCATTATAAATCAAGAGGGGCAACAGCTGATAGGAACTAACAATGGACCGCTCAACATCACTCTCATCTACACTTTGAGCATCTCGTGTCTCAGCAGGTTTTAATTTCCTGCCTACCTGAGCAGAAGGGGGGTTGGCCATGCAATCCATCAGCTCAACACCCCAGGTGATGGCCCAAGTCCTGAGCACTCATCATGGAGTGTAGGAGTGGGCCAATTGTTACGGGGGCTGCCAACTACAAAGCTTGTATTCTATGTTGTAGTACATCTACATTCATGTGTCCAGATGTAAAACCTGGCCTGAGCCTACATAACTGGGGTCCAGCTGCATTTCCTATGCTATGGCCACATATGCAAATTATGCTACCTTGACATGAGAAATGTTCGGCGAACCCTGACCTGCACAATCACTGTTGTCAAGACATTACAGCACTGGAGCCCCCTACCCTGTGCCATGTAGTGCTACGTGAGTTCAATTGCATGCACATGGTTGCTGTATGGATGCCCTGAAGGCCACAGCCATTGTGTCACAGTTTTGTGTACTGCAACTGTATCCAGGAGCATCTCACATCATCAGCAGATGCATATTAGATGTCCTCACATCACCAGCTACACACACAGCATTGCATTCTTATGCATCTGTGATGAGACCTACATCAGTCACAATTTACATGATGGCTGCACTATATTGGTTACACTGATGACATCTGGTGTTAGGAGATTAATAGACTTTGATCTGAAACATCTTGAGTGGAGTTGCCACACATTGTGTACACTGATTACTACAGTTCAGGCCATTATGGCTCCTTGTTGTACCACTACCTCATCATCTCTGGAGGGTACTGTGGCACCTGTGCTGTGTGTATGTCTCCTACAGAATCCCCCTAGAGAGTAATGCAGTTGGAACCGAACATCTGTGCCATCTTGTCATTAAGCGTGAGCTATGTGTGGCACACATTGCGGATTATGGTGATGTGACAAGGTTGTTTACAACAGGCATCCTAGGTACATAACCAGCTGGCATGTGACCTATGATGGCAGACATTCATTTTATGTGGTCAGCCATTACTAATCGTTTTACACACAATTCCATGCCAGCACACATTGCCCTTAGAACTACATGCAAGCCAATCTCATTGCACAAACCCGCAACATACATGATGGGAATGTGATGGAGCACCATGCAGACTGACAATTGGCAGCGCAGCACTCTGCCAAATTCACAATGCAGGGATGTGCTGTATTAAATAGGAGAGGGCACATCACTGAGTTGTCTCCTGCGCCGGCACTAATCTTGCTTCCAGTACTCGACCCAGCCACCCTTACCCCATGGTGCTTAGCTGTCTGCATTGAGGGGGAGATAGTCATTGTGCATGGAGGGACACCATCCTACACAAACAAAATCTACAAAGGGACTTTTCACTTTCAATGTGTGCTGCCAAATGCAGAACCCATTGAAAAAGCATTGCATGGAAGGCACGCAACAGAAATGTTAGATAGTTGTCGCCTGCTAAAGCCACACCATGGTGTGTTTTCAGGATTTGCTACAGCATCTAGTGTAAGGAAATGTGTAGATCTCGGACACGGTCTAATTGGTATGGGTGTTGCTATGGCACAGACACTGCAACACCCGTTGCACACTCCTTCCATGCAAAGTATTGCATGCGAAGGGGCCGTATTGACAAGTTACTGTGAAGCCACAAAATGTGTCTTAAGCCCACCATGCAGGGCATAGCGTCCCCCGAGCCTCTCAAATATAGAAGCTCTGGTGGTGCTTGGGCCTCCTACACATGCCCCATGATGTCACCATCCATCTTCCTATGATTTCTGATCATTGGTCCAGAAAACTACATCACTCATTGCATTCCACTATTCTGATTGACTCACACCAAACCCTGGAATAGCTACCAGGAGCCACAATATGGCACTTACTGGATGCATCGGGGTCTTTAAATCTCGCCATCTCTCCGATGGTGTAAGGGGCTGGACCACCTAAAACACATGAATGTAGAACATTGCTTAGTGTAAATCCTAGTTAATGCATATGGACAACATAGTCCAGTGTATTAGGCTGACTCTGATACACTATGCTCAGGTCAAATGGAACTGCCAGTATTCTGGACCCAGTGCATGGTCAGGCTTCCTAACATGGCCTTGCATAATGACACCAAGAGGCCGATAGGAGTACAGTATTGCAGAACCTATTGTATCTATACTGTCCCTGTGGGCCTTAGTGCACCCCTTACTCACATCCGTGTGTGTGCGTAGTCATTATTAAGTCACAGCATGATGGCAATGTGGGCCAACATCATGTTTACATGTGAAGGCCAATGATGCACTCAGCAGGAGATGCTACATGTCACCGAAACTTCTGCTGAGTACATAGGGGCCCTTCTCAAACATTTCTATGCACACATTTCACACCTTCACTCTGCAGCCCTAAAGAGTGTTTGGAATTTATACTTTGGAACTTTTGTTGTGACACTGAGGTCTGGATTTTGCCCTCCCTAACTTATTTTTGCACACCCTTTTATGCCTGTTTCATGGCACAGGCGTCATTCCTTGTTGTATAACTAGAAAGTTAAACTGTGCATGCCTCACTACACTTGGGGCCATAGATATCTCCAAAAGACTGCGCACCATGGTGGTAGTTAGGGGAAGTAAGGTGAAAATAGTTTTGCAGTAGTTTGGCGCTGTTCAGGATTATCATCCTAAAATGTATTTCTGAGTCCAGCTAAGCACCCAGGGGCCCATTTATCATGATGGGAGCTTATGTTTAACGTCTGCAAAGAGCACTCCACCATAAACGGGAAAGTCTCATTGACTTCTTTTTCCTAAGATGGAGGACCCCTTTGCTCCAGTACGGCCCCCTTGCATACATTGTGGCTGGCACAGCCATTATGTGTGTCAAGCCTTGCCAAAGTGGTGCAACGCATGCATTGCGCCTCTTTGTAAAAATTACGTGGGGTAAATGGCAGGTTAGGGCCACCTTGCATTCAATCATATGACACTATGGCTGCGCTAAGGTTGCGCAAGGGGCACTTACATATGCCCCTTCGTGATGGTTAAGCAGGGTTCATCATACGTGTACTGAATTGTCTAAATTGTACGACTTTTGATCTGCAGGCCTCAAGTGGGGCAAAGACTCTTCATACAGGTTGCATACGACATGTTCATAACCATTACAAGCAGTACTCAGACTTATCTGCAACTGTCAGTCAAATGATACATGCCGCCAATTGTAAGGCATTGGGAGACTGACCAACAGTTCCGCCAATTTCTATACCCAAATGATCCAGCATATCCTGCTCCCTTACCACCAGATCTGCCCACCGATGCTTGAGCTGGTGTTCATTGTGTCCAGTCTTAAATATCCTGCCAGATGGTAAATGACCTTGCCCCACCGCAGCCGCCTTGCCTCGGTGCAGTAGCCCAGGATAACCCGGCTGCCCAGTTGCTGCATGAGGGGCAGGTAATGGGCCACCAATCATATGAACCCCCCCAGTTCATCAGGCAACATTCTCCCCATCCTTCCCTTCCTAAACATTACAAAAGGGGACAGGACATCACCCAAAATAAATACCAAAGAAAATTTAAACTCAACACCTACCCCAAACTCCCCAAACTACCCCAACAACTAAGCTATCCCTAACAGACACCCCACAATACAATGACAATAAATAGTACACCAATAATAAAAATAATAAGTAAATAGACAGTTTATACACAAAAAACACAGGATGCAGCACAAGGGACACAACAAGACCTCCAAACAGACCACGAATCCACCAGCACCTCCAAAATACAACCTCACACAGTCACAGGGGAACAGACTGTGAAGTCAAAGTGAAACTATACTCACTGTACCACGCTTGCAGGCAGGATATCCTTGTACGCCACTTCCTTCGCATGTGCGTCACTTTTTAGCGTCATGCATGTTTTTTTACGCATGCGTCCATTTTTTTTCATGGTGCACTGAGAGTAGCGTTAATGTTGAATTGCCACTTAGGCGTCATTTTCGCAAAGTTTCGGTGTGGTGTTGATGCATTAGCGTAATTTTTTTACGCATATTGGAATAGCTCATTTTTTTCATTCTAGCCCTTGAATGCACCCTGAGTCATTTCATATGCTACATGGCCTGATCCACTAAGAGGTATATGTTTTTTGCCTACATGTGCAAGTCCATGCATAAGTGTCATTGGTATGTGCAACCAATACGTGTAATCATGAGTCAGCTGTAGGCACTCACTCTGGACACTCTCTGGACACTTTTTCCATATGTGCATGTGTCCTACACTGTGTCCACATGTATGTTGGCACATGTGTGCTATGTGTTAACATATGTTTATGACTAGTGAGTAGTAGGTGGAGTACACAGTTAGGTCTGTGGGCAATACATTTCTACATACCTACAAACATATTTTATTAAGGCCCGGTGTCATACCCATGCTAAAGCATGTGTCAACCATTACATTTTGTACTCCGAGTATGCAGTGGACTGAGACTGCATTGACATCATTATCCCCTATGAAGTTGAGTGTGTATGTGTGTCTACTCATTGGTTACTTCTCACAATTAACTAGTTACATGATAGCTACACAAGTGCCATTCATTTTCGTATGCATCTTAGTTGCTGCAGATGTTTTGGACAGTTGTGTTGGTGAAGAATATCATGTGTCTGTATCAACATGTGTTGTGTTGTCTGTGTCATATGCCATGACATTACTGTGTCAAGGGGATGTGCAAGCTCACATTGACATCTTCCTGCATAGACAGAAGTTTTCCTTGTAACTATTGCCTGCGTAGTCACATCACTGGCACATATGTTATGTATGTCAGTACAAAATTGATGGGTACATTCATACTTTCACAGGTTTTGTGACACCTATGCCTTTGTGTTGCTGCTAGGTTAGCTTTTGTACTGAATCCATTCACATTACCATGGCTGGCCCATTTTTGTGGTACATGTGTGCAGAGATCTTTGGGATTTGTGCACCTGCCTTCAAATGTGTTTTCTGATCTGTCAACATCATGTCAGTCATGACTGTCATATACAATACCCTACCACTGTGTTGCAGTGTAAAATAGATGGCAGGCCTACTCATCTACATCAATATATGAGTTTGTGTGGCAACACAAACCCATGGTTGCATGAGAAGATACAGGTTAATGGTGGTTCACGTCACTCTGCCCCCTGTGCATGTGCACCAAGCATCTGACATTATCATATGTTGATGTTGTCAGAACAGTGGTGTGTGGTTTTATTGACCTGGTGTCTCTCCTATTTATGATAGCTAATTTCCAGCCTGTGCACACTCCCTAGTAGATGGTGACATGCACAGATGTGGACATACAGACCTGGCTATGATTAATTCCAATGCAGTATGAGATGTTCTGGCACCATGTGAAGGGCAATTACCATGGTAAGGTGGTGGCAAACATGTCTGGGTCATGTATTAAAGTGCCCCCCTCTCTGTGCATCAGTTAAAGTTTGACATGTAGACATTGGTGACTTACAGTGCCTGTTTTGGAGTTTGTCTGGTCATTATCCCTTTTATCTACCATGATTGGTTAGGTATGTTTGTGTGTTCCATTGCTCTTAGTCTTTTGTCTGCTTGCAACTTGTACACATCTTGTACAGCAACATTGTCAGGTGATATTAGTTTAGTTTTAGTTTAGTTTAGTGTTAAGGATCTATAAAGCGCGTAGTTACCCTAAGGCATCCCAGCGCTAACGTAACATGACTAATGCCAGCAACAGGAGAATTCAGAAAAATTACCTACAGAAAAGAATAGTCTTAAGTTTTTTCCTAAAAAGCTGCTCTGAGGGTTCATGACGAAGCTCAGAGGGAAGATCGTTCCAAAGGCGTGCGGCCTTGGTGGAAAAGGAATTGGCTCTCCAAGCTCTCTTGGACCGCAAGATGATGACATGTCGGGAAGAGGAAGACAACAAACTTCGAAAGGGGGCATAGAGATAGAGCCACTTTCTAAAGAACATCGGACCCTTATCCTGAAGGGCTCTGTGGACAATGCACAGGGCTTTAAAGTGGGTACGCTGCTTAATGGGGAGCCAGTGAAGTGTTGAGAGAGCAGGCTTTGCGGATAGATGTCTGGGGAGATTAATGAGAAGCCTGGCCGCTGCGTTCTGAACCGTCTGCAGCTTCTTTATCACATAGGCCGGGGAGCTGAGAAACAGCGAGTTCCCATAGTCCAAGCGGGAAAGGATCAGAGTTTGAAAGAGGATTCTTCTGGCCGTAGAGGGAAGAAGATTAAAAACCTTCCTAAGGACTCTTAAAATGCCAAAACATGTAGAGGAGACTTTTTTTGCTTGATAATCCATAGTCAGACGGGAATCCAACCAAAAACCAAGGCTTTTTACCTGAGCCTTGGGAGGAGGGAGATTGTTGAAAGCCTCAGAGTGCAATGAGAGGGGGGAGGCTGGGGAACCATTGCCTAGTACAATGACTTCTGACTTTCCATCATTAAATTTAAGTTTAGACTGGATCATCCATTCTCCAATATCTTCCATACAACACGAAAGGTTGGCCGTGGATTAGGACAGGATACTATGGCCCTCATTCTGACCCTGGCGGTAGAGAACCGCCAGGGCCAACGGGGGCGGGAGCACCGCCGACAGGCCGGCGGTGCTCCCTTGGTCATTCTGACCGCGGCGCTTTGGCCGCGGTCAGAAAGGGAAAACCGGCGGTCTCCCGCCGGTTTTCCACTGCCCCTAAGAATCCTCCAAGGCGGCGCAGCTCGCTGCGCCGCCGAGGGGATTCTGACAATCCTTACCGCCATCCTGTTCCTGGCGGCTCGCCTGCCAGGAACAGGATGGCGGTAAGGATTGTCGTGGGGCCCCTGGGGGCCCCTGCAGTGCCCATGCCAATGGCATGGGCACTGCAGGGGCCCCCGTAAGAGGGCCCCGCTAGTATTTCACTGTCTGCGTAGCAGACAGTGAAATACGCGACGGGTGCAGTAGCACCCGTCGCACCTTCCCACACCGCCGGCTCGATTACGAGCCGGCTTCATGGTGGGAAGGGAGTTTTTCCCTGGGCTGGCGGGCGGTCTTTTGGAGACCGCCCGTCAGCCCAGGGAAAAACTCATAATACCCTCCGCGGTCTTTTGACCGCGGAGCGGTATTATGGAGGGCTGAATTCTGGCGGGCGGCCTCCGCCGCCCGCCAGAATCAGAATGAGGGCCTATATGTTACTTGTGTATTGTGGAAATATCCCCGTCTCCTACCACTGTCAACTCAGTAGTCAATGTCCCATTGACGATATTAACGAGATGTAATAAGTGCCAGACACATATGATATTGCACATGCCACAGCACTTGCGTAGTCTTCACTTGACATGGAATGTCAGTTCAGCAAGAATTTGTGGGTATCTCATAGCTGTCCATCCATATCCACCATTGAACATGGCAATGCAATTCTCCCAGCATGCCACAACCTAGCTGACTCTTACCATGACTGACTGATGTTGAGGTGTATAATCTCCTTAGTGCTGTATTTATCCTTTGCCAAATGCTAGCGAGAGGGCTGTGTCAACTCCCACTCTGTGATGTGGGTCCCTGATTGTATAGGAGAATGCTGCACATGTTAACACAAGCCTCACAAGATTATGATATTGGAGGCCGGTACATGTATGAGCTATTTAGTTACATTTGGTATCATGCAAGGGATCCTTAATGTAAGTGACAATGAGTGGTTTGTATTACCATGTGCTGGGTAAAGTTGTTATATGGGGCATACTGTGAAGACATGCAGACACAGGTCAATCATTGTGGATAATGGCATGTTTACATGTATTTCTCATTATTAGCAGTGGACATGTGTGAATCAGGCCTATTTGTGTGACTGGTGTGCATCCTATGTAGATGGTTGTGTCACACACTCTGCCTACATTTCGGCCAGACTATCTTTTGGCAGATGCATTCTCGTATTGAAAATCATAGACCATACAATCTGTAATATGTTTGTATATGGATTCAACATCCCTAGCTGCTTTATGTCACTGCCAAGCCATTTACCATTCCCCAGCCAATGTGTATGTACCATACATGTTTTACAGTCCACTATGGGGGTCATTACAACTCTGGCGGTCTTTGACCGCCAGGGCTGTTTTGACAGAAGCACCGCCAACAGGCTGGCGGTGCTTCCTGGGGAATTACGACCGCTGCGGTCGCACCGGCGGTTTCCCACCACTTTAGTCCTGGCAGTTGAAATCCCCCAGGGCAGCGCTGCTTGCAGCGCTGCCCAGGGGATTACGAGTCCCCCTCCCGCCAGCCTTTTCATGGCGGTTTGAACCAACATGAAAAGGCTGGCGGAAAGGGGAGTCGCGGGGCCCCTGGGGGCCCCAGCACTGCCCATGCCACTGGCATGGCCTGTGCAGGGGCCCCCTGCCACGGCCCCTGCAGCTTTTCACTGTCTGCATAGCAGACGGTGAAAAGCACGATGGGTGCAACTGCACCCGTCGCACAGCTGCAACACCTCCGGCTCCATTTGGAGGGCCAAGATCCCCTCTGGGCCAGCGGGGATCTCCAAACAGGCCCCACGGGAGTGCGGCTGCATTGGCGGCAGCCCGGCGGTTTCAACTTGGCGGGCGGCAGTTGCCACCCGCCAAGGTTGAAATGTGGGCCTATGTGTTAGGTATGTGGCCTATTGCAGTGACAGTACATATTCCCATGGACACACTGTGCAGGCTCAGCTTCCAACTTTGACTAATTACCATGGGCAATTACTGAACAAGCAACGTTACCTATGATGTCCCCCCCTTGACATACATGTACGGTGCAGGGCAAGCTACTCGCACACCGAGTTGTGAGAGTGTTTAGTTCTGACATTACTTAACCTCCATTTCCTGGCAGCCCCTTCCTTATGTGTGGCCCCCTTGCATGCTCCCTGTTACGGATAGTGTTGAGTTGGTGAATGGCCCTTGAAATTGCACATTGCCCACATGATGTTACAATATATGTAGCGGTGCATGGATCTTGGCCTTCAGAAGTCACATGCCAGGGATTTGGGTGTCACTGATATGTGAGATGGAGTCTGTAGAACATCCTAAATCACCAAACACGTGTGTACCGTACTTGTTGTTTTTGTGTTTCTGACACACTCCCTGAGGTTAGATTCACATTCCAAAGGTATATTCATTGTACAATGAGTAGACCAAGGATTGTGCTGTTGAACAAAATTTATTTGGGGTATTTACAAAGTACTTTTTTGGTTGACTTTCTATAAAAGTTGTCAGCAATTGTCTGTTTCCTATGGACTCCTGCCACTGTGTTTGGTTGGTCACCCTGAAGGGCCTCAGCCCAATCATCCTTATCCTCCTCATTATGGACATCTACTTGTCCATCCCAGGGGATATTGTGTCTGACGCACATGTTGTGCAAGATAGCACATACCAGTATGATCTTGCATACCAGCGAGGGAGCATACAGGAGGCTTCCTCCTGTCATGTCCAGGCACCTGAATTGGGATTTGAGAAGGTCAAAGCTCCTCTCCACCACATTGCTTGTTTTCCGGTGTGCTTCACTGTAGGCACGCTATTCATTGGTATTTGGATTTGCAAATGGGGTCATGACCCACGGCAGTATGCCATAACCCTGGTCAGCTGCAAAGATAAGAGGAAGAAATTTAGCGAAGAGTTGAGAGGGACCTGGAATATTTAATGTCAGTAGTTGGTTGCAGTTTGAGTGGTGACTCAGAAGTGTTTGTGGTGCTGTGTATGTTCCAGGTCCTATAATATGTTTCAATTTGACTGTGTCGATGTACATGTCATTCTTGGGTACTGACTCAAGGACCTGTAAATGACCATCTGGATTCCAAAACGTATGCTCATCATGTATGCAACAAGTTTTGTGTAGTGCATTTTAGTAGGACGGTCCTCATATTAGATGGAGGTTACCACCTTCTTGCAGCACAATGGTGTCAGATGTGTGGCCAGCATAATTGCCCTACAAAGCCCGCCTATTCCGTCGATGTAGGCGTGTGGCATTACACATGCAGTGCAACACTTAGTGGGCCTTAGTGGTAGATGATGGTTGTGTCAACCATCTTGGCCCTCATTACAAATCTGGTGGTCTCAAGAATGCCAGACCCACAGTGGGAGTAGGACCGCTGAGGTCATGGCAGAATGATCCCCACATTATGATCGTGGTGGACCCACCATGGTTAGACCACCAACAAACCCAGGTTGCCACCAGCCAGCTGCCTGGCAGCCCCAGCAGGCTTAATCTGCCAGGGCAGTGCTGCAAGCAGCGCAGCCCTCCGGTTTGGACTCCTAAATCTTCCAGCCTTTGCATGGCGGTTCCACCGCTATGCAAGGCTGGCGGAATGGATTGTCAGGTGCCCCCTGGAGGGCCCTGCACTGGCCATGCACTTGGCATGGGCAGTGCCATGGCCCACAAGGACAGATCTGTAGCACTTTCCAATGCACAAATTACATGCAGTAATAACCTCTACCAGTGCTGCTGCACCTGCCTCAATGCCACATTGCAGTCGGATCACTTACAAACCGGCTGTAATGTTTTGGCCCTCTTCCCAGCTGGGCCGGCGTACAAAAAATAATGTTTTCACCGACAGGCCCAGCAATGAACTCCTAATGGGGCCATCAGGGTTTAGACCACAATGGGGTCTAACTATGATGGACGTTTGCCAATCGGCCTCTGCCGTACATAAACTCATGATGAGTGTCCAGGTGTTGAAGGGTGTGTATCACATATTGGCATGATGATCACATTTGGTGCCAGTGTATGTCCTAGCTTCTTAGTAATTGGATTTTCAGCCAGACTTACTACACATGCACAGTGCAGACATAGGGAGGGGGCCCAGCTATATTTCTGAAAGGTCACATACTACAGTGCATATATGGCCATTCATGTCCTTCATACTCCTACAGGGGTCTACTATGGCATCCATGTACATTACAGTTCAGCAGTGAATCTGTGCCATGGTGTATTATTGTTAGTCTACAGCACAGGCATGATGGTGTCATGGGGCGCTAAGTGGGGCATGTGAGGTATCAGTTGAATAGTTGTGGCACCATTTCTCATGATTCTGCCCCATTGTCTACAATGACAGGTACATTAGTGCTCCTCTGTTGGCAATACAATGGCCCTCATTATGACCTTGGCGGGCGGTTTCAGCCGCCCGCCAAGATCTGACCGCCGGGCGGCCGCCAATGTGGCCGCACTCCCGCCGCGGTCATTTTGAGATCCCCGCTGGGCCGGCGGGGATCTGGCCGCAACAGAGGAGCTGGCTCCAAATGGAGCCGGCGGTGTTGCGGCCGTGCGACGGGTGCAGTTGCACCCGTCACACTTTTCACTGTCTGCTATGCAGATAGTGAATAGCTGAATGGGGCCCTGTCAGGGGGCCCTTGCACTGCCCATGCCAGTGGCATGGGCACTGCAGGGGCCCCCAGGGCCCCTGGCGACTCCCCATACTGCCAGCCTTTTCCTGGCAGTTCAAACCGCCAGGAAAAGGCTGGCGGTCGGGGATTATCACCACCAGGGCAAATGTGGCGGGAAACCGGCAATGCGAAGCGCCGCGGTCAAAATACCCAAGATTGCACTGCCAGCCTGTTGGCGGTGCAATCGCCAAAACAGCCCTGGCGGTCTTTGACCGACAGGGTTGTAATGACCCCCAATGTATTTAACAGATGTATGTGCAGCCTACAGGTACGTCATGCATGTGTATATGGGATGTAGTTGTAGTTGGCATCTATTAGGTGGCATTTAATGTAGATTGTGCCTGAGTCTTGAACACTATGAATGAGGTGGGGATGTGCATAGGTATGACTTTATTTACATGCTCAAGCCATAGGCCATTGACATGGTGGGGCTATTGTTGGTTGGTCTAATGTGTGTGAAGTATGCTCAGTAGTCAACCAAAAGTTTGTGGCTGTGTTAGGTACATGTGGGTGTCTGTGCTTGTGATGCCCAGTCATTGTGGTGTACTGTGGCATGTTTCATATGTGTTGTTGCCAGTACATCTGAGGTCCCATGCCCAAACGCCTTTGTTGTGGTGTATATGTTGTTTGTCATACAGGGTTGGTGTATTGTGTTTGTATTGATTGGTTGGTTAACTTACCCACAAGTAGGCCATTGCCATATTGTCCATCCTTGAACTGCTCATTCATGGTGCAGTGCCAGAATAAGTACCTGTATAGGTGTTTCGTAGCTGCAGGTGGCACTAGTTGTACACGGGTGCAGTATATTGCACCCAGCACAGGCGGAAACCTAGCAATTAGATAGAATCCTTGCTTGGTCTCCTGCTGCAGTTGCTGAGTGTTTGGGAAGCGGATGTGGTGGGGTGTGAGGCGGATGATGGCATCTAGGACCTTGGGCAGGTAAACAGATATTGATGGCTGGAAGACACCAGCCACGAGTGCCCCTGTTGCCTGAAATGATCAAAAAATCAGCATATGCAGAACAGTGAGGAGCTTTGTGATGCGTGGTATGTTGTAAGGAGTTTGCAGCCTTGCTGTAATGTCTGGTGCAATCTGGTTCAGCAGGCGTAGAATGGACTCCCACTTGAGATGGTAAATCCTGATAATGTCTTGCTCCCTGAGGCCAAGGAAGGTTGCCCTCTGCCGAAATATCTCTCCTGCCTTCTGTGTTGCCTTTGTGGGTGGCCTGGTGGTATTTGGGGTTGCTGTTGCGGAGGTGGAGTGAGCAGCTGTCATTGTGGACATCTGTGGTGTGTGCCTAGCTGGAGCAGTATGACTTCCATGTTGTCCTGGATGTAGCAAATCTTCCTTCTGTGACTTTTCCTTATATGCTGGTACATGTGCCTCATTTTAACGCCTGCTGAGACAAAGGCATTAAAATTTGAACCAAAACGAGGTTAACGTCATGTTTTGGGTCTGCCTTCTGCCCATGTGTGACGTACGGGGGATAAATATAGCGCTAGGGTCTTAGAGTAATTTTGGAAGGGAACACCTATCTTGTATCTCATTAACGCAAGGTGGTTTCACGCATCCAAAAAAAGGGCATTAACTCCAATATTTTGACGCTAGATGGGTCTAGCATCAAAATATAAATATGGAGTTAAGTTTGCACAAAAAAAATGACATATCAGCACAAACAGAGGTTAAATAGGGCCACAGTTCTTCCAGTATTTCTACTTCAGAATCACTGAACCTACATTTTATTTTCCTGCTAGCTTTATCTCTGTGATGTGGCTTCTGACTTTCTATTATGACAAGGTGTTAAGTGATGAATCTATGGTGCTCCTATTTTCACTACTGAATGTCATGATCCTTCAAATTGTACACTACCTACTTCTAATAATGTCATCACTGTCCACTACTGTAGCAGTCAAAATATTTGAATAATACAAATTCTAAAATAGCGATTCAGTATTTATGAATGCAAATTTTACTAAATCGCTATTCCAAACCATGAAACCTAGGATCACAAATGTATATTTGTTATTTATCACAATTATTGAATCAAAATCCTCATAAACCAAGCTCCTGATTTCCCCTGAATCACACATACATATATTTTTCGAAGAGGTGAAATCTGAGATTAGAACCAAGCACCAATACACCCAGAAAAGGTTGGTAGTATAAAAATGACATCATTCACTGACTCATGGATTGGTCTCCCGTGTCCATATCAGTGGCTTGACCACTAGAATTCACAGTCAGCACACATAAGGAGGTATAGATTTACTATTTTCAACTCCACATCTAACTACAATGATGATCTATTGGTAGTCAACATTGTAGGAACGATTTAAATGTAGGTCGATAAAAAAAAGACTTGATATTTTTGTAAGGAGCCACTTCCTTTTGGTGCTTTTGCAGTGCTAACACAAGTGCACATTGTTGCAAGACTAAATACTACTGGCCTGGAAAAAGAATTGTTTTTTAGAAACCTAGTAGTTTTTATAACCATTCAAAAAATGCACTTCAATCTTTAAATATGCATTGAGTGCCAGATGTAGCAAAGGGTTTTACCCATTCTGTGTCTATGGGAAAATGTGTTTGTACATATGGCCCTTAGTGTCTTGTGTTGTGCTACTCCAAATACACATTGTTGACTTTTGAGTTAAAAGTAGGTATACGACTTCTGATTCTAAAGATTTGTTTATAGATAGACTATCCCACTTGAAAAGTTGTTGTGAGGAAATTCACACTACTGTGCTTTGATTATAAAATGCACTAAAGGCATGCAATTGAGAGTAACTCAACATCAGAAACTGGTTTTAGTACTTAACAGTAGTGGAAATGACATGGTGTCTTTGGTCTCCACTCACTGGCTTGGAGTTCTATCTTTCTTTTATCTGTTTAACCCATTAATCTAAACAGTGATGGGATGAACCCTTTGGGGAAATGTGCTCCGTGATTTGAAGACAATCAGAGGTTTCCTTTCTGTGGCATGCTGAATATTTTCTGTAATCTAGAGTACCTTCCATTCATTTCTGGAAATGTCTGAGGCACCGCCTCACTCGTCATCACATATGACCAAGTGTATGCAACGCTTCCCCTGCAAGGGCATGGCATTTCACATTAGTATAGTGTGTATTGCTTTAATCAAAAAAGGGCTGGACTGTTCCCATTGGAGAACAGAGAAGCCTGATTTGCATGTGGCTAAGACCAAACTGAGGTGCATGGTGTACAAAATAAGGGTGGACTGGAATGCATCCTGTGAGTAATTACCAGCGGCTAAGAATTCAAGCATTTCATCCATCACATTTTATGTAAGTGTCTAAAAGCGCAAGTTAACTAATGTTTCAAAATTTGTAGTTTATCATGCCGCAACTCAAGCTTTTTAAAAAATATGTTCTCAAAGCTATGTGAAAATATCAATGGGAAATTGTTAGAAACATGTTTGACCTGATAGCCTTAGGGTGCTCATCCTCCAACTTTTTGCCTGCCTCTCTCCACTTTTCTGACACTTTTTTGCTGGGTTTAGGATTCTGCACACTTTACCACTGCTAACCAGTGCTAAAGTGCATATGCTCTCTCCCTACAAACATGGTAACATTGGTTCAAACCCAATTGTCATGCTTGATTTACTCGTATGTCCCTAGTAAAGTGCACTACATGTGCCCAGGGCCTGTAAATTGTATGGTACTAGAGGGCCTGCAGCATTGGTTGTCTCACCCACATAAGTAGCCCCTGAACCATGTCTCTGGCCGGCCATTGCAAGGCCTGTGTGTGCAGTTCACTGCCACTTCGACTTGGCATTTAAAAGAACTTGCCAAGCCCTAAACTCCCCTTTTTCTACATATAAGTCACCCCTAAGGTAGGCCCTAGGTAACCTTCAGGGCAGGGTGCCATGTAGTTAAAAGGCAGGACATGTACATGTGTGGTTTATATGTGCTGGTAGTGGAAAACTCCTAAATTGATTTTCCACTACTGTGAGGCCTGCTCCTTTCATAGTATAGCATTAGGGCTACCTTCATATACTGTTTGAGTGCTAGAATCTGACCAGAAAGGGGTAACCAGATCATATTTAATATGGCCAGAATGGTAATAGAAAATCCTGGTTATTGGTGAGGTTGGATTTTATAGTACTATTTTAGAAATGCCACTTTTAGAAAGTGAGCATTTCTCAATACTTACAATCCATCTGTGCCCTACAGCCTGTCTCCAATCCACATCCAGGCTGGGCTGCTAGACAGCTCACTTGTGCATTTCACCCAGGCAACCACAAACACAGGATACTCAGTCACACCTGCACTAATCTGCGTACTGAATGGGCCTTCCTGGGCTGGGAGGGTGGATGGCCTGACACTTACATTTCAAAGGCTAGAGGCCTTCCCACACACAGTGTACTGCCAAACCCCCTACTGGGACCCTGACCGACAGACCTGTACTGAAAGGGGACCTTGTGCACTTCAAAACCACTGTTTGAAACCTCCCCCAATTCAAAGGCATTTTGGGGTATATAAACCGGGTCCCTGACCCCATCAAATCGGACACTTCTGGACCTGAACTTGCAACCTGTCAAGAGAGTCACTGCCTGGCTGATGTAAGGGCTCTTGTGGACTGCTTTGCTAAGAAGGACTGTTGCCCTGCTGTTGCCCTGCTGCCCTGCTGCCCTCTGACTTTGCTGAGAAGTGCTCTCCAGTGGCTTGGATTGAGCTTGCCTCCTGTTTTCTGAAGTCTCAGGGCCAAAAAGACTTCAACTATTCTAGAAACTCTTTGTGTGCCGAAAATTGATGCACAGCCTGCCAGAAATGACACACAGCCAAGGTGCAACTGAGAAATCGCCACGCAGCCAAACCGGAATGACGCAACCCTACTTCCTGAGAGAAGAATCGATGCAGCACCTGCCTTTGCGGCTGGAAATTCGACTCACAACTCTACCGGATTGACATACAGCTGAACCGGAACAACGTTGCCCGACTTCCAGAGTGAAAAACCGACTCAGTGCCTGCCGTGCAACAGAGAATTTGACGCATCGGCATACCGGATCAACACAACACCTTTGACTTAGTCCTGCATGGCCAGGATTTTCAAGCATTGTCCCTGGGTGTCAAAAAGATCCCTGCATGGCAGTGAGGAACCAAGACTTCCCCTTGCAGCGTGGAGAGAAATGAAGCATCGCCTGTGCCAAGACGGAAAATCCGACGCACACACTATTTTTCTACGCATCTCTTCCTCTGCGGTCTCTGTGCATGTTATTTTTGACGCAAACCAAGTGCTTTGTGAAACCAAGAGACAACTGTTGATTTCTAAGATTTAAGAATCTTTTTAAACTTGCAAACGTGATATCTCAACTTGTGCTTATTGAACCTTAATCATTTTTTACCTTAATTTAACCAGATAAACAACATTTATTTTTCTAAACCTGTATGGTTTTTTTTGTGGTGTTTTCACTGTGTTACTGAATGATTTATTGCACAAATACTTTACGCATTGGATTCTAAGTTAAGCCTCAATGCTCAGTGCCAAGCTACCAGAGGGTGGGCACAGGATAATTTAGATTGTATGTGACTTACCCTGACTAAGATTGTGGTCCTTATTTGGACAAAGGAAAATACCTCTGCCAACTAGGGACCCCATTTCTAACATTGTTGGCAGCAGTGGGATAGGACTTGTGTTTGTGCAGTGACATACAATAGCTATGTGCACACTACCTACCCACAGTTAAAGGTCAATTAGATTTTTTTCTGTAATATTTTGCTGCTTGACATTTTAATCTAATCCTAAACAACATGTCTCTGGCTGGGTCTCAAGGAGGAGCTGGAGAGTTTGACCTAGCAGAGCTGGAGACATACACTGTCAGCCAGCTGAAAGGGTTCTGCAAGGGGATGGGAATACCTACCAGCGGTGCCTCCAGGAATGAGGAGTGCCAAAAGGCTCTTAGGGCATGGGCAGAAGCCCGTTCAGAAGAGGATGTTGAGGTGGAGGGGTCAGAGGGTGGGTCCCCAGAGGATTCGCCAATAGCAGTAGGGGGTGACACCCCTGGATGTGTGCCCCCTGCTAAACCAGGGAGCAGTGTCTCAAGTCACAGCCTTACCACAGAGGAAAGGAGGGAGGAAAGAGAGTTTCAGCTGCAATTGGCAAGGTTAAACATGGAGGTATAGGAGAGGAAGGCTGAGAGGGCCTTGGCAGAAAAGAAACTACTTCTGGCTCATGAACTGAGTCTAAGAGCTAGACCTCAAGTCTAAGCAGTCTGAGTGTGGCAGTGACGGTGGCAGCATACATACGGGACCTGCTGGAGACAAAAAGGTTTGTATACCCAGAGGTGTGGTGCCAAGTTATATGGTGGGAGATGACATTGACAAATGGTTTGATGTCTATGAAGTTGCACTAAGGGCTTATGGGGTTCTTGAAGAGCAATGGCGGGCAGGCTTGTGGAAACATGTACCAGCTATTGGGAGGAACACATTCCTCACATTAGAGAGGAAGGACCAGAACACATACCCACTCATGGAAGCCGTTTTAATTGCCAAGTTTGGACTGACCCCTGAAATATATCACCAGAAATTCAGGGACAGTACCAAACTCTCCACACAAACTTGGGTAGACTTTTATGATGTTTCTAGCAAGGCACTGAATGGATGGGTGCGGGCAGTAAAGTTGATGGTTGTACGGGTTTATATGATTTGATCTTAAGAGAGCATATGCTCAGTATTTGCTTAATAGAGTTGCACCAGCACCTGATTGACAGTAAGCTGACTGATCACAGGAAGTTTGCTCAGGAGGCAGACCTCTGGGCTAGCATCAGAGTGTCCAAAAAGGTATCTGGGGGAACACCCACAAAGGTGGTCAGGGTTCCCATCAGAAGAAAGAGGGGGGACAAAAACATACAAATAAGGAGTTCTCAAAAGGCCCCCAATATATTACCCAAAGGGATATCGGCAACCAACCCCGACCTGATTCTAAAAAGAAGCCAGGTTTCTTTGATCATAAGAAAGGGAGGTTTGTACCCCAATAAAGAGAGTGCACTAAGCATGATCACTCTAAGGGAGACTCCACTGGGGGGCAGACACCTGGGTTGGCTAGTGTAGCACTCAGGGAAGAGGTAGTCCCAGATAGCTTTTGGGAACCGATAAGGGTAACCCTAGTGTCCCTGGGGGATGCAGAGATGCTGCAAAAGCCTACATGCCTGCCAATTCTTCCAAGTATAGGCAGTGGGTCACCATGAATGGGCAACGGGTTGAGGGTCTGCGTGACACAGGAGCCAGCATGACTACTGTCAGGGGTCAGCTAGTGTCAGCAGAGCAGGTCCTCCCAAATACATTCCACCAAGTCACAGTTGCTGATAATCGCAAGAGCCACCTACCATTAGCTCTGGTTCCCTTTGAGGAGGGAGTCTCTGGTGCTCTAAAAGTAACTGTGAGTCCTGCCATGCCTGTATATTGTCTGTGAGGCAACGACCTTGAGCACACTACTTGGAAGGAAGTAGAGCTAAGGTCTCACTTGGAAATGTTGGGTTTGCCTGAGTGGGCCTGCATGACCACAAGGTCCATGGCTGCCTGGGAGGGGAGTCAAGGGCGTCTGGAGCCTTGAAGAATGGCCCAGACAGCTGCCAAGGAGAGGTGCAAAGGGTGCGGGAAACCGGTCCCAGATGTTTCCGTTGTAGTTGACGGGGCTCCTGAGGAGGAGGCCCCTGAGCCAACCAGGGAGGACATTGCTGCCCTAGGTGACCTGCCTGAACTTGCTAGCTGGCAAGTTGAAATGTTAATTTTCATGTATGGATGCATGATAATTATTATTATTCAAAACCTATTTTTTGCTAATTCCTAAAAAGATGATTGAATCGCTAGAGATCCTCATCCTGCTGTCATTATTTTAAAAAATCATGACCTATGTTAGCTAGCTGTCCTGATTGCTTAAAGCTCAGCTGAGTCACATTTGAATGCTTAGATTTCACAGAGGGACACCTTCCCTTCCCCTTTGACACCGCTTTCCGGACATAAGACTGAGTCTGTCACCTCACAGATGAGGTTCAACATCTGGCTCAGTTTCTGGATTCTCTTTCTGACTAATCATTTTAGGAGTTCCCAGAGGTAAGGAGGAACATATCAACTCTTTTCTAAATACAAAGTGTAACTCTTTGGCCACACATTGAAACTCAGAGGTGGAGGTACAGTTTAGAAGTTATATTACAAATTCAAAGCCAGACTTATGTAAGTTAGTCTCAGAAACACACTATACAAGTACTGAAATACCAAAGATTAATTAAAGGGTCTAATCAAATTAAATGTACCAGCATAAAACATATCAATATTTCAGTAGCAGCAATGCAAAAGATAGAAACAGCACTTGATGTTCAGAATCCAAATTGGGATTGTCCTGCCTATCCATTTGAAAGCAATTTTAATTAAACTAAGGGAAAACCTAAACATTTTCCAGAAATGTAGGGAGTAGAGATAATCAAAAGTGTCAGCATAACAAAACATCAGTAGAAGTTCTGCAAGTGAGTTGTGTGTTGTGTGGAGCCACTTCAGTCAAAGTAAAGTTGAGAAATCTCTATCCCTCGAAGTCTCTATGGATCTGCTTTAGTCAAAGGGCAAAAAGGGTCGGTCTCATTTAACTAAACACCACTTTAGACCCTGCAGAACTTTCAAGAGTTCGTGTCATTATCGTCTGTAGTTTTCCATCTTCCGTACACAGTTTAAAATGTGCAAATCCCATTACGCTTTCATCTCACAAATCAAGCACCAGGACTACTTTGGATACCTCATCTGTCCTGGAGCTTGGCAGAGAATTCTTCTCCATGTTCTCTACTTAGCGCTTCTCCTCCTTGCCAACATACCCTCCCATACCCCTGTATCTCGAAATACACAACAGGCCCTCCATTAACTGCACACTTGTGCAGAAACACCTGCAAAAAAAGAAAATGCAGTGCGAGCAAAACTCCACGTTGAAGCTTAAACATAGTAAAACATTTCAGGTCTTAACTCAGGGCAATTCAACATAGAATTCAATGCACATTTGAATTTAAAGTTATAAATGCATTCCTCTTCATAAGTACAATAAATTATGAATGATTGTAATATTGCAGCTTTTAACTGTGATACCATAATCCCAACGCATTGCATATAAATGCACTTGTTTATTTCTAGTAGTTAAATGTAATTATAGAAAAATGTATATACTATTTCTACTTTTCCTCTTATAAGTGCACCTTGGAAAAATGACTTTTTTATGCACCATGCTAACATGAATACATTAGAACACACTAAATAAATGGCGTTATATATGTTGTTGATTATATTTTCATGTCACTTCTGGAAGGCATAATGGCAAAGTCAAATTATGCTCTTTCGCATGTAAGCAAATGCTGGTTCATGTAATAAAATGGCAAGCGAAGGGAAAGGTCAAAGGGTTGCATTTATAAGGCTATGTATTTTCTGTTCCAGACATCACCCTTTAGTCATGGATAGGGCTGTCACCTGTTTCCATGTGAGCAGGCATATCAAGGGTTCCTTGGCATCCTACCCTCCCTTATGAAAGTCTTCCATTCCAGCTGCTTTACACATTCACTCCCATAGCATGAGTCTGAAATTCAACTCTACAGATGAATATTCAAAATAATCTAAAAGTAAGTCCATACCTCTGTGGTACATGTTTAGTATGAAGTGAGAAATGTCTTACTGCATTTACATGGTGAAAATATTTAACTGCCTGTTCTTCAACCTTTAAGATGTCAGTTCATGACTCCGGCCCATATTTGCTGCCAAGTGACCCAGACGCCGCTGAGTGGCGTGGAGCCGTGTAAAGGGAAATGTCAATCAACTTTACTGGGGGCACCGATTTCTCTTGCAGAAATATGGCCCTTGTGCAGTCCCGAAGCCAGTTTGTACCGTGAAGGGTCTATGCACGTGTTTTTCTTTAATTCAAGGTGTGTCCATCTGCACTTAACAGTAGAAATCCACCATTGAATTGATGAAAAGCCTGATCAGCTAAAGTCGTGTGATTTGGCGATGCATCAAAACCTAACGCCAAGTAAAATAAGGCTTAAACGTGAGAAGTGTTTGTTTGTGTAGGATGTATACGCAGTACAAGCGGGCTTTACACAAAAAGACGCATCTAATGCCATTGCCATTCCACAGGAGCAAATTCTACTTGCAACGTCGTTGTTGTGCCTTTGTAACATGATGCAAGCCTGTGCTGTGCTCTAATCAGCCTTTCTTGTGTAAATGCCGCTGACAACACTAAGCAGTTTTCCACAGTTTGTGCAATGCAAAACTGCTTATTGTTTCAGGCAGCAGTACTTTGACATAAAGGTTGTACATTTCTGGCCAATTTTTGATTAACTTGGAGATGAACAGGCTACGAATTTTGATGGGATTTGGTTAGTAACAAATCCGGATTTCTGTTCAGTGTCCGTAAATGGACTGTATACTTGCAGAGGCTCACACCTTGTGTGCTATTACTAATGAAATAAAGTACATTCACTAATGTTTCCTATTATCAGCCAGAACAGTAATGGAGCTAGATTACTGTTGTATAAACAATGAATTTTGGGTCGAGATTTATAAAGGATATTTGCAGCCTTAAGTCCAATGCAGCACAAATTTACATACATTGCAATTGCAAACTCTCAGGTCCTCATTCACGTGGCTAGTGGCGCAGGGCGGCACCTCACATGCCTTGCCGCGCTGCCCTGCACCACCGGGAAAGGGCAGAAATGCACTGTATCTACAAGATACAGCATATTTCTGTAATCTCCCCTTGTGTTGGCTGACAAATTGCTGCTTAGCACCACTGCAGACACACTTGCACCATAGTGCATGGATGCCTGTGTTGCACGGATGATTGTTGATGTGCAAGAAGGAACACCTTCCTGCACAAAACAATCACAAGAGGTGTTTTCCTCTTTCTATGTAAGCTGCAGAATATCTTTATTTCTCCCCGTTGCATTATTCTTACACCCCTCTTGAGGTGTCATAGAAATCTGATGCATTCCCAGACTTGAAAATCTGGGAATGCCTGAGATTCCTTACGGTTCCATTGGTGTTGTGTGGGAACACCCCAAGAGACACCCAAGGAATGCCCCTTTCACAAAGTGTTATGTGTGAAAGGGGTCCATATTTACACAGCCATGAAAAGCCACACAAGGTGGCTTTGAATGGCCTTGTAAATATGGGCTGGCACACTGCGCCACCTGCCGCTAGGGCCTCCTAAATGAGGATCTCAATTTTCAGTGTTCCAAGGTGGGTTTGCGTGCTAAAATGTCTTTGCAAGGTGCAATGTGATACTTTGCTACACCTTATTAATCACAAGACAAATGCAGTGCTACAGTGGTGTGGTATAAGTGTGTTCCCCCTCTTGCGACTGCCAAGTATCAGCGATTAGCAACTGGGATGATGGAGGAAAAGTGCTGAAGCATTAATAGGAGTCAGTGGCTGTTGCTAAACATTCACACAGTGAAAGCTGTAGGTGAGAGACAGTTTCCACTGTGTGAATGGCACATGCAGTCATATCAGAGAGTAGTCAGTGATTTGATAGACCTCTCTATGTCCATCCCGCTGATATTCCTTTTACATTGTGTCATACTTTATAGTGAGAATCCTATTTTTAGAAATTAGTTCTTTGGTTGGCAGTCAGGTTACCCCCTGTCCAAGCAAGGACCCTCACTCTAGTCAGGGCTCAGGAGAAACACACCTGGTTAACCCCTACTCACCCTCTTGGTAGCTTGGCATGAGCAGGCAGGCTTAACTCAGAAACAATATGTAACATACTTGTACCAACATACACAGTAATACAGTGAAAACACTACAAAATGGACACCACACAGGTTTAGAAAAGTAATTAATATTTATCTAAATCAAACAAGACCAAAACGACAAAAAATCCAACATACTCAAGATAAAGTAGGATTTTTTAAAAAGAATAAGAGTCTTATGCCATAGAAAACAATAGAAATGTTGATTTTCACAAAGTACATGGTTAGCGGCAAAAATAAAGCCGCACAGGCCAGCGTGTGTCTGAAAATGCAGCGATGCATCGATTCCATCCTCGCAAGGGAGGCCGTGCGTTGTTTCTTCTCCAGTCGGTTCGGTGATGCATTATTTTTTCACCCACGCAAGAAGGCGCTGCGTCGATTTCCAGACGGGGCACCTCGAATCCACGCAGACACCAAAGGACGATGTGTAGAAAATCTGGTCATACAGTGTTATAAAACCACGCTGCAAGGGTTTTACGTCGTTATCAGCAGCCACAAATGGGTGTTGTGCGTCATTTCTTCAGCCGCGATGCATTGATCTCCCAACCGCTATGCAGGTGGAGCGTCGATTTTAGCCTGGAAGCAGGAGGCATGTTGGTTATCAGCCTTGTTGCTGATGGTGCATCAAAGATTTCCTTGCACAGCCTTCTGTGCGTGGATTTTCAGCTCTTCTTCTGCAAACATCACCTTTCAAGGGCCCAGGGATTGGATAGGGCACCACTTTGCAGGGAAGGAGTTTTAGCAGAGAGTCCAGGTGCTGCAGAGGAAGTATTTGATGGCCCTGAGTCTTCAAAACAGGAGGCAAGCTCAGTTCAAGCCCTTGGAGATTCTCCACAAGCAACAATATACCACAAAATCCAGTCTTTGTCCCCTTTCACAGGCAGAAGCAGCAATTGCAGGATAGCTCAACAAAGCACAGTCACAGACAGGGGCAGCACTTCTCCTCAGCTCTTCAGCTCTTCTCCTCGGCAGAGGTTCCTCTTGGTTCCAGAAGTGATCTAATTTTCAGGGGTTTTGTGTCTAATACTTATACCCCTTTCTGCCTTTGATGTAGGCATACTTCAAAGGAAAGTAACTGTTGTTCACAAGATCCTGTCTTTCCCAGGCCAGGCCCCAGACACACACCAGAGGGTTGGGGACTGCATTGTGAGAGGGCAGGCAAAGCCCATTCAGGTGTAAGTTACCACTCCTCCCTCCACTCTAGCACAGATGACTCATCAGGATCTGCAGGCTATGCCCCAGCTCCCTTTGTCTCACTGGCTAGAGGGGATTCACAAACAGCCCAACTGTCAAACTGACCCAGACAGAGAATCCACAAACAGGCAGAGTCACAGAATAGT
The DNA here is from genome assembly GCF_031143425.1 of Pleurodeles waltl. NCBI lineage: Eukaryota > Metazoa > Chordata > Amphibia > Caudata > Salamandridae > Pleurodeles > Pleurodeles waltl. The sequence continues at coordinate 547,743,576 of NC_090449.1, forward strand.
TTAAGCAAGAAAATGCCTACTTTCTAAAAGTAGCATTTTCAAACTAACAATCTAAAAATCCTCTTCACTAGAAGATGTATTGTTAAATTGTGCGTTCAGAGAACCCAAACTCCATATTTCTATCTACACTCAAAGGGAACCAGCACTTTAATAATATTTAAAGGCCGCCCCCATGTTAACCTGGGAAAGAGATAAGCCTTGCAACAGTGAAGACTGAATTTAGTAGTATTTCACTGTTAGGACATGTAACACACATCAGTACATGTCCAACCTTTAACATACACTTGCCCGTGCCCTTGGGGCTACCTAAGGCCTACCTTAGGGGTGTCTTACATGTAAGAAAAGGGATGTTTAGGCCTGGCAAGTGGGTACACTTGCCAAATTGAATTGGCAGTGTAAAACTGCACACACAGACACTGCAGTGGCAGGTCTGAGCCATGTTTACAGGGCTACTAATTTAGGTGGCACAACCAGTGTTGCAGGCCCACTAGTAGCATTTGATTGCCCTCTACTTGGGACTTACTAGTATGTCAAATATGTCAATCATGGATAGCCAACTACACATACATTTTACACAGCAGCACTTGCACTTTAGCACTGGTTAGCAATGGTAAAGTGCCCAGAGTATCAAAAACAGCAAAAGCACACATCAACAATCTGGGAACCAGCAGTAAAAAAGTTAGGGGAGACCACACCAAGGATGCCAAGTCTAACACCTATCAATATAATATAAAATAGACGGACACAATCAATGAGACATCCTGCTGAAAAACACATTTTTTCCATGTGCTAGCATAGTATCGATGTTCCATCAATGTGGCATGGCTTCAATGTTACACTGCTTTGAGGTGTGAGGTTAAATAGTTGGTTGGGTGTGCTGTCAATTAACGAGGGGGACAATTACCCTCAAAGTGTTGTTACAATATGGATAGATGCAAAACTAACAATGTACGGCTTTGGGGAACTGACCTCATAACCTGATAAGAAAAAAAAGTCACGTTTTTTTTTTCTGTCCATTCCATTCTGCTCTTCACAATGCCCATATAGAAATAATTAGATATCCAGTAATGTGGCAAAAAAATTGCCTGAAGCTCAGGGCTTAAAACTGATGGTAGGATTCGGTGTTAGGAAAGGCAAGAAAGTTGCTGGCAAGATGTTACATACCTCAGGTAGTGCAGGAATAAGGGCTAACTGTTAGATTGAGATTGACAACGATCACTCTGCTTATGCATACCTTATGTGAGAAGTGCTGCTCGGGGTTCTGCTCAGGTAGGGAGAGTTCCTGCTTGGTATGGTGGTGAGGAGAAGCCATCTCTTTCTCTTTTTCTGTAATTAGAATTATGGTGTTTCTCTGCACTGCTATACACATGCCTGAATTAGCACGTAGGACATAGATTGCGTGTTTCATGGCCTTGATGGGAGGTACCAGACAGATTGTTGGTTCTTTGTAGGTGAGTGCTGCAGAGCTAGAACAGTGGCTACCTTTGCACTGTACCATTCAGTACTGGAGGTGAAGAGTGTATTTCCTGAATTCAAACCAATCTAAGAAGAAAGCCTCTTAAATAGTCTTTTTTTAAGAAAACCTCTTCATCATGGATGTTACTTGTCCCTTCCTCTTCTTGATTTCTGTTTCCTGTTTCGACCATACAAGTCAGAACTGAGAATTACTGCAATTGTATTGTCATTCTTTGCACAAATCAGTCCTATACATATAATTATATTTGTGTGAAAGATAAAGTGGCTAACAGAGGCCATCACCCTTCCATGGGGCAAGTTAAACCAAAGCCTAAGGATTCTTACTTGCACCCGGTACTTGACACAAGGACAAGGGAAAGTGGAATCCCAGAGAAACAACAAGAGCATAATTCACCATATGTCAGAGGAATCTTGAACGTTCACAGAACATTGGCAGAGTTCTGCATGATCAGCTGTGTCAGTGCAATGTTTGTGACATAAGTATGCAGCAAAATAAGTTTGGTCAGGATGCATGGCCACTGGAAAAGCAAATTACAGAAAGATGCAGCAAAATAAGTTTGGTCACGGTGCATGGCTATTGGAAAAGCATATCTTAAGATTACTTCTGGGACTCTCCTTATTAAGCTGCAGTCTTCAGCCTTTTCTAGGTAGTTGGGCTTTGATGTTGCCTGCTGAATTGTCAAGGTCATGGGTACTCCCTTATCACAGTTTAGAGACTCATGAAACTCAGCTGATGCTTTTCAAGCCTTCCTCCAAAACCTACTGGACTCCTCGTCGCAAATGGTCTCCACTACATGTAAGGCTAAGTTAATCATGTTGCTAGCATGATCTTGGATGCAGGATCAGTAGTGAGGTTATCCTCCTGAATGACAATGACTTCTGGAGCAGTGAAGGTTATATGGTGGAAAAATGTATCTCTGACATTCAGATTACATTCTGGCGCAGCATCTCCATCATTGGGTAGCTCCTTTCTGATATATTTGCAAGTTTGAGCTGCCTTGTAATTAACATTGAGTAGCATTTCCTTTGTAGCTGCTTCAGATCTTTCAAATTAATTTTGTGAAGTGCACAGTTGGAAAGTTAATGATCCTTACAGAGCGGCCCATGTTTTTAAGTTCACATCCTCATTCTGTAGAATTCTGCGTACTCTATGAAAATTTTGCAAAATCTCATCCCATAAATTCAACATAAAAACAAATTCTAGCTCTTGTACCATATTTTCAATATTATTTGCTTCTCTTCTAGTGTCTCCCTTTTGTAAGTGGTCTTTAGCTATACATTCTAATGCTCCTAAAATATTAAGGAATTATTTCAAAATTGTTGCTGTTGCTATCACATGTGCCTCCTATCTGGTATAAGCGAGGGATTTTTAGACACTTTCATTTCCTAAACAACCTTTAGCAATTTTCCACTGGCTGGTTGAGGCTGAAAAAGGTATAGAGCAACTGCACAGAAGAGAAAAAAATATTCACCTCTTGACAGCAGTCAACAGCACTTCAGCTTACCAGATTTAGTGAATGGGCTGCACAGGGCACATATATAGCAACATTTTAGTTTTTTACAATTTTTTCTGCATCAATTTATAACGCCCAGACATGTTAGCAGCATTGTCGTAAGATTGACCCATACATTTTGAAAAGTTTAGCTTCATGTAGGTATTGTAACAACTGATTTGCCATTTCCTCACCGGTATGGCTTTTCATTTCCAGGAAGGTTAAAAAGCTTTCAGTAGGCTGTCTATCTTTTAAGTACCTAAGTACAACACTTTACTGATCGATATGTGTTAGATCAGGTGTTGAATCAACTGGCAAACTGAAATAACCAGAAGATTTTACTTCATCAACAATGAGGTGCACCATTGTTTTTCACCATATGATCCATGGTAAATACGGCAATTAACAATTTCTGTGGTGCCCCACTTCCCTTTATGACCTAAGCACATGCTTATTTTGCTTAATGGTTAATACAGCCTTGAGTTAGACATAGCTACATTCAGTTGCAGAGAGTCAATGATAGGTTTACTCCTGATTCCAGCTCAACAGAGAATTTGCATCTTGCGCATCACCACCAGTTTAAACAGCATTCCCAGCACAAATTGTAAGACCTCAAGAGAATGAATGGCTTAACTTCCATTCTCAGCTGCAGTACCAGAGATGCATTATGTGTGGCAGCTGCAGCAGCTCCAGGGCCAGTTGGAATGGAAGAGGGAAGCGCAAGTTTATTTGGAATTTCTTACGTGGATGTCCATTGCAGCTGACCATTTTTTCAAGGATATGAGAGGAGCAAAACAGGGTGATCTGTGCTTTCAACATGAGGTTCTTGGTTCAGTTCCTTAAAGCTTCAATGGTGATGTAGTATTTCATCTGGAACTAGGAAGGGCCAGATTCTCCACTTACAGAAAGAGAGCAAGCAACCACCGCACATTCAATTGTCAGATATGGCATGGCCGCCTTACAGACGGAGGATTCTACATGGCATTAACTGCCACACAGAGAGACTGCAATTCACAGTTGTATCTTTGTTGGCTTTGCTGGTCAGGGAAACAGACCAAGTGTGCCTTTTCTTGCAAGGACAAAGCTGTACTTGAGCCACAAGGGGAAACTGGAAGATTGAGAAAAGTTATGCCCTCTAAGCAAGCTTCGGTCAGGTGAGCTGATTATGGGTCAAATAATGGCTCTATGAAGGGCTTCTATCCTAAAAACTATGAGGAATAAGCGAAGAGCCAGGACCCAGTCAAACACCACCTGAGATGGTGTCCCAAAGGCATTGTTAGCTAGACAAATGGTTCCCCAAAGATGCACTGTATTTAGCCATAAAGAAATATGAACCACTGAAATGACTGAAGCAATAATGTTCTCCATGAACTCTCGTAAGCTGAAAATACAAAATGGTTCCTACCCCTTGAAGGAGGTGAGCAACTAAAAGAGCAGAATTTCAGTAAATGGAGGCATGCCATCACATAGTACAAGACGTTCATTGAAAATGTAGTCGCAGTGAATGCTACGTCAAATGTTTTTTATTACTGTTGAGGTTGGCCCAATGTAGAGTTGTGCACATTACTTCCAGTCTGCAGAATGCCATAAAATATACAAGTGCTCTGGCTGCTCCTATAAGCATGGAAAGGTAGCAAGGATCCACTTTGAGTGAACATTAGTTTGTAATTTGCACTCTATATACTGCACATATTAAATGTGAGTTGAACATAGGTGGCTTTGAATGTATCTAAACATTGCCACTGGAAAATTACCAATTGGCTGTACAGTTATGACACTACCTCCTGAAAAACTATATACTGCTTGGTATCTGCCAGCCACACCTGCACTTACTAATTCCCCAAAATCTGTGCTCCGTGCAAACAATAGGAGGAAACCAGCACAATTCTTTTTAAAGTTCTTATTTCTAGAACTAGACTAAGGGGGTCATTCCGACCTCGTCGGTAAAAGGCGCTTACCGCCGGTCAGAAGACCGCCATAACACCGCCGCGGTAAACCGCCACGGTCATTCTGACCCGCAACTGGCAAACCGCCAAAAACCCGACACCAACAAAAATCCGCCACACCAAAGGTCAGCGGGAAACTGGCGATGACCAAACCTCCACCGTCACGCCAACAGAAATACGCCCATACCATTCCGACCCACAAATCCCCGCAGCGGTCTTTCAACCACGGTATTCCATTGGCGGTACACACCGCCGCGCTCAAAATACACACTCCTTTACAAAACACTACCACATTGGACAAATCAAATTATACACACCTGAGACACATACACACACCACTCCCACACACCCAATTAAATATAAAACACACACCCACATCACCCACAAACCCTTACGACCACAATTGCGACAGAAGGACAGAGAGAGACAGCACAGCATGGAGTAGACCATCACACAGAGGCAAATCACAACATCACCCACACAATTTCCACGCACAAAACACCATACACCACCACACTCACCCCACTCTACAACACATACACCACCCCTCACCTCATCCACACCACCCCATGGCACCCCAAAGACACCCCAGGTTCTCTGACGCAGAACTCAGGGTCATGGTTGAGGAAATAGTTTGTGTAGAGCCCCAGCTCTTGGGGGCACAGGTGCAGCACACCACCATTGCCAGGAAGATGGAGCTATGGGGCAGAATAGTGGACAGGGTCAATGCTGTGGGACAGCATCCACGCAATCGGGACGACATCAGGAAGCGGTGGAACAACCTACGGGGGAAGGTGCGTTCCATGGTATCAAGGCACAACATCGCGATACAGCGGACTGGCGGCAGACCCCCACCTACTCCCCCAGAATTCACAGCATGGGAGGAGGAAGTCTTGCACATCCTGCATCCTGAGGGCCTCGCAGGAGTAGGCGGAGGAATGGACTCTGGTAAGGCAAATCTCCACTACTTTATTCCCCCCACCCCACCTGCATGCCAAATCATACCCCCACCCTCACCCCCACCCCCATCACACCAACTCCTTGCAAATGCCTCAGCATCACATCCCACCCATCCCAATACCTAGCCCTGCATGCGTCCCCAAAGCATGGACACCCATCACCAAAGCATGCCCACTGCACACACCCATCACCCCCACAAGCCACCTTCACAAAAGCCCCCACAAGGGAATGCCAGCACTGGGGTACACAGCCACCCACCCATTACACGAAATGCCACACACAGAAGCAATACCCATACTCTTATACCCCTGCAGGACCCGAACGCCACCACACCGCCATGGAGGGTCCAGAGATGTCCATCCCACCCCCAGAAGAGGTCCCCAGTGACGACAGCAGCTCTGTCTCCCTGGACCCAGATGACCATCCCGGCCCATCGGGGACCTCGGGACAGTCGGTTCCCCACAGACAGCCACAGGCTACACCTGACCTAACCCCCTCTGGGAACACCAGAACAGCTCCCACCCAGCGGGCCCATGCCTCTGTCTCCAGGACACGTCAATCAGCGGTGTGTCCACAACTACAGGGCACCCAGGTTGACCCACCACCCCAACAACAACAGGGACCTGGGGGCAGTGGTAGTGGGCACACCGTCCAGGGGACAGAGGCCCAGGGAAACAGGGGAACTGGGAGGGCTGCTGTGCGACAGGGGGGGGACAGGCCCAGGGAACCGACTCTCCAAGAGGCCCTCTCCTCCATCATGGGAGCATACCACCACTCCCAGGAGACGATGGCTACGGTACTGGCCAGGTTCCAGGAGATCCAGGTACTGCAGGAGGAACAGTTCATGGGGTTCAGAGAGGAACTGAGGAACATTAGTTCCGCAATGGGGACCATCGTCGTGGCCCTTAACCAGATAGTCACCACATTGCGGGACCATGTGGCACCACAAAGGGCCCCTGTCACTAGCCTTGACCAGGAACAGCCTACCACCTCCGCCGGCGCTAGTGGACAGGAGGCCCCCACACAACGACAGGCCACCAGAACCCCACCTCCTGCAGAAGAAGAACCACCCCGCAAGCGGAACCTGAGATCTCACAAGAAGACAGAGTAGGATGCCAAGACCCCCGCCAGCAAACGATACCCCCTGATGTCATCCCACTGTCCCACATTGTCACCCTGTCCAACCTTGAACTGCCCCTGCTCCATCCTTCCACAGGCATATGGACAATGCACCTGTGAGACTGAGAACTGGACTCTGCCATGGACATTACTCCACCATCACCCACCACCGTTTTACAATCATGTTCCTAAATGTAGCACTTTAATTAAATCACTTATTGCACTTAAAAAATCTGGAGTCTGCTTGTATTTTGAACAAATGTATTAGACATAACGGTGCAAAAATGTTCAGTTACATTGTGATGACAACAAACCACTGTCATACAGCTGTAGTCCATGGGGCCCACAGCTCTGAAAACGGAAGGGAAAGTCACAACTCAGTTAACAGGAACTGGGGGGAACTCAGACAGTAGAGAGGCAGGTGACTTTAAGTAAATGTAAACTGGCGTGGTTGATTCGTACCTGTGTGCTACTGAAAATACTGTTGTATCACTGTGTCCCTGTTGTCTGTGTCGTCCCCGTCGTCTTCCTCCTCTTCACTCTCCACAGGCTCCACAGCTGCTACAACACCACCATCTGGACCATCCTCCTGCAGGAAAGGCACCTGGCGTCGCAAAGCCAGGTTGTGAAGCATACAGCAGGCCACGATGATATGGCACACCTTCTTTGGTGAGTACATTAGGGATCCACCTGTCATATGCAGGCACCTAAACCTGGCCTTCAGGAGGCCGAAGGTTCTTTCTATAATCCTCCTAGTTTGCCCATGGGCCTCATTGTAGCGTTCCTCTGCCCTTGTCCTGGGATTCCTCACTGGGGTAAGTAGCCACGACAGGTTGGGGTAACCAGAGTCACCTATTAGCCACACACGGTGTCTCTGTAGCTGTTCCATCACATAAGGGATGCTGCTATTTCGCATGATGTACGCGTCATGCACTGACCCAGGGAACTTGGCATTTACATGGGAGATGTACTGGTCAGCCAAACAGACCACCTGGACATTCATTGAATGATAACTTTTTCTGTTCCTGTACACCTGCTCACTTCCACTGGGGGGAACCAAAGCCACATGGGTCCCATCAATGGCACCAATGATGTTGGGGATATGTCCAAGGGCATAGAAATCACCCTTCACTGTAGCCAAATCGCCCACCTCAGGGAAAACAATGTAGCTCCGCATGTATTTCATCAGGGCAGACAACACTCTGGACAAAACCTTAGAAAACATAGGCTGAGACATCCCAGATGATATGGCCACTGTTGTTTGGAATGATCCACTTGCCAAAAAATGGAGTACTGACAGAACCTGCACCAGAGGGGGAATCCCTGTGGGTTGGCGAATGGGGGACATCAGGTCTGGCTCCAGCTGGGCACACAGTTCCTGTATAGTGGCTCGGTCAAGTCTGTATGTCAGTATGACATGTCTTTCTTCCATTGTCGACAGGTCCACCAGCGGTCTGTACACAGGAGGATTCCTCCATCTCCTCGCAAGTCCCAGCGGACGGTGCCTAGGAAGGACAACATGGAGCACAGAGTCAAGCAACCCACAGGTACGTAACCACAGCTTGCACAGTACACGATTCGCTATGCATTGAATGGCTTGTATGAGTGGCAATGCAAGGCCTAGGCCTGTGTGACGCAGTAGAAATTAAGCCATGTGGGCCCTTGAAATGGCGGATGCCTGACCTGTGAAGTGTGACAATGGGATGTGAGGTCAATGCGCTGGCGTGGCACACCGTGGCGGTAGGCGGTCGAAGACCGCGGCGCAAAGCAGCATTGGTTAACATTGAACCCTATGGGTCTCAGGAGCCAATGACGATGTGCGCCGGCGGTCGCGGTACGCACCGCCGCGGTACGCACCGCGGCGGGCGTGACCGCCATTTTCTAACTGCTTAATCACTCGAGACCTGATCATCCACAGGAGAGGACCTATACTGCAAGTGCTGCTGTGACCTCGGTCTGGAAGATACAATGGCTGCTGCGACTGGGGAAAGTACCCCTGCCTTCACTTCTGAGGAATTGGAGAAACTTGTTGATGGGGTCCTCCCCCAGTATGCGCTACTCTACGGTCCTCCAGACCAACAGGTGAGTACACAGGGAGCACGTAGTATGGGCTATGCCTGTGTTGAGTGGGGTGGATGTAAGATGGTGGGGAGGGGAGCGAATGAGGAGTGCAACGCACGACAGATGAGAGCATGTGCCACATGGCAAGGTTGGGGAGGGGGGGCCACTCACATCGACCAAGCAGAAAAGTGATGATATTTCTTTTTCCACCCTGTACATGTCACATAGGTGAGCGCCCATCAGAAGATCAACATTTGGCGTGCCATCGCCAAGGACGTCCGGGCCCTGGGGGGGCCACAACAGACGGGGCACCCACTGCCGCAAGAGGTGGGAGGACATCCGCCGCGGGAGCAGAAAGACCGCCGAGGCTCTGCTGGGGATGGCCTCCCAACCTAGGAGGGGTGCCACACGGCAATTGACCCCCCTGATGTCCCGGATCCTTGCGGTGGCCTACCCCGATTTGGATGGGCGCGTGAGGACATCACAGCAGACACAAGGGGGTGAGTATCAGCACATTCTGCTATATTAGTGCACAATGGAGGTGTCTGGGTGGGGGAGGAGGGCTGTGGCTATCTCTAGGCCAGGGCGGTTTCTGTAGGCTAGGCCCCTCCGTTTGGCATGGCCCTGTGCCCCCGCCCCCCACCCCCCACCTCTGTAGGGTGCTAAGTACAGCTATCCATGGTCCGGGCTCACCTATGTGTGCATTTGTCGTCCATAGACTTGTAGGCCAAGTCACAATAATTGAGTAGTGTACCCCGAGTGCGTGGCGTAGTGCAGGGGGCTTCTGTGTCTGTCCTCTCCGCCAACGGTGCCGCCAATGCATGCACTCAACATGTCTTTCTTTCTTCTCCCCCGCCTTTTTTTTGGTTTTCCTGTTCATGTGTGCATTAGCATCATCAGGCGGAGGAGAAGTGGCATCGGCGCACGAGGGAGCTGCATCTCACATGGCCCCGGAGGGCCATGCAACCGACTCCGAGTACACCAGTGAGACGGAGGGCGAGTGGAGCTCCACAACGGGGACCCGTGGAGACGTCAGCGACACCGACACGTCCCGGGAGGGAGCTCCCTTGTGGTGGCAGCAAAATCCGTGCCCACCGCAACAACAGGTACAGCCGCCACCCAGCGCACCAGCTCCGCCCTCCCAGCAGCCCCTCAGCTTTCGCCCCGTGCCCGCTCGGCCAGGAAGCCGGGCATCTCCTTTGCCCCTGGCACCTCAGGTCCTGCCCCAGTTACCCCTGCTGCCCTCAGTGCGGAGATCATTGACCTCCTCCAGACGCTCATTTTTGGGCAGTCTACCCTTTTGAATGCCATCCAGGGGGTAGAAAGGGAGGTGCATCGAAGCAATGCATACCTGGAGGGCATTCATTCGGGTCAGGCTGCCCATCAGCGATCGTTCAATGCTCTGGCCTCAGCACTGACGGCAGCAATTGTCCCTGTTTCTAGCCTCCCCCCTCCAACTTCCTCAACCCAGTTCCACTCCCCTGTTCCTCTGCCTATCCCAGACACACCTACAGACCAGCCTGCACACACCTCAACACCCAAGGGCAGCTCATCCAGACATAAGCACCACAGATCACACAAGCATTCACCCAAGCAACATCCACATGCAGACATGCCAACAGCCACTGCCTCCTCTGTGTCCCCCTCCTCCTCGTCTCCCTCCTCCCTCCCTGTGACGTCTCCACTCACACCTGCATGCACACCACCATCAGCCAGTACGTCCATCACCACCACACCCACCAGAACAGTCCGCACACGTGCAGTCACCACCCCCACTGCCATTTACACGTCCCCTGTGTCCTCTCCCAGTGTGTCTGTCAGCCCCTCTTCCAAACCACACAAACGCAGGCAGCCACCCACCCAACAGCCATCCACCTCACGACAGCCTCCAGCACAAGCACCTGCGCCCAAAGACACCAGACTTCAATCTCCTACAACCACATCCTCTTCCTCCACTCCCATACCCACTACAACTACCCGTCCCTGTCTTCCTAAATTGATTTTCCTTTCCAACCTTGACCTCTTTCCAACAACTGACCCACCCCCTCCATCTCATAAGACTCCAATCAGCACCTCAGCCACCACAAGCCCTGCACCTACTAGGACTATCGTTCAGGGCTATTGGAGTCCACCAGCTCCTAGGGCAGGGACATCGGCCAGCAGCAAGGGGACAGCCAGCCCACCCCCTGGGAAAAAAAACAAAAAAGGGAAGGGCCGGCGCAACAGGCCTGAGACGGCTGCCCCCAAGGACACCACCCTTGCACCGTCACCTGGCCCATCCACAAAGGGAGGCAAGGGCCCCAGAGTTTCTGCCAAGGAGGGCAAGGGCAGCAGGGCGGACAAGTCCGGCAGCAGGCGAGCTGCCCAGGAGGGCCCCACCAGCCCCATTTGGGGTGTGACGGAGGACACCCACGGGCCCAGGACTCCAGCACAGGAGGGCTCCGCAAGCGAAAGGTCGGATGGCGACTGAGCGGGAATTATTGGCCAGATCTGGTTCCCTAGGAACACAAGACAAGCACCGCTGAACAGGGCCCTGCCGTGAGGAGCACCGCTGAACAGGGCCCCGCCGTGAGGAGCACCGCTGAACAGGGCCCCGCCGTGAGGAGCACCGCTGAACAGGGCCCCGCCGTGACAAGCACCACTGAACAGGGCCCCGCCATGAGAGGCACTGCTGAACAGGGCCCCGCCGAGACAAGCACCGCTGAACAGGGCCCCGCCGAGACAAGCACCGCTGAACAGGGCCCCGCCGTGAGGAGCACCGCTGAACAGGGCCCCGCCGTGACAAGCACCGCTGAACTGGGCCCCGCCGTGACAAGCACCGCTGAACAGGGCCCGCCGTGAGAGGCACCGCTGAACAGGGCCCGCCGTGAGAGGCACCGCTGAACAGGGCCCCGCCGTGAGAGGCACCGCTGAACAGGGCCCCGCCGTGACAAGCACCGCTCCGCTTGGCCCTTCATCTCAAGCACCGCTCCGCTGGGCCCTTCATCTCAAGCACCGCTCCACTGGGCACCGCCGTCTCTGCACCGCTCCTCTTGGCCCTTCATCTCAAGCACCGCTCCGCTGGGCCCTTCATCTCAAGCACCGCTCCGCTGGGCCCTTTATCTCAAGCACCGCTCCGCTGGGCCCTTCATGTCAACCACCTCTCCGCTGGGCCCTTCATCTCAAGCACCGCTCCGCTGGGCACCGCCGTCTCTGCACCGCTCCGCTGGGCCCTTCATCTCAAGCACCGCTCCGCTGGGCACCGCCGTCTCTGCACTGCTCCGCTTGGCCCTTCATCTCAAGCACCGCTCCGCTGGGCCCTTCATCTCAAGCACCGCTCCGCTGGGCACCGCCGTCTCTGCACCGCTCCGCTGGGCCCTTCATCTCAAGCACCGCTCCGCTGGGCACCGCCGTCTCTGCACCGCTCCGCTTGGCCCTTCATCTAAAGCACCGCTCTGCTGGGCCCTTCTTCTCAAGCACCGCTCCGCTGGGCCCTTCATCTCAAGCACCGCTCCGCTGGGCCCTTCATCTCAAGCACCGCTCCGCTGGGCACCGCCGTCTCTGCACTGCTCCGCTGGGCCCTTCATCTCAAGCACCGCTCCGCTGGGCCCTTCATCTCAAGCACCACTCCGCTGGGCCCTTCATCTCAAGCACCGCTCCGCTGGGCCCTTCATCTCAAGCACCGCTCCGCTGGGCACCGCCGTCTCTGCACCGCTCCGCTGGGCCCTTCATCTCCAGCACCGCTCCACTGGGCACCGCCGTCTCTGCACCGCTCCGCTGGGCCCTTCATCTCACGCACCGCTGGCCCATTGGCAGGGCCGGATCTGTGTCGGGCAGGGCTTCACGAAGCACTCTGGCCAACATGCCTCCTCCATAACCAGTGGAGTCTGTAATCCACCTGATGGACTGTGGCTTTGCACTCCCCCGGATGGTACAATGGGCAATCCACCCACTGTAGAGACTTGAGAGACTGTGGCTTTGCACTCCCCAGGATGGTACAGTGGGCATGGAGGCCCCTCGTGGATCTGGCGTCGTGGACTCATGTGGCTGAGGTGCCCCCCCTTCCCTTCCCCCTGAGGTGCCTGTGTTTTTATTATCTGATGCCCCAGCAGTGTTCTCTCCAATGGAATCGGGTCTCGTGTGTGGGCTTTGCCCATGTGTTTATGCACATTGGCCCACGAACAATGGAATGTAGCCAATATGTGCCGGACTTTTGGACTATGTATATATTGTTCATGTTGTAATATATTTATTTGATAAATTTCATATTTCACTTAGGTTCAAATATGCTTTAATATACTTCAATTTTAATGAACATTTTATTTTGTCTTTGCATTATTCCGGGGGGTTTGGGGGTGTCACTCTGACTTGTTGCTCTGCATTGGTGTATAAGGATTGGGGGTGAGGGTGGGGGTGGGTGTTTCGCATGTGTGTGTGCCCGTAACCTTTTCTCCTCCCCCCTCCCCTGTGTCGTAGGTGCAGTACTCACCGTTGTCTTCTGCGCCGGAGTTCGTGCTCCTGGTAGAGGAGCAGGAAGACAATGGCTGGTAGGATGTTTAATTCGGGTTCCATGCTGTCCAGATTCCTCGTGGAGTGTGTATAGGTGAGCGTTTTCCCGTTCGTAGTCTGTTTCCGCCGTGTTTTTATCGGCGGGGCGCCCGCCCCGGAGAAGGTGGCGGATTGGTGGGTCGTGATAGTGTGGGCGGTACATTGTCTGCCGCCTGTCTGTTGGCGGTGGCCGCCGCGCTGTTTGTTTGTCCCGCCGTGACGGTCGGAGTGTTAAAGTGGCGGCCTGTGTTGGCGGTTCCCGCCAGGGTCAGAATTCCATTTTTATTACCCCCTGCCTGTTGGCGGGTTGGCCGCCGCTTTAACACCGACCGCCAGGGTCGGAATGACCCCCTAAATCCATCTGCTACAGAAATGGCTAACACCACCATTTTCACCGGCACGTTTATCAAATAAGGGCCAGGTCACAGGAAAAGGCCAGTGTAAGAGCTAATTCAGGGCTTCATCTGTGCTGCAGTTTTGGGCTAACTGGTGTCTTGTGGTTAAAGTGCTGCATCAGTGCCATATTTCCACCTTAGAAAGTGGTAAATGGATGTTTGTTACTGGACTTTTAACAGAATGTGCGCTTTTTGGTTAAAAATGTCGCAATATTGGTTTACATCTCTAAAGTAACTAAAGAATACAACACCAAAATCAGGGAACAACATTATTCAATGTAATAATGCAGCAGCCAAACACAACAGTACAAAAAACGCAACATAACCACACAAATATACAGGAACATAAAACAACACATCCCAAAAAACAATACATACTTTGCATTGGCATATTGTTTTGTTCCCTTTTTAGTGCACTGTTTTGTGATGTGTTGCATTTTTGTTGTGTTATAGTTGCAGTATTATGTTGTCAATTTGGGTTGTTGTGCTATATTATTTTTAGTGTGTTTGTAGTGTTGTTCTGGTGTTACTTTCCCTCAACTGCAGTCTATCTGCTTCACTCCGAACAAATATTATTGTTACACATTACCAGTTCCACAAATTTGTTTTCAAAATTAGGTAGTAAAATGTGTTTCCACCAAGCATTGCCTTGTTTAACACCAATGACACGTAATAGCATAGGTCACAAATGTTTTGTCATCCAGGCCAGAATTTCTTACTCATTATAGTGAGCTTTGGAAGAAGATGTCCCATTAACCTATATTACAGCACTCTAGTCTAGTCATTCTGGACTGAAGCTCGACTGACACTTCTCGTATAACACACATTTTTTTGGTTGATAATAAACTCTTCAACTCTTGTTTATTTTCTGTGCGATGTGAATTCAATGTGTACAATGCCTAACTACGATTACCACATCAATCCTTAGCGCAAATTGTTGGCGAATGATACAGATGAAAACAAATATTGACATATTTGGCCAAGTATAACCGTGTTTTTGCTCTTTTCAAGAAAGTACTTCCTGCGTTTGTACTTGTAAAGGTATATTTATTTTTCGTCAGTGAGCGACGTGCAACTTGAGGCACTATAAACAAAGCATCATCTCCCTTGTACATTTATGTCTTGATTTGTTGTTGGTGAGAAGAGAATGTGTTTACTTATTGGATAATTGTTGTTGAAAATGGGAGAAAATGCTTTCTAGTCTTAGAGCCTGTGAACCAGGGGCCAGATGTATGAAAAAAGCCATTTGTGATTCGGAAATAGCGATTTTTAAGAAATCGCTATTTCTGAGTCGCAAAATGCTATGTAACAAATTTGCCAGTCGTAAATAGCGATTTCTTAAAAATCGCTAATGCAATTTGCGAGGTCCAAATACTGAATCGCAAAAATATTTGCGATTCGGTTTTTGAAAATCGCAAATTGCGAAAATGGTCACCTGGCACAGCCTGATGACATCACAAGCAGGAAGTGAGTCAGCCCATGCTGTTTCCAGGTACCAAGCCCACAGGAGCAGTCAGGGAGTCACAGACTAGCCCCAGGGAGCAAGTTTGTGAGCAAGCCAGGACCTGACATCAACATGGCCAATGCTGTTAATGGGAAGGAGAAGAGAGAGAGGAAGAGGAAGCTGAAATTCAGTGAGCAAGAATTGGAGGTGCTCACTGAGGATGTTGTCAGAGCCAAGACCGGCTTTTCCAGGTACCAGAGAGTGACAAGCGAAAACATTGGGCTGACATCCAGACCAAAATCTGCGCAGTGGGGGTTGCGCAGCACTCAGTGGAAGAGATATGCAAGAGGTGATACGACCTGCGTTCCCGTGCCAAGGAGAGGGTGGCCAGCAGGCTAAAGGAGGCAAGGAGCACAGGAGGCGGACCATCCACCCAGACATCCTCCACCCCCATGGAAGACCTGGTAAAGTCCACACGGCTTCCAGAAGCTGTCAGTGGGGTCACTGACATTGACACTTCCGGCACACCCAGCACCAGTAAAGGTAAGTCCAAAAATGATATGTAACCCTATATGTGCATGTACAAATGCCCCTTAGGAAATAGCAAGTAGTGCAAAGCATTGTGATAAGTAGTCCATTCCACATCTTATATGCGGCACAACAATGCCTTATGGTAGTGGTAGTACACAACCCAGAGCTGTAAATAGCACACAGAATGCAATTAAGTAGAGCGATACCCAGAAGAACAAAACACCCAGTTCATAGTGATACGATGTAAGTGCACATTTATTACCATTGTGCCACATTTGGTGATACATACATAAATGACATGCCGCACATTGTCATTGCAGATGGCTCAGGCCCAGCAGCAGCAAAATGTGCCAATGTGGGGGATGCAGAAACACAGCCTCTGTCCGACTCCAACACCAGCGAGTCATTGTGTATAGCACCAATCAAACGCAGGGCAAGGGTGTTACCTCTTTACATTTCAAACCTGGACTCCACCAAAATGCCGGATGAAGGCCACACACCACCTCCAGAAGCTAAATCCACAGGAAGGCAGCAGTCCCTGCCCCAGCGTCACTCTACTCCCTGCAGAAGGCCTCACGATGCAGGCACACAGCACACAGATGGAGGTGAGGGCTCATCATTCTTTGTGGCCTTGAAGCGTCCATGCTCAAAGTGCAGCGCCTGCAAAATAAAAACATGAGAGCAATGCACAGGCAGATGCAGTCACACAATGCCAATATGGGGGGGCTGCACAAGCAGTTGGAGTATCTGAATGCTAACATCTGCAAGCTGCATGAGGGACAGCAAACAACTGCGGAGAACACCATGGAACTGACAAATGCCATTAAGGAACTCTGTACTGAGATCAGGCATGAGCGAGTTAGCCACAGCAGGGTTGAAAGACAATTCATGGGAATGTTCGATGGCTTTTGCAGATCTGTAAATCATCCTGCTACATCTACTGCCCGGATATCACAGCGTGCTGTGGCCGCACAGGTGGAGGCAGCACATAGCAGTCGGGATGTTGCCCAGGGAGTGGTGCAAATTACGAACGTTCTGGATGCAATGCTGACAGCACGCAGTGCTACACCCAGCGAACTGGGAGTTGGGGATACTGAGGAGTCATCTAGCCTCAGCAGTCTTGCAGTGCCCATGACGCCTTTGCCTGCCCTCTGCTGCACTGGCCCTGTCTTCTGGCTGTAGGGGTGGTATGGGATCATCATCCTCATCTGAGTCTGGCTCCGATATTTCCACAGGTATGCCCCTGCTGGTAGCTATATTGTGCAAAATCGCACATGTGGCCACTATTCTACAGGTTGTGTCCGGGCTGTACTGTAGTGCCCCTCCACTTTTGTGGATGCATTGGAAGCGACTCTTCAGCAGCCCAAAGGTGCGCTCCACCACATTGCGGGTTGCCTTGTGTGCTGAATTGTATCTCCGCTCTGCTGGTGTTGCAGGATTTAGGTAGGGCGTCATCATGTAGGTGCGCACTGCGTAGGCACTGTCTCCTGTAAGGAACAGAGGGTATAATGAGTAGCTGTGCCATCTGACGTCACACTGCCATCAATGCACCATTGTAAAGAGGGAAATTACCTGGTAGATATCCTTCCCCAAATTCCCCAGCTAGCAGCCTTGTGTGAATCCCGCTGTGGCGAAAGATGTACGAATCATGTGTGCTCCCTGGGTACCTGGCAACGAGATCAGTTATGATGTAGGAGGCATTGCATATCACCTGTATGTTCATGAAAGTTGGTATATTTACGGTTGCGGTACACATACTCTGTGGCCGATGGTGGACAGATTGCTACATTGTCCCATCTATGGCACCTGGAATGTGGGGCAACTGTGCTATCTGGTAGAAATCTATTTTTTTGTCTGCTGTATTTCTTGTGGGGCGTGGGGGAATCTGATGTACTTGTGTATCCTGCTCAGCATGGCATTTGGAAATGCGTTGAAAAATCTAGAGAGGGCACTCTGCTGCTATGACCCCTTGATAGCTCCCTGAGGCAAGTAGGTGCAGGGAGCCTAATACCTGCACATGGGTGGGTATGCTATTGGTCCTGTGTGTTGTGCGCTGCAGTATGGGTTGTAGCTCAGCTATCAGGTCAAGTATCATGGCTGAGCTCAACCTGTACTTCTCAAATATTTCCTCCTCAGTCTGGTCAAAAAGGGTAATGCGCTCCTGTCTCCTCCCCCCTCTCCTCAAACCTGCCAAGATCCTCATTCTCCTCGCCATGACGTAGAGTGCAGCCATTGTGGAAAAGAGGCTGAGGCATTCTGGGCCTCTTTATATAGGTTGCACCTGGTTACCAGCTGGTTTCAATCCGTGGTAATTTGCATGTGCAAAAAGCCATTCTGCAAAAATTCGCAATTTGCGTGTTTTTGATGCATCGAATTGCGACATGGTTTTACGTGTCGCAATTTGCGACGAGAAATACCGAATCTGTATTTGTGAGTCACTATTGAGACTCGCAATTTGCGATACGCAAATAGTGATTCGGTATTTCATGTCGCAAAATGCGATACGAACATTGCGACACGCAAAACCATGTTGCTTCGCAAAAAAAAGCAATTTATGCAAATCCTTGTTTTTGGCCTGCGAATGCCTTTCATACATTGCAAAGCACGTTTTTGCATTCGCAAACGGCTGATTTCTGCGAATCGCACCGTTTGCGAAAGCAAAAACTTTTGATACATCTGGCCCCAGGTTCCTAATCTTACCTTAGTCACTTAAACAAAAAATCTTGTGATTGTCGTCAAATCACTAAGGGCCAGATGTAGCAAAGTGTTTGCGCCTCGCAAACGGCGAAAATCGCCGTTTGCGAGGCGCAAAAGCCACTTTGCTATTCAGAAATGCATTTTGCGAGTCGGCTCCGACTCGCAAAATGCATTTCCGACTCGCAAATAGGAAGGGGTGTTCCCTTCCTATTTGCGACTCGCAGTGGGATGCAATTCCATTTGCGACCGCGTACACGGTCGCAAATGGAGTCGCAGTTACCATCCACTTCAAGTGGATGGTAACCCACTCGCAAATTGGAAGGGGTCCCCATGGGACCCCTTCCACTTTGTGACTGGACCCAAAAACATTTTTTCAGGGCAGGGAGTGGTCCAAGGGACCACTCCCTGCCCTGAAAAAATACCGAAACTAAAGGTTTCATTTTTTTTTTAAGTGCAGCTCGTTTTCCTTTAAGGAAAACGGGCTACACTTAAAAAAAAAAAACTGCTTTATTTAAAAAGCAGTCACGAACATGGAGGTCTGCTGACGTCAGCAGGCCTCCATGTTAGCGAGTGCCTATACTCGCAATGGGGCCGCAATTTGCGACCCACCTCATGAATATTCATGAGGTGGGTCATTGCGAGTCGCAGTCGGTGTCTGAGACACCGTACTGCATAGCAATTTGCGACTTGCAAATTGCGAGTCGCAGGGACTCGCAAATTGCAAGTCGCAAATTGCCAAGTTGCTACATCTGGCCCCTAATCTTCAACACACACAAAATGCTTAATACAAATGTTTAGAATAAATTCCAATCTCCTCCCAGCTCTCAAATGATGTACAGTGTTCCGGTTAACCTCGGATGGGTTTGTGCTTTCTGAAAAATATCAGTTCATACACACATACCTCAGATTATTATGCTTTGGTACATTATTATTTTTTTAAATCTCTTTTAAGTATATGTATTAGTAGTAGTAGTAATAATAATTTCTATTCGGTTAGAAAAATTACACTAAAGGGTACACATAATCCATAAAATTGATAAAAACGTATACAAACATATGTACATTTAAACAACAATTAAAGTATATGTATTAAGTGCAGAGTTATTTCAAAAGATAATGTAGATCACATATTGAACAGAAAGAGCCCAATTAGAAGAATGTACAATTACAAACAGAAGAAAAGTGGAAAATGAGTGGAGGAGATTTAACCTAGGAGACTGACTGATAACGAGTGTCTCTGGGCGTCTCGTTGGCAAAGATAAACAGGATCTTTTTAAGAGGTGTATGATGATGAGCAAGTCATGCCTGAAGAAAATAGCAATGGAGATGTTACATATTTTGTGTGTGGGGGTCCAAAAATACCTGATTCATGCTTTGTGATTCTTAGTATTTGGGGTGCACAGGTAAAGTCTTTTATATTTCTATGGCATGCCACTTTCACCTCCTTCTCAAACGACTCAAACAAAGGAGACTGCTATATTTTAGCAGTATTGGTGCACTGATTATTTTAATGTGTATGTAAAAAAAATGGACAGAATGTCATAAAGATACTTTTCAAATGTGATGCAATTCTGTTTAGTTATGGATCATTGCCATTATTTTGACAATAATTTGGAATTCATTCCTCCGAAAAATATTACTGAAGGATAGAATTAAGAAAAAGACAAAAGATGAGGTGGGGCATTGAAAAACTGCATGTTAGAAATGGGGTTTCATGTTGGGGAGTGTATGCACCTACAGAACCCATCACTCTAGTCAGGGCAAGTCAGTTACACACACAGCTTCCACTGCCTAGGGCACTGGCCTGAACTCAGGCCAGGGCTGTAGGCAGTAAAAGAAAGCTGCTGTTTCATGCACCTTGTGCACCGACCTGTCCTGTGAGCAGTGCACATGGGACAGTCCGGTGCACAATAGGCCTGAAACAGCAGATTTCAATCTCTACAGCCCTCTCCTGAATTTGCCCGATCTCGGAAGCGCTAGGCAGGCTCGACCCTGCTTATCACATCTGAGATCGGTTACATTCGGGAGAGAATGCCACTCCGCAGCACACAGAACTCTGCCTCTGCAGAATTTCACAGAGTTTTTTGTCAACTCCGTGGAATTCTGCAGGGTGGAACTCCATCACCTCTGCCCAGGCCTACTCCAAAAGTGAAAAACAGCCAACTCACCTAAAAAAAACATGACTACCAACTTAATCACTACACATACATGCATTACACGTTCCTAATAGATAGAATTAAATAAAAGGTTACTTACTAACGAGCTCCACATCCTCCTCTGTGTTCTTCTGCAGTCCGATGCACTAAGGATGATTCCCTAACCAATCCAGACACTGCTCTCATGCTGCTAACCAGCATGAGAGAAGCAGCTGGATTGGATGGAGCGGGATTGCTGAATGCATCTTCAAGCCCTGGAGGCCTGTGCTTGTTCTCCACCCAGCTGTTTAAGACAGATGAGTGGATACATTCAAAGTGTGCAGTCACTTTGGCCAGCACAAGACAGACTGACAAAGTGACATGTGCAGTTTGGAGCATACAGTCAAGCCACTGCCCCAGTCCTCTGCTGCCAATTGGCAGTAGAGGACACACCACTATTTCTTCTTGCTCGGGAGCAGGTGGGAGGCTGCGGCGCTCCATGCTGGAAAGAAATGGCAATGAAATAATTTCATTGACATTTTATTTTTCATGTTTAGCGTGGCTCAAAGCGGATGGGGGGGGGATGCACTCCCACACTAATGAAGAAACTGTCACTGCTCACTTGATAACATTATGAGTACACCACAAAAAAGACTTCACACAAGGTTTTATAAAAATATATCTTATATTGTACATAACTGAGACCAAAGCAATGTAAATCAAATACCATGCATACTATGATAGAATCATAATTATTGTGCATTCAGTGCATCAGCTTAGACAGTATTCACTATCCTAGATCATGCAAGATAAAAGCAACATGTGTCATAATGGTCGTGCAGGTAATACCACAGCCAAGCACATTAATAACAGTCAGAAACCATGGATCCAGGGAAACCTGCACTTCTATTAGCAGAATTAAGGTAATCTCTTTGGCCTAGCTGGAACAAATGTACTTATTATAACAAGAAAGGGCACAAGAGCACCTCTGTGCCCACTACCTATAATGCAGCAATTTCAGGGAGCCCCCCGAAGGGAAGCCCATCAGGCAATGCAGTTCTTGGAGGTTTCACCCACAGAAGGTGGAAACAACTGTGCCACCAAACCACAGAGGGTGTGAAGCCCTCCAGGGCCACTCTGACACACTCTCTATGTGAACTACCAAGTAGTGTGAGAAATAGTTCAGCTGTTGAAGGGGAATGGAATGACTTTCCTTGTTCCCCGTCGGTCCACTCTTCCACTATACCTCCTGTAGGAACTCCGCAAGTCAACAGAGACTCCTAGGAGTGGTGCTGCCTATGTGTCGGTAGGTATCGGAACGAAGGCTTGTGTCAGTATACCTAGGCTTTCCTGGGGGCGGGTCAACACAGCTCTGAAGTCACCTAGAGTCTCCTTGTTGCTTTAACAATGCATCAAGTGAACATCAGCTGGCCGATTCAGACTGCACTACCTGTGCGGCATGAAGGGGGAAACAAAAGCAATCCTCAGCATGGAGGTGCCGGTGTCAAACCCAGGTCTTCTCCCCCGCACATGGGGCAGGCCAAAGTCCCTCTTTGGTGTTTCGGCGTCAAGTGCACACTCTAGGACCCCTAGTCCAGATAATATCACCAGCGCTTTGCCATGTGGTGGTTTGGAATTCCTTAGGTGAAGAGTAGCTAATTAAGTCTCCTCATGTAGCCAACTACTGCTGGACTCCCAAGAGGTAGAGTCCCATGAGAGAGGGTCTTAGGGGCAATCTTTTTAGGCTCTGACATTGCAAAGATTGGGGGCAAGATAACAAGCCCTTTTAGAGGACTGGGGCACACAATGAGCAGCAGGCAGGCAGGCCAGCACATCAGGCAAGTTGCAAAGTGGCAGTCCATTCTACAGCCCAGCAATCAGTATGCCACATACCCAAACAACAAAGCAGGTAGTCCAAATGGTGGTTCCTCCTGCCAGCATAGCACTCCTCCTGGCAATGTGCAGATGTAGAGTCAGCAGCATCTGCTTGCAATTCCCATGCAGTGTCTAAAATTATGGGATCATAGCCCCTGTACTTATACTCAAAATTGGCTTTGATCTAGGAGTTACTTCAAATGAACCCTTTCAAGTGCACAACAAACCCTTTCAACCCAGCACTGGCTCCAGACATCAGAAGGGGGGTAAATCAGCCCTTAGTTTGAGGGCAGGACACAACCTACACAAATGCAAAGTGTGAACCACTCTCCCTCTCCCAGCCCACGAAGACCATCAGTATACATATGAATGCAGATGTATCCTCTGTTCTACCCAGCACTCCCTGTGTTGTGGATTTATCATTACCATTCTAAACATACCAAACATGACAAAGCTACTCCTTCCTGATCAAGAATTACCACTTGAAAGTGTATAAGGACATTTCTACTACTAACCTATGACATTAGCAGCAGTGACGAAATAGGCTGTTTGTCACTACCGGGAAATGCAAAACATAACTGTACATGTCCTGCCTTTTACTTATACAGCATCCCGCCCATCTGGATTCCCAGGGCCTACTTTAGGGGTGTCCTTTTTATTTTAAAAAGGGGAGTTCAAGGCTTGGCAAGTAGTTTTAAATAGCATGATGAAGTGGCAGTAAACTCTGCACACAGGCACTGCAGAGGCATGCCTGAGAAAGGTTTTAAAAGCTACTTCTGAGGGTGGCACAATCGGTGCTGCAGGCTCACTAGTAGAATTTAATTTACAGGCCCTGTGTATATGGTATACCACTTTATAAAGGACTTACAAATAAATCAAATATGCCAAATAGGTGTATACCAATTATACAAGGAAAGAGCACATGCTCCTTAGCACTGATTATCAGTGTAAAGTGCCCAAAGTCTTAAAGTCAGAAAAACAGATAGAGGAAGGCAAAAGAGTTTCGGGGCTACCCAAAAAAAAAGCGAGGTCCAACACTGCAGAGCAAAGGGGGGGGGCAAGGGTAGGTAAGCATGAGCAGGGTAAAGCTACATCATTCAAAACTCTATACCAAGAGCTATAAAACTCAATAAAGTAAAGCAAAACCATCAAACATTCAGGTGTCAGTTTCAATTCAATAGGAAGCAAAACTCAGGCCACCTAATGAATCAAAATCCACAACCCATGTATACGCAGAGGCTTTCGTATTTGCATCCCATTTTTAGTCCTGGTTTGACACTACAGTTGTAGTAGACCGTATGTGACTGCCTGAAAAAAGGCTTTAAGAAGTGTTAGAAATTGGGTCTTGAGTTGGCAGAAGTATGCATCTGTCCAAGTAGGGACCACAATCCTAGTCAGGGTAAGCCACAACACATCGTAAATTATCCCGTGTCCACCTTCCGGTAGTTTGGCACAGAGCAGGGAGTCTTAACTTAGAACATAGGGGGTCATTCTGACCCTGGCGGTCACCGACCGCCAGGGCCAACGACCGCGGAAGCACCACCAACAGGCTGGCGGTGCTTCCATGGGCATTCTGACCGTGGCGGTACAGCCGCGGTCAGAAACGGGAAACCGGCGGTGTCCCGCCGGTTTCCCGCTGCCCCAGGGAATCCTCCACGGCGGCGCTGCAAGCAGCGCCGCCATGGGGATTCCGACCGCCATCCTGTTCCTGGCGGCGACAGGATGGCGGTAATGGGTGTCGTGGGGCCCCTGGGGGCTGCTGCAGTGCCCATGCCAATGGCATGGGCACTGCAGGGGCCCCCTAACAGGGCCCCACATTGATTTTCAGTGTCTGCCAAGCAGACACTGAAAATCGCGACGGGTGCCACTGCACCCGTCGCACGCCTTCAACTCCGCCGGCTCCATTCGGAGCCGGCTTCCTCGTTGAAGGCGCTTTCCCGCTGGGCCGGCGGGCGGCCTTCTGGCGGTCGCCCGCCAGCCCAGCGGGAAAGCCAGAATGGCCGGTTATGCACAAGTCAAGATATCACTTTTTAAAGGTTTATATCGGTCTTAACCATAAGAATTAGTGGTTGTATCTTTTTAACATACAGTGCCTGGGATGCGTCAAAAATAATGATGCAGAGGGCCACCGAGGAGGTGATGCATTGGAAAATAAAGTGATGCATTGATTTTTCCAGCGCGGCAGAGGTGATGCGTTGATTCTTTCCTCATGGGCAAGATGCAAGATATTTTGACACCTAGGGATGATGCATGGAAAATCCAAAAGGTGCTGGAAGGATGAAACAGGTGCTGCATCAATTGGGTAGGCGACGTGGTGACTTTTCCACCCTGAGACAGGAGCTGAGTCAAATTTTGCTGGCATTGCATCCATTTTCAATGCAGTAGATTTACTCTCTGGTGAAGTCTTTGACGGCCCTGAGACTTCTTGACAGGAGCAAGCTCAGTCCAGTCCTTTGGAGATCACTTGTGGGGGAAGGCAGAGTCCTTCCAATAGAGTCACGGAGCAGCAGGCACAGAGCAAAAAGCTGGAGAGCAGTCCTTCCAGAAAAGCAGTCCAGATGAGTCCTTTGGCCAGCATGGGAGTCCTTCTGACAGAGCCCAGTTGTAGGTCCAGAAGTGTCTGAATTCAGGGGTTCACAGACCCAGTATATATACCTAAATGAGCCTTTGATGTGGAGGAAACTTCAAAGAGTGGTTGAAGTGCACCAGTTCCACTTTCACCCAGCCCTGTCTGCCAGGAGATCTGTGACAAGTTACATTTAATTTACAGGCCCTGGGCACATGGAGTGCACTTTACTAGGGACTTATAAGTTAATTAAATAAGCCAATTTGGTATGAGCCAAAGTTACCATGTTTAGGGGAGAGAGCATAATCACACTAGCACTAGTCAGTGCGCAGAGTCCTTAAACCAGCAAAAACTAGATCAGAAAAATGGAGGGAGGCAGGCAAAAAGTTTAGTGAAGACCACCCTAAGGCAGTCAGGTCAAACATATGTCTCCCTATCTGAAAGTGGGGAGAGCTATCCAACACCTTGGGAGCTCTGTTCACTAAGGTGAAAGAATCTGGACAGACCATCAGCATTGGTGTGTTCAGTACCCAGGCGATGCTTCACTGCGAAGTCCCTTCCCTGTAGGGCGATGGACCACCTAAAAAATGTAGGATTTTCACACCTCATTTGCATGAGCTATTTGAGGGGCCTGTGGTCTGTATGAACCCAGAAGTGAGCCCCAAACAAGTATGGTCTTCAGTGGCCAGATGACAGCAAATGCTTCTCTTTCAATGACACTCCACCTCTGTTCTCTTGGATGCAACCTCCTGCTAATGAAGGCTACTAATTGGTCTAGGCCCTCCTCATTCAGCTTTGCTAAGAATGCCCCTATGCCATGCTTTGAAGCGTCTATCTGCACAATGAATACCTTGGCCCTGAGCACAGGTGCTGTGCACATGGCTTGCATGATAGTGTCAAAGCCTTCCTGACAAGCCTCTGTCCAAGTCACCAACCTGGCTGCTTCCATGAAGTCAGCTGCGTTAAGGGGGCAACAATGGTCCCATAACCCTTAACAAATCTTCTGTAATAGCCAGTCAGGCCTAGGAAAGCTCTCACTTCAGTTTGGGTTTTAGGTCGTAGCCACGCTGGTTTAAATTTTGGCATGGAGGGGCTGCACCTTGCCAACACCTAGCAGATGTCCCAAATACGCCACAGAACCCTGCCCAATCTGGCACTTACTGGCCTTGATTGTCAGGCCTGCCTGTTGCAGGGCCTGAAGCACCTCTTGGAGGAGAGGCAGGCGTTCCTCCTAGCTGGTATTGTAGATGGCAATGTTGTCTTAGTAGGTGGCACAGAAAGCCTCTTTGCCAGCCAGGAACCAACTGTTGGAAGGTAGCAAGGGTATTCTTCAAGTCAAAAGGCATCATCTGAAATTGGTAATGGTCCTCAGAGGTGGAGCATGCTCAGCTTTCTTTTGGGGGTTGAGCATGCTGACTTCTCTTTTGCTCCCTCAGTCAAGGCGAGCTGCCAGTACCCTGAGGTTATATCAAACGTACTGAGGAATCTGGCAGTGCCTAGCCTGTCAATTAGCTCATCAGCTCTTGGATGGGGTGTGTGTCAGTCTTAGTGATGGAATGGATGCCTCTGTGGTCCACGCAGAACTGAAGTTCTGGATTGGTGCCCGGTTTGAGGTCCTCTGGTACCAACACCACGGGGCATGATGAGAGACTGCTAGAGGGTTCAATCACACTAAAAGCTAGTATCTTAGAGACTTCCTCCTGGATGTTGGATCTAACCCTGCCTGACAACCTGTAAGTTTTGTTCTTTACAGGGGGACTGTCTCCTGTGTCAATGTCATGGATGCACAGATGTGTGAGTCCAGGGCTGAGTGAGAACAGTGAGGCAAACTGCCCTAGCAACTGGTAACCATCACCATGCTGTTCTGGGATCAGGGCAGCAAAGAGGTTGACACCCTCCACTGACCCACTGTGTTCCTGTGTATGTAAGAGGCTGAGGAGGTCAGAGAGAGGTTCACTCTCCACCTCCACGCCCTCATCTGTCAGAAGGGGAATGCTCACTTTCAGACCTCTCTTGAGTCTGTTGATGTGGAGCATTCATATGGGATTAGTAGGGGTCTGGAGGTCCACTAAGTAAGTGACCTCCCCCTTAAGCTCCTTAATTTCATATGGGCCAGCCCAGTGCTCCTGGAGAGCTCTGGACTCTACTGGCTCCATGATCCATATATTTTGGCCAGGCTGAAACTCCACCAGAGTGATCTTCTGGTCATTCCAGTGTTTCATTACCTCCTGGGTTACCTCGAGGTTGAAATTGGCCTTTTTCCAGAAGCGGTGAATCTGATTCAGGACGATTGACATGTTGCTGACCACATAGTGGGTGGGGTCTTGGGAGCTTTCTCCCACCCCCTCTTGACAATGCAGAGATCCTGTGACAGGATGGCCATGGAGAAGTTCAAAGGAACTGAACCCTACTCCTTTCTGTGGCACCTCCCTGTAGACATAGGGAAAGCATGACAAAAGGATGTCCCACTTGTGCTTCATTGCATCAGGTAGCCCTACAATCCGGCCATTCAAGGTCTTGTTGAACCTCTGACCATTGGTTTGGGGGTGATGGGGTGTGGTGAACGCATAAGTTTCACCACACGCATCCCACATGGACTTTGTGTACGCAGACATGAAGTTAGTGCCTCAGTCAGACACTCTGTCTTTGGGGAACCCCACACGGGTAAAGATCCCCATCAGTGTTCTGGTCACCACAGGTGCAGTCACAGACCTCAGAGCAGACCACAGGCCTCTGGGCAGTGTGTCCAGGCCTGGCTAGGCAACATGTTCATCCTGGTTCTCCAAGACCAGGATGAACCTGTTTCCTAGGGCTGTCTTGTGGTCCAATGGACCAATAACATTGAAGTCCACCCTTTCGAAGGGGGTGTCAGTGAAGGGAAGTGGGACCAGGGGGGCTTTCAGCTTTTTCCCTCACTGCCCACTGGCCTAGCAGGTAGAACAGGGCCTGCAGAATGTATCTGACGCTCTCTTCATTTTGGGCCAATAAAAGTAGGCAGCAAGTCTGGCAAAGGTCTTGTCTTGCCCTAAATGTCTTGCCAGGTGATGTAATGAGCCAAACCCAGTAGGAAGTCCTGGAAACACTGGGTGAACACCAGCATGTATTCTTCCACCGGCACCTGAAGCTCTAGGTTTGCTGTAAAGAAAATCATTCTCCCAGTACATCAGGTGATCTCCAGAGGCTTCATCTGCTTCATGGGCTGAGGCCTGTTGTCTCAAGGTCTCAAGAGTGGGACACTCTCTCTGCACTTTGCAGAATTCCTCCCTGGTGGGCCCACCCTCAACTTGCCATCAGCAAACTAAAATAGGTCACCCAGGGTGGCAATGTTCTCCCCAGCTGACTTAGGGGCATCCTTCTCGGGGACCCTGTCAATCTCCACTGAAGGAACTTCAGGGGCTGATTTCCCATGCCACTTGCCACTCTCCTTAGCAGCTGTCTGGGCCATTGTTCCCTGCTCCAGATGCCCTTGACTCCCTTCCTGAGCAGCCATGGACCATGTTGTCATACAGACCCAATCAGGAAATCCCATCATCTCCAAGTGAGAACTGAGTTCGACATCCCTCCAGGTAGAGTGCTTCAGGTCATTGCCTAACAGACAATCTACAGGTGCGGCAGGGATCACAGCAACTTTCAGAGTACTAGATACCCCCCCCACTCAAAGAGAACCAGAGCCACTGGTAGATGGCTGTCCGATTGTTGGCAACTAGAACTTTGTGGAATGTGTTTGGTAGGACCTGCTTGCTGACACCAGCTGACACTTGACAGTTGTCGTACTGGCTCCTGTGTCACGCGGAGCCTCCACACATTGCCCATTAATGGTGACCCACTACCTTCACTTGTAAGTATTGTCAGGCATGTTGGCATTTGACACCATATCCTGCTCTATGCAAGACTGCTGGTTTAGGGATGATATCACTTTTTTTTGTAAGCAACTAGGCAAATCCTACAGCAAGTCACAACTGTCCGCCCAACCCTCCCAGCTCACAAGCAGTACCTCACCAAAAACCCAAATAGTAAAAGGTGATTTGTGGCAGCCTTTACACATGGACTCAAGAGTGCAACATCCCAGGGGAGTCATGGTTAAACGGAGATTACCCTTTTCACACGTGAGCAACAAGGTTCAGTCACACACAGGCAATGAAGGAGATGCAGTAAAGTTTTCAATAGGTGTTATTCACAACACTGCAATTTACTGTAAAGTGCATGAGCTGCAATGATTAGGATAATGAACAATGCAAGAAGCAGAATTGTAAAAACAGGAGTCGTGAATATAAAGACCCCCCACCATCTTGCAATAACATGAGATGTGAAATAGGCCCTAATGCTCTAGCATAGAGAACCTAATCTCTAACCTAAAGAGTGCTAAGTGTGTTAAACCTAATCTCCCAGTGCCATGTCCATGGGAAGAGCCTTGGAATGAGATCTCTAGATTAGACTACGTGGGACACGAAGGCTGGGTCTGCAGAAAGGCGACGTGCAGCATAGATGGCGTTGATGGTATCTGGTAGGAATCCCTCTGATAACCTTGTCTGCGTGAAATGTATTTATACAGATCTTGTAGGACTCTTGACACCGGTATGTTCCCAAACCATAGATAAGAAAGCATGCCTGGGGCGGCAATTATGTCAACAATTTCCTCAAAAGGTACATTATGTTCTTGTCACACATAAGTGAGAAAGGGACATGATATGAATACCTACGTATATCACTTGTCTTTGACGCTGATAGTGACGCCTTCACAGAGTGGCACTGATAACGTGAAATCAAAACATCTTCCTAACTATAAACATAGCAGCCATCTTGGAAGAAATAATTAAATAAATGCGCTAAAACAGAGCAGGCTAAGTAGGTTAAAAGTCACTAGGTGACAGGGGCACAGGCCTGCAAGCTAGAAGGCTAAGCTATCTCCTGATTCCCAATAAAACTAAATAGGATCCACTACACCCTCCCAATACCTGGAACAGGTATGATGCCATTATGAATGATCATGAAACCAAGCTAAAATGCTCTGAACGAAAAACGCCCTAAAATATTAAAAAAATACTATTAACATTTTATTAAAAAACAGTTAAAAATAGCAAAAACAAATAAAGTGACAAAAATGTCGACCATGACAAGCACAATGGCCAAAGTTAATTCAGTCAAGAAGGCATTTTTTGGCATGACTTTGGAATTTTAGAATAAAGCCAATGATCAAATTCATCTAACAATAGTCATGATCTTGGAGAAGTCATCAAATGGAAGGATATCCAGGAACAAATCCACATCATCAGATCGATGACAGGATTGGCAGACAGATCCACAGAGCAGTAGTGCGCAGCAGCCTCAAGCGCAGGATCACTGGTGAGAGGAGCACCATCCAAAGTGCCTAAAGGAGCCAGATAGTCCACCAAGAATGGCTGGTAAGTGGCCTCATGAATCAGCCTCAGTTTCATGGGCATGACCGTGAATGAACTCTCATTGGGAACCTCAGAATTTCTCGTTTCCAATGCGGAAAAGCAAGGTACACCGAAGGGAGATGTTCGAAGAGGCACCAGGTGCAATGAAAGACTGGTTGCACACACCATAAGACTGGTCTGAATGACAGTGACCAATCATGCTCCAATTCTTCCAACGGAGGAGCAAAGAACTGCACCATGCGATCACAGCACATACCGGCTGGTGGTAGTAGCTCCATTACTCCACTTAGCTGGGAAGGCACAGCCACTGCATATCAGGAACAGCAGCAGCAGTAACCTGCCGATCAATACCAAAGTCACCGAAAAGCCACAAAACACACTTGAAAAGAGTGAATGGATTGCTGAAGCAATGACTCCGAAGACAGT
This sequence comes from Pleurodeles waltl, assembly GCF_031143425.1. NCBI lineage: Eukaryota > Metazoa > Chordata > Amphibia > Caudata > Salamandridae > Pleurodeles > Pleurodeles waltl. The sequence continues at coordinate 547,774,626 of NC_090449.1, forward strand.
CTGGAAGATGGACACGAATCCAGACTTGACTGCCTTAAAGAAGTGCACAATCCCCGTAGTGCTTAGAGCGTTGAATTTTCTTTATACCAGATCTACAAAATGCTTGGGAAGTTGATATTTAATAGGGATTGTATCTCGGCTGATGATCTTGCTATCTGGAGAGCATATGTTTCTCCAGCTGATGTCAACGCAACTTGTTCCTGGACAAGTAGCGCCTTAAGTCTACCCTTCCTCATTATAATTTATATTAGTAGTATCAATTTGAGGCCACATTTCTGCTGACCTGGGGATAGGGAATAAAACATGTCCGCAACAAGTTACGATCTTAGTGACTGAATTTGCGTAGGCAATTCCTGGTCTCCGACCGCAACAGCTTTGTTCGTTCAGGACCACATAACTTCCATTTGAAAGTATATGAAATACTGGATACATCAAAGGGACAGGAGTACCCTTGAGGAAACAGGCCAAGTTTTTGACCCCCTCATTGTAAAGGCCATGAAGGGACACCTGTTTGCAGATCATTGAATGACTAACAGTAGTCTCACATTCGCTTCAGCTGAAAAAGACTTCTGTTTTGTCATTCAGACATTTATATTCAAAGGGTGACTCCCACTCTTCTTTAACATAGCTATTGCCTAGCTGCTCATATCTGCCCACGGCAAGATGTTTTAAGCATTTCGAAAAATGAAAAGTGGAAATGGGCAGATTTATAATGCCATGTACAAGCCATACTGTTGACGGACTTTCTGCAACCGCAAAAGGCAACTTTTCTAACTTCTCTATACGAAGCATTAAAAAACTCACTTCCCTTTTAGCCATTGTCTGTTTTTCCCTGAATAAATTAAATGCAGCATACAGGTCACCACTGTTAATGTATTTCCATGGAACTCGGCCCTTTTTCCAAATCTGTAGTGTCCAACCTAACTGCATGATTGAATGCAGTTAACTTTGTTCATGGTGTAAAAAGGACATGTCATTCTTAAGGATGTCTATCGCAGATGACACTATGGTATTAAGGGAGTTTATTCTGTTGGACAGAGTGCTCATGCCATTATTGACAACAGCTAAGGCCTTTTTCAAATGTTCCTTATCAATCTGCCTGAAACGTACAGCTGCTTCCGTTTGAGATATCTTCCACAGCTCATTGTATATGTCATAGATGAATCTTTTAGAGTGTGTTTTCCTTGGACCTAACAAGAAGTCTTGCAAGTCTATGTCTTCAGATAGCATATCAAGATGTTTTTTAACTGCTGCTAAGATGTTAGTCTGTAACCATTGTTGGCACAGGTTACCCACAGTGTATGTGGCAACTATGCTCAAGTGTTGACCCGAGACAATGCTAGGTCTGGGGTGCTAATCTTGAAACCCCTGAGGAATTAACAAAATGCGCCTGACACCCATTTGTGTCTATTGGCCACAATAACCACCCGCCAGGACTGGAAAGTGAAGAACTATAGCTAATAGCCTGAACCTTTGCATCTAATTCTTCCATGCTGACATTTAGCAAGGACTGTCAATTGGTGAATTTTGCCTTTGTGGGTATACTGGGCACATTCATTTTCTTTATTTTTACTAACCCTAGACAGGATGTCTGTTGAATTGTGTCATTCTAAAAGATAAGTTGAATGGGAATAAGACATGCTCTAAATAAAGCATCCCTACCCTGAATTTGCCAATCGTGTGTTCCCCATACACTTTCTACATCAATAGTGTTCTTCCAGTATTCATATCCTTCAACTGCAAGTCAGGAAACAAAGGAATCTGAATATATCAATTTTGTGTTTGTTAGCAAAATTTTCCTAATTTTAGAAGGTGGTAACTTGAAGTAGTATGATTTTGCATTTTTAATGTCATGCCCAGAAAAATATGTGAATTTATCTAAATAATGCTTTGGGCTCCCCACAGGCAAAGTTGAACGGTGTTCCCACTGTGTGTAATTAAATACTGATCTGTGTCTAATTGCTCGGTGCAAGTAGTAATGTCCCAAATTGTTATAACAGAACATTTCCAAATAATTCTTTGTGTTAGTATACACATCCTCACTTTCAAATACAGAATAATCCTGCAGTTCTGCAAGCATTGAGTCAACTGTTTGAATATCCCAGTCATCAGAAACAACACCAGGTGTAATTACATCAGTCTTTGAGATTTTGAAAACATATGAAATTTGAATGACCTCAGTAGGCCCATATATATGAAATGTAACTTTATCCCTCCCAATCCCATCAGGAATTGGTACTGCTGAAATGTTCACAAGGGACAAGTCTCCTCAGACCTTATGTGAGGAAAGATATGGAGTTAGAACTTCATCCACTGGCTCGACAGAAGAGCGTTCAGGAAGACCATTTAGAAGGAAAAAGAAAACAGTCACAAAACCAATCCACAATATAAATGCAAGCAATGTCAGAAATATCCACAGATCCCCCAGGGACACTAGGGTAAACTTACCTCTGTATGTTTACCAAAACTAGCTGGGACTATCTCCTCCCCGAGTGCTATACTGGCCAACCTAGGTGTCTACCCACCATTGGGACATTTGGAGTTGACCTTAGAGTGACCATGCTTCGAGGACTCTGTAGGTACAAACCTCCCTGCCTTATGGTCCTATAACCCTTTCTTTTTAGGATCAGACTGGGACTTGTTACCACTATTCCCTTGGGAATTATTTTGGGGGCCTTTAGAGAGCTCCTTATTTTTAAGTTTTCCTCCATCTCTTTCTTCTGGTGGGAATCCTGACCACCTTTGTAGGTGTCTCCCCCAGATATCGTTTTGGGCACTCTGCCAGCCCAGAGGGCTGCCTCCTCAGCAAGCTTCCTGGGATCACCTTGCTTACTGTCAACTAGTTGCTGGTGCAACTCTGTAAAACAGATACAGAGCATATGCTCTCTCAAGATGAAATTGTACAACCCAACATAATCATTGACTTTGTTGCCTCGCACTCAGCTATTCAGTGCTTTACTGGAGTAATCAATGAAATCTACTTAGGATTGGTTTGGGAGCTTCTGATTGTCTCTGAATCTTTGGCAATACTTCTCAGGGGTCAGTCCATATTTGGCAGTCAAAATGGTCTGCATGGGTGTATGCTTAATCTGGTCCCCAGCCTCTAATTTTAGATGTGTGTTCCTCCCAAGTGTTGTCATGTATTTCCACAGACCCGTGACCCAGTGCTCTTCAGGAGCCCGATGCACCTTCAACGCAACTTCATAAGCAGAAAACCAATTATCAATTTAATCTCCCACCACCTAAGTGGGCACCAAATCCTTGGGTATGCAAACATTTTTGTCTCCATCAGATTCTGTATGTATGCTGTCACCATTATTACTGGAATCTGTCTGTCTGGCCTTGAGTTCCAGCTCTTTTAGACTCAGTTCATGAGTCAGAAGTAGTTTGCTTAGGCTCTTGCAACCTTCCTCTCCTCCATTTTTAATTTTTACCACAGTAGCTGGAATTCTCTCTCCTTTCCTGTAGGGTTAGGCCATGATGATAGACACTGCTTCCTGCCCTCACAAGTAGCACAGATCCAGGGATGTCCCCCTCAACTGCTGCAAGTAGCTCCTCTGAAGAGCCATTCACATGTTCCCACAATGCAACATCCTCTTGGGAGTGGGCCTCTGCCCAGGTCCGTAGCCCCATTTAAAACTCCACCTTCTTGGTGGCTTCTGGGGCAGGTACCCCCATTCCTTTGCCGAAGCTTTTCAACTGGTTAATTGTGTAATCCTCCTACTTAGCCAGCTCAAACTCCATGGCTCCACTTGTAGATCCAGCCAGAGACATGGTGTTTCGGATGCATTAAAAATGCAAAGCAGGGAAAGTTGCAGAAAAATTAAAAATAATAAAATGGTTTTTAAATGTGGGCAGGTATTGTATGGCACGGCACAGGCTCAAGTCCTATCCTCAACACTGATCACCAATATTAGAAATTGGGTCTCTATTGTCAGAGGTATGCACCCTGCCTAAGGTGGGACCACCGTCTTAGTTAGGGTAAGTCACATTATAACACAAATTATCTTGTGCTCACCCTCCAGAAGCTTCGCAAAGAGCAGGCAGGCTTAACTTAGAAGGCAATGTGTAAAGTATTTGTGGAATAACATACAGTAACACAGTGAAAACACCACAAAAAGTACTCCACACTAGTTTAGGAAAGTAACTAATATATTCTGAATAAATAAGACCAAAACAACAAAAATCCAATCTGCACAAGTCAAGATATAAATTTTTAAAAGTGATTGTATCTTTTTAACAGACGGTACCTGGAATGCATCAAAAATAATGATGCAGAGGGCCGCAGAGGAGGTGATGCATTGGAAAATAAAGCGATGTATTGATTTTTCCGGTGCGGCAGAGGTGATGTATCTATGCTTTCCTCGTGGGCAAGGTGATGCGTCTATTTCCAGGTGCATAGCCTTGGCTCCTTACTGTGGAGCGGGGATATTTTGATGCCCAGGGACGGTGTGGAAAATCCAAAATGCACTGCGAGGGTGAAACAGGTGCTGCGTTGATCCGGTAGGTGATGCAGTGATTTTTCAGCTGTAAGACAGGTACTGCGGCAAATTCTGCAAGTGTTGCATTGCTATTTTAACACGATGGATTTCCTCTCTCTTCGGAGTCTTTGATGGCTGTGAGGCTTCTTCACAGGAGGCAAGCTCAGTCCAAGCCCTTGGTGATCACTTGTTGGGGAAGTCAGAGTCCTACCAGAAAAGTCAGGTTGCAACAGGCAGCAAGGCAAGAAGCAGGAGATCAGTCCTTCCAGAAAAGCAGTCCAGATGAGTCATTTGGGCAGCACGGCAGTCCTTCCAACAGAATCCAGTTGTAGGTCCGCAAGTGGCTGATTTGAGGGGATCATAGACACAGTATGCCTTTGAAGTGGAGGAAACTTCAAAGAGTATTTTTGAAGTGCACCAGAAATTACCATGTAAAAGTATATAAGGGAACTTCCTATACTGGCTTATGACAGGAGCAGGCTTCACAATAGTGAACATCGACTTTGGGTGTTTTTCACTACCAGGACATGTAAAACTTACAAGTACATATCCTGCCTTAGCACCCTGACCTATGGGTTAGCTGGAGCCTACCTTAGGTGTGACTTATATGTAATAAAAGGGGGATTTAAGGCTTGTCAAGTAGTTCTAAATGCCAAGTCAAGGTGGCACTGAAACGGCACCCACAGACCTTGCAATGGCAGGGCTGAGACATGGTAAAGGGGCTACTTATGTGGATGACAATCAGTGCTGCACTAGTAGCGTTTCATTTACAGGCCCTGGACACATGTAGTGCACTTTACCAGGGACTTAGAGTAAATTAAATATGACAATTGGGTATGAGCCAATGGTACCATGTTTAGGGGAGAGAGCACAAGCACTTTAGCATTGGTCAGTATTGGTAAAGTGTGCAAAACCAGCAGAAATTAGATCAGACAAATGGAGGGTGGCAGGCAAAAAGTTGGGGTAAGACCACTCTAAGGCTGTCAGGTCCAACAAGAAGCAGATCTTAGACAGGGACTTAAGATCTGCACGGATGTTAATCTTCCTCGCTACAGCTATGATGTGGCAAAAAGTGTGTGCTTCCGCTAAAAGAGAGTTCTTGTTTTGTTTTTTGGGAAAAGCCTTCGCTCAATATAGTGGGTCTGAGTACGTTATTGAAGAAGGCACTGATAAATAGTACACTCACAGCATATCAATCTTCAAATATTGTGCTACCAAAATGTACTACAAGCAAAAAGAACATATGATGGACAGAAAGCTGAACAATGAAAACATTCATCCCCAGCCACAAAGATCTGGGTTTCATCCATCAATTTTTTGCCCACCATGCCACTTCTGTTTGGACCCAGCAATATGTAAATCATTCTTGACTCTCTCCCCGTGGGAACATTCCATCCCGAACTGCCAGGACGGGTCCTCCCTGGACTGAAATCAAGCATCCTCAGACTGGTTTTGGCAAGGAGAGTCCCATTGGAAAAAGGCCTGCATCAATTTTATGCCTGGTCTGAGCAGGTCATAAAATTATGATGCAGTCAGTCGTACAGTGGCGCAGTGAAAAGTTATAAAGTTCACTGCGTCATATCTATGTGTTTTTTTTCCATTGGAACATCTACCCTGCACATATCATACATGGCACAGGTATCATCTGACACAGGGCTTTACAAATCAATACATTGGGCCCAATGTGTCACTTTGTAAATATGGAGCAGTATAGTGCACTGCTAGCACTGCTGCTCTGTCAAAACAAAATGATGCAGGGACTTGTAAATGAGGCCCATATTAAGGATGACCTATTTATTGCTAAAAGTAAATGATAAAACCAGTGTGTATTAAAGGGTGGAATGCTATTGCACTATGTTAAAGGCTGGGAACATGCATTTTGTAGCATGGAAGCGCACTGACTGCAGTAGTAAGCAAGAGTGTTGATGTTGTTTCCAAAACTGTTGCTTACTACCTCTGAGGTAAATGATTCGCACTGTGAGAGTCCTTGTTAAGCCCTCTCAGATAGGGTGGTATATTGTTTTGGCAGCAGTAATTTTATACCTAGTTGCAATTGTATGATTGATTGCTTGCTGTGTGATTTATGGGAAATGTAATGTTCAACAGAGCAGGGTTTAGCTGGCTGTGGTGACAAGCTATCAGTCTGATTGGTTCACGGGGAAAAGTTATGTCTGATGCCATAAGTCTGATCTGTTTACTATGAAAAGTAGAGAATTTGAACTAAAATCACAATTTTTAGGTCCTCGTAGCTGGGATTGAATATTATTTTGCCAAATGTATCTTGTACATATTTGAAATTTTGTGAGTGCTGGCATGATGAGTGTAGTTTTGAAAAGCCTGTGGTCAATACATTAGGCCTGAGTTCATTTGTGACACGCCAGAGCTAATGGCTATCAGTCAGATTGGATCATTGGGAAAAGTTATCTGAGATAGCATAGGTCTGATCTGTTTCTGATTCTTACGTCCTTCCCAACAGCAAAGATAGAAGGCCTGACTTATTTATTGTGAAAAGCATGTGTTACAACAAATGGAGATTTAAGGGTGGTTTGTTGTCACATTGTGTTAAAGCATGTAGACAGGTATTTTGTGACAGCTTCACTCAGAACTCTTTCATAGGCAATGGTTTGGGTGTTATTTACCATTTCTGACAAAGCCTGGGTGTAGAAGGTAGTGCATGGGATAATATGTACATCTGCTTCAGCCACTAACTCTATCACCATGAACTACTGCATTTTTCTTGATCCCTTGTATCTTAAAATGTGTGTACTTCAGTACCATCTTCAGAGGGCCTGTCCTTTAGCAAAGATGTTCTCTTTCTGTATGTTCCCTTTTATTTGTTTCCTACAAAAATGTTATCTTGTTTGTATTTTATTTGGAGTGTTTGTCTTTCTTCATGAAGTGCTGTCAAGTCATGTGCTTTCCACATAGTTCATCTGCAGTGCATTACGTCCTGCACAGCAACTGCTTCTACACCAGGTGATCAACATGGAGTGGCATTGTCCACAGTGGTTCATGTCTTTATCATTTTAAGATGGTCATCACATTTAGAAGCAACATTTAGGCCTTATTGAATCAGCACAACATTTATACTCAATGCAAACTACAAAATCTAAGATGGCCACCCAGAGAGATTATTACTGAGAAGCAGTCCTGGACTTTTATTGTGCATATTTTGCAAACAAATATCATGCATAGTTTACTGTTGCTTTAGAACGCCAAGTTGGCCAACACATTGTTTCCAAAATTGGAGGCCATGTTGGATAAAAAACAATACACATTGTACAATACCATTCTAATGTGGCCATGTGCAGCTGCGTTGATTTTTTAAAAACTTTTTTGTGCCTACCATGCATAACAGCATTTTACGTTTTTCTACTTTCATTCTTAAAATGTACATTACATGTGCTTGTTGTGTTTGTGTTTATGTTTTATTTTGGATGAGTGATTGTAAGAATGATTCAGTGGTTGGATGAATTGATGTCTGAGTGCAAGTATGACCATCAGTGTTCATGTATGATGGATTATTTGATCATTAAACCCATCAGGGATTAAATATTTGCCTACGGTCTAGCACAAATAAGCACTTTTAAAGTTCACAAGATATTATTTTCTCTGATTCCAGTAGAATAATTAGTGCCACTTAGAATATCTAAGTAGAAGTTAATTATTCCTTCCTTCCCAACAACAAGCAGAATTCTTTCTACAAGCTCACTCAAAAAAGAATCAAATTTTAGATGGTCCAAAACACGTTCATCAACATAAAATTAGGTTTCTTGAAGCTTCAAACCAGATAAAGTGAAATTAACCCAACTTCATATCAACTGACTCCATGTTTGAGATTATTATTTATGTCTTGTAGACGCGAGCAATGCGTTGACATAAATATTTGTGAAAGAGTTAGAGAATGAGACACTAATCCAGCAAACAATGTGTCATTCTTCGTATCCGGGACGTTCAAATCCTCACTCAGGTTTCTTCTCCACGGACAATACTACTTGTGTCTTAGACAAATGTAACATTAAAGACGGGCACTGATTCACAAAGCTATTTACGGCTGTGAATCTATGTTCGTGCACAAATGTGGATACATTTATTTCTGACATTATCCAGCATAAAATGCCTACTATTATCTAATTATGCACAACTGTATACAATTGTGTAGCAATTAGCCCTTTGCAAGGGCTTGAGATTGAGTGGATCAAGATGTGGTTTACCTTGAGAATTTCTGAATGTCTTCAAATTGGTGAGGATGTGGGCTTTCAAAAACTCCCCACCCTGGAAATGTTCACACATTTGCTCAACAGGATGGAATAAATCCCATTCTAAGCTTGGAAGAGGAACCAAACTCCCCAGGATTTTGCTCAGGTGTAGGGGAAGGGGTTTCCTCACTGCAGAGTGGTACTGTGCATACCACCCAGTATGGTGGAAACAGCAAATGTCACATGACATTTCAAGTAGTGATCATGGAAACCTATAACTTGCCAAAATGTGGATATATAAACGCATGTGTAAAATGATTATAAGTGTAAATGTTTTGTGAATTTTGTTCAACAAAAAATACCCCTCAAAGTGGATTAGGAGGTAACGTAACTGTAATGCAATGGTGCCTCATGTCTGACCAAAAATATGCATGTTGTTGGGCTCCACAAAAGTTGATGCCTAAAGTAATGAGACAAATTAACCTACAAAACATTTCCATTTTACAGTGCACTCTGGAAATAATCCTCAGATCGCAAGGAGGTTAAATTGTATTGTACTGTATTGTATTGCAGCATTTATATAGCACCTACTGACCCTATGTAGGGCCCTCAAGCGCTTGCCTACATGAGTAGCATGCAATACCTGGTGTGGTTAGAACAATGTTGCCTTTTGTTTGATCCTATGTGGGAAGAGTTGCCATGCTGTGCATTATGACCGCGACGTGCAGTTATCGTGTATGGGATGCAGTGCACAAATGTGTGTTGAATGCTGAAAAGTGAGAGACAGATGCTCAGTTTTATGGTTTTCAGTAAACTGGAAGCTTTGAACAGCTCTGCAGGTCCCTTTTCCATTTATGGTATTTCATATGATATAGGCCCTCATTTTAAAATCGGCGGTAAAAACCGCCTACCGCTGCAGCAACGGCCGCTAAAAGACTATCGCCGCGGCTACCAGCCATCTGCCATATTATGACCACAGATGGATTTCTGCCACAAAATTGGTGGAAATCCTGCTGTGGCCATGCCGGCGGATGGCGGTAAGGTGGCACTGCTGCCACCAGCAGCACCATGCCATTAGACTACCGCCATCCATATTAAGACCAATAGTACGGCCTGGCGGTGTTCTGCTGGCAGGTGCTGCTGGTGGTAGCAGCGCCCCGTCCCGTCTCCTGTGGGAGGACCCCCTGGATCCAGTTAAGTTGGGTCTCTGACAGGTGAGGGGGCGGGGGGTGTTGTGTGTGTGTGGATGCAGGTGTGTGTTACATGTTGAATGCATGTGTGTATGTATGGAGGTGTGAGTGAGTGTATGTTGTGTTATTTGAATGTGTGCCTGCATGAATGTTTGCAAGTGTGTGGGATGTGTGTGTGAATGGATGTATGCATGCGTGTAAGCATGTGGGAATGGGTGTGTGTATGCATGTGTGTGTGTGTGTGGAGGGGAGGCGTGAATGTGGAGGGGGAGTGGTGGGAGTTGGAGAGGTAGAGGAGACCCCCTATCAGTGACAGGGAAGGAATTCCCTGTCACTGAAATGGCCTACTGCCATGGTTTTCGTGGCATTACAAATACCACAAAAACCATGGCGGTAGGTGGGGTCATAGTCCCCCAGGCAGAACAATGGCGGCTGCCAGGCTGGAGATGGATATCTCCAGCCCGGTGGCTGTTACTGCCGTGGCTGTCGGAGTGGTACATTGATGGGTTGGCTTCAGCCAACCCGACAATGTCATAATATGGCGGTAAGTACCGCCAGCCTGTTGCCGATACTTACCGCCACAATAATCCCGACTGCCGGGGTTGTAATGATCCCCATAGTCTGTGTAGCTAGTTACTGTACTGAGTTGTTCAATCTATGAATTTGTGTTTAGTGGTCATGAGTTGGCATGCTTGTAGGGAGAGAGAAGTGGAAATATCTGATCGGATTGCATTTTTATTATCATGCCATATCTGATTGTCTTTAGGAGACGTAAAGGGATCTTGGAAATGAAAAATGATATCAGAAATAAAAGAAGGCAACAAATCTGTTAAACCTACTAGCTCACGTCCATCTTGGAAACGGTAGGCTGTAACTCAAAAAAATGTGATGTGACTGTACTGCCAACACTGGGTTTATATGGAATGATTCTAATGTCTCCTCGCTCATTAGGCAGCTGTTGCAACTCCAGTGTGCGCTGCAGTCTCAGGCTCCTTGCTCTTTTCTGGGGAATACGCAGATTCGATTGATTAATTAGACAGCTCCATGCCCGGATTCATTGGGGTACGCTTAAACTGCAGCATATCTCGCGTGCTACTATTGATTAATATGTGTGGTGCTTGGAAGCCTCTCCAGCCCTACCAGCGCGATGACGCCAATAAAAATAAATTAGTACAGTAGTACAGGGGATTTGGAAGCGGGAGGTTAGCTCTCGTTGGGATTTTATAGAGCTCACGTTCTTGTCAGTTACCTAACAACAATCAAACACAGGAGTAAACAGGGAGAATCCAGGCCAGATTCACGGAGCGTGGACGCCTTTTAAAACTGCAGACATTGTCATATTTTCCAGCAGATGCTCAGAGGACGGGTTCTTTCCACAGCCAGGGGAAAAACATAGATTTACTAAACACTATGACATAACTTGTTTGCACAGTGCTTGCTTGGTGACGTACGTTTTATTACCTTTACTACCACCGTGTTAGCTCCTGCAGTCGCTCGGCGAAGCCCGTGAGGAATGTATGGAAAGGAGAAAAACAGATAAAAAATGGCTAACTGAAGCTGCATTGCTTGGCGAAGTTAAAATTACAAAGACATTGCTTAGAGGCTTGAAAACAAAGATTTTTTTAACTTCTGTAATCTTTTGTCTGTGAATCTGCGTTTGTCTTCAAATTATCTGTGACTTCTGTGGGGATGAAGACGGACAGGCAGAGGCAGGCGCTATGTAATCCCGGTGTATTTGCTCTGTGCTGGATGCATGCAATACGTTGACTGTACCCATCACATAACGCTATCCATCATTCAGTGACATTGGTCCAACAACAACACTAGTGAAGAGGGAGCTCAGGGCGATCAGAACGTTCCTCTGCTTTTTTCGATCAACATCTTCTAAGAATTCCAGCTCTTTGGCAAATTAAATGTGTAAGTGTTTTCTTCTGCTCAACCACAGCTGCATCTAGATGTCTGATCTCGTGAGTAAATAAATGGATGAATGTATGTGTACTTTAATCTGCACGGTTTATGAACTGGATCACCTCTAGATCCTGGACTGTTAGTTGCGCACAGCAGTGGCATAATGCAAAGTCACGGGTAGCTCCCTGCATTATGTGATGAGGGGCCCCTGAATCTCTCATAGCTCACTGATATTCAGTGCATTGGGCTGAGTGAGGGCTCTCTGAAGGTTGAGGCACTCGGAAGGTTGGGGGCCCTCTCTGCGCAGTCATCATGACACCCCTGAGAACTAGATGTGCTGTGAATCGTGGCCATTAACAGACAGGAAGTTTGCTCTTTAAGCCTTTTCAGTAGGTTTCACAAAAGAAAGTTGGATGGGACCATGAATTCCAGAATCTGAGCTTGAGCAACCCTTCAAGCAAGTCTAGGTTTAGGAAACTCTCCCCCAGCATACCTACATTGTCACAACTATTGTGTTATTTCTCCGTGGTATGCTTCTCCTATTCATGCAAGGCTTAATTTAGAAAATCCTATACTTTCAAAATTAGACACTAACATTTTTTATTAAGACTTACTTTAAAGAGACCAAGCCTCGATAAATGGTTTACTGTAAGGATGGCTGATGGGAGTCGAAGGCTGACGGGAGTTAAAGGAAAATGAATGAAAACATTTCAAGTAAGGGTGTGAAATGTCCTTTATGCGGGCTTGACCTTGCATAATTTCTAGTATTTTGAATTTCGGAAGTGGCATTTAAGGCCCATAATACGTCACATAAACAACATTTCGTCAAGGTAAACAAGCTATTTGAGGAACACAGGAACAACAGTAGAATGCTTTACTAAATGCAAGCCATGCTTCAAAATGTATTTTGAGTAACATTTTCACAAAGCAGACGGTTCGGGTAAAAAAGTATTCTTTGTGTACACGAAAATGCCATAGAGAGTGAGGCTGGTGAATATACAGGCGCATATTTACTAACATTTGACACAACACAAGACAACTTGCTGCAATACAGTAATGCGCCATATCTTCTAAGATGGTGCATTCCTGCTCTCTCTGCGCTTGTGCACTAGTAGCTGCTAAGCCCCACCATAGGCACCCTTGAGTCACTGTGTAATGGTGCCTGCATTGCAGGCAGGATTGTTTTTGGGAGGTAAGGGACACCTTCCTACACAAAAGCATTCCTCTGAGGCTTTTTCCTCTTTCTATGTGTGCTGCAGAATGCCTCACATGTAGAATGAGGAAAAAAAAAGGAGAAATATATATCTTTTTCCTTATTATGCTTCCCCTGGGAAGCAGTACCGCTTTGACGCATTCCCAGTTTTACTAATGTTAATAAGTCTTGGAATGTGGCCAAAACCAAGGATGGAAGCGTGGGAACTCCCGTGCTCCATCCACGGAACTCCTTCTCAGGGCAATGTAACACAAGTCTTCAACCTGCGCTGCCTTGCAATACTCCATATTTACCATGCCATTCAGAGCTGCACAAGGTGGCTCTGCGTGGCATAGTAAATCTCATTTAAGGGCTTATGTCGCCCTTGCATCACCTTGTATTATGGAAGAGCAATGCAAGCCCTGAGTACACCTGGGCCCCTGTATCAACTTCCTCTTACTGTCACTAAGGCTCCTTCCTGTTCTTTCTTAAGCCCATAGTCATTTTGATTTGGGTTCTGGAGAAAACATATTATGTAGCCTTTGTCTGCTATCTTCTGTCTCTTCCATATCACCCATGCTTTGTAATTTTCCATTATTTTTGGAGAAAATCAAGGAACTTCAGTTCAGTTCTTTGCAAAATGCATGGTGTCTGAGTTAGGGCAAACACAGCAATTTCAAATTTATAGGGTTTTTACCATTTTATTTGTTGCTGGAAGGCTTGGAGGTTGGAGTCGAGAATGCAGGACAGGTGCTTGTGGGGATTAAGACATAAAGTAAAAGTATACTTGTATTGGGTATTTTGTTATGCTGGAGGCCTTTGGATATATTTTCTCCTGTTCCTTATTTTTTCCATATTTGTTTTTATACAGTGTTTTTTTACCGTTTCAGGCTTAGGGCCGATCATGAGGTTGGTGGTCAGACCGCCAGACCACCATAGTGGCGGCTGCCAAAAGAGTTCAGTATTACGAGTTACACAGAAAGAACAGTGGCGGCCCGTCCTTTAGGGTGGAGGGGCCACCCCCCCCCACTTTTTGCCCCTCATAAAGAGTGTCTGTTAGGCTGAACAAAGGTCAGCCTGACAGACACTCTTCATGTTCAGGTCAGGCAGCCAGGAGCAGACATGCACGATTTGCGCAGACTCCTGGCTGCCTAAGCTGAACTTTGCTGGGCTGAAGAGGTCACAGCTCCTGTAGTTGTGACCTCCTTGGCTCAGCAAAGGTGCCTTGAGGCCCTCCCCCGGATGACGAGGGAAGCATCACCCATTGACTTCGACCTGGGCGCTTCAGGTTTAAGCCCTGAAGAGCCCAGGGCGAGTGTCAATCAGTGACACTTCGTCACAGAGGGTGGTGGGGTCAGCAGTCTCACTGACCCCATCCCACTCTGTGATGAGGCTGGCACTGCTGCCTTCCCTCATTGGCTGACCTAAGGTCAGCCAATGAGGGAAGGCAGCAGTCCCAATACTCGTGGGACCTCGAGGCTGAAGGTAAGTGTGTGTGTGTGATGTTTTAAAATGAATGTTTGGTGTGCATGTGCATGTTTGAGTGTTATGAGTGTTGTTAATGGATGTGTGTGTGTGCGTGCATGTGTGTGTGAAAGAATGAGTGTGTGTGTGTGATCTTTTAAAATGAATGTTTGGTGCATGTGTGCATGTTTGAATATTATGAGTGTTGTTAATGGATGTGCATGCGTGCATGCATGTGTGTGTGAAAGAATGAGTGTGTGTGATCTTTTAAAATGAATGTTTGGTGCATGTGTGCATGTTTGAATGTTATGAGTGTTAATGGATGTGCATGCGTGCGTGAAAGAATGAGTGTGTGTGATGTTTTAAAATGAATGTTTGGTTCGTGCGTGCATGTTTGAATGGTATGAGTGTTGTTAATGGATGTGCGTGCGTGCGTGTCTGTGTGTGAAAGAATGAGTGTGTGCGTGTGTGTGTGTCTGTGCTTCCCGCCGCCCCCCTCCCTCCTAGAGCTGCCGGCACCACTGAGAAAGAACTGCCAAAAGGAAGCCAAAAAACCCACACTGCCAGTACCATTGAGGGCGGGAAATAAGCGGTCCGACCACCAGTTCCGACAGCCTGGCAACCAACCACCGAATGTATTACAAGTCAAAAGTCGCAGTGGCAGACACGCGTGACGATCCGTCAATGCCGGTCCGAACCACGGGGGTTCACGGCCAACAAAGTAATACATGTTAGACCTGACAGCCTTAGGGTGGTCACCCCTAACTTTTTGCCTGCCTCCCTCCACTTTTTGGACACTGTTTTTGCTGGTTTTTAGACTCTGCACACTTTACCACTGCTAACCAGTGTAAAGTGCATCTGCTCTCTCCCTTTAAACATGGTAACCTTGGATCACAACAAATTAGACTATTTGATTTACTTATAAGTCCCTAGTAGAGTGCACTATATGTGCCCAGGGCCTGTAGATTAAATGCTACTAGTGGGCCTGCAGCACTGGTTGTGCCACCCACTTTAGTAGCCCCTTTACCCTATCTCAGGCCTGCCATTGCAAGGCCTGTGTTTGCAGTTTCACTGTCACTTCGACTTGGCATTTAAAAGTACTTGCCAAGCCTAAAACTCCCCTTTTTCTACATATAAGTCACACCTAACGTGTGCCCTAGGTATCCCCTAGAGCAGGGTGCTGTTTGGGTAAAAGGCAGGACTTGTACCTGTGTAGTTTACATGTCCTGGTAGTGTAAAACTCCTAAATTAGTTTTTACACTACTGTGAGGCCTGCTTCCTTCATAGCTAGCATTGGGGCTGCCCTCATACATTGTTGAAGTGGTAGCTGCTGATCTGAAAGGAGTAGGAAGGTCATATTTAGTATGGCCAGAATGGTAATACAAAATCCTGCTGATTGGTGAAGTTGGATTTTAATATTACTATTTTAGAAATGCCACTTTTAGAAAGTGAGCATTTCTCTGCACTTAAATCTTTCTGTGCCTTACAATCCACGTCTGGCTGGGTTTAGTTGACAGCTCCTTGTGCATTCATTCAGACACACCCCAAACACAGGGTACTCAGCCTCACTTGCATACATCTGGGTATAAAACAGGGCCTCTGCCCTACCACCTCAGACACTTCCTGGAGAAGAAACCTGAACCAGAATCTGCACCCTGACAAGAAGAACTGCCTGGCTGCCTAAAGGACTCACCTGACTGCTTTTTACAGAAGACTTCAGCCTTGCTGTTGCCCTGCTGTCTTGCTGCTCTGTTGCTTTGCTGCAGAAGTGCTCTCCAAGGGCTTGGATAGAGCATGCCTCTGGTTCCCTGAAGTCTCAGGACCAAAAAGACTTCTCTCTTGGAACTGGACTCCTAGTGCGGCGAAAAATTCAACACACAGCTTGTGCCGCGGTGAAAAATTCACCGCTCGCTGAACCGGAACGACACAGCTCGACTTCGCGAGGAAAAGATCGACGTAGCGCCTGCAGTGCGACCGGAACTTCGACGCACAGCTCACCTGAGACAACGCCGCCCGACTCCCAGAGGGGAAATCGACGCAGCGCCTGCCATGATGGAGAAATTTCCCCGCATCGCCCACCGGAACGATGCAGAGCTGGTCAACAACCCCAGGATTCCACGCACAGACCACGGGGCGTCTGAAAACCCCGCGACCCAAAGAGGAGACCTGTCCGCGCACCGCAAATCGGCGCAACGTCTTCCCCGCGTGAAAAATAACGACGCAAGTCCGTGTGTGAAGGGGCGAAACCGACACCGACACACACACCATTTTACACGCATCTCCTCCTCTGCGGCCCTTTGCGGAGATTTTTCACTCAAACCAGGTACCTTGTGCTTGAAAGCGACTTTGTTGCTTTTAAAAGACTTAAGACACTTTATATCACTTTCCAGTGATACCTTTACATTTTCTTATTGCATCTTTTATCGTTTTGACCTGCATATATCCAGATAAATCTTACATATTTTTCTAAACACTGTGTGGTGTATTTTTGTGGTGCTATATTGTGTTATTGTATGATTTATTGCACAAATACTTTACACATTGCCTTCTAAGTGAAGCCTGACTGCTCAGTGCTAAGCTACCAGAGGGTGGGCACAGGATAATTTGGATTGTGTGTGACTTACCCTGACTAGAGTGAGGGTCCTTGCTTGGACAGGGGGTAACCTGACTGCCAACCAAAGACCCCATTTCTAACAATACACAATAGCACATTGGATGGATTTGAAAACAACACAGCTCACACACATTGCTACAACTGACACACCTGCAAAGCACACCATAAAACACATCCCTTCACTAACCACAATCCTTTGCATCTACAATGCCAAATACCCAAGCCAGATCACATCAAAAAATTACCAAACCATAAATTAGGAAACCCCACAACTTTCCCTAAGCACATACCGCTCACCCTCAACACACTCCTATTTCCAATAACATCCTTTTGCACTTCGCAACCCCATTCACTCACCGTCACTTGTTCATTTCCCACCACTTATTTTTTAATCCCCACCATGTCAGCCCAGAAAAAAACTCATGTTACTGGCTAACAACAGAATTCCTCCAATTCAAACATGAACCCTGGCCCGAGACTTTCATGAACCTCCCCATGCCACCATATGCTCGTGCCCTCTATCTACAGCTTAGATATGGTTCCCTGCCTATTAATAATTATACGGCCCACAGGTCATCCAGCGTCCCTTCAACTGATAGATGTATATCTTGCCCTCATTACAAAGAAAAAATCAAGCTTATTCTGTTTTTCTGCCTCTCATATAAGAGCCCCAGAGGAAAGTGGATAATCCCCCTCTGTAAAAATCTATCACTGTTGGACAGAGCCAATGCCATCAGAATATGCAAATATGAAACATCTACACTGGTTGCCTCCTCAGTTACCAAATTTTTATCGGAGGCTTGATGTATTCGTCGTAGGCTCATTTCTGTGAAGGGCCCCTAGAGCTCTAGGCTGAACCTTTGTTTGTTTACTGAGGGAGATTTCAACAAGATTCATATTCCTTCGTCTCTTCTTTTATTTTCTAATTTATGCCACGTACTTTGTCATTATTTTGAATTTATTAACCTATATGCGACATCTTTCTCTGTATTTTAGCAAGAATTTGCGACCTTTGTAGGAGCAAACTGAGATCGCACAAGCTTACAGAGATGTTTTTTATGCCAAAACTTGCTAATTCTCGTATTTTAAGTCCGATTTTAATCTTAGTTGGAAGGATTTTATTGAAATATTTTATATGTTAGTTGATTATTAGATTTTTATTGTATCTTGAATGACTGTTATTATGAATTACGATGAGTTATTGCGATCCCAATGGATTTTATACAACTATGTAAGACTGTGTTTTTCCTTTTAATTCTAAATGGTCCAAATTTTTGGGACCGAATGTATTTAAATAAATAAACTCATTTTTACTGAAGATGAGTTAAGAGTCAATGTGGATGGAATCATAAGAGGAGAGCCATATTTATTTGCAGCCCAAGTCCAGCACACTGCTGCCACCAGGGAAATAAAAATGTGACAAAGGATAGTCAACAGAGTGAATTCTATAGGCTCCATCCTGTGCACAATGGACAACTCAGGAAGAGGTGGAACAACCTTATGGGGACGGTCTGTTCCGTGTCATTCAGGCCCAGCTGCATGTTCAGAAGACTGGTGGTGCCCCCCTCCTGCCTTACAACTCACATCGTGGGAGGAGAAGCTCTTGGCCATCCTGCATCCAGAGGGCTTCGCAGGAATACTTGGGGTAGTGGAGTCTGGTAAGTCACAACACAAAAATATCACTAAAATGTATTGTCATGCATGCTCACTAATTACCTTTTGCCACATTCACAGTCACCCCACTCACCAGCCCAGTGCCCACCTGTCCATAGACCCAGACTGGCATTTCACATGTGAAGTAGACACACCTGGGGGAACAACATCTCTGTATATTACAGGGACTGACAGCAGGCACTGTTCTACAATTACCAAAACCAGAACAGTGTATCCTTCCCAAAACTACCTTGTTTTCCAACTCCCCATTGGATTGTACCCACCTCAGAGGATGACATCTGTATAGTGTGTGGGTAGTACATGCACTGACAGGACTGATAAGGCCAAGAGGCATCCGTACTGGCACGACATTCAGCCAACACAGTGTCCTCTGCTCCAATGACCCTTGTCCCTGAACTCCCCATTCACGTGTTCTCACCCGGAAGGATGACAACTGTATAGTGTGTGTGTAGCGCAGGCGCTGACAGGACTGATAAGGCCAGGATGCACTGCTACTATCACTACAAACACCAGAACAGTGTCCCCTTCCCTGAAGACAATCTCAAATGATATGTACTCACTGGGTGGGTTGGCAGTTATTGTGAAGCAGTGAGAGTGACAGGACTGCAACTCACAGCAGGCAATGGTCCCCTAACTACAAACAACAAAACTGTGTCCTCTCCCAAAATACACCTGTGTACCAAATCCTCTTTGACAAATACTCACCTGGGAGGAAACCATCAGAATAGTGTGTGTAATACTGGTTGAGTGTACACTTGCAAATAAACCCTTATCTAGGAAATCACACATGAAGTGTACCCACCTGGGGGGACGACATATAACAAGTGTATGAAGTACAGGGAGTGACATGACAGCTAAGGCCAAGAGGCTCTGTCTCCCCAAGTCCAAACACCAGCCCGGTGTGCATCTGTCCACAAATCCTTGTTCATTAACTTGCAAAGGAAATATACTCACCTGACAGGATGACCTATATATACTGTGTGTAGTACTTGGAGTAACATGCCTGTAGATTCCAAGAGGGCCAGTCCCTATAACTCCAACGACCAAGCAGTGCCCCTATGGCATTGTGCATCTGTCTGGCAACTCACAAATTAAGTTTACCCACCTGGGAGGGACCAAGATACAGATCATGGTACACTCTGTGATGTGGCTAACCACCTAGAGCCATCTTGAGCACCTAAGCCAGGATGAAAATATTGTGGACACGAAGGACAGCTCAACCTGTGTGCAATAAAAAAAGAAAACTATCAAAGGCTTCAAGATGCATCACCTGAATGGTATTGGCAGCAGACACATTCACAGTGCACTGATCACATGATGATAACAATCACATATATAACAGACCTCTGGGTCTGCCTGCATAACAGTCAACTAGACCATAACATGGCTTAAACCACATTCTGCCCAGCCACTGTTTTGCCTGTACTACTGGAAAGATGTAGGTCTATGACCATCCTCCTAAGTGCTAATGAACTAATACATTCTGGAACTGGTTGAGTGAAATGGAATTGGTACGTTACTCACATTTCAGGTCAATACAATTAAGAGCATGTGTACCTGTCATGTAAGGAAAATCTGCAAATCCAATGTGTACGTGGCCTTTGCTAAATGTCACTGTAAACTATTGGAGGTAGATGTCACAATACAACCTGTAACATTGTATCTCTCACATCAACAGGTCTAACTGCCACTGGGAACATCAAACCCACTCAAGAGACTGCCACTACCCCCATGGATGAAGCCCTCAGTGAGGACAACACTTCTTGACGTCTGGACATTGAGAATGGTTCTGCTCCATCAGGGCAACCTGGTCTGATCACACAAGTGAGCCTCACCATGACCACATCAAGTTTTCCCAGCCCGGTTGCATCTAAATCGCAGACAGCCATTTGTCCTAACCTGTGTCCTGAGGACTGAGACAAACCACCTTGTGTCCCCCATTCCAGGATCCTGAGTCACAGCAACACACCTCTGACAATGATTGTTCTGGAATCAGTGGTAGGGGTCAACCTGTGCCAAGGGTGCAGGCACATAGGGTAGGGTGTGTGTGTGAGGGATGTTGTGGACGGTGGAATGAAGCCACTGGGCATAGTCCTGGCTAGGACTCCATCAGCCAAGTCTTGGGAGCCTATCAAGAATCCCAAGGCGTGATGGGCCAGGTACTTGCTGAACTCAGGGAGATCAAGCAGCTGCAGAGGGACTTCCATTGTGAGTCTCTGAAAATGTGGGAGGTCACCAATACCATCTCGGCCTTCCTATCAGGGGTGTTCCGGGAGATCAGCAGTACCCAGATCAGGGAGCGTGCGCAATACCACGCCCCTTTCTTTAACCAAACAACACCAGTCCATCAACATCTGTGGCAGCTACTAGAAAGGAGGCCCTGTCAGGGGAAGGACCTGTCTCAGACAACCCTGCCTCTGTAGCAGCAGAATCCTCCCGCAAGCGGGGATGTCCAGCCAAGCATCCAGGAGGTGCAGTGGCATCAACCCAACCACTGCCAGCAAGTGACCTCTTTCTGAAGGAACTCCTTTGTGTGCCACATATTTATTCTGTTGACTGTTCTTTGACCAACTTCCTTTTCCTATGGTAGTAGGACACTGAACTTTGCACTTCAAATGTTGTGAACTCTTTTAATATGATTACATTCACCATGACTGATTCCACTACTTTACTTTTCTGTTGCATCTCTCAATTATTTCCTGCACCTATGTCAATAAACTCACTATCATTAAAACATTGCCTGCTACCTTATTTTTCACGTTTTGAAATGTTGAAATGTAAACACGTGAAGCACATGAGGAAGACACAGGATGGTAAAGGAAGGAGGGATATGTCTCAGGTAGTGTCATGCTAAGGATTACTTGCAACACAATGACACAGCTGTCTGGTCACACCAAACATTTTATTGTGCTGTACAGCACATAGTTTGTTAAAATGTCTGGAATATTAAAGCCAAGAATGGCTCAACAATATTGAGTCAGGCCAGATATCCCAAGTACTGTCCCCAAGACCACAGAAGAAAGGGCTTTGTCAGACCTAGGCACATTGAATAGGCTAACAGGGTGGTGAATGTTGTCACTAGCTTGAGCCTTATCACATATCAAAACCAGGTCTGCCAACATGACATATGCCATAGCGCAGACATTGGACAGTACAAAAGATGCTGATCATAGGTCCATCCCATTACAATGTTCAAGCATTTGGTGGTATGATACAAACCTATCTCAGTGTTGTGGCATAGGCACCATGGCCTGCAATGATGAAACATATCTACAGCTACAAAAAGGTCAGGCTGGATCATTTACTACACAATGTGACGGGAGAATGCATGGACTACACTTGATGCGAACGTATTTCAAGACCATATGATCACACACATGAGACAATTGGACCAACACACCCCATCAAAGCAGTTGTTAGACCTTGCATACTCGGCGTGGTCTCCCCTAATTATTTGCCTCTGCTTCCCAGATTGTTTCTGTGTGGTGGACTCTGTCTTTGCTGTTTTGTTTGCTCTGGACACTTTACCACTGCTGACCAGTGCTAAGGTGTAAGTATTCCCTACACAAATTATATTTGTGAATTGGCTTATCCGTGATTGGCATATTTGATTTACTAGTAAGTCCCTAGTAAAGTGTACTGGAGGTGCCCAGGACCTGTAAATTAAATGCTACTAGAGGGCCTGCAGCACTGGTTGTGCCACCCACACTAGTAGCCCTGTAAACATGGCTCAGACCTTCCACTGCAGTGTCTGCATGTGCAGTTTTAAACTGCCAATTCGACTTGGTAAGTGTACCCACTTGCCAGGCCTAAACCTTCCCTTTTTATACATGTAAGGCACCCTTAAGGTAGGCCCTAAGTTGCCCCATGGGCAGGGTGTAGTGCATGTTAAAGGTGGGACATGTACTGATGTGTTTTACATGCCCTTACAGTGAAATACTGCCAAACTCGTTTTTCACTGTTGCAAGGCCTATATCTCTCATAGGTTAACATGGGGGCTGATCTTAAATATTATTAAAGCACAGATTCCCTTTGGGAGCAGATAGACATATGGAGTTTAGGGTTTCTGAACTAACAATTTAAAAAGACATCTTTTAGTAAAGAGTTTTTAGAATGTGTGTTTGAAAATGCCACTTTTGGAAAGTAGGCATTTTCTTTCTTAAACCATTCTGTGACTCTGCCTCTTTGAAGATTCCCTGTCTGGGTCTGTTTGACATTTGGGCTGTTTACACCTCTCCTCTAGAGAGTGACAGGAAGGGAGCTGTGATGTAGCCTGCATATCATGACGGGCCATCTGGGATGGAGGGGAGAGGAGGAGTGGTCATTTAGACCTGAAAGGGCTGTGCCTGCCTACAGACAATGCAGTGTTCAACCCCCTGGTGTGTGTCTAGGGACTGGCCTGGACAAGGCAGGATCTTGTGAACAACAGAGACTTCCCTTTGAAGTAGGCTTACTTCAAAGGCAGAAAGGGGTATAAGTAGTGGACCCAAAACCTCTGAAAATCAGATTACTTCTGGAACCAAGAGGAACCTCTGCCCGGGAGAAGAGCTGGAGAGTTGGAGGAGGAGGACTGCTCCTTTGACTGTGACTGGGTTGGCCTGCAGTAACTGATTCTACCTGAGAAAGGACAAAGACTGACTTTTGTGTGACTTCCCACTGGTGAAGCATCTCCAAGGGCTTGGACTGAGCTTGCCTCCTGTTGTTCAAGTCTCAGGGACATCAAAGACTTCTGAGCTGAGACTCCTGCCCTGAAAAGTGGTGCCCTATCCAGTCCCTGGGCCCTTGAAAGGAGAGGTTTGCAGAACAAGAGCTGAAAATCTAACCTGTCTTTGAAAGGTGAAGCTAGTTGAAAAGGACAGAAATCCAAGCAAAGACCGCTGTGGGGGGACGCACCACCCGCAACGTGGCTGACAAACAACACGCCGGCCTCGCAGCTAAAATCGATGATTCACCTTCATTGCGGCTGTGAGATCGGTGCATCAAGGCTGGAGAAACGACACGCAACACCTGCAGCAGCTGCTGTTCACAACGCAAGCCCCACACAGTGCAGTTTCCTGACACCGTTCAACCGGATTTCTACGCAACATCGCCGGGCGTGAAAAATCAACACAAAGCCTGCTCGGACCCGAGGTGCCTGTCTGGGAATTGACGCATAGCTCTCTTGCGGGAGGGAAGAAATGACGTACTCCGACCCGACCAGAGGAGGAATTGCGAGTAAGAAATTGACGCAACGCTGACTTTTTTCGGCGCATGCTTGCCTGTGCTGCTTTATTTTTTATACTATCCTAAGGATAAAGACTCTTACTCTTCTTTACCATGAATAGAGTGAGGGTCCTTGCTTGCACAGAGGGTGACCTGACTGCCAACCAAAGACCCCATTACTAACACCAGTGTATTTTGCACTTTAGAATTCCACCCGCCCACTGTGCAAGCTGCATTGGCACAGGGCTCATACACCCTAAATCGGTGACATAACATTACCTCGATCAATCCATGCCCACTTCATGTGTCAGAACAGCAACAGACACCTGCAAATGTCACAACTCTGAAATGCCCCCCACATGAGGATGGCATGGTGAATGTACCTGGTCAAAAACTGTACAAGGCGCTTAGGCTGAAAAGGTAATACCTATGACCAAAACCTCATCTCTGACATCAATAGATCCACTTACACTGCAATGTGACTGACACAAACAAAGCAGATGATCAAGGTAGTAAAATGTTCAAGTCTGACTTAGCAATCAAACCTTGGCTGTATACTGCAAAGCATAAGATCCCCTATCTTTTGGAAAAAAAACATACTCAACGCATCCTGACAACTACACTTCACCATGCAGTCACAGTATTCACATAAAATGACATACTTACACTCAAGTAAAGCAGTGATTGTTGAGATCTGCCCACAAGTCTTCACCTTCCTCTTCGTCACTGTCTTCCTCACTGACATTTCAAGATTCTCACCCGCTGGCCCCCTCACCTGGAATGTATGGCATAACCCTCCGCAGGGCAACGTTGTTGAGCATGCAGCAGGCCACAATGATCTTATAAATGTTTTTGGGTGAGTTGAGGACAGAACCACCTATCTTGTCCAGACACCTAAATCTGGCCCTCAGGAGCCCAAAAGCCCGTTCTACGACATGTTGTGTTCTTTCATGGGCATTGTTGAAACGGACTCCCCCTGGCATAGTTGGGTTCCTCACCAGCGTCAACAACCATTGATGGTTTGGGTCATATGTGCAACTATGAGTCCCTCACATCATAATTTTTGCAGCAGATATTGCACACAAACAAACAGGACATATGTGACTAACCAACTATCCAGGCCCTCTCTGAGTACAGTTTTGACATCAGCTAGGGGATCGCGTTGTTCCACATCATAATGGCATTATGGACTGGACCCAGATAATGGGCACAGACGTGTGAAATGCAGAGGTTCACCAAACAATCAATTTGGACATTGATGAAATGGAAACTCATTCTGTTGCAGTACACTTGTTCATTGTCATGCAGTGGGACCAAGACAACATGTGTACCATCAATTGCTACCACCACATGAGGGATGTGCCGTGGGTGGTATTCTATTTGGATAATGAATGGCAGGCATCAGATCTGGCTCCAACTGATGACATAGATGCATGATTTTACGCCAATTCAGATGGTAGATCTCGATGACATAGCGTTCCTCCATGGTCTGAAGGTCTGGCAGTGGACAATAGACACAAGGTTGTTTGATCCTCTCCCTTTCTGGGTACCTATGTATGACAAGAAAGGAGTTTGGCCATCATTCAATGTGTTCCTTGCAACATACATGATGAATGTCAAAGACAAACTGTGACAAGGCTTGTCGTAAGTTGAGGACATGATACACAGTGCACATCACAACTGATAATCACACAGAATAAACATGTTACCCCCTTGCTTTGCAACACATGTGTGCACATCATCTATCCGGTAATCAACAATTTGTGCAATAAAATTGCTACTCTGACAGTGACTTCATATCCCAAGCTTTAAAATTACTTTTGTCAGGGAGGCTTTGCCCAAAGTAAATTGCCATATGTGCCTAACAGTGTACAGAAATGGTGCCTGTGTAGTAGGAGCTACATGAAAGCACAAGACAGGCACTTATCACTGGAAAAATATTTTGCGGGAGTTGTGACGCAGTTTTTGGAGGCATATGATGCATGTCAGGCCTCTAAATGGTGGCTGCCTGAACTACTCCACTGGACATTAAGAACCGTCTGCAAACACCGGTGTAAGTCGTCATTGCGATAGGTGGTTTCAACAGCGGCAGCTAAAGCCATAGGCTAACATTGTTGCCAGTGGTGGTTGCAGGCCAATGGCTGTGTCCACCAGTGGTCACGGCCGCATATGTGGCAGATGTGACCACCATGTTCTTCAAAATCCCTCATTTGACGCCTGACACTGCTACCTGCAAGACATCCACTACCTGAGCTACTGTGTATTGCCTCTGGGAGCGATCATGCCCGTGACAGGGCCCCTGCCTTTTCCCCAGAGGAGGTAGAGAGACTGGTCACAGAGGTCCTATCCCTGTATGGACAGCTCTATGATGCACCAGAGGAGCAGGTAAATACATCATGTCTGCATTTACTTTTCTCTGCTTCACCATATATTCCCTCCTTACAGGCTAGATTGTACCTATGTTACCAGAATGCAAAGTCAAGTCCATGGAGGTGCAGTTGGTGTGGCATCAATGGGAGATCCAATGTTCATGTATCTGTGTTCAGGGCCAAATGCTGAGTCCTAACACATTTTTGTGTGTGTTTTGAGTGTACCCTTATCTACCTTATGTTGGATGCACAAAACTAGGTGAGATGACATCACAGTCATCCCTATACATCTCTTAACACATGGATGTTGTCAGTGTGAAACAACATGTACTTGCATGATAGCATGAGCTGTGTATCCATGTTGTATGTGTGAGGTGTGCGTAAAGTGAGTTATGTGTATGTTGCCACTGAGATTTCAAACCACATCTAGCCTTGCTAAACTGTTTTTTGAAGGCATATCCTGACTCACTCAGCTTGCTACATAGACAACACATGCCAAATTTCTGTTGGCTACATGATGTACTGTCATGCATGGAAGTGATGGGAATAGAGTTTCATATAGGTTCTATCTTCTCAGCCTGCGGAGACCTGGGACTGTCTAATGTACTCTGAGTATGGGACCAAGTCTAGGCTGGCGTTGAGTCACTTTTGCAATGCAACTGTGGCACAGTGTCCACTCCCTATATCCCTGTTGTTCCTGCCATGTGCCCAGAGCTAGTCTTTGTGCTAACTTACAGCATGTTGAGGCTCTTTCCCTGATGAGTATGAAAATGAGAGTTGATGATCTGTGGCCAATCTGCACTTGGCATCATTGTCAATGTGCATATCTGTCCCCTGACAGGTCCTTACTGACACAGCCCTGTTGTCACCTTAACACAGGTCATATTAGTTCTGTGCATGCTTATTGATAGTCCCACAGTGCAGACAGTGTGTTGATTCCTGGGAGATCATATGTGATTCAGTAGCTTGGTCACATGTCAGTAAATGGACAACGGATGCCTTTGTTTGCTGGTTGCACCTCTTTAGGATGGACACATATGTCCAAAGGCATGTTCTGTGGCACAAGTACAAAACACAAAACCCCATCCTCTGATGTGGCATGAGTATGCATTTGTAAGTCCACATGCCCACACATAGATAGGGTAGACACTTTCGGTACCCACCATGTAAGTCCCCTCATTGTTACCTATGTGTAATGCTTGGGTTCGTACTCTGGCAGCAGCCTGTAGGAACTGCATGCAGAGAAACATTCTCACAGAGTACGATTGTTTTAATGCATTCATGCCTAAGGAGTCTAACTTTCAAAAGCCACAGAATGTGATGTTTCCCATAGTTCCTCAGATCTCAGTCAAATTACTAGAGCATGTCCCACTAGATGTCAATTGAACTACCTAGTCAGTGGAGGGCCTGATCTGGGTGGTGGGTTGGTCAGCAGAGTGAGAAGTTTTTATAGTCATGTCCCTGTACTCAATGGCTAGTATGTGCCACATTTGGGCAGCTGGGGCAAAAGAAGAATGTTCTTAGCTTTGTGTACTGACATGGATGTGATTCAGCTATTTTGGATGGGACTTTTGGACACAATTTCTTCTCTTGTCTTTTACATTCATGCAGGTCAATTCCCATTAGAAAAAAGTGATATGGAGAGACATCGCCAAGAAGGTGCGGACCCTCGAGGTCCTCAGCCAGCAGAGCGCCCACTGTCGCAAGAGGTGGGAGGAGAAGCTGGGCCCGGAAGATTGCAGAGGCCCAGCTAGGGTTGTCCTCCCAATGTGGGTTGGGTGCTTGTTGGACAATGACCACCCCTAATGGCCCACATTCTGGTGGTGACTGACCCGGAGCTTAATGGGCATTTGAGGGCAGCACAGCAGCCACAA
Organism: Pleurodeles waltl; assembly: GCF_031143425.1. Classification (NCBI taxonomy): domain Eukaryota; kingdom Metazoa; phylum Chordata; class Amphibia; order Caudata; family Salamandridae; genus Pleurodeles; species Pleurodeles waltl. Next base: position 547,802,793 of record NC_090449.1, read on the forward strand.
TGTGGTGAGTACACAGCAAATTCTTGCCTGTCCCATTGCCAGGCAATTGATTAAGGTACTGACTGCTCTACCAGACAATTACGGATAAATCATGTGTCACACAGTAAATGGGAGATTGCTTGTGTTGACATGCCATGTGTATCAAACTGGTGTGCCTTGCCTTTTGAACCTGGGACCTAGTACAAAACTGGGAGGAATCCCTAAACCACTTGCACTGCAAGGATCACAAATGGGTATGTACAATAATCATTCATGTATTGTTTGTTGTTGTAGTGGGTGTAATTTCTATCACAGATCACTACCCCTGAATGCTATAGGCCAAAGATAAGTAGGTTATGAATCACCCGTCCTCTGCCATGTGTCTGGGTATATATGAATGTAGACATCTTCCAACCAAAAGCTAGTTATCTTCAGTATATGAGGGGCGCTGGTGCCTCACTGCGGTCTGTGGTATTCATGTGTCTATCATACAGGTGATATAGCTCACATGGCTAATTGTTTGAAGATGTAGCAATCTACTTTCCCTTTGTGAGTAGGGAATATCCATTGACATGAATTATGTCCCATGAGTGTTGTCAACATTCATTGTGCCTACATGTCAGCATGTGTCCTTTTCCTTTTAGGAAACACTCTTAATCTGCAATTTCATGCATGTTCTACCCATGTTTATAGTATGATGTCTGTATTCCCTCACTTATTTGTGCATGGAAAAGTGTTTGTGGAATAGTACAATTACAATGGTGGTGCATTTCATGTTCTGCCACAGACAGGAGTGTGTCTCTATTGTTTATTGTCTGACAGATACCTTCATGCATCATAATATGTCATTTGGCATGTACAACTGCAGTAGCAATAAGGGACATGACAGTTAGGATCAGTGTGTGAAGCCACTCTGTATTTATTTAAGACTTTGATGCGGATTAATGTGTAAAAGCACACTGCACATGTGTAATGGTTGAAGATTGTGCCCTTCCTGTTGATATGCATCATGGAGTGACTTGCAATGATGTTGACATCACATGTGTTTGGGTACAGGCGTTTATCCTCAGACAGACACCAGGGTTGGCATGTCCAAGATGTGGATAGTGATGTTGCTTCTCACTGGATAACAAGCTGAAGTCCTTCTATAAGTCATTGGAAGTTCTTTGTCTCTCCGACATGCAAAGGACAAATGGTTACTACAGAAACACTCAGATAATGTAATTGGAATGGGTGTCAGACATTAGTGGTGACTAACCTGGAGCTTACTGATTCATTGTTTTGTGTATTCTGGAGACATCTCTCCTTGACATATTAAACCTGACGTCAAACGTGGTCCTTTCAATGGCACATGTGAGGCCTATCTGAGTAACATGGATACTACCTCATTGACTCTATTGGGACAGGTGTCACTTGTTGAAATGTACATTCTTGAAATGTTTATATTGTGACATGGGCAAATCCATGTCACCTACTCCAGGATATTGCACTTTTTTAATCAACATAGCAGAATTTCATGACATCATTTTTAACTGTTGGTACATTATGTATGTGCCAGATAGATGTGTGCAAGACCTTATGTGTGAAATGTGGGAATGGACTTTACAATGAGATACTATTAATTGTCAAAAGTTAACTTAGGTCTGCTTCATGTGGAGGATGCTTTGAGGGTGGAAAGGTCTCCTAGATATTTATAGTTATTGTGGTTGGAAGACTTCAGCCATTAAATTGTAGATGTCTGAGATCCCGGTTTTCCTGTGGGCACTTTAAGTAAATCAATGCATATGCTTTGACAACTGTATGTGCCGCTCAGGTGTAAGTTTTTGCTGGGACCAACTTGACATGTTGGTATTGCATATCAATCAGGGTTGTGAATGAAGTGTTACAATGGAGATGTTAGGACCCTATTTCTCTTTCTTTTTGCAGCATCAACACAGGCAAGTGAATGAGACGGGCCGAGCCAAGTGGGGAAGCATCTGGTCATGGGACCTCTGATTAAGACACCACCAACACAGAGGGACCCAGTGGTCCGGAGGGTGAGGAGAATGCCACGAGGGAGACTGGGACATTGTCATTATCCTCAGATTCCTCCTCCAGTGGCCACTCCCTAGTGGGAATCCCCCACTACTATCCTTGTCCACCCCCTCTTCTATCACCACCCACCGTGTTGCTCCCCACCCAGTTTGCCATGCCTGCTCACCCAAGAGGGTGGGCGTCTCCTTTGCCACTGGCACCTATGCCCCAGCCCCTGTCACCCAAGCTGCCCTCATTAAGGAGGCTATTGACCTCCTAAGAAGTATCTCTGTGGGTCAGACAGCCATCGTGAATGCCATCCAGGGATTGGCAAGTTGACTCCAACAGACTGCTTCATTCCTGGAAGGCATTCATGGTGCAATGGCTGGTCTACAGGGATCTTTTCAGACTCTGGTCTACAGACTGATGAAAGCCAGTCACCTCCTACCTTCCGTCCCCCCTCCATCTCCCACTTCCCAGTCAAAATCCTCCCATCCCCTACCTACCTAAAGCAGACAACAGATCCACAGACATCCACCTAAACAGACAAACAGAGCATGCACAAACACAAGTACCACAAGACACACCAACATGCACACAAACAACATCTACCCACGGTCACAGCAACACTCACAACTTTCCCTGACACCCCCGCCACCCCTAGCAACACACACTTAACATCAAGCATACCCTACAGACACCACATCAGCGGTCACTGACACAGTCATCACACCCATCCCACCCGCAGACACCACCCCAGCGACCCCAGACATCCACCACAAGCACCACACCTGCAGACACCACAGCTACAACACACATACATCCACCACATCCAACATACCTGTAGTCATCATCCCAACAGACACCCACCCACTCACCATAACATCCCCCAGCACCCCCACCCACCAAGCCCAAGACACATAAATGCCCTCACTCACCCACCCAACACACAGCCACCACACACAAGCCTACCTCCTATAAGCACGCACCCACGACATCCACACCTACACATCAGACAACCATTCCCTCAACCTCCAAATACTGAACCCCTTCCGATGACCATCCCTGTGTGTCCCAAAAACCTTTTTTGTTTGACTTTAACCTTTGCCCTGTATCTCCCCCCCATCCCAGACCCAGAAGGATCCCACCCACCTCCCAGGCCATCCTTTCCACCTCCAATGCCAACTCTGCCCCCCTCTACAAGTACCCATACCTCTCCCCCGAAGAAGAAGCCCACCCCTCCCAAAAAAAGCCCACTCCTCCCTGCCCAAGAAGACAACCCTTCCCTAGCCCAAAACCCCCTCCCAAATCTGATTCCCCATCCCACCACCGCCAGATAATCCCTGAGGTGTCTGCCTGCCCCCTTAATGCCCTGTCCTGTGGAGGTTAAATGACAGTTGGGAGTCAAGTTTAGGCAAAACACTGTGCCATTATTGGACTGTTATATGGACTGGCCAATGGCCTTTGTACGCTCCTAGTTTTCACAGTTAATAAACCCAAACAGTTGTTTTTTAGGGATACATTTGTCCTGCAATTCCATTTCTAGCTTCTTGTTGTTCCTGAGTGATTTGGTTGTGTGCCTCCAGTTGAGTGTGTTTGCTGCTTGCTGCTCCATGTGCTGTTTTAATTTCCTCCTTGTCCTTTTTCATGGTTGCTAGGTATTTGAGTATTTTCTTGAGGACAGCCTACTTGAGTGGAGGGGAAAGGTTGATGGCTATGGTGGGGCAGGAGTATCTTGCTACTGTTTGCAGACTGGTCTGGTATTTGCTGTGGGTCTTCCTGTTGGGTCTGGCCTCCAGCAGGAACAACAGACTAGCCTAAGGAGAGACCCCATTAACTTCAGTACCCAATACAAGCACAAGTCAGTTTAGTCAGTCACACAACATTACTGGTTCTCAGGGCAATCGGAAGCATGATTTTGCATCCCTGGAATTGTATGTATTTTTACTTTGTGCTATACGTGCCATTACTTAGTTGAATACCACCTGCATTTTTCAAAAAAGAGACAAAAAATGAATTAATGATGAAACATTTTTGAGGCACAAAATCAACATTTTCTTTTTATTACTATTATTCAACTACTACTACTACTACTATCTGGTGTGAATAGCTGTCCAAAATGATGTATCTAAATAATCTCAGTTAATAATGTTCCATGAAATGTCAAATAAATTGTGTTGCATAAATTATTACAGCTGCACCTTTTTCTGTGGCAGTATCACTTTACAAATTAGTCTTTTTTTTAAAACAAAAAAAACAAATGTTAGTTGTGCGTGGCAAAAATGTTGATTCAGGAAATCATTTTTTATTTTTTATTTTCTCTCTTTTACCTTTTTTTGTTATAAAGTAATTGGTTTAAAATGTAATTATGCATGGGTACGATTGCAATGTTCAAACACTTTTGTGTGTGTATCCTTCTTTTACACAAATTAAAATTATCTTAAGAGCAATAGTGTGGACTTTACCAGTGCACATCAGGAATATCCATTCAAAAATATTAATGCTACACAATTTTGAGTACAAAAATATTATGAATGGGAATATCGAGGGTAATTATATCAGTTTTGTTTTCCACATTAATAATGATGTTTTTATTTATCAGCTACTTAATTATTGTAGCAATTTACATTACTTTCTGTATATTATTTTCTTATTTTATTTTAAATGTAAGATTGTTAGTAATGGTAAATATATTACAAACATTTTAACTTTTAACTTTAATTTGCTTATTTTTTGGGTGGTTTGTTTTTATTGAGGTATTTAGTCGATAGCGTTTTATAAAATATGGTTTTAATATTTATGAATGTTTTATTATTTTAATTCATATATGTATTAATATTGTTAATTCTATTCTACAATTTTTTATTTTAGGAGTTTTTTTATGGATATGTGGATTTTATTGAGGACTACAGTGAGTAGTGTTTTAAAAGAAACAATAAAATATTGATAATTATTTTGGTTAGTTAAATATTCTTTAATATTTAACTACTTTTATTAATTAAAAATATTGATTTTGTTAATTAAATTTTAAAATTGATTAATAAACAATTTAAATAATTATTTAAATACTTTTATTTATCTTTCATTTGTCTTCTCGTTGTATTTATTTACTTACAATTAATAAAGCAATATTTAACTTTGGGAAAGGTGTGTAGGTTTCTATTTTCAATTAATATATTAAAGGTAAAAAAAATATTCTTATGCAAAAATATTTTCATATTATTTGTGAGAAAAACAAAGGAGGCAGAAGACAATTTAGATGAGAAAGGGGAATGCACAAGGAAACATAAGTAATTGATGAGGGTTAAGGGACACTACAACAGATAGAATGCAAAGTTAAGAAAAAAAAGAAAATATTCAAAAGAAAATATAGAAGCCATTCTGTATACAACAGAGGTGAGATTATTTAATTTTAAATATCAAAGAATCATACATATGGGTGAACATATAGCACATATTTCTCTAATGAAAATACACTAATTGACAGAGGCACAAGCCCCCAGATAGCTTAATTGTTCCAGACCTGGTCCAATCTATTTTACCCAGGCTCCCTGTGATATAGGTCTTTTAGTCTGCATTCTTCACATTAGAATGTACATCTGCCTTTTTATTTGATTTGTGATGCGCCACATGTTGTGAAGGACTCTTTCCAGGAAATTATGGAAGGGGAGAATAACAATGATTGTTCAAGACAGAGAGACTGGCACTTAGGTGGAATGAAACGCTTGAACACTGATACATGGTGGGCAATAATGAGTGAGGGACCGATCATCAAATAAGGGGCCTGGGGTTAGTATTGATAGAGTTTGCCTTAAGGTTGAAGGTTTGTTTGAAAAATGTAGCTTTTTTAAAAGGCAGAAAATTGCCTGAATTTCTATGATGGCCTAAACAATTTCACAGAGCTACCTGTGTTTTTACTATATTTTCCACCATAGTTCTTTCCTCTGTATTTGAGACTATCTATTAGATTGGTGCTGCAAGATCTGAGGTTAAGCACTGGTCTCTAAAAAGGAGATTAGTTTCCAGAAGTCAAAAGTTCTAACTGGTCAGAAGGATTTGCATATGATTCAAAGTATTGAAACAGAGTGCTTTGAAAGCAATTGTTACCTTGACATGGAGTCACTCAAGTTGGGTTCAGCTTTGATGATATGGTTGTTGTTTCTTAGATTAAAACAGAGACCCATTGTTTGGGTCTGACTCGTCTGACTCGTCTTTCTTTGGGGGTGCTTTGTGGTGCTTGGGGCATGTTATCTAGATTATAAAAAAAGCCTCATTAGTATGAGTGCTCTGATGTGTTCTTCATTTTCGGTGTTATGGTTTATGAGGTAGTGGGCCTATCCTTCACAGTTTCATCAGATAGACATTACCATTCTTTATAATTGTTGTGATCTGCTGCCTGAATGATGGTTCATGCTCAACTACAGATCCCGGTTTTCTAATCTCTTTACTGGTATGGGGTACCTGACTAGCTCTGGAAGCCATTAGAATGGTAATATACAATTGCCATGGTTTCTTACGAACATGGCTCCAGTTTTAGAACTAATAAGGCATACACAATTATCCTTTATCCAGTAAAATAAGTGTTTCAGGCAATTGGTGATCTCAAAGTAGAATACATAATTGCTTCAAAGTCATATGTGGATTGTGTGTCAGCATCATATCTTTAGAAATGCATTTATTGTTGTGGAATTCTTTTTGTTGGTGGCTGCATGTAAATATCTAAGAGCAGCTGTAAAATGTCAGATCCCTGGGTTACACCAGATGTAACTGATTTGGTAGTTTAGGAGGTTATATCAAGTTTTACCTTTGGACTTCAGTCAGAGAAGAATTCATTGTTGTGGGAAAAAGCAAAGCATGTAATGCTGACCCACATTTCTAGTATTTGGAGGAGTCTGCTCTGAACGACTTTGTCACCTGTGGGGGCACCTTACAACACAGTCAATCATAAGAAGGTCATTACTACAAAGTGCTTAGAAGTCAGCATGGATTGTAAGTCCTCCTTAATGTCTGTAATTGTGGTTTCTATGCCTTAAACGTAATCATGTTTGATGCAGTTCAACAAGAATTGCACTGTACTATGTGACTCTACTTAAGATTCTATCTAGGAAGCATCAAGCAAATATACATTAGTATTTACCCCACTCAAGATAACCAGTAGTGACCACCCCTATACATCCTGCACAGCTGTCATCATTGTCATCATTAATGTCATTAAAAGCTTATCAATATAAAAAGCCATTACTTAAGTAATGAAAAAAATAGTGCTAGACTCAAGTCCCTGCATCCATGGAAATAACATCTACAATGTGTCTTCCCAACTTATTGTGAATTACCATACAGCCATCAGCTTTAAATATATTTAGGAAATACAATAATCTTGTCTTCAAACATCTGGTTGTCATTTTCTAATATATCTATGTGTTGCCAACACATTTTTTTCATTTTATTAAAGATCTCTCTTTCACTTTATGAGCATTTGTTTCATTTCAACTCAACCAGATTTCATTTTGTTTTTTCAGCCTCACATGCCTGCGTGTTTACCATGCCATACCAGAAATAACCACCACAAAGCCAAGGATGTCCATAATTTGCCAAGGATAACCAACAATTGTAATAGATTGGCCAACATGCTATGGGTGCACAGCATAATTCCAGAGTTTGCCAACATTATGTCATTAATAGATATTCTTAGACCTGGGACAGCCATGATTGTGGTACTAATGGCTCATTTAGCTACGAATTTTGGTAAGGATGCAGGCAATGTGTCAATTGTCCACCAATAAGCCACGGTGGACACCATTATGCCAGGGGTGGCCAAGACTTGGGGGACCACATTATTAGCTCAAATTCTAAGATGACCCCAATGTTTCAAGGTAAAGAGTGCCTTTTCCAGGAGTGGTAACCATAATAGCAGGAGGGTCACAATTAGGGCAGGGGTACTCAAAATGTCTGAAGTACTTTAAAATATGGACAGTTGCTTAATGCTCTAGATGAAATCTCCTCACCTATACTAGGAGAAACTCTGCACAAAAGCAATTCTACAGGCTCCACAGTTTCCAAAAAGAGAGACTGGGGAATTCTAGGTGGTTGAGAAGGATATTCAATCCTTATTGTACCCTTCAGAATTACATGTTGGTTGTCTTGAGAATATCTGCAAAGTGGGTCCACATTTTAGCCCCCACTCATATTCTTTCAATCAATGAAAAGTATTTTAGGAAAGGTATGTAGTTCTGAAGGTCTTCTTTGTCTACAATCAACTGACGTAGAGACAGTCTGGCAGGGAAATGCTCCGAGAATGTCTCCCCATGCAATAAAATATAAATACAAACCTGAAAGTAAGATTAAAGAGGCATTTTATTGGTTCCTTCACATTTACAAAAACATAGAAATGTTTACAAATGTATCCTGTTTAGTTAAACAATCGGCCATAACATTAGACTAAAGAGTGAAAGGCTCTTTCGTGGATTACATTAACAAAGTAGATTAATGACACTCCAGTTTTACAGGCCCATTGGTGCATAAAATCTTAAGGTATTTTCAAAAGTATAGCAGAAGTTATTGAGGGACATTAAAATATAGGAAGCCATTACAAAGAGTAGTCACACAGTAAGCAGTAAACATGCTGAGGAAAGGGAGTTGGTAGTTCCTACCTATAATTTATAGTTAGAGACTTTCCATGTACTCAATACAGCAAAACAACTTCAAGCATCCCAGACTCCCAAAAGAAACTTCAACTTAGCCTAAACAGTTAAGAGGTAACAGAGAGCCAGCTAATTTTGCTCCTGCAGAAGTGGATGCTCTGGTTACGTTTCCCACAGTTATTTTTTTGGTGTGTCTTGGTGGCAGTGGCAGCTCTTTGAAAGTGGTGGGGTGTGGTACCTGCTAAAAGTTCACCACACATTTTTCAAAATTTGCCTTCGGTGCCTCCTATAGGTTATGAATTGCCTCCAGTGTGGCAATGCCAACATTTTCCCACGGATACCCCTCATGCTAAGAACTACATTCCTTATGCCAGTACCTGAACTATTGACAATGACACTGCACATTTTCCATGGGAGAATCATTTGTCAAAAATGACTCCATGATGTCAGGATCAGCATTTTCTTATGGCTTGATTTCCCCTACCCGAACCCCTGGCCCCAATATGCTATGTTTCTTGTTTCTGAGTCCACATTTACCTCTAGTATACAGCACCAGTATTTTGCTACAGCTGTCTCCATATACAAAGAATGACTTCCACTATGTCAGAACCTGCAGTTTGCCATGTGTGTCCTCCCTTATACCAAGAATTACCTCCAATATGCCAGTGACAACATTCTACCATTAGTGACTCCATGAGCCCAGAATTATCTTAAGTATTTCATATCCAGTGGTCCACAAGCATAAAACATGCTAACAAATACACTTAACTCCTACTCACTGATAATCCCTCTCAGATTCACTCTCCTCGTCACTCTCCTAACTCACACTCTCTCACTTATTCTTACTCCTGCTCACTGTCACTCAGACACAAACATCGCCGCGCACACACATCACTGATTGTCACAGTTGCTCACAAACACACTTACACACATTTCCCCTTCACATTCAAAGACTTTCCCTCATAGCTGCTGGTGTAGGGGGGATCTGCTTTGAACCCCTGGAACACATTCATTCTGCTTTAATGAATAGTATTCAGTAGACCCCTTAGGCCTCTTGACCCTGATGCAACTGCAACTGCTGCACTATTGATAGCTACCTCAACTCATTTCCAGTCCCTCTCACAATCTCTCCATCACTCATTCCTTCTAATTCACTTACACTCCATTGCTCACTTCTTCATAGTCACTAACGTATTCATACTCTCACACACGCACTTTCACTGATCCTCACTCACTTTCACTCTCAGTGACACCTTCAAACGTACTAACAGACACTTAGGGCCGTATTTATACTTTTTGGCGCACAACTGCGCCAACGGAGTTGTGCGTCAAAACAATTAACGCCGGCTAACGCCATTCCAAAGCGCCATGCGGGCGCCTTATTTATGGAATGACGTTAGCCGGCGGAGCTGACTGGTGTGCGTCAAAAAAAATGACCCACACCAGGCAGCGCCGGCGTAGGGGAAAATGGAGCTTGGGCGTCAAAGAATGGGGCAAGTCGGTGTGAGGCAAAAAATCTGCCTCAACCCGATTAGCGCCATTTTTTTTTACTCCCACCCTCCATTGACATGACTCCTGTCTTAGCAAAGACAGGAGTCATGCCCCCTTGCCCAATGGCCATGCACAGGGGACTTCTGTCCTGTGGGCATGGTCATTGGGCATAGTGGCATGTAGGGGGGCACAAATCAGGCCCCCCTATGCCACAAAAAAAAAAAAAAATACTTACCTGAACTTACCTTAAGTTCCCTGGGATGGGTCCCTCCATCCTTGGGCGTCCTCCTGGGGTGGGCAAGGGTGGCAGGGGGTGTCCCTGGGGGCATGGGAGGGCACCTCTGGGCTCCTTCCGAGCCCACAGGTCCCTTAACGCCTGCCCTGACCAGGCGTTAAGAAATGACGCAAAAGCGGCTGGATGTCATTTTTTTTGACCCGCCCACTCCCGGGCGTCATTTTTGCCCGGGAGTATAAATACGGCGCACATGCCTCAGAGTCATTTTTTAGAAGGGAAGGCCTACCTTGCATATCATTAACGCAAGGAAGGTATCCACGCTAAAAAATGACGCAAACTCCAAGATCTTTGGCGCTAGACGGGTCTAACGCCAAAGTATAAATATGGAGTTAGTTTTGCGTCGGATTTGCGTAAAAAAAACCGACGCAAATCCGGCGCAAACAGAGTATAAATATGCCCCTTACTTTCATTCATGTTCATTCATTCTTAATCACTCACAAATATCCTCACAATCATGACCTGATGCATGCACAGAGAAATAACACTATATATTTTTTCTTTACTTATCTTGCTTTCTTTTCTGGCAACTTTGAGGCTTTCTGTCAGCAGTAAGCTGGAATCCATACCTGAACATCGGACCCAGCAACATGATTCCCGACATGAACCAGACAGTACAGCAACGCGAGGATCCACCACAAGTCCTATTTCAGCTTCCTGATGAGACTGGAAAAAAAGCCCTTTCAGAAGCTAGGACAGACACTGTTGCTCTGCGTGGCTCCTTACTAGCATCAGGGATGCACTGATGTGCACCCTGATGGCCCCTTTTTACCAGATCCACTGTACTGCCTGAGGCATGCACAGTATATCTGCTAAATGAACCTAATTGTGCCTATGTGAGGGGATAGCATTTAAATTATGCCCCGTAGTCGGGTGCAATCCAGACATCCACATACCTAGTGCTTGTAAACAATGCTCTGTATATGGCCCACACATCAGCTCCCACAGCCCCTCACGCCTACAATTTTCATCAGGAGCCTGGACATGGCCGAGAGGACTGACCTAAGCACTGGCAGTGTTTATGAAAATACAAAAGCTGTGTTTTCATGAACGCTGCCAAGCTAAAAAGAAATTGCAGTTGTGGGCTTAGGTAAGGCACAGTAAGTGGCTGCTCACAGAACACAGGATTGTGCCCTGAAGCCCCGTGAAGGAGTCGCCACTGCTTGGGGAGGGGGATGCTTTTCCATCTGAGAGCAATAATTTACCATATCAGTGCAGAAGGTCCTCTTTATTCCTCATCCCCCTGCTCCTTGCGAGTGGTAAAATATAAGTGGCTTGACCTCGGTTTAAAGGATCTTCAACACTCCACTGTAACCCATGGAAGATAGAAAACAGAAAAGTCACTCACCATATACAGTCTCAAACACAAGGTGATGTTTGTGAGAGAGTAAAAAAGAGGCAGGATGATTGAAAGTCTTGAGGCCTCTAATAGCCTCATTATGAATTAAAGTTCTGTAAATCTAGGACGTGAGATATTACCAGGGATTGGGAAGTGTACCCTGAAAGTATCCTTAAAAAAGAATTCCTCATTTCTTCAAAGAGCTTCAATTACACATTTTGACTGCTTTCAGCAGCCGAGGCATCCATGTGGGTCACAGGATCCATAGGATTACTGGGAATCTCTTAATTATGACTAGGGCAGTAATTTCCATTACTGACCCCATTGGAATTACCAGGGCACTCAGACCATAAATGTTCTTTGGTTCCTTAGGAGGGGAGTTAACCCAACACTATTGGACACTAGTGGACACTAACAATGTGTGCTAACATACATGGTAATATTTCATAGGAAATTAGAAGGGTTGACCAGTAATTAGCTTGCTGATGAAAAGACCATCTTGGAGAGATTGATAGTCTAGGAAGTAGGTACAAAGGAGATGTAACATTTACCAATGAGGAAATAGGTACAAAGGAGATGTAACATTTACCAATGATCCAAACTAGGTTAGCATACCGATAACTAGTAATTTAGTTATCACCAATAGCTCAATTGAGGATTATTTTTGAAGACTAGAAAGCCATCATTCGTACTAGGGACCACAGCGGAATTCCATTTTATGGAGATTTTTATTTATGTCAAATAAATTAACTTTTGAGTAAATTTATTTTTTGTTTATTAGGCAGGAGGTCCAATCAGCACAGGTTTCGTACATTGATGGCTCAGCAATTATTCTGGGTGCTACCCAGTTACAAAACATTTTCAAATGAGTAAATGAATAAACATGAATGTCTGTGGAACACATTTATCCAAAATGATGTAACTACTGCTGCAATCATCCCTCAAGATCACCTGAAACGTATACATGCAACTTGTGAATACTTTGTATTGTAACTCATTAGAATGTAATGTCCATGTATCTCCTCTAGTTCTCACAATTTTTTCTCAGAGTGAAGTTACTCTTGCAGCACGCAACACTTCTTGCATGAGTTCTGAAAAATTGTTGTTCTGAAATCTGTAATCCTGTCCAATAATATAGTAGATAAAGTGTTTGTACATTAAAAGTACAAGCGTTGAATTTCAATTCTCACAAGCAGTTTCATGTACTGATATCCACACAAATATTGATATTCTTACTGATTGTGCACTAACCACATTTCTTCTGTTTAGATATCTGCCCTTCGGCTTGCCGAAGGAGACAAAATCCAAGCAGGCCGGGTGAGAGTGGCAGGAAAAATTTCTGGTGAATGCAAGGTAAGTACTCTCTTTGGTATTCCCCCTGTTTGATCCGAAGCTGGAAAACGCCCACAAGTGGGACCCCAAGAATGAACTGCTTCCACACAAGATGCGCTGAAGGACATGCATGTATTCAATGGTGTGTGCAGTTTAAATAGGAAGATCATGATTGCTAATTGCAAAAGATCTGTATATCTTGCGAGATTTTTGGCATCAGAACCTCGGAAAGGCCTACGCCACAAGCCCCAGATATTTATGGGTATACAACTTTAGATTATCCTCGTGTTAAGCTCTCCAGTGTCCTATTACCCAAGAGAAGGGATCAGATTGATAATATGCTGTGTGCTACGAGGGCAGCTGTGAGAAAGGGCGGGTGACAATCTGTCATGACTGATGACGACTCTGGCAACACTGATGGTACTGGATATGAGTTAAAGCCTGGTTTATGATGCATATCCATGCCAGGATGTTTATTCTGAAGTGTATATGTGCCAAAGATGAAAATAGATATATGTGATATCTTCATGCAGGTATTCTAGGTTGTGAAACGTGGATGGTGTAAAAGGTATGCATTTTATGAATGGTGGGGGAGGAGGGGTACTGAAAATATTCCATGCCCATTTTTCCTTCTGCTTTTTAATACTTATATCGTAAATAGATACCATTACTTTTAATACTCCTCTCCCTTATTTCTATTGTATGCTTATTGTTAGACCTGACAGCCTTAGGGTGGTCACCCCTAACTTGTTGCCTGCCTCCCTCCACTTTTTGGGCACTGTTTTTGCTGACTTTTAGACTCTGCGCACTTTACCACTGCTAACCAGTGCTAAAGTGCATATACTCTCTCTCTTTAAACATGGTAATCTTGGATTATACCCAACTGGACTATTTAATGTACTTATAAATCCCTAGTAATGTGCACTGTATGTGCCTAGGGCCTGTAGATTAAATGCTACTAGTGGGCCTGCAGCACTGGTTGTGCCACCCACTCAAGTAGCCCCTTTTACCTTGTCTCAGGCCTCCCATTGCAAGGCCTGTGTGTGCAGTTTCACTGTCACTTCGACTTGGCATTTAAAAGTACTTGCCAAGCCTAAACCTCCCCTTTCTCTACATATGTCACCTCTAATGTGTGCTCTAGGTAACCCCTAGAGCAGGGTGCTGTGTGGGTAAGAGGCAGGACATGTACCTGTGTAGTTTACATGTCCTGGTAGTGTAAAACTCCTAAATTTGTTTTTACACTACTGTGAGGCCTGCTCCCTTCATAGGTTAACGTTGGGGCTGCCCTCATACATTGTTGAAGTGGTAGCTGCTAATCTGAAGGGAGTAGGAAGGTCATATTCAGTATGGTCAGAATGGTAATACAAAATCCTGCTGACTGGTGAAGTTGGATTTAATGCTACTATTTTAGAAATGCCACTTTTAGAAAGTGAGCATTTCTCTGCACTTAAATCTTTCTGTGCCTTACAATCCACGTCTGGCTAGGTTTAGTTGACAGCTCCTTGTGCATTCACTCAGACACCCCCCCAACACAGGATACTCAGCCTCACTTGCAAACATCTGCATTTTGAATGGGTCTTCCTGGGCTGGGAGGGTGGAGGGCCTGCTCTGACACAAAGTACTGCCACACCCCCTACTGGGACCCTGGCAGACAGGATTGAACTGAAAGGGGACCTGGTGCACTTCTAAGCCACTCTTTGAAGTCTCCCCCATTTCAAAGCCACAATTGGGTATAAAACAGGGCCTCTGCCCTACCACCTCAGACGCCTGCTGGAGAAGAAACTTGAACCAGAACCTGCATCCTGCCAAGAAGAACTGCCTGGCTGCCCAAAGGAGTCACCTGACTGCTTTCTACAGAGGACTGCTGCCTTGCTGTTGCCCTGCTGCCTTGCTGAACTCTTGCCTTGCTGCAGAAGTGCTCTCCAAGGGCTTGGATAGAGCTTGCCTCCTTTTCTCTGAAGTCTCAGGATCAAAAAGACTTCTTTCTTTCAACTGGACTCCTTGTGCGGCAAAAAAAAAGACGCACAGCTTGCTCCGTGGTGAAAAATTCCCCGCACGCCGACCCGGGGCGAAGCCGCTCGACTTCGCGAGGAAAAGATCGACACAGCGCCTGCGGTATGATAATGCGTCCAGCCCTTATAAATTACCTGTACCTGGACACATTGGAGGTCGGTGGATCTTTTAACCGAGTCGGGCTCTCCACATCCTAGAATAGTCGGGTCACTCAGATCAATAATCAATAACTATTGTAATCGGTAATCAATACTCAGTTAATAGATCAATATAACACATCAGAAATCAATAACAGTTGGAATTTCGGCGCACCATGACTTTTCAGTCATGAATAACCACACCAGTTTATTAAAAGTTAGTGAATTTATTTCCCTATATTAACAAAGCTAGCACAATGTATATAAGTCTCAAAACCAAATGATATATGTATATGAACATTACTAGCTGTCCATAACGGCGGAAGAAACGCAATCTACGCAAAATCTGGATAATGATACACTCAGTTATGGCAATACAAATCACTAATATGACTAACTGTATTTGACTAATCTCATACATTGGTCAGCATAACAAGATTTCAAATCAACATGGTGCATCAAATGAATCTCTCGACTAACCTCTAATTAGCATTGGCATGCGGGACTTCATGCAAAACTAATTTAGTCAACACAAATTTGGAAAACTTCTAGCTAGGACCCTATCAAAATAGCAGTTGGTACCTAAAAGGAAAAACACAATGCATAATACATTTATCCTTTCATATTTACCAAATACAATCAGCATTCAAGAAAAGTCTTCATCCTTCAGGTACCGGTTGATCAGCATGGGGCAAGTTTCAAGGGGGTAAAGTTAAGGGCAAGCTCCCTTGCGGCGGCAAGGAGAATGGGGCAAAGTTACTGCATGGGCAAGACGGGGCAAATCAAAGTTAAAGTCTCTAGGGTGAGAATTCTTAAAGTCTCTTTCTCTCAGATAGAGAAAAGAGCATCAGGGTGTCGTCCAAAATGGAGTCCGGCATCTGGCTTCAAACTGGCATCGAGGAAAATGGCTGACTTCTCTTTGTCCAGTGGGTTTAAGTAAGAAACATTCCAAATTCTGCAGGGTCTTCCATTGGAGGGTTCATAGGTTGGCTTCAAATTGTCCAATGAAAATTGTCTTTTACTAGCACTCATTTATGCATACACTGTCCTTGGAGCCTTGGAACACAAATTGTAACATGGTTTGCCAATTATTTTACTATCTGTACCTTCATTGTCCGCACCTGCAGACTGACCTTGTATCAAAGGGGATGAAACCGGCCTAGTACGAAACCTTGGAGATAAGTGTATCAGTCAGCTCTACTAGAAAAATACAACTTCAAGCAAGAATATATGTTTCATTAGTTCAAGGAAAAACCACGCAGTTAGAATTTGAGACCAGGCAACTAGGCCAAAGCCTCTACTAAATTTAAGCTAAGCAAAACAGTTTCAAACGAGAAATCATGGCATACATTTACAATTATGACGGATTACTACATTTTCAATACTTCATGATTAATAAAGCTCGTTTACAATGATGGCGGACTACCCCGAGGGCACAATTTCCCTCGTACATTATTTTCTTTGCTAAATTCACACTACTTTATACGTTTTGATTACACAATATGTATGAATATATGTTGGACCCTCTTTTTCTGCGTCATCAGGTACGACGGGAACTTCGACCCGCCTGGACAACGCTGCCCGACTTCCAGAGAGGAAATCGACGCAGCTTCTGCAGTGAGGGAGAAAATTCCACGCACAGCCCACCGGAACGACGCACAGCCGGAGTACAAGCCCAGGATTCCAATCACAGACCCCAGGGCGTCTGAAAACCCCGCAACCCACAGAGGAGACCTGTCCGTGTGCCAGAAATCGATGCAACGTCTTCCCCGCGTAAAAATAATGCCGCAAGTCCGTGTGTGAAGGAGCAAAACTGACGCACACACCATTTTCCACGCACCTCCTCCTCTGCTGCCCTTTCACTCCAAACCAGGTACTTTGTGCTTGAAAGAGACTTTGTTTGCTTTTTTAAGACTCAAGACACTTCATATCACTTTTCAGTGATATCTTTACAATTTCTTATTGCTTCTTTTATCGTTTTCACCTGCAAATATCCAGATAGATATTATATATTCTTCTAAACACTGTGTGGTGTATTTTTGTGGTGCTATATAGTGTTATTGTATGATTTATTGCACAAATATTTTACACATTGCCTTCTAAGTTAAGCCTGACTGCTCAGTGCCAAGCTACCAGAGGGTGAGCACAGGATAATTTGGATTGTGTGTGACTTACCCTGAGTAGAGAGAGGGTCCTTGCTTGGACAGGGGGTAACCTGACTGCCAACCAAAGACCCCATTTCTAACACTTATTTTATGTTGTACAATGCTTTTTAAGTATGTAATAGGAGTGCAGTAGGAACAGAAATACAGCATTTTACTTACAAAACCTCATAGATTAGCCATTTCAGATAAAAAGCAGAATGGTAGCTTGGAAAAACCCAACTTGATCTTAGTTCGCAAGATGGACTGTGGCAAATTAGAAACTATAGGTTATTACTTTGAACTCAGAAGTGTGTTTTTGTTCTTTGAATGGTAGCAGGTAAGAAACAACTGTGGATGAAGTACCTCTTGTATGTGGCATAAAATACATTGGTAGGCTGTCCTTATCCGAAACCGACGTCACCGATTAACTGTTAACATTTTCCACTCACAGTTTTATCAGGGAATCCAGATTGATATTCCAAACCTTGCTCAGGATAGCAATTGCAGCTTCCTGCAGGGGTTCCTTGACCTGATGTTTTCTTGGTGGGGGGAATCAAGAATGAACACTACATAGTAATCAGAAAAAAATGTCATTCATTTCTTCTTCTGTATGTGCTGATGCGCAACACCTCTCCCAAATATTTTGACTTTCTTTCTTAGCAATGTTAAATAGAAATGATTATTATAGAAAGCTTCAATTCTTCCTTTCTCTGTACTTATGATGTATATTCCCGACCGCCAAACCTAATCAGGCTAAATTTGGTTCTACCTTCCAGTAGCAGCAAGCATACCCTGATATTTGTATAGAGTTTCACATTGTCATCTTTGACTACATTCTCAAGAGCTTACAATATGTCTACCACTTTTTTGGATCTCCCAAAGGCATATCAGAGCACACTTCCTACTTCACCTTTTTAATGGCTTTAAATTTTCTATCTGCCATTTCCTACATTGCTGGTGAGATCAATACAGATTACATGTTGTAGTTTCTCTCTAAAAACTGTGGGGCACATTTATGAGCCCCTAGCACCACCTTACGCCATACTAGCGTCATTATCTTTGATGTTAATGTGGCCCAACGAGGCCGAAATCCGTGTGCCATATTTACAGAGTGGTACAATGCATGCATTGCACCACTCTGTAACCCTTTGCACTACATCATGCCTGCACCAGGAATAATGTATGCAATGGAGGTGTTTCCCTGTTGAGGGGGGGCAAAAAAATGGTGCAAGGAAATCTATGAGATTTTCTTGTGCCATTTTTTGTGGCACTTTTAACACCTGCTCAGAGCAGGCATTTAATGTTAACGTTAAAAGGGGGCATGCATTATTCAGAATGGGCCCCTATGTACTCTGCAGGAGTAGCGTCAACATTTTACATCAATAGCGTCATATTGAATTACTCTATTGCCACCTACCCTGCGCCATGGTGTACTGTATTTTAAATATGGTGCACACATGGTGGCGGTGGGGGGGGGGGCTAAGGGGTGCAGGGAAAATGGCTCAGCACTCGGTGCAGTGCCACTTTCTATAAATCTGCCCCTGTGTCTCTAAATATTGTCATGTAAAGTCACTGTGTAAGCAAACTGGGATAGGGCTACTTGACTGTAGGGTATACAATACTAGTAAATTGTCCAATATTAAAATATCCTGGTATTTGATGGTATTTTATCCCCTTGTGTCCTGCTTTTTCTCCTATAAAAACATGTCAATTATAGAATGGACTATGGAGTTGATCTTTCTGGGAGTAAAGAGAGTAATTCATACTTATATGGCTCTGCAGATGCCCTGCATCTACTTACCTGAAGTTCTGCATCACCTCTGCAAGCTGTTTCAAAGTCAAGGTTATGGACTTCATGTGTGACAGTTGCACATCTAATATTAAGTTGAAGTTCCCTGTTCACAACATCATTTCACTCTTTATGGGCCACAATCACCCATCACCCCAAGTCTTTGACTGCACTATAGGAATATTGTTGACCAGATATAATCACCTGCCGTTGGGCAGTATTTATCCAAACCATAGAAGCCAGTGTCATGGAACATAGATAGATCCACTTAATCATCAAGTGTTGGTCTACTGAGTGCAGAGATGCTGGCAACATGGGATTGTTTCAAATCTCTGAAGAATCAACAAACCAAGTATTTTGATTTGACATTCACCTTCAGCCACGCCGTGAGCATGATCATGTATCTTATGTTCATGGAGTGCAGTCCCTTATTACAGAGTTGGAGGATTTGGAATGATCCTTTTTAAAGTCAGACAACCACTTTCCTTTTTATAAAACAGTGTACCATGGCGCTGAGAAAACAAATTACGCTAACCTTTGCAACAGGTCATAAAGAAAAATTATGCTAATGTGTTGTAATCTGACTCGTGCTCTAGGCAAGACTGCTGGTTTGAGGATGATGGTACTTATGTTTGTAGCCGACTATGCCAATCCTACAACAATTCACAACTTTCGTCTCAACCGATCCAGCTCACAAGCAGCACCTCATCAAAAACCCAAACAGTAAAAGGTGATTTGTGGCAGCCTTTACAAATGGACTCAAGAGTATGACATCTCAGGGAGTGTCGTGGTTAAATGGAGATTACCCCTTTCTCACATTAACAACATGTCTCAATTAAATATCGGCAATGAAGAAGATGGAGTAAGGTTTCAATAGGTTTTATTTAGCAAACTGCAATGTACGATAAGTTGCATGGGCTGCAATGATTAGGATAATGAATAATGCAAGAAACAAAATGGTAAAGACAAGAATCATTAATACAAAGACTCCCACCATCTTGCAATGACATGAGATGTGAAATATGTCTCAATACCCTAGTAAAGTGAACCTAATTTCTAACTTAAAGAGAGCTAGGTGTGTTAAACCTAATCTGCCAACGCCAAGTTCATGAGAAGAGCCCCCCAACCCTCGTTACCTTGGAATGAGGTCTCTAGCTCAGACTCCGTATGGACACAAAGACCGGGTCAGTGTCAAGGCAATGTGCAGCATCGATAGCAGCGATGGCATCTGGTCGGAATCCCTATGACTATCTATCTAAATGAGGTGCATTTATACAGATCAGCCCAGACCCCTGACATAGGTCTGTAACCAAACAATAGATAACAAGACATACTTGGGACAGTAATTTATGTAAACAATGCCCTCGAAAGTGTGAAGAGGGAAATTACCTAATGTGAAAACCTACAGTTTGTTTATCTTTGTCGCTTTGTATTGACGCCTTAGTGCGGTGGCACTGATAACATGAAGCTAAAACATAGGCCTTATCTAAAACAAGGCAGCTATCTTAAAATATATAATTAAATAAATGCACTAAAACAGAGCAAGCTCAGTAGGGTAAAAGTCACTAGGTGTCGGGGACACGAGTCTGCAAGCCAAAGACTAGGCTAAATCCTGTTGCCCATTAAAACAAACTACGATTCAGTACACCCTCCTCATTGTCGTAACAAGTATGATGCCATAGGTGTAACGCCACCAAAGGTGAATGAGTCCAATGCTAAAAAATGCTCTGGACTAAAAGCTAAAAAGCATAAAAACTAGATAAATAATCACAATTAAAAACGTGTTAAAAATCAGTAGCAAAAAAACATACAAAGAAATATAGGGGGTCATTCTGACCCCCGCCGGCGGCGGAAGCCGCCCGCCTGGCGGGAACCGCCAGAAGACTGTACCGCGGTCAAAAGACCGCGGCGGTCATTCTGACTTTCCCGCTGGGCTGGCGGGCGACCGCCAAAAGGCCGCCCGCCCGCCCAGCGGGAAAGCACCAGCAACGAGGAAGCCGGCTCCGAATGGAGCCGGCGGAGTTGCTGGTGTGCGACGGGTGCAGTTGCACCCGTCGCGATTTTCAGTGTCTGCTGGGCAGACACCGAAAATCAATGTGGGGCCCTGTTAGGGGGCCCCTGCAGTGCCCATGCCATTGGCGGTCCATGACCGCCAGGGTCGGAATGACCCCCATAATGTCGACCATGACAAGCACAGCAGGCCATAGTAGGGGCAATAAATACAATTTTTGAATTTAGTATTATAAGCCAATCATTAAATCTTTCTAACAGTAGTCATGATTTTGAAGAGCATCTTCGAAGCCATTGAATGGAAAGGACCTCAGAAAAGAGGCCACAACGTCAGATGCTAGATCGGTCACAGGATAGCAGATGGATCCACGGAGCAATAGTGCTTAGTAGTTTCTTTTGAAGGTCCACCTGCAGTGCCAAAGAGAGCTAAATCATTCACCAAGGGCGGCTCATAAGTGGCCTCTCGAATCAGCCTTAGTCTCAAGGGGCATGACCGTGTATGAACCCTCATCGGGGACATCAGCAGTGCTTGGTCCACAGGAGGCACTGGGGTAACAGCAAGACACGCTGTAGGCAAGAATTTGAAGAGGCACCATACGGAGCGAAAGACTGGTTGCACGCACCATAGATGTGGTTGGAATGACAATGACCAATCAAGCTCCAATTCTTCCAGTGACTGAGCATTAAAGACCTGAACCATGTGTTCACAACACAGTTGAGCTGGTAGAAGTGGCTCCATTGCTTTGCGCAGCTGGAAAGACACAACCACCACAAATCAAAAGAAGTAACAGCAGTATTCTGCCAATCAATGCCAAAATTATAGGAAAGCCACTAAACACACTTGAAAAGAGTGAATGGATGGCTGATGGAATGACTCTGAAGATGGCCTGGAAGATGGACAAAGATCCTGACCCAACAGCCTTAAAGAGGTGAACAATCCCAGTAGTGCTTGAGGCATTGAAAATTCTAGACACCAACTCTCCAAAGTGCTTGGGGAAGTTGCTATTTAATAAGGATTGTATCTTGGCTGATGATCTTGCAATCTGGAGAGTATACGTCTCTCTAGCTGATGTCAATGTGACTTGTTTTTTTAACAGAAGCTCCTTTGGTCTACTCAGCTTGTCATAATTTACACTAGTAGTATCAATGTGAGGCCACAATTCTGATACTTTTGTCTCTTGTGTGGGGGGAATAAAACTTGTCCACAACACCTAACAACCTTAGAGACTGAAATTGCATTGGCAATTCCCAGTCGCATACTGCAACAGCTTTGGTCGGTCAGCACCACATAAGTTCCATTTGAAAGTACATGAAATGCTGGTCGAATCAAAGGGACGGGAGTACCCTTCAGAAAACAGGCCAAGTTTGCGACCCCTGAATTGAAAAGGACGTGAAGGGAACCCTGCTTGCAGATCATTGTATGACTAACAGTAGTCTTGCATTTGCTTCCGCTGAGAAAGACCTCTGTTTCACCGTTCAGACATTTGTATTTAAAGGGCAATTCCCACTCTTCTTTAATATAGCCATCGCCCAGTCACTCGTACCTGCCCACAGCAAGATGTTTCAAACATTTCAAAAAACGAAAAGTAGATATGGGCAGATTAATAATGCCATGTAGGAGCCATACTGTTGAAGGACTCTCTGCAACCTTGAAAGGCCACTTTTCTAACTTCTCTATATGAAGCATGGTGAAATTTAATTCCATTTTAGCCATTGTCTGTTGTTCCCTGGATAAATTAAAAGCAGTGAACAATTCACTACTCTTAATGTACTTCCATGGAACTTAGCCATTTTTCAAAGTCTGTAACGTCCAACCTAACTGCATGATGGAACGCAGCTGACTTTGTCCATGATATAAAAGGGACATGTTGGTCTGAATGATGTCCATCACAGACAACACTATGTTTGTCAGGGAATAAATCCTGTTGGACAGAGTGTTCATGCCGTTGTCGAAAAACAGCTAAAGCTTTTTCTAGGTTTTCCCTATCTCTTTGCCTTTAACGTGCAGGAGCTTCTATTTGAGAATGCTTCCAGATCTCATTATACATAGCATAGATTAATCTTTTAGAGTGTGGCTTCCTAGGACCCAACACAAATTCCTGCAAGTCTACATCTTCAGAAAGAATGTTAAAATGTTCTTTAACTGCAGCTAACATGTTAGACTGTACCCATTGTTGATACAATTTACCCACCCTGTATTTTGTAACTATACTTGTGTATTACCCCAAGACAAAGCAAGGGTCTGGCCGGCTAATCTTGAAACCCCCTGAGGAATTCACAAAACGTGTCTGACATCCATTGGTGTCTACTGGCCAAATCGACCACCTGCCGGGACTAGAAAGTGAAGAATTATAGGCACCAGCCTGAACCTTTGTATCTAGATCTTCCTCTGTGACATTCAGGAGGAATTGCCAATTATTAAACTTTGCCGGTGTGGGATACTGGGCGTGTTCATTTCTTTTATTTTTGCTAACCCCAGAAGGGAGGTCTGTTAATCATTCGCACAGAAATCAGGCATGCTCTAAATTAAGCTTCCATATCCTGTATTTTCCAATCTTGTGTTCCCCATACACTTTTTAAGTCAATGTTGTTCTTCCAGTATTCGTTACCTTCAACTGCAAGTCGGAAAACAAAGTGAACTGAATAAATCAGCTTTGTATCAGTTCGCAAAATCTTCCTAATTTTTGACGGAGGTAACTTGAAATAGTAGGATTCTGGATGTTTAGTGTCATGCCCAGAAAAATATGTACATTTATTTGAATAACGTTTTGGGCTCCCCACAGGTGGTGTTGAACAGTGTTCCCACTGTGTGGTGTTAAGTACTGGTCTATGTCTAGTGGTACAGTGCAGGTAGTAATGTCCCCAGTTATCATAGCAGAACATTTCCCCATAATTCTGTGTACTTGTATATACATCATCACTTTCAAATACTGAATAGTCCTTCATTTTCAGTTAACATAGAATCAACTGTCTTGACGTTCCAATCATCAGATACAACACCAGACGTAATTACATCACTCATAGAAATTTTTAAGACATATGGTATTTGAATGACCTCAGTAGGCCCATGTATATCAAATGGAATGTTGTCCCACACAATCCCATCAGGAATCTCTACAGCTGAAATGTTCACAAGGGACAAGTCTCTTCGGATCTTATGTGAGGAATGATATGGAGTTAAGACTTCATCCACAGGCTCAACGGAGGAGCGTTCAGGAAGGTAATGTCCATTTATAAGCAAAAAGAAAACAGCCACAAAATCAATTCATAGAAACAATGCCAAAAATGTCAAGCAGAACCATAAATAGTTCCATGGGTTAATTAAATAGTTATGTTTAAGCCATAAATGCATCGTACGCGTCATTGATACATTTTCAGTTACTGGAGTGGATGAGTCTAACGAAAATGTCGATGAAATAACCAGAGGCAGTCTCTGCAAATGCAGGAACAGGTGCTTTATCAGTGGATGAATCCACTGCGTGTGGAGGCTGATAGTAGACAGTGCCGTCAGTCTGTGTAGTGTTGGTGTAGAAAACAGTCAAATCTTGGACAGGTGCTGTCATTGAAGTGGTAACTGGAATCAGCAAGAGCTCATTTTCCTCCCTCCCCATGGTCGAGGAGTTATTTGTATCATCGTTGGACATGCTTCTGTAGTCAGAAGTAATGTTGTTATTTCTACTTTGAAGAGGTATGTCCTGTTGGGTAGTGAGAGCGGACTGGGAACTACCCAGAAGACCTCTGGGTCTACTGTGCAGTAGACCCAGTAGAGAACATGATATAGTTTGACATCATCAATGGAAATTAATCTGTTTGCTTTGGAACCAGACAGCGGTGGAAAGATGACAGTTCTGTTACCTTGTACTCCCAGGACTGGGACTGGTACTCTATAGGATGGACCGAATACCTTCTTCACAGCGATCATCTCATGAACCAGATCCCCGACTTTAGGAATCCAGCCAGTGGAAGTTGTTGGTAAACCCTTTATTCCTAAAGTGGCAGCACTTGTGGATGATTTATCATCATAAAATTGTTGAAGCCCCTGTAAGACAGTGAGACATACATTTATGTCAAGGGAGTGCCTCCCACCAAGGACTGTCTTGGCAGATTATTCATTGCTCTCTGGACCCCATATAGGTGATGAACCCAACTAAGGCCAGAACCTAATACTCTAGCTGTAAAGGACTGCTTTAGGTCATGGTTCCACCTCTCCACGTCTGAATTTCCCTCAGGATGGTATGGTGAGGAGTAATGGAGTTCAACACCCATTGTCCCCATGGTGTCCCTGAATGCCTTAGAGGCAAAGGCAGGGCCCTGGTCCGAATAGAATGCTGCAACCGCACTTGTACCGATAAAGATCAGCAAGTCTTTTATAACAGTTCAAGCATCAGCCGACCGCTGTGGCCATACCCAAAGGAATCTAGAACATGAATCTACAGCGACTAAGATGTATTTGTATGCACCATTGGGTTGAAGGGTACCGCAGTGGTCCAGGTACACACATAGTAGTGGCCTATTGGACACGAAGAGGGATGTCTGCGGTGGGCGTTGCAGCCAAATGCCACAACAAAGGACGTATTGTTTTGTCTGTTTGTATAGACCTGGCCACCAGAAGCGTTTCTGAAAGAGTGTTACTGTAGCAGAAATACCAGCATGAGCAGAAGCGACACCCTCATGTGCTGCCTTTATTGGATCTAGCCTCTGGTCTTTTTTGAGGGTTCGCTCAATCTCCAACCCCAGAAAGTGTTGCATAAGCAACATTCTGTGCATTTATGTGGTAAGAGTATTTTTTTAGGGTATCCTTTTGGAAGGGACTCACCTTCAGCCGAAGTTTTCACCGCAGTCAGAATCTCATTATTCAATCTCGTCTGAGAACGAGTCACTGCAGTCACAGAAGCCGTAGCTACTGAAGATTTGGCCGATTCATCAGCCAAAGTATTGCCAATAACGTACACTCCTACAGGCTGGTGGCCCAATGTATGTACTACATGGACACAAGGTAGCTTATCTTTAAGATCAGACAACCTCCCCCACAGAGTTCCGTGTTTTATGGTGTTCCCTTTGGAGTCTCTAAACTAGTAATCATTGTAGGACTGGACACAGTAGTATGAGTCACAGTCAATCAAAGTCAGTAGTCCTGGCTCTGTGTGTTCCAGTGCTAAAATAAGAACTGTGAGTTCAGCCAACTGAGCTGTGCAGTCTCCTAAGGTCTGCGTGTTGGTATTGTGAGGGTGGAAAACTCCATCCTTCATCACTCTGCTCAGGGCTGCGCAAGCAGCTGAGTATTGATGTTTTGTGCCTACAGCTGGTTGTACTGAACCATCACTATAAATGACAATATTGTATCTGTCAAGTGGCAAAATATCTAGAGGAGCAGGGTACTCCTGTTCGTATTGGAGAAATTCTTGTGTCTGGAGTTTTGGGTCAAAGATGTAATTTACATCGGTGGCAGTCAGGGATGTTGCCCACTGACTCCAACTTGGATGTAATGCTTTAGCGTTAGGAATGCTTGCTTTGGTCACAGCGTCTAAGGCTGGCACCGGGGTAACGACAATAATGCGTTTCCCTTGAGCAAGTGGTCTCTCCTTAATGACAGCCATCTGAACAACAGTTAAACATTTTTCCGTAGGTGCAAAACGTTGTTCTGCACTGGAGTATAAATGTGATTTATATGCTATGGGCAAGGTATCGCCCTCGTTAAAGGTGACACAAGTGAACCCAATGGCACCAGCAATTATTCTGATGACCAAATTTGTTTTGTTGTCACAGGTGTGCAAGTATTTTGCTTCTAGCAAGTCCTGTTGCAATTCCCTAAGAATGCGTGTGTGTTCAACTGTCCAGTGTCTGCTAGAAAAATCAGGGCGTATTAAGTCATAAAGTGGCTTGATACGTTGTGCATAGTCAGAAATGTAAATTCTGCCAAAATTAAAGAAACCAAGTAAAGACTATAGTTTCTTGAGACTGGTGGGTGGAGCTGTGCACATTTCTCCAGCAAGTGCGGGGCCAAGCTCTTCCACTCTTTTGATAGCTCGTATCCCAGGAACAATACACTGAGAAAGGCTATTTTAATTTTCCTAAAATTAAATTTGCAGCTGAGGGCTGAGAATTCTAAAACGATCCGATTGACCCTGGCAAGATGAATGTTGATGTCGTCATCGGTGAGATAGATAATTATCATGCAATAAAGATGTTACTCGGGCTGAGAACAGCCCTGGGCTGTTCTTGTTGCTTTGGGGCAAATGACAGGAGCATTTCTGTGAGACAAATGAGAATGCACTCAAGTCCCGACTTTCATGTGCCAAGTTTGGGCAAAAAGAAAATGGTGGAAATGTCCAAGATTGTTTTGTATTTTGTATGCACTTTGTTATTAATCGGTGCTGTGCTATGTGAATTTTGTACAGCGTATGTACATGTATGCCTGTTTAAGTGTCTGTAATCTAAGATTATTCTACATGAATGGTCTGGTTTTGCAACAGGGAATAATGGGTTATTCATTGCAGAGACACAGGGCTCAATCACTCCCTGGTACTCGAGCTGGGTAAGGATCTCCCTCACTGGAGCTTTTGCTTCATGTTTAACAGGATATTATGGCTGAGCCTGGGGTGTAGACCTGATAACTATTACAAGACAAGGAGAGTCCTTGTCCCAACCTACATGATTGCGGTACAATGCAATTGCCTGCGCTAAAGCCCAATTGACAGCGTAGGCTTGTTTTACCACATCTGGAAAAAGATCAGAGAAAGAAGGCAAAATGACATCTTCCCCATGTGGGAGCTTATTGACATTCTCAGGTGGCCAGTCCCTTTCAGCCAGCAGGATATCACATGTAAGTTCATCCCAGAATATCACACCAATGGTGCGCTCCATGTCGCCCTCAATTTGTATTGTTAAATCATAAACCCTGTCGGGTCAGAGAATGCGGCTGTCCGCACTCTCAACTGCAATAAAATCTCTAGTTGCTGCCACATCCAGGTGATCTTTCAGACTCTGGCAACATATCGTGACCTCTGCTGTGCTGTCTAACTGTGTCTCTGCTCACGTCTTATTCTTTAGCAATGTTCTCAAGTATACTGGCATTTTTAACTGACAGTGCTGCCATCTTTTTCTTTTTAAACTCGGGCTTATGTTGTGGGTACTTATCTTCTTTTTTGTCTGAAGACTGTGGTGAGTCTTTCTTTTGTTTCATGTATTCAGGACGTCGATCAGGATGGCCCCCTCTCTCGCTGCGTCTATCCTGTGCATCCTGAAAGGAATGAGAGGGACGTGAATCAGTATATCTGTCAGGAGCTTTTATATTTTCTCTATTTCTGAGAGTATATCTCCTGTCGCAGTTCTCCGGGTGTGGTGAATCTTCTCTCTTATTGCATCTATCATTAAATTGTTTTTGTTTATCTCAGCACTTCTTAGAACCCTCCTGTGCTTGTTTAGTAGCTTCCTTGGGGTGGTACTCTGTAGTTCAAGCTTCATCGGCTTGGCTCCCAAACTATCCCATCATATACTAGTATAGCTGTCAGAAATTATTTTCTGTAGTTCTTTCTCCCGGGTCAAATGTAAAATTTCTCGGAGGTGCTGGTGTATAGCCTGTGCTACTGCTTCCCCTTTAATGTTGCTGAGTATGATTGAGGAGAATGCGTCGAAGTTACACATTAATTTCATCCCCAAATTTAGGGCTGAAGCAGCCCTGTGCTCATTCTGAATTTGTTTTAGCACTTCCGGTAAATTGGCAAGTGTCAGGGTACCATGTGTGGTAGTATAGATTGAAGCGAAGACTGTAGCCCATCTGTCGCAGTCATCCACTGAGGGAACCATCCCAAAGGGCACGCACATTGTGAGAATTCTATGTTTTTCCTGTGGTCCTGTATGGGGAAACTCAGCTTCCGGCTGATTTGCTTTCAGGGCTATCCAGAACGGTATTTTCTCTCGCTCTGTGGGTACTTTACCCATGATAGAATGTACTGTATGAGGATTAATCCCAGTAGCCAATTGATATCCAGCAGGTGCTGGTGGTGCTGGACATGCTGGTGTATTGTTCAAAGTTCGCATTACGAACTGGACAAGTCATCTGTATAGTGTTAGTAGCTCAAGGTATACATTTCGCAGGTCTGCTGCCTGTATATTTTGTATACCTGGGTGTGGTGTATATGTGACAAACATAGGCCACATTGGTACTTCATTACCTAAGGAACCTAATCTCTGGTTTCATTATGTGTGGTAGGGCGCAATTAAACCAGTTCTGATGTTCTTGGTAAGTTATTGGAATCTCAAGATACTGGTATGCTGGGTACTGTTGAGGTACGTTTGCAATTCTGTATGTGTGGAATGTGAATGATCTTTGGTCTTCCTCAGGAAAGGTGACCGAAGAATAGAATGTTTCAGTTTGGTAAGCTTCACTAGCTTCTACTATGAATGTGACATCCCCACCCCCATTGTCGTAGTTTGGACTCTTGCTCTAGGCAAGACTGCTGGTTAAAGGATGACATTACTTTTGTCTGTAGGCAACTACGTCTTTCCTACGGCAAGTCGCAACTGTTGTCCCAACCTTACCGGATCACTAGCAGCACCTCACCAGAAACACAATAATAAAAGGTGATTTGTGGCAGCCTTTACGTATGGACTTGAGAGTAAGACATCTCAGGGAGTGTTGTGGTTAAACAGAGATTACCCCTTTCTCACAGATATATCATGTCTCATACAAACACAGTCAATGACAAAGATGCAGTAAAGTTTTAATAGTTTTTATTCAATATAACTGCAATTTGCGATAAGTTGCATGGGCTGGAATGATTAGGGTAATGAATAATGCAAGTAACAGAATTGTGAAGACGTGAGTCATTATTACAAAGACCCCCACCATCTTGCAATGCATAGAAAAGACATACGAGATGTAATATGCCCTAATACCCTAATGTGAAAGGCCTAACCTCCTACCTAAAGGAGAGCTGGGTTTGTTAAACCTAATCTGCCAATGCCATGTCCATGAGAGGAGCCCCCAACCCTCATTACCTTGGAATGCGGTCTCTATCTCAGACTTCGCAGGGACACGAAGACTGGGTCAGCGTCAAGACGACTGCAACATCGATATCAGCGATGGTGGCGATGCCCTCTGGTCGGAACCCCTCTGATTATCTGTCTAAAGTGCGATATATGTATACAGATCTTCAAGGACCCCTGACGTAGGTGTGTTCCCAACCAATAGATAACAGACATGCTTGGAAGTGCAATTAATATAAACAATCCCTCTACAGTATGGAGAGGGAAAATCCCTAAGTGTGAACACCTACTGTTTGTTTGTCTTTGGTGCTTGTTCTTGATGCCTTAGCGCGGTGATACTGATAATGTAACTCATAACAAGTGGCCTAACTCTAAACAAGGCAGCCATTTTAGAAGAAATAAATAATTAAATGTGCTAAGACAGAGAAAGCTAAGTAGGTTAAAAGTCACTAGGTGACGGGAGCACGAGTCTGCAAGCCAAAGGCTAAGCTAACTCCTGTTATCCCATTAAAATGAAGCAGGATTCACTACACCATCTGTTAAGCCATGCACTACTAGGTGTAGGGTTAGTGCTTGTCTAACATTCTAAGGAATGTCTCTGGCGTTAACCATATTGTGAAATGAGGAAAGAGGGGAAAGAAAAGTCCTTTTATGAGTTCGAGCTTGAGCAACCTACAGCCTAATTAGGTAGTCCCTGTTCAGCTGAGGAGGATCTTCTTCAAGACCACGGAAGTCTGTGTAAAATGGTACCTAGGGTACCTGTAGAATGTGAAACAGTGATAATCAGGGTATCCGTAAATTAGTGACTAAACACCATTGTTGGTGGCGCCATGCCATAGTTTGACTCTTGCTCTAGGCAAGACTGCTGGTTTAAGGATGACAGTACTTATGTTTGTAGGCGATTATGTCAATCCTAGAGCAAGTTGCAACTGTTGTCCCAACCGTCCTGGCTCACATGCAGCACCTCACCAAAAACCCAAACAGTAAAAGGTGATTTGTGGCAGCCTTTACGCATGGACTCTAGAGTAAGATGTCTCAGGGAGTGTCGTGGTTAAACAGAAATGACCCCTTTCTCACATTAACAACATGTCTCAATCAAACATAGGCAATGAAGAAGGTGCA
This sequence comes from Pleurodeles waltl, assembly GCF_031143425.1. Lineage (NCBI taxonomy): Eukaryota > Metazoa > Chordata > Amphibia > Caudata > Salamandridae > Pleurodeles > Pleurodeles waltl. Next base: position 547,834,083 of record NC_090449.1, read on the forward strand.
GTAAAGTTTCAATAGGTTTTATTTAGCAAAACTGCAATCTACGATAAATTGCATCAGCTGCAATGATTAGGATAATGAATAATGCAAGAAACAGAATGGTAAAGACAAGAGTCATTAATACAAAGATCCCCACCATCTTGCAATGACATGAAATGACATGAGATGTGAAATATGTCTCAATGCAATAATAATGTGAACCTAATCTCTAATCTAAAAGAGACCTAGGTGTATTAAACCTAATCTGTCAATTCCAATTCCATGAGAAGAGTCCCCCAACCCTCATTACCTTGGAACGAGGTCTCTAGCTCAGACTCTGTAGGGACAAGAAGACTGGGTCAGCATCAAGGCGATGTGCAGCATCAATAGCAGCGATGACATCTGGTCGGAATCCCTCTGACTATCTGTCTAAATGAGGTGCATTTATACAGATCTGCCCGGACACCTGGTGTAGGTCTGTCCCCAAACAATAGATAACAACACATGCTTGGGATGGTAATTTATTTAAACAATTCCCTCGAAAGCGTGAAGAGGGAAAATACCTAATGTGAACACCTACAGTTTGTTTATCTTTGTTGTTTGATATTGACGCCTTAGCACAGTGGCATTGATAACATGAAACTAAAACATAGGCCTTATCTAAAACAAGGCAGCCATCTTAAAAGATATAATTAAATAAATGCAATAAAAGGGTAAAAGTCAGTAGGTTATGGGGGCACGAGTCTGCAAGCCGAAGGCTAAGCTAACTCCTGTTTCCCAATAAAACAAAATAGGATTCTCTACAAATGTTGAAAAGGTAGTGCTAGCATAATTTGCGGCACATTTTTTTAACGCAAATCATGCTAGCACCATTTTTGCATCAAAAGAGTTATAAAAAGCCAGCAAAAATGCCAAACACAAGCCACAAGGAACCAAGATGGAAAGATGGAGCATGCAGGACAAGAGGGACCTCAGAGAAACCCCAATCAGTCCATTTTAAGCCAGGATGGACAGACAGTCTCACATAAGAAGAGGAAAAGGAAGAGGAAGTGTCGCTTCAGTGAGGAGGAGAATAACATCTCAGTCAGAGAGGTGACAGAGCACAAACATAAGCTCTTTGTCACCTTTAAATTGCCAATAAGTAGGAAGGAGGCCATATGGCAGTCAATAGTCGATAAAGTCAACAGTGTGGCAGAGGTGAAGAGAACTGTGACGGATTGTAAGAAGTGCTGGCATGATTGCAAACACAGAACTAAAGAGAAACTGGCCAACAACCGAAAGGCAGCACTACAGACTGGAGGTGAAAGTCCGACATCCCAAAAGCAGCTGGGTGAGCAGGGCTTGATGGTAGCAACAATAATCAGAGTCCCAGGACAGGGCAGCACTTCAAGAACTACCACAAATGCAGGGTAAGTTGCAGTGGGGGGCAATCTTGTAACTAAGAAATGGCAGAAGGGGGACACACATCGGACCCACTGTAAGCATGCAAAAGGGCACAATAATGGCTAAACACTTGTAATGGGCACTCACCTCTCCCCCATATGCACTCCCTTCACTGTGGCAACTGTAAAATCTGCCAATGTGTAACTCTCATTGGGCAAAATGTACAAGGCTTGTTGCGAAGGGTGGGCCAGCAAGAACTGGGATATGCCTCCCAGCACCATTGGGAATGTGCAAAAATGTGATAATACACCACATATCTGGCACGTCTGTGATTATCATCTGTGGTGCTGTACTGGTAGAAGCCAAGTCACCATGCTGCAAGGGTGCCTGTGTAGTGGGATGGTTGGTGTTGTGCACTAAGGGACACCTTCCTTCATAATATCACCTACAAGTGGTCTTGCTGTCTCACTAGGGGCCATATTTACAAGCCCTTAGCACAACACTATCATCATTTTGATTGATGTTAATGTGGCCTTAAGGTACCCATTCCCTTTTGCCATATCAACAAGGTTGCACAATTCATGTATAGCTCCACTTTGTAAATCCTTGCACCACAATATACCAGTGCCAGATATGATGTATGCAAGGGGGACATTCCTACATAGAGAGGGCAGAACAAATGGGGCATTTAATTCCTAAATATTTCACTGTGCGATTTTTTGGTGTAATTTGTAAGGCCTGCCAAAGGCAGGTGTTCAAGTGACGCACCCATTGTAATCAATTGATCTCCCTGTGCTTTGCTGCACTATTGCCATAATTTATGGTGCTAATGCAGTAAAGCACCATAATAGTGCTGAAACTAATGAGGCTACTGTGAAAATATCCCCCAAGGTGCATCGTATTGCAAATATGGGCCCATATTTATACTTTTTTAGTGCAGCATTTGCGTCACTTTTTGATGCAAAAGCGGCGCAAACTTACAAAATATAATTGTATTTTGTAAGTTTGCGCCGCTTTTGCGTCAAAAAATGGCGCAAATGTGGCTCTAAAAAATTATAAATATGGGCCATGGTGCTATCATGGCGCAAGATAAGTGGTGAATCATCATAGATGCATCGTTGTAGTGTAAATGGTTCCCTATGCGTGATGCACTATGCAACACACATTGAACAACTAAATTCATGGGACATACAAAGATCTCAGACACCCTCTTATCACTCCTACACCACCCTTGAGTTGTTGGACAAAAATGAAGCAAACCCAGATGTGAGAAATTTGGAAGCATCAGAAGCTGGGTGAGTGACACATGTTATACATAGGAATACCCCCAGCAACACACATTGAATGCCAACTACATGCAGTCTCTGATGTGAGAGGGGCACATCATTGCCAGGCCATGATAAGGCATGCCAGGTGCCTTTCCTTGGCATGGTAAATGTGAACTATTCCACTGCTCCACTGGAGTGTAAGGTAAAAAATATGCACTGGTGGAACACTATGATGTCAGTGTCCAGGCAGCCTAGAGGGAGTCCATAGATGTCTCAGACTGAATAAGCAGAACTCCTCTGCCATCAGAGGCACCCACTCTCCGGTACTTGGGCTCCAGCAGTCCCTGGCCAACATAGCTGGTGTCCTGAGGCAGGGGGGTAAATAAATCCCCTCCCAAAATTGCACCAGCGTGATTGACAATAGGCTGAGGGATATCTAAAGTATCCTGGAGTCCATGCAGCGGATCCTGGGCTCCCTTAGTGACAACCTGGTTGCCTACTGACCATGATGATGCCGCTGTGTTGCGAAACCAGCAGTTCCTCCTTGCTGCAGTGATGCCTTTCATCTTTCCACAGATGACTGCAGCCGGGACCTTTGAAACCGCATCATTGGTCCCTGATGTTTGTGTGTGCCCCCCTCAAATTCAACAACAGCACCACCAATGGCACAGGAGGCACCACACATATCAGAGGATGAAGATGTGGAAAGAACATCATTCACCATAAAAACCACCTGGTAGCTCCAGTCTGTGGCAAATGGACAGTATCTTTTTAGTTCTGTGCTTAAGATCATGCCAGTCTTGTAACAACTGGCAACATCCCCTCTTCACTCTTCCACTGTTAACTTATCATGCATGGACTGTCATTGGGGCAATTCCCACCTATTGGCAATTTGAACACCCAATTACTGATTCACTCCTACACATGCATCATGACATGCCTTCCCCCTCCTGGACTTTGACTGAAAATCCAATGGCTTGGGATCTCTCAATGGGGTCAATCTCCTGTATAATGTACATCATCAGAACCAAACCTTACACATTTAAATACATTTACTGAAGTGACATTTGTGTTGAGTTTGTGTCTCATGCAGTAACTGTTTGAACTGTATGCATTGTGTGAAGCCAATACACTGAGTACTTAGCAAAAAGAAATGTGTGGTTTTGTGTCAGACACCAAGCCACACACAATGACTGAAACATGATTAAGGTGACTGATAGCAATGTGTATTGGGAAGCAATTTCCGAGTCTCGTAAGCATGTCATGCAACAAGTAGCATGCACGTTTTGTGATGGCTTGTATTAACTACTAAATGTCTGGGAAAAGCTAGGATGATTGCACCAGTACAACTTTGATTTGGCAACCAAATAAGACATGTCAATGACCTTGAGGGGCAACCATGAGTGTGCCAGTATCAATTTTCCACTTTGGGGGGAGTGAAATGACAACAACTTCTAAATAATCAAAAACTCATTGCTTAACAACACAAATGAATGGTGTAAGACAACATGTTGAGGGATGTGTATCCATGCACAACCAGAGTGTCACGTACAGTGCTGAAGAATGTCTTGAGTAGCTGATGTAATACCATTGACAACCTGACAGGTATTTGGCAACAGGGGATGAACAAAGACACTCATGTAAATTACTACTGGATGCAAACCCAAAGGTATTTGTCTAACCTGACTTGTGCAGACAAGATAACACCCACATAGTTAATCATGATGAAGACCATATTGTAGTAAATAACAAGATTTAATAATACCAAAAATTGTCTACCTAAAAATTCCTAAGCTACAGACTAATCTATACTAAACTAACCTATACTATTGTATCACAACTTATCCCTGCAGCTAACGTATCTTAACCTATTTTATATATGTAACACCACATGATAAACATCAGTCCCCCCCCTTAAGAGACAACAGTATACATGGACAACAATAATTACAGCTAAACATTGACTACCTAAACATATAGCCTAAACAAATATATGTATTTTTTATTTTCCATATTGTTTTTTTTTATTTAACACACATACCCAAAACATAAACCACCCTCTAAAAACACCAAAGAATAGTTAAAACCCAAATATCAACCCGATAAGAAAGAAAAGTAACCTATACTACTCTAACTAAACTAAGCCCAACTATCTAAAACCCATTCTGTCAAGAAACATTTAAAACAAGGGGAAGGGAAGGGAAGAAGAGCATGGAAGGGTTCAAATTCACCACCGCTTTACTTTCCTCTTCATGTAGCAGAGCATTTTGGATATTCTTTCATTTTTTTCCCTTCAATTTGTCCATCTTCAATTTGCGGTCTGCCATATCCTGGCGCATTTCCTGCTCAAATGATGGAGCCATGAGTGGAGGTTCTGGTTGGGGACGTGATGGTGCTGGAGTAGGACGTCTTGAGTTAGAGGGTACAGAACCCACAGGGCTACCTCTGTTCTTTTTTGTAGACTTTCCTGTGTGTGGGTGCTGGTTGCTAGCTTTTTGGGAGGTCCTCCATGAGGAAATGCCTGCCAGAACCCTGATGCTTTCTCACTGGTGTAACGCCGGCCCATCCTCCGGGATCCTTTTTCAACAGCATGGATGTGCTGGTACCGTTCCACACACTTCACAAAAGCACACTTCTGTGCTGAATTCCTTGTGGCAGCTAAATTTGACTTGTCATCAAAAAGTGTGTTAGGCAGAGGACGAACAAGCATGCAATAGAAAGAGCATCTTCAGATCAAACATGTTGGCAACCACAACTCACAATACCATCATCAAGGCAAAGGTTAAAACACATCTGATCACAACCATCTTCTACATATTGTTCATGTTCAAGGTGTCAAAGCTACCCAATGTTGCACACTACCAGCTTGTGACATCTCCTAGTTACCAGGTAAACATACACTGTGCTCATCCTAAACGCAATTTATGTGACCATGGTCAGTCACACTCATCATGCTGGATGGCTCATGATTCTCCCTCTGCATACGTCAATTACATTAGAGCCGGTGACAGGTACCACACTCATCAGAAAAAGGCCTGCAGCTTAAATGCGGACTCAACAAACTATGGGGTGTCTCTACAAGCCCCTTGTGCCACAGGAGCATCACGTTTTTCCATATAAAAAGTGAACCACCAATGTCACAAGGGGCTTTTTTAGATGCCCTTAAGTGCCTGATATGACAAGTATAGATGTCTGGACACAATGCTACATTGAATCTACATGTGACAAGGTATTGTATGTGAGAATGTAGGGTGGATTACTCACTAATGTGATACATTGATGTATGAATCCACTCGAAAAGCCAATCAGCTCACTTAATGGTAGGCTGTGCCATGGCAACACGCATAATCGCTAAGTCCTAATGCAACTTAATGTGTCACACTATGCTGCCTGTCTATGTGTCAATAAGTTCAGGTCAGCGTGTTGCACAACAATACTCAGTGCCGCCATCTCATATGTGGGTGCGTGCATGCCCCATATCTTAGCTGCACAGTAATCTATCAACAACACTGGCTGATACTGTTCATTGTGTGGAGCTGTTTGCATAACATCATTGGACATTCTCAGGACCTGAACTTACTAAAAATGTACTGATTAATGACATGTCAGATGACATTGTTGTATGGACATTCCTCATGTCATACGCACATGTCAAGGTCTATGAGGATGACATGGGTTGTCTATGTTGCCACATCCAACATAGAGTATGGGGTAAAAACAACATGTGTGTGCAAATATTCAGTGTTCACATGTGATATGTAGAGCTTTGCCCTGCCTATCTGAGGTGCTTATGTACAAGCCGGTGTGTCACTTTTCGTAGGGGAAAAAGTGAAGCACTGGCGGTGCAAGGGGATCAATGATAAGCTCCTTAGTGACCTATTCACATGGCCCTTAATCCTAACATGCCCCGAGTTACTGTGTGTTACATGTGGCACACAGAGCAGTAACCTGTACTGTGAGCAACATATTACCACCCTCAATACATGTTTACAACCTAGCACTCCTGTCTGGCATGTCTCTTGACTGTCATCACTGGGTTTGTCCATATATATTTACCTTTGCCAGCAATCACAAGGCCCTTGCAGCACATGCTGCCACCAGTGCATCACTTTGTTGTATTTCACATCCTCAACATAACATCTGAAGTACTGTCAATATCCAAGAATGGATAATGGTGTCCAAATTGCCACACATGCAATTTTTGCATTGAACACTTCATACAGCATCACACAACGCTTGCACTACACATTAGACATACAGGATGACACTTACTAGTAGCATCGGGATCTGCAAAGTTTGCAACCTCACCAGTGGTGTAAGGGGTGGGTCCATCTGCAAGACATAACATGAGACATAGCACTGTGAATGTTGAACAATGAACACCATGGATTAATGTCACACATTACACATGTTTTGCGGATGGATATAGAAGAGTTAGTTTAGGGAATAATCAAGTGAACCAACATGCATGTCTACTTGACAGCCATTGGTAGGCCACGCTAACATGTACAGATACGTTCTTGAACCATACGCACATGTCTCAGCTACATTGGTAATGTTTTGCACAGGACAGTCCACTGACAATTTCCACAAGCATAGTACATTGTTGTGTCACTCTGCACATACATGACTCATGGAACACGCTCATCCATGATTACCTAAACCCCTGCATCATGTTTATCATCACATGAACATAACCATGCAACACACCACAGTGACCACGCCCTTGATGGACATGGGCAGTTGTGCCTGGTAACTATGTACCATTGCACCGTGACACATGTGTGTTGACATTGGTGCACTTCAAAGTTTTCTGTCTAAACACACGGAACCAGGACTGGAATATGTCCTTTGTCTGACTGACGGTGCATTGCTGCCCTTCTCATGGATGCAGGTTGGTACAGACATGATACTCACAGTCCTGGCATTTGTCATGACATGGTAAAGTAACCCCTATGGCCTACAGTCATGCAAATGCAAACTGTGAATGAGCAACATATAAGGTGTACTTATCGACAGTTTCGCCGACCACTATTTCCAGGTGATCAAGGAGGTCCAGTTCCTGGGAAATTAGGTCTGCCCACTGGTGTTTCAGCTGGTGGTCTGTGCACGCCACAGCAAAGGTGCGTGTCAACTAGGATAGCACCTTGCCCCACCGCAGCTTCCGTGCCTCTGTCTTATACCTCAATATAAAATGCTCACCCATGGCCACCATATTGGGGAGGTAATGGCAGACCAGCCAAATGAACCCTCCAAGCTCATCTGCAGTCATTCTCCTTGCCCTTCCCTGACATGTTGCACCCAAACTCCAGTGCAAACCAAAACCCCAACAAAATAACCCAAACTACCCCCAACTACCCCAATAAACTTATCTACCACAGAAACAAACACCCAACAATACACAGTAAATTACAGCACATAATGACAAAACACTACAAAAAAGACTTTAGGGACACAACATAGACAACAAACAGCACAAAAGGCTCACAAAAGACCAGTCCTTAGACCAGCACCACACAACCCCTCCCAAGCACAGACAAAAAGACACTAGAGGGAAAGTGAAAGTAACTTCACTTTTCCATGTGTGCAGCACGGAAGTTCAATTGTATCATTTTTTCGGGCATACATGTCACGTTTTGATGTAATGCATCCTTTTTTTTACGCATGATGGCTATGTGTGTTCTTTTGAAGGATGGCTGACAGGGTGTAAAATATTAATTTTGATGCACAGGTGCAATGCCTCATTTTTTTAATACACAATCGATTAAAATGAATGCATGTGTTGTATTTTTTTACGCAAATTGCGAAATGTTTTTCTTTATGTATGACGGTCTGTGGGATGCATGGGAGGAGAGATACTGAGTGCAAGTGTGCATGTGTATGATACAATTTCCCACATGCATGTCTTCACATGTGTACAATGTGTGTATTGTGAGTGTACATATGTGAGGAAACAATGCAATTTTAACATTTCCACTGTTTGGCTCACTACAAGGCACCTGATAGCTGGCCCATGTGTGCAACAGGTTCATGCACATGATGTCCTTGACAATTGTATACCTAGGGATGCTGGTGACTTGTCCTGGTATATGATCCGCTAACCCAGAACTATGTAAGTGCATTTGTGTGATAATCTATGGTGTGTACCAAGGGCCTGACATAATGATGTAATGTAACGCGTGTAAATTACAGTTCCCCATGCATGCACGTTTTCGGATATGGTGGACTAACGTGTCATGGTTGGTATTTATGTGAAATGCTAATGAGTGGAATGTGTTCTTTATGTGTGATCACTAATGCCTACTACAGTAGAGTGTTTAGGGATGTAACTTCTGCAAACTTTGGAATCCTTCATGGGTAACTGAGCATCATAATAGCAAAACTTTTTGCTCATATCAGTGTTTAACATGTTCCCCTATGTAGATACATGTGTACTGTATCGAAATGTTCAGAGTTGTTTTTTCTCAAACAACATGCAATGTGTTTCATGTTTGTGCCTGTCCGTGCACTAAGTTACAGGTCACACAAAGCCTGGCCCACCTGGGGGGGACATGTGGGAATTAATTTTAATGTCAATTTTGTTAGCATATAGACTTTGACTGCACAGTTACTCACCATGTAGTTTTGTAAGGACTTCCCTTTTAGCACACAATCTGCATGGTAGGGCTGCTGTCAGACAGGGATGACAGGCCACTCATCAGTGCATCAGGGGCATTTTAAACACCCCCAAAGCCCCATTGGTTCTGGTGTGGGCCGTTTATCAAGGAGGCCCCCTCAGTATCACTGTGCATGGGCGGTAGGCCCATGATTGTGTACAGAGTGGATGGAGCCCTCTCCGGGGATTTTGTGTGGGGGTGGGGGCCTGGCATCCTCAAGTTTAATTTTAGCACTGTACACAGTCAAGTGCAGAAATCCAACTGCACAACTGAAGTCCCCTGCCTGATTATGTACTGGGGACTTATAGCTTGTTAATGTCAGCCTTGCCCATTATGTATTAGGGACTTACAGGTTGTTGATGTCGGCCTTGAACTGTTATGTACTAGGGATATACAGGTTGTTGATGCAGTCTTGCCCTAATATGGTACTAGGGACTTACAGGTTGGTTGTGTTGGACTTGTCTTATCATTTGCTACGGATTGACATGACTATGTTTTATCACATGAAATGTGTTCCTCTTATGCATTGTTAGATCATTGGTAGATAATGGAACAGGATCATGTCTGCAGAGGAGGGTACATATAGGGCCTCATTCCGACCCTGGCGGTCATGGACCGCCAGGGCCGGGGACGGAGGAAGCACCGCCAACAGGCTGGCGGTGCTTCAGGGGCAATTATGACCGCGGCTGTAAAGCCGCGGTCAGAAAAGGGAAACCGGCGGTTTCCCGCCCGTTTTCCCTGCCCCAGGGAATCCTCCAAGGCGGTGCTGCAAGCAGCGCCGCCATGGGGATTCCGACCCCCTTCCCGCCAGCCTGTTCCTGGCGGTTTACACTGCCAGGAAGAGGCTGGCGGGAACGGGTGTCGTGGGGCCCCTGGGGGGCCCTGTAGTGCCCATGCCACTGGCACTGCAGGGGCCCCCTAGCAGGGCCCCATTAAGATTTTCAGTGTCTGCAAAGCAGACACTGAAAATCGCGACGGGTGCCAATGCACCCGTCGCACACCAGCAACTCCGCCGGCTCCATTCGGAGCCGGCTTCATCGTTGCTGGGGCTTTCCCGCTGGGCGGGCGACCTTTTGGCGGTCGCCCGCCTGCCCAGCGGGAAAGTCAAAATGACCGCCGCGGTCATTTGACCGCAGTACGGTCTATGGCGGTCTCCGCCCGGTGGGCGGCGCCCGCCACCCGCCGGGGTCGGAATGACCCCCATAATGTCAATTGCCACCTGCATCTGTTACACTTATTTGTGCTGGCCAAGCACACAGGTGTAGTTGATGGCAATGTGACTGGGATATTTACTGTCCTAGACAATATGTGTGAATATGTGTCAGGGCTTACATAGCTACAATGTTGTTTTGTACAGTGAGTGTTTGACAATGTGTGAACATTCACACACATTGAAGCAAGATTGTGTGATGTAGGATTCTAGGTCAATGTTGATGGCACAGTTTCTGCAGATTTTCCTTGTTACTCATCTTCCTTATCCTCACTGTCCCGTCCTTCATGCATGTCATAGTACTTCATACTTGTGAACTTTACTAACTGGCATTGCTTCTTCTACAGGCTATGCAATATTTACCATAGCATTGCCATTGTTTGCAAGATCAGATTACTGACCTCGCACATCTTTCAAAACCAGCCACAGCATTTGTGTAGTATCTGAGTCACCTCCACATAGTGGCTGGCAAGGTTAAGTAGAAGAGTGTCTCAGTTGTCTTTCCACATTTGTTTGTTTGACATGAGCGCTCATACACAGCTTCATTTTCCATTCTTTGTCGCATGCACTATAATTGTGTTTGGATTGTGTGAATAATCCTGACAACTAGGAGTAGAACATGCATGTTTCAACATGTCTGTGTCCTTATTCACATGTACAGTTTGTCAAGGGTGTGTGACTTGTTTTGACATAGCGTGGCATGCATGCAAGATACCAACTGGATAGAGTCTGACAGACCAAGACATTCAGGTGTTATGTATTCTGTATATAACTCTCTATTAGTCATATATGTGAGTGCCACTAAGGGGTATGTTGTAAGTTGTCACCTATGATTGTAACATTCAGACATTAATTTGTTACATAGCAGGCACTGACCTACTGTCTTCACATGTTTTTTTTCTGTATGGCTGATGTCAAATGTCAACCAGACACACTTGTGTGATATATGTGTTGCAAAGTAAGATATTTGTACAACAAGTTATGAATACATTTCACACACACATTTATTTACTAGAGCTTTGTGTGTATTTGTTTGTTGTTCCTGTGTGTGTTCCTATTTGATTTCCGACTGTTGTGGTCTAGTCATTCTTTCCAAGGTGTTGGTGAGTTGATAAGGTATGTGAAGGTGAAAAGTAATAGTTCAAGACAAATCTGTGTTTAAGTGATTTAGGGCCATGTGTACAAACACTTTTTCCCATAGACACAGAATGGGTAAAAACCTTTGCTACATCTGGCCCTTAATTACAAATTTGTGCTCAGTGATGATTAAGATACAGGGGGTGATTCTCACCCTGGCGGGCGGCGGAGGCCGCCCGCCAGAGTTCCCCCTCCAAACTACCGCTCCGCGGTCACAAGACCGCTGAGGGTATTTTGGGTTTTGCACTTGGCTGGCGGGCGACCGCCAAAAGGCCGCCCGCCAGCCCAGTGCAAAACGGCCTTCCCATTAGGACGCTGGATCAGAATTGAGCCGGCGGAGTGGGAAGGTGCGACGGGTGCAGTGGCACCCGTCGCGTATTTCAGTGTCTGCATAGCAGACACTGAAATACAAAGTGGGGCCCTCTTACAGGGGCCCCTGCAGTGCCCATGCCATTGGCATGGGCACTGCAGGGGCCCCCAGGGGCCCCGCGGCACCCCCTACTGCCATCCTGTTCCTGCCGGGAGACCCGCCAGGAACAGGATGGCGGTAGGGGGTGTCAGAATCCCCATGGCGGCGGAGCGCGCTCCGCCGCCATGGAGGATTCACAAGGGCAGCGGAAAACCGGCGGGAGACCGCCGGTTTTCCGCATCTGACTGCGGCCGAACCGCCGCGGTCAGAATGCCCTGCGGGGCACCGCCGGCCTGTCGGCGGTGCTCCCGCCGACCCTGGCCCCGGCGGTCTCTGACCGCCGGGGTCAGAATGACCCCCACAGTGTCTAAGTGAAGAAGTTGTGGACAATATTGTCCATTCTACATGCTCCAGCAGCAGAATTCTGTTCTTCCCTATCTTCCAGTTGTGCATCATTGTCCTCATCCAGGGGACATTAGTGTGAACACATATATTGTGCAAAATTGCCCAGGCTAGTATTATTTTCCACACAAGGGATGAGGCATATAATAGTCTTCATCCAGATAGATCTAGGCAACTGAACCTGGATTTCGGGATGCCAAATGTACTCTCCACCACATTTCTGGTCATTTTGTGTGTATCATTGTAAGCCTTTTCTGTATGTGGGTTTCCATATGGTGTCATGACCCATGGTTGGATGCTGTAACATTAGTCCTCTGCAATGGAAGGGGAGAAACAGTGTCAGACTTGCATTTGTGTTTCTTTCTAACTGGCCTGGCACAGTATTTGTCACTGCAGTGGAGAATATGACTTGCATCCGGCATTGTGTATGTTCCTATTTGCATGCATGGTTGTAATGGTATGTGGTAGTATACTTTCCAGTCATGGGCTAAGTCTCAGGGGCATGGTGATTATGAGATTTGTCTGGCATGAGAGTTCACCCATGCGGTATATGTGTGAATTTGTAAATCATTGTTCCTTAGGCCCATAACTTTTGACTTGCAATAGAACCATATTGGGTTTTGTACCTATTTTGCATGTTGTGTGCCTTTAGACAGGTGTTGTGAAATGTGTGCGGCATGTGATCCCCCCCTTTGGACATGGTGCACCTCCCTTGCACAGAGATGTTGTTGCAATTTCTTGGCTAGCATGCATGTGTGTATGTAGAGATCATGCAAAGTATGGCATAGTAGCTTGAGATGGATTGCCATGTATGTGAAAAGTTTACACACACCTGTGGCACAGTACAGGGCATGAGGTGCTTTTCTGCACTGCCCTGCATCACCAGTAAAGGTCAACAATGTGCCATGTCTCCTTAGTCTGGTGCATTTCTGACCTCTACCAATGTGCTGGCAGTAGTTAAGCTGCCAAAGTCCAATGTAGGCACCCTTGTTGCATGGTAGAAAGATAACAGCTTTGCAGGTTTGATTGTTTCTGTGTGGTAAGGTGTCCCTTCCTACACAAGATCAAGCAATTATGGCAATTTCCTATTTCAGTGTGTGTTGCACTATGCACCACACATGGGAAAAGTATACACAATGAGAGTATCAGTATTTGACTTGATAGGACAATAGTGATGTTACCCCTAGGGTGGCATTATTTGATGGTGCTGCCTCAGATTTCAAGCTTGTAGTATATGTGGGGCAGTGCCAATATGCAAGCTGTTTGAAGGTAGCATGCCCAATGCAAAATCCACTGCTGACCACTTCTACAAGAAGTGATAGGTTAGAAGGGGTTGTATTTTTGATGCAGCATCAGAACACATGTAGTGTCTTGACATCACTTTTTAAATGCAGACAGGGCATTATTCCACCAGAGCATCGTTTAAAGTGACAGTCCAGTGGTGCAAGGGACTTGTACATGTGGCCATATGTGAGGACGATTTGCATTTTATGTGTGGAATGATGCATGTTGCATAAGTGTTGTTCAACGATCACCTGTGCTTCCCTGTCCACGTGTGTGGAGTGTGGTGTATGTATTGTTTGTCTTGTGTATGTATTGTTTGTCCCACATGTTTAGCATGTGCATGCTTGCTTACCTACGGCCATTGCCATATTGTCCATCCTGGAAACTTTGGTTTATTACTGAGCGTTGGAAGATGTTGGCATCATACACGCTGCCTGGATATTTAGCAAGGATGTTGGTGAATATCCTGTGATGGTCCACAATGGGCTGCATATATATATAGTGTGTGTGTTTCATGTTCTGAAAAAGGTGCTCTGTTGCAGCAGGAGGGACAAGTTGGATATGTATGCAGTCCATTGCACCCAGTACATGCGGGAACCAAGTGACTTGGTAGATTCCTTGTTTGGATTACCGCTGCAGTTGTTGGGTCTTGGGGAACAGGATGTGGTGGGAAGTGAGGCAGATGATGATGTCCAGTACCATAGGGAGGAAGGCAGGAAAGGACTGTTGGGAGATACCACCCACTTGTGATGCAGTGGTCTGAAATGAGCCAGAGGGCAGCATGTGGAGCACGGCCAGGAGCTTGGTCATGGGTGGTATGGTTGTAGGACTTTCCACTCTTACCATGAAGATCAGTAGCCACACTGGACTCCCACTTGAGACAGTAGGGTCTGATTGTACCTGCTTCCCTGAGGCCAAGGATGGAAGTCAGTTGTGGTTATACTCTCTCCCTCCTTCTGCGCTGCCTTTGTGACTGCTGTTGTGATTGAGGGCGCTGGGGTGGTGCTGGTGGCACATGGCGTTGTCGCTGTCATCGTCTCCGGGTGCCGAGCTGTAGCAGTAACAGGTCCATGTTTTCTGGTTGCTTGCCATAGTTCCTTCTGTGGGTTTTCCTTCTATACTTGTGGCTGTGCATAATGTTTACGCCTGGTTTGACCAGGTGTTAAAACTTTGACTCTAATCAGAGTTAGTGTAATTTTTTCGAGGCGATCCTAGGCGTGCGTAATTTTTCCGATGGGTTTGAATATGGCGCTAGCAGGCTAGCATCATTTTTCAGGAGGGAACGCCTACCTTGCATATCATTGTCAATAAACGACACAAGGTAAAGTGGCGCTTCTTAAAAATTATGCAAACTACAGAAAGTACACAATGTTCATGGAGGAAACATTTGCATACAAATATTTCAGGGATATTAAATACTATTAATGTTGTAATTAACCATAGATCAAATTCCATAACTTAATAAATCTTTCAACAGCCTGAAATTTGTTTCTGGAAAAATGAAGAATTTGCATATATTCACTAATATTAAATTAATCAATACAGCAAAGCAACAAAGAGAATTGTTAGTTTGTTTTATCCAAATGCACTGGTGAACTCTCTAGTCCACAATCCCTTTACATCGAAGGGATGGTTGG
Source organism: Pleurodeles waltl (assembly GCF_031143425.1). Lineage (NCBI taxonomy): Eukaryota > Metazoa > Chordata > Amphibia > Caudata > Salamandridae > Pleurodeles > Pleurodeles waltl. Next base: position 547,849,445 of record NC_090449.1, read on the forward strand.
AGAGTCAGGAGGGTTGGTGAGGGTTTATTTGTAACTATAGGAAAGGGGCACTAGACTGCTCTAGTGCCACTTTAAAAATATGGTGCTCAGTTAGCACAGCTTTTGCATAAAAAATGATGCAACGGCAGTGCTAACTTTTCAGACGTATGGGACTTAGGGTACAATCTGTACAAAAGAAGCAGGTTGATTGGTTACTCACTTACCGGAGGAGTAGATCAGGCATTCCAAGTGAACCCGGAGGTACTACCAAGCCAGAATCTCAGAGCTGCCACAACTGTTACCTGCAGAGGCTGATAAATTGTTTGAGCCCTGGGGGTGATTGAAGTGGTTGGTGCTGTGGCAAATTGGCCACTTCTTAAGGGTTGTATAGCAATGTAGCTCATCCTTCCAGTATCCATTCTGCATCAATGTGCATGTACTAAAACCGCACACTGCTAAATTTCATTTCATCTGATAGGATTCCTAGAGAAATGAGGGAAAAGAAGGTGGGAGGCAAAGTTAAGCTCGTCAAGCATGCCTTGGTTTAGGTAGATATTGCTGGCATTGGTTGGCGATGAAAGCTTCTCACAGATCTGGAATAGCCCATTTGACTTTCCCATCCGTTGGCAATACTGATTTGGTGACTATAGAGCTGTCCAGTAGGGAGACCTTATAGTCTAGTCTCTGAATGTATTTTTCTAATTGGAAACCTTATGGCTCAACATGGCTTGACAAATGTGTTTGGATGGGTCCCTTGCTGTTGGACAAAAAGTTATTGTCAAGCTCCAGTAAATGAAGGTTAAAGAAGCGAGATGCTTTTCCTTCACTATCATCACCCAGTTTGCCAGTGAGTCATGCTACTTCTTTCTTGTGGCTAATGAAAGATTCTAAAGGTCATCAATACGATCCAGGCCCACAATGTCCATAAACCAATAAAGAGGAAATATAATAGTGTAAGGTTTAGAAAAGACACAGCAAAGTAGAAACTTGTGTTTGTTATGTTTATTACTGAAGACTATCCTTGTTCTATTTCTTTAGATCCCCTGAAATGCCACTTTGTTTGATCATTTTTCCTGTGTACATTGTTCTGTCACTGTGCTAATCATCTGACCATTGAAGTTTTTTTGATGCCCTAACATTCCATTCCAGATTATTCTCGGTCATTTCCTCTTTTTGAGTCACGTTTTGTTTATATACTCATTGAGTAACTTCTCCTATGTCATACGGGTGATTTCTTTTACATGGCTACTGATCTTTACTACCTCAAGCCTTGGACCACTTTGATCATGTGTGAAAATATAAGAGAAGTGTCTGCTCCTCCATACTGACCTGCAATGTAGAGCTCCCTGAATATCTTTAACTTTTCTGTCTCCCTGAGCACTGAACAGTGAACATTTCCATCACATTAATGTACATACTCCCAAATCATGATACATAATATTGTCACCACTCACTCATAGTACTACAGTTGTGTACATCATATACTTGTGTCAACACCAGGACAGTGCGCGCTCTACGGGCAACATAATGCAAAATGACAAACCTTATGCAACGTAATAATTCATGCATTGTGTGCTGATAATGCATATTAACTTTTTGCATTGCAGGTATTTATCTTGAAATGTCATTAATGCTGTTTGTAATGTATTGTTTATTTTCAAGCTTGTTCATTTTCAAGCCTTTCCTGCAGCCTGGCTGGGTGTGGCATGTGAGTTTCCCTTGGGTCTATTTAAGGAACCCAGCCCAGCTCCACGTACTCACTATTCAGAGGTCCCGGTGCAGAGCAGCAGCATTTTCCAGGGCTCCTGTTCCAGAGGCCTACTTGGACATTTCCTGGCCCTGTCCCCATTATCTTGCTGATCTTCAAGCAGGGCGGTAAGGCGGAGTTTGGGATAGGCCTCGACTCCATTTTCTAGAAACATTTGGGTTTTTGGGTTTGTGATTTACAGTGTGTGCGGTTTACTCTTGGCACTTAACGCTTGCAGTTCGGATTGGCAGAGTGCGTGATAATTTCGAGACATTTGAACCTTGATGGTTGAATCGGCAGCAGTGTGCGCAGTTCATTCTTGGCAATTAACCCTTGCAGTTTGGATCGGCAGAGTGCGCGATAATTTCAAGGCATTTGAATCCTGATGGTTGAATCGGCAACAGTGTGCGTGATTCATTCATGGCAATTAACCCTTGCAGTTTGGATCGGCAGAGTGCGCGATCATTTCAAGGCATTTGAATCCTGATGGTTGAATCGGCAACAGTGTACGCGATTCATTCTTAGCAATTTACCCTTGCAGTTTAGACCGGCAGAGTGAGCGATCATTTCAAGGCATTTGAATCTTCATGGTTGAATCGGCAACAGTGTGCGCAAGACATTTTTGGCAATTAACCCTTTCAGTTCGGATCGGCAGAGTGCATGATCATTTCAAGGCATTTGAATCTTGATGGTTGAATCAGCTACAGTGTGCGCAATTCATTCTTGGCAATTAACCCTTGCAGTTCGGATCGGCAGAATGCGCGATCATTTCAAGGCATTTGAATCTTGATGGTTAAATTGGCAACAGTGTGTGCAATTCATTCTTGGCAATTAACCCTTGCAGTTCAGCTCGGCAGAGCACGCGATCATTCCAGGTAGTTGAGTCTTCATGCGCAGTCTGGCAATAAGGTGCGCACTCACATCTGGGCAATTGAATCATGAAACTTAGATCAAACAGAGTGTGATCTTTCTAGACAAAACAAGTTTAGTCAGTTTGCCAATTTTACAGTATCATTCATGAATCCTATAGCAGATAATTCTTTGGGAACAAATGTACTTATTGACTCTTGTTGTGACGTAATTGCTATTCTAAGGATTAATGTTCAGAGTATATGATTATAAAAAGGTCACGTTATTGAAAAGTTCTTGATCTCTCATGTTATTAGAGCATAAAGAATGAAAACAAAGTTCATGAAGATTAATGTGAATGATCTTGCTATTGTGTTCCTAACTCTTCCTTCCACAGGTCTCCTTCCCCGCTGTTCCCAACCTAAACCCCATCCCCCACTTGGCCATTCTTTATCTCTGTGCTATGATAGCTAGTAGAGTTTGGAGCTGCCAAGAGGTGGACATTTTGGGAACAGGCGCAAACCCCGAGGATCCGGCCTCGCTGACACTTGTCTAACCTGCTTTTTGATGTTGTATATTTGAGAAAAGCCATGAGTTGACACATGTTGCTCTAGGTATTTCTGTTCTATGGTCTGCAAAACAGACATGGAAGATCAAGAAAGATCAAGTGTATCATCAAGAGGAAATTTGCAATAAGATATTGGTCAAAAATTAGTGGCTGTCCTATTTACCAACTTGTCAGTTGCCACTGACTCAGTCGGAGTGCCAGAGTAGGATTTTCCTTATTGCTGAGCTAATTCTGGATCCATTGTTAGAGAAACTATGGGGCATATTTATACTCTGTTTGCACTGAATTTGCATCATTTTTTATGTACATTTGCTACAAACTTAACTCCATATTTATATTTTGATGCTAGACCTGTCTAGTATCAAAATATAGAAGTTAATGTCATTTTTTGGGTGAGTCAACCCACCTTGCGCCAATGAGCTGCAAAGTAGGCTTTCCCATCCAAAAAATGACTCTAACCCTGTAGCGCCATGTTTATCCTCCCGTGCAAAATTGGTGCACGGGTGGGAGGCGGGCCTAAATATTGACGCTAAGCCTGCTTATTGCCATTATTTAACGACTGGGTCAGACCAGGTGTTAGGGGCCTGTAGACCCATTTTCATGGTCAAACCCCATGGAATGGACCCACAAGTGCCCACCCCAAGCCAACGGAACACCCCCATCCACACCAGAGGAGCAGCAGAGGAAGGGGGACCCCATCCCAGGTAAGTAGGGTAAGTATTGGTAAATATTTTGTAATTTATTTTAAAGTGCCATTGGGAGTCCAACAAGGGGACCTCTGAATGACACTCAGTGCAGTAGGTGCAATGGCAATGCCCAGGGGACACTGGTCCCCTGTGCTGGCAATTGGGGTGGTGGACATGTGACTCCTGTCTTTCCTAAGACAGGAGTCATGTTTTTGGTGGTTGTGTGCCAGAAAATTGGCACTAGCCTGGTTAGAGGCATTTTTTTGGGCTCTAATCAGACTACCGTCATTTTCTGACGCACACCCCCCTCTTTTCTTACTGCCACACCCACCCAGCTAGCGTCTTCTTCTTCTTAGACACTAGCCCCTGTTTTGAGCTGGCTTGCGCGATTCAATAAATACTGCATCCAGCTGGCGTTGTTAACTGATGCAAGCCTGCTCTAAACTTTTTGCAGTTTCTGGACACAGTGCCACTGGGAATGGCATCAGAGAGGATGCCACTCCTTTGGGCATCTCATCTGGCAGGTGAGTCATGTTAGCAATGGGCGACAGAAAAAAGCTAAGAAGTTTTCCTCATTCTCCTAGAAAAAAAACTTCTAAAGTGTATGGTGCAGTAGTTATAATATTTCTGAAGGAGGCTTTAGTCATCTATTATAGTATCACACAATATACCTAGATCCATACTGACCTCATAGGGAGGATTAATAAACTCCCATGTTTCAGAGTGCCTCCGGTTACCCCTCAGGGGAGAAAGAATGCAGAGGACACAGTCAGTATGGTTATGGTTCTTTTTTAAAGCAGCAAACAGTATTCCTGACTGGTGATCTAACTTCTCGAGTCCTTTTCTGCCAATGGCCCACTTTCTTGCTCTCTTCCACCTAGTTTCTGCCCCACCAGGAGGATGCAGTGAGTGCTCTTCATGACCAGTCAGGTTTTCCACGGAATTCTGGTGCCCTGCTCTAACATCATGTGAACATAATCCCCCACCCACTTGAATGAGTCTTTGTAGTTCTACAGTTGGCTGTTGAATCCATGTAATTCTTCTTCTTAGTCTTGTTCACTGAGATGCATAAGCTTCATCCTGGCTCTTATTGAGCACAGGACAGTTGTGATCTGGATCTCAGCCACGCAGTGATAAGATGACCTTTGACCACTCAGACATCATAGTCATCTTTTCATGTGAGTTGTTCAGTTCTACTGATGCTTGACCAGAGGATCAACTCGACTGATATTATTTTTTAAAGTGGTCAATGTTTCTGGTAACTTGCATCTCTCAATCACTCTCTGTTATCATGGTTCCATTCCAATTTGTCACTTGCAGTAGTTGGCCCCAGTATTTGGTCTGCAACATTCTCTATTGTTCCTATTTGACCAGCACCCAGAAGCCTACTTCAAGGGTAACTCCTTTGACTCTCATGCTTTTTCATTTTGGCTCTCTGTTGCCGATATTGAGCTATCTATGATACTATTAGTGGCTCATCTCCTTTTTGTTCACATTGAGCCAGAATGTTACCCAGTAAAACTGGGTTGCTTCCACTGTGATTTCTAAGCACAGTTACAGATTGAAGTCAGTGCCACTGACTCTCTTCATCTTCCTATTCTGGAATGTGCATTCACACTCAGTTATTCCTTTATGATTTTTTCTCATTTTGTGAGGTCTTTCAGTGTCACATTCATAGTGGCATAAGCCTTGACATATCTTACGCTGTAGGAGGCCACATTATAGTTTGGTGACAACCCTAGGTACGATAGTGTGTTGTTCAGTGCCTTGATCTTGTCGTTATCAAGTTTCTCACCTTTTATGGAGAATATGTGTCTATGGAACTTCAAGTGATCCTTGTGAAACTAGCGCTTGTCTGTGTTGAGTGTTAGGTTAGTGTTTTGCAACTTGCGAAAAACACACTTCAGCATCCAGTTTTGCTGTTCCCTTTTTACTCCAAAGACTAGAATGCCATTACTGTTATCACTGCATTTATGAGGTGACTGATGACCAATCTGTTGGCTGCTGGAAGATTTCTGGTACTGACCACCCACCAAAGCTGAGACTTCTATATTTAAACAGTCCAAGCTGAGTGCTAAATGAGGTGATGTAGCAGGAATCTTTGAAGAGTTCACGTTGCTGGTGGCCTTTGTTTAGGTCCAGTTTTAAGAAGAGTTTGCTCCCACTGGTCAGTGTAATCATGTCATTGAAATGAGGTACAGGATGCTGTTTTCTCTCAGTTCTGGTATTCGATTATTTCGTGCCAAGTTATAGCCTTACTTTGTACTCTGAGTTCTGCTTCAATACCACAACTAGCAAAGATATTCATCAGGTTGGCTCTTTGGACCCCTCACTGATGACAGCTCTAAGGAGGTATGGAAGTCCATCTTTCTTGACTTGTTAAAGATGAAATGGTATGTTGTGACAGTGAAATGTGATATTTCTGATGTTTTCGTATATGTGCAGTCTGACTTGATAGTTTTTCATTTTCCCCAGGCTGGTGATTAGTTAGGGTGTTGTTGAACCTTTGTTGAGGTATTTCAGACATTGCACAGAATGGCAACTAGCTTCAGTTGTTCTGCTGTTCGGAAGCTGAGTAATCATGCTGCAGACACTGGTCCATCCATGACATGCCCATCCTTCTCTAGCCTTTAGGCCCTGATTTATACTTTTGGACACAAACCTGCACTAACGTATCAAACCTGCACTAATTGCGCCAAAAAGTATAGGGCCGGCTTGCGCCATTCCAGGACGCCAGCCGGGTGCCATATTAATGGAATGGCGCAATCCGGCACAAAGGGTTGGCTAGCGTCAACCCGGCGTTAGCCGGGTGGGGGTGGCGGTATGGGATATGGGTGTTTAGCACCAAAAAATGAAGCTAGGCTGGTTAGAGTAAAAAAAGATGACTCTAACCAGATTAGCGTCATTTTATGGTGCTAAACCTACCATGCCACATGACTCCTGCCTTAGAAAAGGCAGGAGTCATGCCCACCAACCCAAAGGCCAGCACAGGGGACAAGGGTCCCCTGGGCATGGCCATTGCACCCTGTGCCATGTATGGGAACCCATATCTGGGTCCCCTATGGCATTTTAAAAATCAAAGGTAAATGCTTACCTTTACGTACCTGTACTTACCTGGTATGGGGTCCCCCAACCTCCGCTGTCCCTCTGGTGTGGGTGTCCCTGGGGCCTGGGTAGGGCACCTGTGGACTCATTCCATGGTGTTCCACTATGGAAATGAGCCCACACGTCCCCTAACGCCTGACCTGACCCAGGCATTAAATAATGGCACTAATCTAGATTAATCAATCCACTCTTTTAAATACAGAAAATATTATATGAATTTAGAAGTCCATTTGAAAACTTGATGGCTTCAATATATTAAGACCTTTTATTCTGAACTTGTCAGAAAATATTTGTTCATATAACCATGGCCTAGTGTGAAAAAATATAACTTCTGAGTTAAGAATTTATTTTACCAAGAGGCGACTATTAAGATACCCTATAGAGTTACATAAATCATTAGTTGGATCTTTTATTATTAAAATCTACAGATGATATGGGACCCTATTTATGACTCGTCTCTAGCGAATATTAATTTTGCTTACTTGCCAGGTTTTCAATTAGTATTAACATCTCTGACATCCTTTCTGATGGGTTGGATGATTACAGCTTCTTCAGAAATATCTTCCCATGCAACCTGAGCTCTTTTCAGAGACTGATGCACTTTACATTATTTTGTCATTTTATTTAGTCTACTGGAAAACAAATATATTGCCCATCTGCTGAGATTTAGTCACTTAACAAGCTCTAAACCATTTTTTTAAGAAGATATTCAGATGTTTTTGAGTCCTCTGGTGTGCCATGCTCTGGGTCACTTCTTGTATACTGTTGTTAAGTACAATGACGTTTATACAAAAAACATTTTCCATTTATTTTTAGAATTTTTTTAAGGTTTTAACCAACTGTGATAAACTTTGATTGATTGATTGATCGAATTCTGATAGATTCACTTCCAATAAAGAGGTCTGCTCTCTTTATTAGATGGAGATAATGTATATCAAGGAAACTGACTTTTTACAGGGACTGACGTCTCTGTTGATATCAGTGCATAAGATTTAACTTTATAGGTATTTAAGCTTTTGTTCCTACTAAGTGAAAACACTCTTTCAAAAACGGGTCACTAGAAGGTTAAACTATAGGTAGAGATCTTAGATATATGGACTTTCTCCTGAATCCAGCTGCTTGAGAGTCTTCTGCCTGTAAAGTTCTGACATATCAGGTAGGATTCTATATCATTGGTTTTCAATGGTGTGAGGCATCATCCTCAAGCATGCAGATTCAGCTGCATTAGATCACCTCACATCTGCCTCTTAAGTTTCAAAGAACAACATATACCTGGGGATGGAATTTCATGCTAAATGAACAATATATTTTCCCTGTTTGTTGTTGATCAAAAGGGTAGGGGCACCTACAGTCCTCAGTATTTGAGGGTTCTCCAAAATATTGATGTATTTCTTGAGAAGTGTGAGATTACTATCCAGTATTAGAGAGGGGGAAATGCTATTGCCTTCACTCATTCCAGGTTGGGAAGATCTTCTGCAGTTCTTGAAACGGATCTTTCTTTTTAAGTCTCTTATAGATGGCAGGAAGTCATGTTTTTGATCAACCCATACTAGAGTAGATAATTCAACATTTTGAGCCTTTTTGGTGATGACTCTTGATGCACAAATTTCCTTTACCACATTTTAAAATTGACCTTAGAGGCTCAACAGGTCTTTGGAATGGAATGAGGTTAGCTCAAAATTGAAGAATCAGAAGTGTTTTGAATGCACAGTATCAACACCTCTATCTGGCCCACCAATTCCTAATAGGGTTATTGATACTGTTCACTCTAAACACTTCTGGTCCTTCAATTTTGAGCTTACCTTACCCTGCTGCAAAGACACATTGGGCCTGATTCTAACTTTGGAGGACGGTGTTAAACCGTCCCAAAAGTGGCGGATATACCACCTACCGTATTACGAGTCCATTATATCCTATGGAACTCGTAATACGGTAGGTGGTATATCCGCCACTTTTGGGACGGTTTAACACCGTCCTCCAAAGTTAGAATCAGGCCCATTGTGCATAGGCTGGGTAACAGATATCTTAGGCCTGCTATTTATTTAAAAAATCCTTCTACTCCCTATTGAATTAAAGTTGAAAGAGCAGAAATCTATGGTTTCATATTAGTGCCAACCATTGCTATTCTGTGTACTCCAGAAGCATGCAACATCCTCTTGTTGGTTGTCTGGTACATTCAGTAATACCAATTACATGGGTGGTCACTTTGCATCATCTGAACTCAATGAAGCATTACATCCTTTGTTTTAGAGTGCGGTCTCATGCAAATGAAACAATGGTTTTGCCCTTGCATCTGTGGTGTATTAACCAATGTGACTCTTTGGTTAAGCAAGATATTGAAAGGCATATTGGGGTATATTTACAAGCCCCTAGCACCACCTTGGGCTGCCCTAGCATAATTTTCTTTATGCTAAAGCAGCGTGAAGGAGGTCTTTCCCCTCTGCCGTATATGTAAACCCTTGCACCAATTTATGCCTGCACCAGGCATAATGAATGCAAATAGGGCATTCCCCCACAGGGAGGCCCAAAAAATGTCATAGTGAAATTATCAAGATTTCACTCCGCCATTTTTTTCTGTCATTTTTAATGCCTGCTCAGAGCTGGCACTAAAATGATGCACCCATTTTAATCAATGGGCCTCCCCATGCTTTGCTGCACTAGAATCAAAATGTTTGATGCTAGTGCAGCAAAGCACCACAATAGTGTCAACATTTTTGACGCTAATGTCCTAACAAGTGCCATAGCGCGCCGTCATGCAACCACAGTGTCCCTAGGTGGGGCAGGGGCAATGCAAGAAAAACTGGAGCATCGGAACCAATGCACCACTTTCTTGTAAATATGCCCAACAGTGTTCACAGGTATGAGGCCCACAAATTGCATCATTTTAGAAGAGGCATTGGGATCCCAGTGACCTCCCAGACTACCTCTTTAAGACAGGTGAAGTCACACGCTGCACCCACATGCAGGTAGACCTCTTTCCTTACTTCAAAGTTGACTGTTCCCCCTGCAGTTTCAAACTGCTGCTTCATCATTCAGTGTTGTGCTGCCCCAATTGCAGGCACCTGTTTATGCCTTTACCAGGTCACCAGGGACAACCTATATATTTTTTGTAATTTAGAGCAAGGTCCTGGTCGGCAGGGGTGCAGCAGATGAGGTTGCACCTGTGCATATTGGGGCAGTGTGCCATACTCGTTAGATTTAAAACTATGGCACTATGGCACTTATTGTGCAAGTAAACCAGACGTTTCAGTCTATACCTTCAGACTCTGGAGTAACATCTCCTCTGACATCGAAATAGCACCAATCTGCCTACAATTCAGGATGAAACTGGAAAACTTTACAATAATACATACTGAGAATAGGCTATTTCTCACCCCTTTCACTAGCTGTTCTACCTCTCTATGTTCCTAATGGATCTTGCACCTTCTACAGCACTCGGTTGCTAGCCAGCTGGCTAATCGCTTAAGAAATATCATAACATGTATACATACAAACATCTTAGGCGGGAGACTGAATGGAATTGAGTGGAGAATCATTCAATGGACTCATAAAGGAGCATTAGATGACAGTATGTGTTGTGCCTTTAGCTATACTATTAATTCACACAGTAACTAGCACCATTTATTTTGTGGTCACACACCTTGGGAACAGGGAGGCCCACATAGAAGAGTTCTCAGGCACTAGTGGGCTTCCTTTGGATGAGATAGGACTTGCATTGTCTGTCATGCTTTTGGATATCTATCATCTGTAGTACATTACAAGGATCCTGGACTGTGGCCAGGATAAAGTAGCAGGATTACATTGCCCCTTACAGTTCATACTCTTAGTTCCATCTCAGATTATAGCTCAGTGGTTCCCAATGTGTGCACCGTGGCACCCTGGTGCGATCTCAAAATTAGTGCTGCTAACAGATGTACGCCAAGCACGCACTTTCGGAACCACTGGAAGCCTTACGTTCAGATTTTTGAAAGGAGACACACTCTGATATATCACCCACATCTCTTGTTTGTGAGCTGAAAAACAAGACAGAGGCCTTGCACCTTGCAGAGAGCTCCTGTTGGTTCTCCACATTTCCCCCCGTCACAGAGGGGAGCGGGCAGACAAATACAGTGCATTAAGGAGCATATAGGCTGAACACAGCGCACCTCCTTCTCAAATTCAAAGGCATCTCCTAAACGGAATACGACTCTGAGGTAATAAAGGCTCACTGGTGATCGCAGGATTACTCCCTTAAACAGTCACAAATGACAGGAATTAATTACTCATCTGTGGACCCCAGCCCCATTTACGGTGGGGGCCTTTTGTTTTATGTGACTGTAGAGAGGTGGCTGCACCCTCCCAAAAAATCACAAAACGCACAGACTTGTTGTGTCCTTGACTTTCTCTCCTACTTTTCTCTCAGTCTCTTTTTCTGCTGAAGACAGATGTGTCTTACTAAACATTTTAGTATTTAACGTGGTTCTCTTCAATTACTTCTCAGGTTATATTTAAAATTGTTTCTTGCTGCCTTTTTGTGCCTGGTTTTGGATTCGATATGCTATACTTGTCAAATTCGGGCCCTGTTACCACCACCCCTCTTGCTTCTACTAGGGACGTTTCATGAAGCTCAAATTAGAGAATGGTGAAGGAAAACTAATTTTACTTCATTATTGATTGATGGAGATAATGATGTCTGGCTCCATAACATTACAAGCTGTCTTAAATCGAAAGCCGAATATTTATTTGGGCCACTTTGTTTGATGAAGAAATACAGCATTCACATGGGGTCTGATGTCTTATTTAATTTTGAGTAATGTGTTTGGGCTCAGAAAAGAATGTGGTGGTCAGCTAATCAGCATCATATTTCAATAGGGTGGCTCTTGTTAATAGAGAAGACAGTGAACCTGCGCTGTCCCTAGTGTCTAGATTTCAACACCCCTCTTCTGTTCATGAAGAAGTGTTCTGTCACACTAATAGTTGACTTGGTGCCTGCGTTTTCCCTACACGAGGCAACTTGCTGGCCACGTTACAACACTCCTTACCTCTTCAATGAGTACTGGACTTCACTCCTTGTTTCCACAAATAAACACATGACTTGGGCCGTATTTAATACAGATACAGGGATAACTGTTCATTCTGTACTCTACCACCTTGTATTGAATTGTGGCATTTATGTAGCACTTTTCCACCCTACCAAAGCCTCAAAACACTTGCTTTAAAGGTCCTGCAGGACTAAAGATGTGCCAAGTAAGTAACCAATCGCTGTTTACATATTTTAACAGAAGAGAAAAGAAGCACCTGCTGTTTAGGTGATACCTAAATTATTTGAGTTTCTTATTCATGTCATGCTTCATACATATCAATGTTTAGGTATTCAGTCATTTGACAGCAGGTTTTGAGACTAAAATATCAGATTCCTTGTTTTACGATCAACAAATGGCAGGGGTTGGTCTGTTTACTCTTTTGTTGAATTGCAACACTAAAGGCTCAGCTCTTTGTCATACAAAAACTGGCAAGTGGTGACCGGTTGATTGTGACAATTCCTGTTTTCTAGGCAGGTGTTCCTCCTTCAGTGTGTCTTTTGTACTTAATTAGTTGAATTGGTGAAACAGCCACCATACAGACATAGGCCCTCATTCTGACCTTGGCGGGCGGCGGAGGCCGCCCGCCAAAGTCCCGCCGTCAGGTTACCGTTCCGCGGTCGAAAGACCGCGGCGGTAATTCTGACATTCCCGCTGGGCTGGCGGGCGGTCTCCTTCAGACCGCCAGCCAGCCCAGCGGGAAAGAGGCTTCCACGATGAAGCCGGCTCGGAATCGAGCCGGCGGAGTGGAAGCTGTGCGACGGGTGCAGTTGCACCCGTCGCGTATTTCACTGTCTGCGCAGCAGACAGTGAAATACATGTAGGGGCCCTCTTACGGGGGCCCTTGCAAAGCCCATGCCAGTGGCATGGGCACTGCAGGGGCCCCCAGGGGCCCCGCGACCCCCCCTACCGCCATCCGGATCTCAGCGGTCCGACCGCCGGGATCTGGATGGCGGTAGGGGGGGTCAGAATCCCCGCGGCGGTGCAGCAAGCTGCGCCGCCGCGGAGGATTCAATGGGGCCGCGGTACACTGGCGGGACGCCGCCAGTGGTGCCGGTCCGACCGCGGCTTTACCGCCGCGGTCGGAATCCCCATTGGAGCACCGCCGGCTTGTCGGCGGTGCTCCCGCGGTCCTCCGCCCTGGCGGTCAAAGACCGCCAGGGTCAGAATGAGGGCCATAGTGTGCTGAAGTCTGGATGTCAGGTTTTAATGTATGAAACGTGATGTCTGGCTATTCAACCATTTGCGTACCTGCTTTAGTTTCCTTTCAATTTGAAATTGTAGCTGTGTTCTATGCATCAAAACCGTTGTGGTTGTGGCACATTGCGGATCTAAATGTTGATTACTTCTTTCTGCTGGCTGGTTAGGAGACATTTGTAAGACATAAAGAAACTGTTTCAGTGGCCGCTTTGTATGTGGAGTGTGGAGAGCACGAATGGCCACAATGAGATGAAGGTGAGGGAGACAATTTTGGTGACCTTACCAGCGAAGGGTTGGTGGGGCGCTAAGGCAATGGCAAGTAATCATTACCAGTTCACTCCTCTGAGAACCCCTCGTCCCTCCAATTAGTCATTGACACTGCATAGGACTCTGCACTGGATAGGATAAAATTACATATATGTTTATAATACCTTCCTCGTCTTCATCCCAATTATTTTCAGGGAGCAGAATGGAAGTACTCTGAGGCCAGGCTTACATCTCCCCACTCGCCAAAAAAAGTAACATAATGGGGAGCCATGGTCAATGACCAACAGGTCAAGGGAGCCGCGGGTCGAAAAAGTTTGGGAACCACTGTTATAGCTAGTACATCAACCAGGCCTTTGAACCCTCTCTATGTGAGCAAGACATTTGCAATCTGTCAACTAGTTATCCATTTAGGCTGAAAAGATCAATTTTGTTTACACATGCACAGACAATCTGCTAAGATTATCACTCATCAAATATCCAATTGCAAAAACCATGTGGAAGATACTATATAGTTACTAGTATGTTTAGTTAAGTAGGTTTTTACCTAGGTCCACACTTAATGAAATTACAAAATAATTAGATACTAACTTAGTTTACCATTTTGTGCAATCATAGTGAATATAATTCCTGGTTAATTTAATTTGGTGGCCTGCCACCAATTTTTGTGAAACAAAGATACAGAGGCTGTATTGTAAATTGCAGGCTCCTCCATCAAAATTGATTATAAAACACAATTTTAGTGTAAGGTTTTTCACTATGGAATGCAGGTCTTAAATGTGCCCACACGCAATCTGTAGATAAATCAGGTGGAGATGGAATTTAATGCTATATAAGATATTTATTTACTATTATTAACTTAAGCAGTCATTTCAAATAATACAGCTTGTGGAATTTTGTGCAATGGTTTCTTTATGAAAAAGCTGTGTATCAGCTTTCTGGGAAGAACTGGAAATTCATCCTTCTTACACTGTGGGACTATCCATCCCACTTAGCAAAGCCAAGAATAGCATTTCCAACAACTACCTAAGTAGGCCAAAATAGCTCTGCCAAAAGACCAGTTACTGCCCATTCATTGCTAATCAAGAATAGTTCACTTTCCTTGAAAAAACAGTACACTGTAGCCAGTAAGACATCCACATTTCCTGGCTAGTGGGCAAACCATGTTGTCTTTGGTGGAATCAAATAAATGAACACTTTAGATCCACAGAGAATGATGTGCTGTGTATTTGGGCATCGGTGAAATCATTTTTGGGGGTACTAGGAAGACCTGGTTAAGAATGTCTGCAGCACTTCTCAGGGTAACCAAATAATTATTCACAATTCTTTACTGAATTTGGAAATTCACCTAGATAATGGATTACCTAAATTTTTTACACTCAGTTACTTTTACTGAGCTTTATTCTGAAATCTACTTTCACAGTAGACATTATACTTGTTCCATCAAACACCAAGTATATTGGTTGGTAGTTGAACAGTGCTTAATTTGTGCTAGCAGTTGAAGAAGGTGGGCAGCAGCACTTTTTGGGACCTGAGCTTAAATTCCATCATCATACTTTGACCAAGAACAAAAGAGAGAGATAGAAAAAAGAGAAAGAACGAATGAAAGAAAGAAAGAAAAAAAAGGTAGGACAACAGTAAAAAGGGGAGAAAGCAGTGGTGAAAATGAACCCACAAGAATGAGCTAACGAGACAGAAAGAGTTGGTGGTGGGAGAAAGGTGGAATCACGACTAGACAACCTTGTCCTTCAGACACCCTGGCATTTGCTGTTACTGACAAAGGCTTCTAAAACTTTGAGCCCCAAGCTTTTCTTTTTTTTACAAAATATGCACTGGTCAGTCTATGGAGGTTTACACTCATAAAAATGTTTCTTGTTTGTTAATGAAACACAGGGTGACAGTGCAAACAAGACAAACATCACACAAATAAATTAAAATACATTTATTGTCTCATTTGTCTTGCTTTTGTTATACAAAGTTGTTAAATAACTTAAATACATTCCTAAACAGTCATCCAGAATCAGACTTATAGCTACAAGCTGTACACATGAGGTAGAGAAAAATAATTTAGGCTCCCATAACACATTGAAAAAACAAAGAAAATACTAATCCTTCATTCATTAGTATTAAATCCCCCACCTCCGTCGTCAAAATAACTTCTTTAACAAGTGCACAACAAAAATCCCACATTCTACATTCGTATCTTTGAAGGAGTTTGAAGAATGGGGTTCTTCTGTGGTGAGGGTAACCTCCAGAATGCAGTCCTTTAGATTATAATTGTGGATCGTGCAAAAATAAAACATCTGGGAAGTTACAAAGGATTGATGATGATGCACAAGGAACTCGTGTATGTTGCCCTTCATCTTCACTGACAACTAAAATGAATTAGTATGATGAAAAAACTCACCACATGTTCTCTCATGTTATTGGTTTATTTAGAAATCTGTAAGTCTTACATGGGGAATAGGATTATATACAAATTTGAACTGTAAACAAATATGTTTAAATTACTTGATATTACTCAGCAAATTGCTTGCATATGAGTTGACAAAAAAGGAATTAGGCTGGAGTCTGACTTGATTTGGATGGCCTCAAAGTGCTTAGTGGTAAAAAAAACAATTGGGCCAGGCTTACAAAGTTGTCCTTTAGAAGTCTGAATTTTATACATTGTAAGTGTGCACATATTGTTTGTTAAAAAAATCCACATTTTTAAGGCTTCTTGAAGATCTTCTTATATATTTCTGAAAATGATTGTAAGGTATGGGAATAATTCTGTCTTTCCATGGTAATCCTACGGACTGTCTTCGCAGTGGGCAATCTCTTGGTGTAAAGGTGGAACAAACATGTGTTTTAACTTTTTTGGTGCTACTTTTTTCCACCAGGAATTTTTTTTTTTTTCACTTAGAGTAATCCCTTCCTATGTGCAATTACAGAACATGAGACTGTACTCTTTATTTTCCCGCCATTTGTTCCTATCTGTAATGTGTGTAGTTTTAGATGTGTTTCTGGATTGGAACCTACCTTGTAAAATGTCTGTGAATATACACAAAATTGCTTTTGTGTGTGCGCAGTGCACACAGCATAATCATCCTCTAAAATGCCTTTTTTCCAACCAGAGTATTAAATAACGACAAATGGAAAATCCATCCTACTTGTAGATTCCCACCACAGTAAGAGCTCTTTCTGAGTCAAAAGGTCTACTAATCATGATTCCGTGAATTAGACTGTGAAAAAGTAAATGGCAAATGGTATTTAGTGCTTACCACACTTGTACGTTACTCTTTCATGTGCAAAACCATTGGGAACAAGTGATTAGAGGCTCACAAGACCAAAGGACCTTTGGAGGCCTTCTGAAGGAAATGGTTCCTAGTAAGCTCTGTAGCAGGACCTAGAGATGGAATGGTTTAGGTATTCCATACTTTTACTACTTCTCAAAGGAGAGCAAAACATCTAAAATTTTGCAAATCTGTGAATTATTTAATCCTGAATCTTGTTGCATGGAAAAATATGAAAACATCCGAGTTTGTACCTCAAATTGTCCTATTACAGGCATTGGTAGAAAATCTAGTCCTGTCTTTTCTAATTTACTTGACCACTTGGGGCTTGAAGTATTGCATTTATAATATCAAAACCAAAGCTACAAATAAACGAATACAGGAACAAAAAAGAGCACTGGAGTAGGAATCAATTCCTGCCATGGTGTAACATAGAGCTATGCACCTACACTTTCACAAGTTAGAATCAAACCCATGACAGAAACTGGTCAGAGTACTATATGAAATTAGTTTTGTTTTCTCAGCCCATTGTTTTTCAAATTTGTTTTACTCTTTCAACATCAGTTTTACAATTCTCAAACACATATTGCTATTTGTCTCCAATGAGATTTTGTTTAAAACTTCTGATCTACTAACATTTATTAAATACTTTTCCCTCACTTGTATTTGAGTACCTTTGTTCTTTTCTCCCTGAAGTAAAATATCTCCTGATCCATGATCAATGTGAGGCCTGAATTACCACAGGTAGGTCCTGCTAGATTTTCTTGGACTGCTCCCTTATCTTTAGCCACTTCTCCCACAGGTATCTCATAAAATCAAAAATGTTGTTCTTAGTTTGCCAAACATAGGCTACCATTTAAAGATCATAATTCTGCTCATATGACCAAATGGCAGTGATTCAGCTGATCAGCCAGTAGGCTACTTTACTGAAGGTATTACTTTATGCATCTCACACTTTTACTGACTGAACACATTCTTTGAATTTGAATCTTCTAATTGTATTGGCTTATTCAGCCAGTAATGATGCTTGGTCTTATCTACCACATGACTCACTTTGGCCGGAAGCTAACCAGTTACCACTGGTTGCCTCTTAAAATTCATTTCACTCATGAGTTCTCCACTTTGAATGCATGTTAATCAACCTATTTGATTCACAAGTTTTGAGCAAAATTTCATCTGGTGTAGTATTTCTTCCCAGAAAAAAACCTTAAATCAAAACAAACATATCATCTGAATAATTACGAAGAACTAAGTTATTGCTTTCATCAATTGTAGCTTAGTGTTTAATAGTTGCCACATTTCCCAAAATTAACTCCTGCTTTTGCTACTCTTGATCTGTTTTTGGATTTTTATCTTCTGGGAGAGAGAGAATCTAACATCACCAGAGAAAGCATTAACTAGTTGAGGAAATTAAGAACAACTGACAATTCAATAGAATTAGAGGCAGACATACAACCTCTAGCCAGCGACTGAATCTCTGACCTAAGTTTCTACAAGTCGTCAGCCTTAGGATTGTAACAACACCCAAATACTCACTGCTGTCTTGTTTGATCTGCATTGTGTTCTGCAATATCTAATCTAGTCATATCTCAAACTATCCAGTCTTGCAGCCCACTTACAGCAATACTACGTGCACTAACAGTTCATACCCACACTCATATTAGTGCTAAATCCACTCAAAGTCCACCCTTCCCACTCTCTTGCTCAATAAAATTAACAAGCAAACCACACCAGTATTTCCATAACAATCAACATACTGCCCAGCCAAGCAACATCATGCACACTTGCTGCATCACTGAAACTTTGAAGCTCAGGCACCAATATAATTCAGATTAAATGCTATGGCCCATTTTTATGACCCTCTTTGCATCGCTCTTGCACCACGCAATATGGTGCAAAACCTATGTAAATGAAAAACTAGATTTATGAAGCCATGCAAGGAGATCTTGTGTGGCCCTGCGTGGCTTCATAGATCTCGAGTAATGTAACGTAGCACAAATTGCTGCACTACATTACTCTGTGCCATGGAGGTGATTCTATGGGTGTTGCAGGGTACACCACAGGTGTTGTGTGGGTGTTCCCACACAACAGCAATGGAGATTGATGCATTTCAGAACCTGGGAATGTGCCAAAAAATATTCCTCCCTAGGACAGGCATAATGTGGAGAAATATATTTTTTTCTTCTTGTTTTTACCTTTTACTATGTGTGCTGCATTCTGCAGCACACATAGAAAAAGGAAAAAGTCTCTCAGGATTGTTTTGTGCAGAAGGGTGTTCCTTCCTGCATAAAACAATCCTGCATGCAACTCAGGCACCCTTGCACCATGGTGTAGGCATACCTGCTGTGGAGCTAGGCAACCAAAAGGGCACAGCGACGGAGAAAAGGCAAGAATGTGCCATAATATTTTTAATGCGGCACATTCCTGCACTTTCCCTGTCATGCAGTACAGCATAACAAGATGACTTGCTGTACTGCACTGCGTGACATTGCACATAAATATGCCCCTAATGCTACTGTAGCAAGATCCACATGAGGGTGTCCTATGTTTCACATTCAAAATGGTTTCTGTCGATGGCAGTGAGTGCTTGCACATCTGGAGTCAGAATCAACTCATTTTTAGCGATGTTTTACAACCTTGCAACTAAACCTTCAATGTGCACACCAACATCCCACTTTGGCTATAGGTTTTGCATAGTTCACAATCTAGCACATGGGAAGAGTGAGCCAAGCTGTGGAGATCGGCTGTATCCTTCCAACGGAGCTTGCACTGTTACAATTTAACAATAGATTTAGAGTTACCCAGCACATGTTGCAAGAAAAGAAACAATGAGAATTGTTCTTCTGTAAGAACCCCTTTACAAGGTGTGTAGAAGTAAGCCTCAACACATTCAACTACATACAGGCAATTACGGAATGTCTGTTCCACAGCTATCGGATGCACGGCATAGTTAGAAAGCAATGCATCCACAAATAAAATAAAATCTGCAAATTCATTTAAATCATTGTTTTTCAGCCCGGCACGGATACATTCTAACCTTCAGATTACCCTGATTCGTGACCTCGTGAACTATGATGGCATGGGCCTCCTCAAAGTCCTGGTTCTTCAAGTAATGAATTTGCTTTTAGGTGAATTAATGCAACGGAGCTCAACATGGACAGCCCCGAACTTGTCACACCATTTAGAGGTCTTGAGCCATTTTTGGGAATTGGTGCACCTTAATTGTCCCTAGTCCATTTCCGGTAGCACGGAAAGACGCTATCTGTTTTCTAGCTCAGTAGACTACACATTTTCTACTATCCGGGATAAACTTTCGAAACTGTTCTACTGAGGCTAGTTAACAACAGCCGTGAATATAGTTTTGGAGGAAATCATGATTTTCTCCTCAAACTGACCTACATTGCCTAAATCAACCTCTCTATACTAAAGCGTTTGCCAGGCTCAATCCTCTGCCATTTTTAGAAGGGCCCAGGTAGCACAAATTAGCACATCTTATTTACCTATTTAAGCATGTGAGTGCAGGGGTGATTTTGTCCAGCATGCATAAGAGTGAGGGTGACAGATGTAAGGAATGGATGTCGTGAATCTATTCATATGCAAACAACTTCAGGTACAATGCAATGTTTTAATAGAGGGGTGGTGGAAATGAATGATACCCCCAAAGTTAACTTGCCCGTTGCAGGATTTCTGCTGTAGGATGCAGCAAAACGATCACTATTTTTTCTAGACAAACAATGTATACAATAGAAACATAAGATGTAAGCTCATGCCAGTCTACCTTTGACAATGTACACTAATAGCTTTGAATTTCCAGCCCTGACTCAATGTGGTGAACCAGCGTAAGGTTAATGGAGGAGTAAACCCGGTCATGTATTTCAATTAAATTTTAAAGGGCGTCATGACTTCACTCGAGCCCACACATCCAATCTGTTCTGATAGCTTTTCAGGTTGAAAAGTCCAACCAGCGATGAGACAAACTTTTCTTCTCTGGACGTAGTTAAAATACGGACTAACGTAAATTGTGTGAATAGGGGCAAATAAAAACACATGAGGCATCCAGCACTTTACAGAAACAGTGAGCTTCTCTTTTGGCCTCAGATTTCAGGGAAACTGAATGCACACTCAGGAGTCTTTTTACATTTTTATCATATATCATCAGTCATGATATACAGATGTCTGTTAAATAACAAAGATAGGATACTGGTGCAACATTTTTTACATAGAAACATCTATTATAAAACAACAAACAGTCACTGTTTGCATCGCTTAAAAAAATATTACATTTTTATATTTCTGTCATATAGCTAAATGTGTCATTCAATAAAAATATTCTTCACCTATTTAACGCTTTACACAAGTTATAATGGTTGCACCCTCTTGCACTTAGGACATTGGTCTAGTAAGGGGGCCCATCTGTCATGACAGCTCAATCTTAGTTTTGAGCAATGTCTGCAACTACTCGACTCAGCAAATCCTCCCATACCCAGCCAGTGCTACAATCTCTCAACCATCCTCACATCCACTGCCCATTCTATCTCTCCTTTGCTCAAATCACACACCTCATGCATAACTATACACGTTTCCTCACTTATCGCCTCTTCCATTCTGGCATTCTCCGCACTTTCAGTATAGCTGCTTTCCACACGCTTACTTAGCTGTTCCATCTATCCATCAAAAGATGTGTCCTCTCTGATGTTAGGCTATCATTCTTAATATAATTCCTATAGACTTCTGCTGGAACGTGCCCTCACCCACTGAAACATTCGCACTTATCTACTTGAGAATTGCTCCACCCCCTGCCCACTCTGACATTTATATTCTGCCACACGCCATAAGATCTCTTTACTTCACACATTCTCTCCCAAAGATATTCATTCTGCCTTATCTCTCCTTGTCATGTGCACTCTCTCTCCTTCTATCCTTCACAGCTTCTTAGGCTTTGGTCTCCTCCGCTATTGCATTCCTGCAAACACCCTCAGCTTGTTAATACCCATCTCCCAATACCTTTGACTACCTTCTTTACTTCTTTTTCTTTCTTCGGTTTCATTTCCTTTCCAGGATTGGACAAAGGTCGTTGTACACATTAAGGAAAAATAACCCACAAAAACCCACGTGTGCAACGTCAACACATGCCGGAAGACTCAAAAAGAAAGAGACAAGTCTGGTTTATGGGGGGTTAGTAACCTGCGTCACACACTGCCTGTACATTTAATGTATGTGCCTCAGTACTATTTTAATTATTACCACAGGAGAATAAACCCTACTATTTACAATATAATATGGAAGAAAATTATCCACATTGACATAAATACACTTTTTAAATACTTACAGAAGGCATCCAGGCTTCAGTGCGTGAAGTATAATACACAGATCAGCTCTACCACTCAGTAGTTCATTCACTCCTGCCTTACCATCCCACCTCCCCTTTTGTACAACTGGCCTTTTGAAGGCTCACCCCGCTGTCAAAATTTGCCACTGAGAATATATACTATGTGCAAGCTATTGTATCTGATCCATACATACATTCACCCTTAAACACACTCAGTTTCTCACATAATCCATCTTCCCCTCCATGCATACAAGGCACAAAGTCTGTGTCTCTCTCAAATAAAAGGTTGTACATGACTGGATTACATAAAGATTTGTGACAGTTATAAACGTACATAATACCACAATGAAACCATAAAGTAGGTCCTTCAAAGATGCATTAGAATAAATAAATGTTTGTCTTATATATATATATATATATACATATATATATATACACACATATATATTCACACGAAATAATACAAGTAAGCTCGGTCTTTGACAAAGTCTTATAGACGTTTGGTTGGCTTTCATTTTTATGGTGTCAATGGTTCTTGTAGATGCCGATTTGCACAGATGCACTTTAAGAGAAAGTCAAGTGGGTTTAAGGATAAATGAGGGTGGCCATATTTTCAGTATCCAAAGTTAACTAGCACATTGCCTTCTCTACTGACCAAATCGCATTCTGTGGCATCTTTGAGTTACATTAATGCCATAAGTTTGAAACTTTCGGTACTTGTTCACCCACCACGCTCTCCTCTGAAGCTGGTCCAGCGATATTTTAATATGCACATGGGTATTCCGGTAGACCCACACAGAGATTACAAATGAGTGGCAGGCGCAGAGCGGTGTTGCAAGTCTAACATCTTCCGCAAGACAACAAGTTTGAACCTTAGTGAGTCCTTTTCATTGGCAAAAGTACATGTGTGATTGAACGGCAGGAGGGTAGGAAAAGTTTCATATACAAGTGATGTTTGGGTGCGGAGAACCGACCATGTGTCAACTGTCTTCCATGCTGCAGTTTTAATGGCAAGAATAAAACCAAATTTCTCTCACGATGTTCGAACAAAATCTGAACTATTGCACCCACAACCCAGGATGGAGGGTGAGAGGTTTGTTTCCTACTCGATGAGATTTAAGCTTGATACAGTTTCTAGTGCTAGTACATATTTTGTTACATCATTTTCAATGTAGTGGTTTCAAGAACATGAAAAGTTTTAGATCTTTGAAGGTTGTGCCGTTCCTTCTTGGCTTTGAGCAGGTGGAATGACCATTCCTGGATTTTCTCTAGCCTACTAGATTACTGCTAACATTCTGGATGATGTGAGTGTATAACAGGAACGACGTTCTGAAACATACAGTATTTCCCATGTGTTATCAACTGGATTGATCATAAATGTGTCAGACTGGTAAGTAACTTGGGCTAAGGCATCTGTTGTAGGCATTCAAAAATAACCTACCACAGGGTATTTCCCTGATAATGACAAAAAGCGTTTCTACAAAATATAGTGGTTTTTAGGGCAGTGTCAGTGCTAAAAAAAAGGCTGCTCCGTTGAGGTTAAAAAAGGCTTTTTGTAGTGTCTTGTGATTTTGCAACAACTTTCAATTAGAACTTGCTTTCCTGCACAAGCAGGGCAGTCTGCCTAATATGGGCAATTTAGAAGGATTTTTCTTTCATTTTTTCTGATGTCTCGGAAGAAACAGCACCCCAAAGTCTACTTCTTATGGTGTCTTTGTGTAGGGACCTTAATGTTTCCCTGCGCACTTTTCATTGAGATGATTATGATTTCGTCCAAACCCATTTTTATTGCTGACCTTCATCTAATGTGCTTAAGAATGACAGTATCCCTTTGTCTTTGCAGTAAGAAAATATTTAGGCGTGCCTTGACTTGTCAGACTGTGGCTGCTTTATTGGTTCCCAAGCGTGGTCATAAGAATTTGTGTGGTAAAAGGGATCAAGCAAAAAGGCAGAGGAACCTGGATTTATTAGGGACAGTCTTGATGAAGATTAGCCCCACAGACTCTGTCATTTCCTATTTCTATGTAGGGGCCTCTGAATTCAGCGCATTATGGAGATAAGGGTCATGGAGGCGTCACCTTCTCCTACAAAGTGCTTGCGTCATGACATTGCTTTCCAATCCCATTGCCAATCAAACCCTGTATGTCACATAATAGGGCACGTCTTGACACATAATATTTCCATCACAAAGAACATTACTGGTCCACTGTAGGCCAATTTGTTCACTAGTCCTTGCAGGTGTAAACCTCTTCTCTCTGCGTACACTGTTTGCATTCCACGTAGCAGCACCAGCGCACTTGGCACTGACATGGCTTGGTCACCACTCTGCTCTGTGTGTTGTGGCCCCGACCACAGCAAATGCTCTCACAGTTCTTATCTTTGTAACATTTCCTCCCCGTGGTGCCAGGTGAGAATTTGCTCATCCGACAAAAGCTTGGGGAATCCTCAATATAGGTCAGGTCTGTAGTCCTTGGGATTTGGTCACTGGGTCCAGGATTGGGTTTTTTGGGTGGAGAAATGTCTCCTTCCCCTGTTGCTTCATTGGTGGTGCTGCCCACTTTGAGGGATGTCTCATACTTCTGCTTCAGCTGTTTGGCAATTTCATGTAGGGGCGCCAGCTGCCTCCAACACGTGCGCACCGTGCAGGAACCAGACACACCATGGCATTTGCAAGTCGTCTCCACTCCAGATTTGATGACCTGAAAACAAAAAACATAAAAATAAATAAAAGAGAAATACCACCCAGCAGGTTGAATATATTCTTCACTGCAATCACCTTAGCTCTTAAGCCACACTACAAAAGTTATTGAATATTAAGATGGTGGACAACATCTAAAAAGCTATTATAGTTTATACCAAAGGTTAGGACTATATGTGGAAAAAATGCGTATAACAAAACAAAGATTTCTAGAATATTGCAACATTTTTCAAGTAATTTATTAATTCCTTTTTTAAGTATTTTAAAATCTGTATTACATTTTATACATTTTGTTAGTTTTAGAAAAGACAAAAATGCTGCTTTTTATGTCAGTTTAAAAAAAACTAATTTTTTCCCATGGTGATGATAACACGGAAATTGACCATTTAAATTTTCTGGGAGGAGGATGTTACATTCCTAGCCCCAATGTAAATTGATTCCAAATTAAATTGATTCCATACAGTCTGAGTATGTACTTTCGTTCAATAACATCCTACAAACCTAGGTGAATGAGCAGCTACCAATCTATGGGGCAGAGAATGAATTGGCTGGATTTCAGTGTGAGGATGTCAAGTGGTCAGAATTAGTTTATCTAGCTGGCATCCCCGTGCATAAATTCAGCTATCACAAGTTATTCAACCCAGAAAAAGGAATAACATGCCAACTCAGTTTTACTGGGTCAAAAACAACTGCAGTCTCTAATCTTGGCTAACTAGCAGGCCCTTTCCTGCTCCATGTACCACTTGTATTGCGAGTACAAAGGGGACAATGGTGGGCTTTAGGAGGTGAGAGCATATCAGGCCAGGGGAGGCTGTTGTCAGGCAGGAATGAATGTTCGATGCTACCACTCTGGCATTGCAGGCATAGGTGGTGTTCGGCTGCGTCGAGGCTCACAGCCACTGCTCCATTCGTCAGTGGTTTTACGAGGTACGGATTAACACCCAGTAAAACTGGGCCCGGTTTTCTCCCGCATGGGTACTGTGGTGTGGGATAAATGGGCCAGTTGTGTTCAGAAGCTCTATGGCTTGATATCAAGCTCTATAGACACGTTTCAGCTCGCTGTCAGTGAGACTCGTACATTACTGCTTAGACTGCTCACTTTTCAGAGCCAGCTAAACTGCCTCACGATGAGAGGAGGTGAAGAGAAAGGAGCAATGCATTTCGCTAATTATGTTAGTACCTTTTTCCCAGTCCTGAACTACGTTAAAAGCTGGGGCTATTCCTATACCTCATCCACCCACAGAGAGAAATGAAAATAAATCATTCATTTTAAAAAAAGAAAAAAAGAAAATGCTAATGAACGGGGTCAAACAGGGTTGTCCTGGGAACCCAAAGCAGCACAGGCAGATTTTGTCAGACCAGCCCCCAAAAGGTGCAAAGTGAAGGAGCCCAACCTCTACAGTGGGGCTTGGGGAGTTTTGACATTTGGATAAAAATGGGGAAAAGGTGCAGTCTACAGCACATTTGTTTCATGATATATTCAATTCTATTCGTTTTTAAAGCATGATAAGTGATGACCTTACAGTGCACACAGTAACACAGGGGTTACGGTTGAGTTTACTAATAACAATGCATTTGTAGCAAAACAAAACATTTTTTAACAAAATTAGGATAATCAAAGACTGGTGAAAAACATAACTTCCTAACCTATGCTACGCAATTTGCATTCAGCTTTTTGATGGCAGTTCATAACTCACTGTGCTAGATTATGATTGGACGTTATGAACTGCACAGGAACAAAAGGATCTCTGTGACATAAGCAGTATCCCACTGAGCATTGCACATAAAATGCTGTTCTGTGATCTGCATAATACACGTTCTTTGCAGCAGGCATATATGCCCTCTGCACTAGTGTAGGTGAGTCAAAGCTGCCTCTAGACAAAACTCTGATCCCACGTTAATCACCAGAATTACCTTGGATCTCTTATTGTTGCCTGAAAACTGTGAGATACACGGAACTCCACAGTGGTTTTAAATCTGCTGCACTGCTACAAAGCTGCCCCCCCAGATAACAAAAGTGGCTGCCACCCTTCTGCCTGATGCCTGCTACGACCAGTCCGGCCTAGGTATCAGAAGATGTTTAGAAGCCACAGGTCACTCGGGGTTTAGGGGCCTCACTCAAGGTGATTGAGTCTGTTTGCATTGGGTGCCCATTTACACTGGCCCTGAAAACGGAGCACTAAGTACACCTCTTTAGCACTTAAATCTCAGGCTAGTGGGTCGAGCAGTACAACACTCAGTCAGATGGTGTAGAGATGCACACTCTGAAATCAAGGACTCACAAAAATCCACAGCTAGTATAATTTTCCCACCAGTGCTTTAATTTCAGACGAACGATCAAGTGCCTTACTTTACATACAGCGGAAAAAATACACTGCACAAATCAATTGAGCATAATACTTGAGTGAAATACTAATACTATGCGATCTAGACAGACTAACCCTTCCACTGTAACAAGTGATTTTGCTACTGGCTTTTCCTTCACCACAAGGGTCCCTGAACAAACAAGAGCAAATCCGACCTGGATATCCCCTGAGTAAGGGATGAATGTGAATGAATTGGGACCCCCCCTAGGAGAACTAAAGCTGATGGCTAGAGCCTGTGCTCAAGGATCCTTCAGCTGCAGTGGTGAATGAGGCAAAGGTCACACTAGGGCCCGCAGTGCTGAATGCAGTTGTTTTGACCACAGAAAAGATGTTGGTCACTGTGCCGATCAATCAAAGGCTTCACGCTTCGGGAAGCCAGAGGGAACATGCTCTGAAATAGGAGAGTGCAGGCATGTCAGAGCTCTTTAGTTAGTTATGTAATTTCAGTCCAGCAACCATACCAAGACCTCCAAGGGCAGGACGGGGAGCTCATATGCTGCCAAGGCCAAGTTGGAGGAGGCCAGAACAGGAGATTCAGCTGCTAGATTTCACCCATACATTCTTGTAGCTCGGTTCCTCCCTTGGTAGTTCACAATCGAGGGGTCACCTATACTTTCTAGCATAGTCTCTCCTGTTTCAGGGCAGCTCCTCTATCAGGAAGGCACAACTGGTTTCTCCTCTAAAAAGACTACCCCTGCAGGAACACCTCTAACACTCTTCTCCAAACAGCAAGGCAGACTCTTTAGCCAAGACGGATGTGCAGTACCTCCAGCAGAAAGTTGCACACTTCTCAGGTGATGTCCCCTTACCTGACTCTGAAGTTGGCTATAAAAGACACTAGCTCTGAATTTAAGAAGATTCTCCAACACCTTGTGGGGTTTCACCTGCACCAGTCAGTGAACAGTCTCACGGACTTGGGGATACAGTCCCACTCTTACACCATTATTTGGAGAAAGAGTTTGTATGTAATCCTGGCCAATTTCTGAGACTGATTTGAGGTGTGTTGGAAATGGCACTTTTTGCAGGGTCATCCCCAGTCTTTTTGCCTCCTTCCTCCTATTTTTTCTGACCTGTTTTTGTTGGCTTCAGGACTCTGGGCACTTTACGACTGCTAACCAGCGCTAAACTAAAGTGCATATACTCTCTGTGTAAAGTGTACTGTTGATTGGTTTATCCAAGATTGGCATATTTGATTTACTGGTAAGTCCCTAGTAAAGTGCACTAGAGGTGCCCAGGGCCTGTAAATCAAATGCTACTAGTGGGCCTGCAGCACTGGTTGTGCCACCCACATTAGTAGCCCTGTAAACATGGCTCAGACCTGCCACTGCAGCATTTGTGTGTGCAGTTTTATACTGCCAATTCGACTTGGCAAGTGTCCCCACTTGCCAGGCATCAACCTTCCCTTTTACTACATGTAAGGCACCCCTAAGTTAGGCCCTAGGTAGCCCCATGGGTAGGGTGCAGTGTATGTGTAAGGTAGGACATATAATAGTGTGTTTTATATGCCCTAACAGTGAAATACTGCCAAATTCGGTTTTCACTGTGCAAGGCCTATCTCTCTCATAGGTTAACGTGGGGGCTGCCTTTGAATATCGTTAAAGCGGAGATTCTCTTTGAGAGCAGATGAAAATGTGGAGTTTAGGGTCTCTGAGTTCACAATTAAAAAATACATCTTTTAGTGAAGTTGGTTTTTAGTTTGTTAGTTTGAAAATGCCACTTTTAGAAAGTAGGCATTTTCTTGCTTAAATCCATTCTGTGACTCTGCCTGTTTCTGGATTCCCCGTCTGGGTCAGTTTGACAGTTGGGCTGTTCACACCTCTTCTCTACACAGTGACACAAAGGGGGCTTGGGTGTAGCCTGCATATCTTGATTAGCCATCTGTGCTGCAGGGGAGGGGAGGAGTGGTCACTCACACCTGAAAGGACTGTGCCTGCCCTCACACAATGCTGTCTCTGACCCCCTGGTGAGTGTCTGGGGCCTGGCCTGGACAAGGAAGGATCTTTCAAACACTTGAGACTTTGCTTTGAAGTTTGCCAACTTCAAAGGCAGAACTGGGTATAAGAAGAAGACCCAAACCCCAGACTTTTAGAATCTTTCTGGAATCAAGAGGAACCTCTGCCAAGGAGAAGAGCTCAAGAGCTGGAGGAGGAATTCTGTCCCTTTGCTTTGCTGCTTTGCTGGACTGGCCTGTAGTTGCTGCTTCTGCCTGAAAAGAGTGCAAAGGGTGAACTTTACTATGTGTCCTGCTTGAGAAAGTTCTCCAAGGGCTTGGAGTAGAGCTTGCCTCCTGTTGGAAGTCTCAGGGACACCAAAGACTTCAGTTTGTTTGACCTGCAGCACAGGAACTGTGTGTTTTGTGCTGTTCAAGAGGAGAAACCACCACCACTCTGCTAACAACGACGCTGGCCTGCACTGTGATCTGCCGACGACACACAGAGTCGCATTGCCCCGCTTCTCACTGCGACCCTGGACTCCCCGACGCCGTCATCAGATGACTTCACCGAGCCGCTGCTCGCAGCATGACCTGTGGGCCCCGCACTCCGGCAGCGAATGCTCACACCGCAGCCTGGGCATCCCCGACGCCGCCGCTTCTGCTGACACCGGCACCGCTGCCTGCACCGTGGCCTGTGGACACCGCTTGTGAGGTACACAAAGCACCGTCCCGTCCCACTGGCTTGGGCCTACCGACGACACCGCTTCAGCAACGTCAACGCCACTGCCTGCACTGTGACCTGTGGACACCGCACACTGCACCGCCGCACTTCACACAGCAGCCCTGGTCTCACCGCCGCCTCTGGGTGCCGGCACTGAGCCACTGCCTGCACCGTGACCTGTGGGCACTGCACGTCGCATTGCCCCGCTTCACACCACAGCCCAACGCCATCCACGCCAGCGCACCTCACTTCATCAGCCTGGAGTTCGATCCACAACGCATGTGACCTCAAAGGCCCGATGACTCCTCCACCGCCTACGGAACTGACACCGAGACGTCAACGACACCGCTCTCCAGAACTCAACACGAGGATCACGACACCCTGCAAATCCAAGGTACTGTTTGTGCGTCTTCCTGACACCGTCGTTGACCTGCAACCCCGTAGCTAGCCTAAACTGTTGGTTTTGTTGATCACGATGCAGTGATAGCCCTAGGTGGAGCTATCGACTTCAAGGAACTGTATTTTTGAGTAAATCTTGCAGAATTCATATTTTTATTACTATATGTTGGATTTTTATCGTATTTGGTCTTGTTTTATATAGATAAATATTGGCTATTTTTGTAAAACTGGTGTGGTGACCGTTTGTAGTGTTTTCACTTATTACTGTGTGTTATGTGCAAATGCTTTCCACATTGCTTCTGAGATAAGCGTGACTGCTCATACCAAGCTACCAAGGGGGTGAGCAAGGGTTATCTGAGTGGGTATCTCCCTTATCCTGACTAGCGTGAGGGTCCCTACTTGGACAGGGTGCAAACCGACTGCCAACTAGAGACCCCATTTCTAACAAGGTGGTTGTGCCAATTTGCATAACCATCTTCAGATAGGCCAGACACATTCTTTGTATTCAAATGACAGCAGGAAGGAGGAGTAGATATGGGACTCTCTTGCTCAAAGATACCCAAAACACAGGCAAAAAAGGGAAAGAATCGTTCACACCTTACCCACATCAGCATTTGAGAGCAGTACCCCTCTGGGAATAAAAGTGAAGGACGTCAGAGATACCCAAAACACAGGAACAAAAGGGAAAGAATCATTCACAGCTTACATTCATCAGCCTTTTAAAGGAAGCACCTCCAAAAGAACAAATGTGAAGGACAATGTCAAAGACTAAGGGCCTGGTTTAGATGTTGGTGGTAACTGTCCCACCATTGATTTTTTGACTGAAAACCCATCCGCCACCATGACGGGTCCACCTGCTGTATTTATATGTTGGCAGTCCCATAGATGAAACCCTGCATTGGAACCGTCTCTGCTAAGAAACACCGCCCATGTCGCCAATGCCATAGTAAAAAGTGGCTGACGCCAGAACCCCAGACACCTTTCCCACCGTGTAGATTTGGATATGCCTTACATCCAAGAAAAAAATGGTGGTCTGACCTCCAACTCCAAGTTAATGGACTTACTGTTTTTTCCCCATTCCACCCCGTCTTCTACTGGACATGACTGGACAACATTTGCCATCACTGCTGCCACTTACCCACTGAGAAAACAAGACCTCCCCATTACCGGACTGGAAGGTGGGAATGCTGCATTGCCAGGGTATAATGGATGGGCACTGCACAAGAGGTCGGGACTATTGCAGTCATATATATGTCACATTTATTTATTTTTAATCACTGTGACATGCATATGTCAGTGTGACAATTGTGTCGCACATGGCTGGGGAGACACGGGTACAACATGCATATAGCACATATACACAACTGTCATTGTGGTGTTATCATTCATTGCAAAATGAATGCTGCCACCACAATGATGGTACACTCACACTGGACACTGGACACTGAACTCTATATGCACATTGCAAGGGGACCGGTACAGGTAGGTTTGTACTATCTGTTTTGTATGTGTGCCTGTATATGTGTGTGTGTGTGTGTGTGTGTGTGTGTGTGTGTGTATGTGTTGGTGGATTAGCTGTTCCAGGTGGACGAAGCTGGAGTCAGTGGTGTGGTTGTGTCTGTTTGTGTGTCACTTGCATATGAGATCAATGTTGTTGAGTATGTTGTTTTGCTATGTGACACATTAATGTGTGTAGCTTGTGAGTGAGTGTCTTTGTGTAGCTGTGTGTGTAGTTGTGTTGGCTGTTGTGGTTGTGTCATGTGTGGGTGCAGTGTCAATGGTGTGTGTATGTTGAGTCATGGATGCATATCAATGTGTGTTTTCAGTATGTACAGGTTGTGTTGTGATGGAATGGCAATGTGTTATTGTGTGTATGTGGTCTGTTGTGTTGTGTGTAGTGCAGGGGGACACATATGGCTAAGGGACAGTGTGTGTGTGTGTCGTTTAATTCTCTTTCATAGCCCCTACAATTATATGATGTCCATTAAGTCCCACCGCCATCACCCTCTGTCAACAATCTGCCTCCAGTCAATCCCCTTAAAGAGCTGTAACATCTAAATACAACGGGTGGAACACACTTGGCTTGATGGTCTTTTTGGGTATGCCATTGATGCGTCTTGGCGGTGTGATTAGCAAGATCTAAGACAGGCCCTAAGTCGGCATCTCGAAAGAGATCTCTGCCACCTGCCATCCCACACTGCCTCACAACAGAATTAAGGGCAGGATCTGACAAAAGGCTATCACTGCTCTACTAATAAACCAATTGCCTCCATTCATCCCACACCATCTGGGTGTCTAGGTACTCCCTCAAGCTTCTGGAATGTCAACAATAAATATTGCTAGACTGGCAGTCTACGCCCAACTTTCAGTTTGTACAACTTACAGTAGAAATCCAAAATGGATTGCAATGTGCCCACAGTTATCAAGGACACACATGCTTTGCTCACTCTCTTTCACTCATATATAGCACACATATGCCCCTGAATGCAGCACAACACTGGAGTGCAGAAGACTGGGCAGACAATTTTCACATGTGCCACCAGTAGGCCATACAGTGACGAGGTAAATAAGCCTGTCTTGTCATTATAGATTAGCACTCTGTCACCACTGTTGGTCTAGAACAAACTCATTGATCTGACAGTCTGGGCGGAATGAATAGTGAATCCCATTTTACCTCACATGCTCACTCTGGGTCTCAATCCATATCTCAGTGGTCCTCAATGAGCTGCTCACAGGATTGTTGTGTGTGTTAAAGCCAAAAGAAAAACAGAGACTTTCTTCATAGGTCACTCAAGGCAGACATGGGTGGATGATCAAACGTCATGCAAGGGGACATTCCCATGCTAACCAATGGATAGTGTGCAATTAAAATAATGCCCTAAAGATTACTAAAATACAGTAACACAGTATAAAACACCACAAAAAGAGACCAGTTTAGAAAAATAGAGACTATTTATCTGAGTAAAACAAGACCAAAATGACAAAACTACAATAGGTAGAAGTTAAGATATGAATTTCTAAAGATTATTTGTGGAAACAGTGCTTAGAAGTCACTAGCTGTCAAAAGGTTACTAAAAGTCACGAGGGACCAGTGCAAATCCAAAATCCAGACCTACCACAATGGAAGGTAGGCCGGATACAGAACTAATGCAGGGTTCACGTTAACAGTAATTCTGGTGGAGCAAAGCGTCAATTTTTCTATGCGGGGTCACTGCATCGTCATCGGGGTCCACGGAAGTGAATGTGTCGTTGGTGAGCCATGCAGAGCATCGTCGTAGGGCTGTGCAGGCTGTGAATCCACTGTTGTTGAACAAATTCTGCATTGGCGTTGCAGTGATGCACCAATTTTTCTCATGAACCTGAGGTAGTGCATCAGTTTTTGCAGAAATCAGCTGCAGAGCCCATTTCTGAGGGCCAGGACTGGACGGGGGACCTCAGGCAAGGGTAGGACTCACAGATGGCAGAGTCCAGTAGCACCAGGAGAGTTGCTGACAGTCTTTAATGTCCTTGAGACTCCAGGAGAACAGGGGAAAGCCAAAAAGCCCTTGGAGAATCTTGGGTTCAAGGATGTAGAGAAAAAGTACAGTCCTTCTCACCGCAGGCAAGAAACAGCAGGCAGCAGGCCAGCATAGCAAAGCAAGTAGCAAACTGACAGTACCTTCTACAGAACAGCACACAGCAAGCAGTAGGATAACACAACAGTGCAGTTGCAGAGTGGCAGTCCAGCCTAACAACACATGAGTGCTTCTTCCTGGCAGAGTGTCCTGGGTTCTAGTAGACTTTTGATTTGGTGGGTTTTGAGGTCCTGTGCTTGTACCCAAATGTGTATTTGAAGTGTGGGAGACTTCAAAGAGGGCTTTGAAGATCACAAGGTTCCTGACCTTCCTTCCCTGGTTCCAGACACTATACAGGGTGGTTTGCAGCCCTTTGTGTGAGGAGAGGCACAGCCCTATTCAGGTGTATGGGTCAGCCCCTCCCACTCATCTAGCCCAGGAAGACCCGTCAGCCTGGTGATGGGCCATCAGGATGCAAATGTCACACCTAAGCTCCCTTTGTGTGCAAATGTCTAGTGAAAATGCACAAAGCACTGATGTCTTCCACCCCAGACGTGAATTCGGTGACAGGCAGTGGAACAGAATAGTGAAAGTAAGAAAATGTCAACTTTCTAAGAGTGTCATTTTCAGATTTACAATTTAAAATCCGACTTCACCATATGTTTTGATTTTAAATTGTGAGTCCAAGGACCCCAAAGTCCACATTTCTATCTATTCCCAATTGAAATTTACACTTAAAGGGTGCTTCAAGGTAACCCCAATGTTACCCTATTTGAGAGTTAGGTCTGCATTAGTGAAATCCAAATTTAGCAGTTTTTCACTACTTGGATATGTTAAACTTAAAAGTACATGTCCAACGTTTTAAATACACTGTAATCTGCATTTGACGCTAACCATGGCCCGCCTTAGGTGTGACTTACATGTAATAAAAAGGAAGGTTTGGGTCTGGCAAGTGGGTGCACTTGCCAGCTGAAATGGCAGTTTAAAACTGTACACATGGGCACTGCAGTGGCAGGCCTGAGACTGTTTCACAGGCTACTTATGTGGGTGCACAATCAGTGCTGCAGGTCCACTAGTAGCATTTAATTTACAGTTCCTGGGCACATATAGAGCACTTTATTAGGGATTTACAAGTAAATTAAATATCCCAGTCTGGGAGAAGCAAATGCTATCACATTTTAGAGCACCGAGCACCTGCACTTAAGCACTGGTCAGAAGTGGTAAAGTGCACAGAATACTAAAATCTGACCAGCATAAGTGCAATGTTTTGCACCTCCAGTTAGTGCAAAAGTCACTTCAAAACCAATGAAAATCTTTATAACATTAGTTTAATTTACATGGCTGGACCTTCTCTTTCTTCTCGTATACAACTGCATCCACAATCCATGTAAATGCAAACCTGGTGGCATTATAAGTAGCCTGTTCCAAAGTCACTGGCTCCTTCACTGCATTCCAAACTATCTGACTAAGGCAAGTGCCACCTAGAATACATTTTTGCCAATCACACACTTTTCAAAAAGCCATTTGTGAATCATGTCAGTGCAAAGTAAAGCAACTCAAGAGCAGTTTCAAACCTATACGCATATGGGCGAAATCACATTTTTTATGTGCCAAATATTTCATGAAAATTTAATGAATGTACATATATTGCAAAAAAAACACGTGGCTGGAATCTCACATGAAAATGAATGCAAATTTCACTATTTTACCATTGTAAACAATTATTTGCCAAGACCTACAACAAGAATCAGTTTTATGGTGGACTGCCACATGGGAACATTGAAAGACCCCAGCAGGTTGTGAAGCACACAGTTGCTTTCAGAGTTGGATGGGCTCAAGCATCCTCAGCCACCGCGGCAATGAAAGCAATCCTCAGAAAAAGACAGAGGATCTTCTCATAAGAACACCTTTGAATTGCCTTTGAGTTCTAATAATCCCACTCTATATTGTAAAATGAACACGTACGCCACATGTTTATATAAATATGTCCCCCCGCCACACCCTCACCCATCACCTAAACCCTTCTCAAGAAACTCACTTTGTTTATAACACGTATCCACGAAGGGCAATATGAGGCTGGTATGAAAATATGTTCCAGGGCTGCTTTTAGTAACCAATCTAGATCTAATCCTGCTCTCAGTTTTTCAACTACTTTATCTACCGCAATGATTAAAAAATGAGAGTACCACCATGGTTTTTATTTTTAAATAATGCACCAACTTCCGTGCAATGTCAATATTTTATTAGTGACGAGAAATATACCAATGCATGATTATAAGTGATTGTATAGATGAACTTGCAATTAATTATAACGCCGCACATAAAATACATTTTCATTCTAGACACAAAAATGTGTTTTACTACTAAAAATCAAACCTCCTGGCTTTTATAAATCTAGGCCTGCAGGTATAATAATGAAAAAAACAGACTGTGCTGGATAAACTACTAACAACTAACAGAAGGAAATCTAAACCTCCATCAGACCCTCATTATGTGGCAGGACAATGGAACAAATAAATGTATTATTATAAGAAATATAGAGCTGGTCTGGTTATTGTTTCACTGACTGATTAACAAAAGGTGTCTGTTGGAGTATAATTTAATTTCAAGAATCCCTCGTCATGTTGATCTTTCCGAATAAAAACAGAGAATGAAGGTGACCCACATGATGCCTTAAGGGTTTAGTTCAAAGTTCGGTGAAAATGTTTTTGATAGACGAATTCCAGGGCTTTTTCTTTAAATCTCTGGATTTCGATTCTACTTTTGTGTTCAAACAGAGCCGAAATCGGTAGATGTGTTCTTATTTAAGACAAGTAAGAATCTGAATCGAATGTTTTCCTTGTTTCCACTTGGAAGATGATAAAAAACAATGGTGTCAAATAAGTGCCCTCAAACCTGATACATGGCAATGCTTTTCTCTCCTGTTGTTTTATTTTTTTGTTTCCCAAGGAATAGGGCAATTCAATTTTACCAATGAAAAGCCTGTCACTGTTCGTGTGTATACTTATGGACTGACTTTGTGTCACATAGTGAAAATTTAGGGCCATATTTATATTTTTACATCTAAAACTGTGTTAGCGCAGTTTTGCGTGTAAAAGTGTAGCGCTGGCTAGCGCCATTCCTTGACACCGGCCGGGTGCCATATTTATGAAATGGCACTAGCACAGTTGGCGTCATTGTAAAGGAATGTAACGCCATTTCCTGGTGCACAACCCCCATGGACATGGCTCCTGTCTTAGTAAAGACAGGAGCCAGGATCACCACACCAATGGCCATGCCCAGGGGGCGAATGTGAGCATGGCCATTGGGGCCACCGCCTTGCAGGGAGCCCGAAGTCAGGGCCCGGAGCAGGAACAAAATATATATATATAGACTTACTGGGACTTACCTCGGATGAGTCCCCCACCCTGTGATGTCCCTCTGGTGTAGGTGGGGGTGTCCCTGGGGCCAGAGAAGGGCACCTGTGGGCACTTTACATGGTCTCTGACCATGGAAAAAGGCTCACAAGTCCCCTAGTGCTTGCCCATACCCAGGTGTTAAATAATGGCACTAAGCAAGCTTAGCTCAATTATTTAAGGCCCCCATCCCCAGTGCTTGAATTTAGCATGGGGGATAAATATGGTGCCATATCGTCATTTTCTTAACAGGAACGCCTACCTTGCATCTCATTGACGCAAGGTAGGTTTTCACATCCAGAAAATGATGTTAACTCCATATCTTTGGCGCTAGACAGGTCTAGCACCAAAGTATAAATATGGAGTTAGGTTTGCGTTGAATTAGCATTACAAAAAAGTGGCACTAATTCTGCGCAAAAAGGGTATAAATATGCCCCTTAGTGACTAATTGTTGCTTAGGCATGATGTGTGTGCATGTATGCCTACGCTCGAAAAGCCTAATTA
Organism: Pleurodeles waltl; assembly: GCF_031143425.1. Classification (NCBI taxonomy): domain Eukaryota; kingdom Metazoa; phylum Chordata; class Amphibia; order Caudata; family Salamandridae; genus Pleurodeles; species Pleurodeles waltl. Next base: position 547,887,077 of record NC_090449.1, read on the forward strand.
AACACCTTCGTCCCCTTGATATCATTTTTAAGCATTTTCTTCTTCCCGAAAATGGTCTTCCTTAGAAATAGTTCCTCTCTCTATTCCATTATGTCTTTCCTTCCTTTAGATTCTATATTAATATATATATATATATATATTTATATATATATATATATATATATATATATATATATATATATATATATACACACACACACACAGACAGATTTATGCATATACACATATTTAAATATATATATATATATATATATATATATATATATATATATATATATATATATATATATATATATATATATATATACACACACATATATAAAAAAACAAAGGTTACAGAAATGTTATAGTTAGTTTCTGAATTTACTTGTACAAAACCATAGAAATTCAGCAGTTATAGTTAGGTTTATTTCAAGTACTATAACTCGCACCCTAAGTTGTTTTTATTGATCTCACCCCTTAAAATATCATATTTCGTATGTTCCACCTGTTTCCTCTTTTAAAAAAAATCAAAATCAGTTTAAAAACATGAAAGCACTAATCTAATCAAATGGAGTCTTGGTCTTTATTTCCTCATTTGCAATCTAGGTTAGTTGGAATGATGAGGCCCTCAATGGTATTTTATGGGCATTTATGACGTACATGATAAAACAAGGGTGTGTGAAGCATATTCTTTTCAAGTGTGACTTGAGAACATGTGAGTATTTGATAAAAATCAAAAACTGATGGTTTGTCACCAAAAATGTATTCACTAAATATTGATTTTCGAGTCTCTGAATTTTATTTTGAAAAAGGTAAGGTTGTATTTCATAGTAACTGTTACAAATGGGGTCTTTGGTAGGCAGTCAGGTTGCCCCCTGTCCAAGCAAGGACCCTCACTCTAGTCAGGGTAAAGGAGAATCACACTCAGTTAACTCCCGCTCACCCCCTTCGTAGCTTGGCATGAGCAGGCAGGCTTAACTGCAATCAGTAAAGTATTTGTACTAACACACACAGTAATACAAAGAACCAATACAAAATGACACATCACAGGTTTAAAAAAAATAGTATATATTTCATCTAAATAAACAAGACCAAATACAATACAAATCCACAATATACTGTTAAAAATATGATTTTAGCACTCAAAAAGAGTGCCTAGAAGCACAAATGCTGCAATTTGATGTTAAGTGGTGTCGTGACGGAGTAGTTTCTTACAATGCAATGCCACTGGCACCGTTTACAGAGTCGTAAGACCACCAGGTAGAGCACCTTAGTAAAGATGTAGAAAACAGGCTGGTGCATGGAGTCGGGGAGCAAGGTGTCGCTGGATCTGATGCGGCATCGGTTCCAGTGCTACGGGGCAGAGGCATATCTCAGCGGCGTCGGGTCTGTATTGCAGAGCGGTGGAGGTGAAGCAGCATCAGCTGCGAGGTGTCGGTTCCTTGGTTCCTGAAGGTATGAAGACCGGTAAAATTACGATGCTGTGGGGAGACCTTACGAGGTCACAATGAAGTCACAGGGCTGCAGGCACGGCTATGGCATTGAATGTCACGGACGTCAGACTTACAACACTCCGATCTCAATGAATTTGTGTGGGGTCAGCAGCTGCGGTGACGCCAGGCCTGAGGAGTCATTGGGGTTGTCGAGCTCCTGCAAGGACCACGGCTTCAGGACCAGGCAGTGTTGTGGGTTCCATGCTGCAACATCCTCAGTAAAGTTGCAGTGTGTCGTCTGGTGTCATTAGACAGGTTTTTACCAGAAATTCACTTTCAGGGACCCAGGAACTAGAATGACACCCTCTGGCAAGCTAGAGTTCACAGTTTGCAGACTCAGAACTGGATGGTGAAGCCTTAGTTGTCCCTGAGGCTTCAAAACAGGAGGCAAACTCTACTCCAAGCCCTTGGAGATACCTCTCCAGCGGGAATGCAAAACAAAGTCCAGTGTCTGTCCCCTTGCACAGGCAGAAGCAGCAACTGCAGGATAGTCCAACAAAGCACAGTCACAAGCCAGGAAAGCACTTCTCCTCAGCTCTTCAGCTCTTCTCCAGGAAGAGGTTCCTTTTGAATCCTTGAAGTAATCTAATTTTCAGTTGTTTTGGGTCCAATACTTATACCCCTTTCTGCCTTTGAATTTGCCCAACTTCAAAGAAAAGTCTCTGTTGTTCACAAGATCCTGGCTCGCCCAGGCCAGACACACACCAGGAGGTTCGAGACTGCATAGTGTGAGGGCAGGCACACCCCTTTGAGGTGTGAGTGACCACTCCTCCCTCCACTCTAGCACAGATGGCTCATCAGGATATGCAGGCTACACCGCAGCTCCCTTTGTGTCACTGTCTAGAGGAGGAGTGCAAACAGCCCAACTGTCAAACTGACCTAGACAGGGAATCCATAAACAGGCAGAGTCACAGAGTGGTTTAAGCAAGAAAATGCCTACTTTCTAAAAGTGGCATTTTCAAACTAACAATCTAAAAACCAACTTCACTAAAAGATGTATTTTTAAATTGTGAGTTCAGATAACCCAAACTCCATATTTCTATCTGCTCTGAAAGGAAATCTGCAGTGTAATAATATTTAAAGGCAGCCCCTATATTAACCTATGAGAGATAGGCCTTGCAACAGAGAAAACCAAATTAAACAGTATTCCACTGTTAGGACATGTAAATCACATCAGTACATGTCCCACCTTTAATATACACTGCACCCTGCCCCTGTGCCTACTTAAGGCCTACCGTAGGGGTACAAAGGGAAGGTTTGGCCTGGCAAGTGGGTACACTTGCAGGTCGAATTGGCAGTTTAAAACTGCACACACAGACACTGCAGTGGCAGGTCTGAGCCATGTTTACAGGGTTACTCATGTAGGTGGCACAACAAGTACTACAGGCCCATTAATAGCATTTGAGTTACAGGCCCTGGGCACCTCTAGTGCACTTTACTAGGAACTTATTATCAAATCAAACATGGAAAAGCCAATCACACATACATTTTATTCAGGAGCACCTGCACTTTAGCACTGTTTAGCAGTGGTAAAGTGCCCAGAGTATCAAAAACAGCAAAAACAGAGCCCAGAACACATCATCAACCCGGGAAGCAGAGGCAACACGTTAGGGGAGATCACACTAAGGATGTCAAGTCTAACAGTAATATATTTGCATTTTCATAAACAAACAAGCTGATTTTTCTGGAGTAAATGATATAGGGCCAGATGTAGCAAACGATTGCGACTCGCAAACGGGCCGAATCGCAATTTGTGACAGTGCAAAATCGGAAATGGGATGCAAAAAGATCATTTCCGACTCGCAAAAAGCGATGAGACCCGTTTGCGAGTCGCATCCGGTGCGACCCCATTTTGCGACCCGCAAATTGCAAGTCGCAATTTGCGAGTCGCAAACCTTATGCAATTGCAACTCGCAACTTGCGACTAGTCGCAAAAAGCCCAGTTTGCATGTCCCATTTACCACTAACTCAGAGCAGGTGGTAACTATTACCAAAGTATAAAAGGGGACCCAGAAGGCATCTGGGTTACTCAAGATGGCGGAGATATACCTGATAGCAGTGAGGAGGAGAGTCTACGCAGCCCGGCAGAGGAGGAGGAGGGACCACAGACAGGAGAAGATATATAGAACCAGGCAGACTCTTTTTCAGCAAACTGAAGAGGAGATCTATGACAAATACCGCCTTAACAGCGCAGCCATTCTAGAATTAATAGATTTACTGAAACCACAGCTAGAACACAAGACTCTGCGTGGCTGCGCCATCCCTACGCATGTGCACGTACTATGCGCACTGCACCTCTTGGCCTCAGGGAGCTATCAGGGGGTCATTGCCATGGCAGGTGGGGTATCCCAAAGTGCAGTGTCAAGGTTCCTCAGGGCATTCCTAGATGCCTTAGTCACGCACATGTCTCACTTCATATACTTACCAAGGAATGAGGCAGAAATTAACAGCACCAAGCTGGACTTTTACCGCATTGCCCACTTTCCTCATGTCATAGGGTGTGTAGATGGGACACACATTCAAATATGCCCCCCTGCTAATCTGGAACACATTTTCCGCAACAGGAAGTGTACCCACTCACTCAACATACAGGTTGTTTGTGATGCCCATTATGTCATCACGGACATCGTAGCTAAGTTTCCTGGCAGTACCCATGACTCATACATTTTTAGGCATAGTGGGATACATCAACGCCTGGAACGTGGGGAATTTGGAGACGGTTACCTCCTAGGTAGAGCCACAGACACTTGCAGACATACACACAGGTCACTGTGCACGACAATCTGGACTTCCTAACCGTGTACTTTTGTGCCCAACAGGTGACAGTGCATATGCTCTCAGGCCTTGGATCATGACTCCGTTTTTAACACCCAGAACTGAATCAGAGAGGCAATACAACAGTGCGCATAAGAGGACCAGGAACCTGATCGAGCGCACCTTCGGACTGCTGAAGGCAAGATTCAGATGCCTCCACCGCAGTGGAGGCGCCCTCCAATACACCCCCATTACCGCTTTCAAAATTGTGGTCGCATGCGCCATCCTCCACAACATAGCCACCCGACGTGGGCTACCTCTCACCCCTGCAGACCCAGATCCTGAAGATGAAGAGCAAGAACAACCACATCGCAATCATGGGGATAGGAGTCTAGCTAATCAAGGCAGACTGAGACGGGACCACATTGCAACGCAATATTTTGGACGGTACGTGTCAACTTCCACCATACTCACCTATTAACCATTTGTTAAGTGGAACAAAAATAACTGTTTTATTAATGTCATGAAGAAACCATATACAAGTTGAAATTGTCCATGGGCAGGAAAATGCCAACCAGTCATGTGGCACATTAACGCCATGTGCCACATTAATCTGTCCTGGCTGTTATCTATGATCTCCTGCCCCTCCTGCCAGCCTGGCTGGTCCCTGCTGCGTCCATGGTGCTGTGCCTACCACTCCTCAGCACCCTACTGTGAGTGGCAGAGACACTGCTCACTGTTGAGCCCTCCTCCCAGGTGTATTTGTTAACTTCCTGGCTGTGATGTCATCATCATGTGCCAGGAAGTGTTTCCAGAGTGTTCTGGTATGCTTTCTGGAGTGTTCTGCTGCATCTGCAAGCAATTTTGAAGGTAATCGCAATTTGCGACACCCACTCGCTAATTGCGAGTTCATTTTTTGCACACTCGCAAACAGCGACCTCGCAAACTGTGGACTCGCACACAGCGTTGCGAGTCCAGCTGCGAGTCGCAAAATCGGATCGCTTTTTTTTCTGGCATTCCAATTTGCGACTCGCATTTTGCGAGTCGCATCAACTCGCAAAATGCGAGTTGCAATTTTTATTTTTGCTACATCTGGCCCATAATTTCCTAATATTTATTTGAAACAGTTATCTACGTGATAATTCCTTCTCTCTGAAACGATAGCCAGTAAGAATGGCGTAACCTGTGTGGTGCCTCAGCTTGTAAAGCCCCCATATCCTATCTACACACTATCTTATGAGGTTATATAAAATATTAACTCAATACACAAAACTGATTGTGCAATTGCGAATATATATATATCCAATAACCGTGATACAAATCTTTCCACAAGGGTGAAACAGTACACTGTTGAAGATTTGCTGGTTTGGTAATCAGATTTTATTAAAATGATTTGCTAGATTACATAATAGTTATAATTAAGTACTACGAGAGTAATAACATTGATTGTGCAAACGTGATGCAATTTATTCCATACGGGCAATGCTGTATATTGTACAAGAGTAATACAGTAGATTGTGTGCTAGATATGTAGATTTGCGAGTGTGGTTCAGTGGATTTGTTAATGATATGCTAAATAACATGATATTGAGATGTCAAAGATATGAGTGATAAAAATGACAATGCTATATAAAATTTGCCGATAGTACTGCTGTCATTGATTCTACAACAGTGATACATTAGATCGTGCAAAACATACAGTAGATTTGTGAGTGTGGTACACCGTATTTGATGAAACTGATATGCAAGAATGCATGACAGTGATACTTAGATGCTACAAACTGATGACATCGATTGTACAAATGAGTACAATTTATTCGGTTAGAATAGTGCCATTGATTCTGCAAGAGTTATATAGTAGACGGTGGGAAAGCTACAGTGTATTTGCATTTGCTTTACATTCGAAAAAATGAAAATGATAGATTAGATAACGTGCTAGAAAAAGCGATAAAGCTTTGGTCGTATCACACAATGTATTCATCAGCGTTTGCTTGTACAAGAGTGAAACGGTAGATAGTGAGAAGAATGTAGGTTTGTGCGGTTCACTGGATTTGATGAACCTAACATTCCTAATTACATGGTAGTTATACGTAGGCTAATATTATGTGGGAGTGATACAATGCTTGTTCATATACATTGCCCTATGGACAACTGCTCTAAACGCACCTGTGTCCGAACCAACTAGAATTGCATAAGGCCTACTCAGACCAACTTGGACAAGCCACTACGACTTTACAAAAACATCCCACTGTATAATACGTAGAAAAATGCAACCCCTGTACAAATACCTGTCTACAACTCTGGTCTCTAATTTCTTTATTATAAAAGACTTGTGACGCACTATACTACGATTATTAAAAAAGATCTCAGAACTCCACTATTTATAAGTTGTTACAGTCAACTTCTGATGTAACAATGCATGCTGTGAAAGGCGGGTCAGGTCTTGGAGCATAATTCAAGCAGCTATTTAAAGAAAGGGAAGGAGTTATCCTTTTCTTTCCTCTTCTCTGTTTTACTAGCTTACAATGACAAGAATAACATAATTATTTTTTGCACTCCTTAGATAGAGAAAAACTAGAATTGTTATGCATATTTCTACACATTGCAAGCAACTGTAGTCATATCTGTTTGCAACAAATATCTAACAGGTTTTTGATGTGATAAATTTTGCACTAGAGGTTTTATTTTTATTCTTCGTGTTTGCAAACATGCTCGCTTTCTTATATGAAAGAGCTATGCAACAATGTTTTAAGTGGTTTGTGGGAATGGTGAAGGTGTGACCATGTATTACATGGGAAAATGTACCCCCGGTACATGATGAGGATATTGCAAGTCAATTTGGAGTCCCATACCCTTATGAGGAGACTTGGCCTCCAGCCTCGTTCCTCTATACGGTTATGGAACCCCTCTGTGACTTCCAATAGCCTTTTAATGTATGACAGGGGGTACTTTATCCCGTATATCACCAATAACTACACATATATGAATAATTCAAGCTGAAAAGTTGAACTGCATGATGTGAAGCTAATCTGATATATGTAGTTGTACTGCTTCCACTAAATATGATTTAAAATTAAACAGGAGAGCTCAGGCATAGTCAAGAAGCAGATGTGGGCTGATGTACGGTCAACAAACCCTCGACTGTGGCTCTGTTACTCTTGTTGAAACAAACATAATAAACCCATTTGCCTCAAGGCTATGAAAACAGCCGTTGCTAAGTGTAAGTGCTTGCAACTGGGGACCAGAAGAGAAATGGTTCTGATAATGATATCATGCATCACGAAACATGATATTAGCATTGGGGGGTTATAAACATAAAGTGCGCCCGTCAAAGCCCTGCCAGAGCCATGTTTATCTCGCCATGCAATTTTTTTTTTTTTAAAGAGAGCTACTTGCGGAGGATAGGCTGCCTGTTGCTCAGCTCAAATTCCAGCCTTGGTTATCACATCCCAGGTCGTTCAGCCAAATATTCTGTCTTTAAGAGGGTGACTTTCACTTTTCATTGCCATGCATTTTATGATGTTTCCACTTCTCCCATCGTAAAAGTTCTCTTACAAACGCGAATGGCAATGAGATGATAATGCCATCCGCTGCGTTTAATGTCTCGATGTGGCTTTCATACTTACAGGCCAGCAGGGGCCCAGTTGCATGTAAGCCAAGAACACATTTAGAATTTGTAAACAGATGCATGTGTTTACTCATAGGAATACTTACAAAACATTTATCTCTCCTACCAAAACAAGCATTGATAAAGTAATTGGTTTTGCCTTCTGTGTCGTCAATGACTTTTACCCAGCTTCGCTAGCAAACAACCTGGGCACACGATAACTAAACAGCTGCCGATGTAACTACATGGAGCAGTACAAGCTTCTTACATATGCACAGAAATGTACCAGCATAGGCAGAAGAAGTGCTCAGTCCCCACACAAAATATGTATAGTGTGCACAGCAACTGCCTACCTTTCCCTTGTATAAACAGAACAAATCAACAGCAGTGCATATGTCCGCACAAACGCAGAACATTACTGCATGAACAGCAGCAATGAAGGTTTCCCTCACGTTAAAATATGAATAGTGTATTTTGTAATAAGTGTATGTAGTCTGATACCGATTTTCGAAGATGTGCAATGTGTGGTGGATTGCGTCGGGTTTGGTACGCTGGTAAATTGTCAGGTGTTTGTTATGTGTTATGACGGTGTGGGTGTGTGGGTGTGTGCGTGCTGATTTGATAATGTGTTAGTATTTTTGTGTTATTGTGTGCTTGTGAAGTATCAAAAGTGGCATGTTGGTAGGCCATAGGTGATATTGCCCCGGAGTGTGCAACCTCTCCACATATTTTAGACCTGTCTTTGGGAGAGGGCCTTAAAGGGGGTCTAGCAAAATCAATAGGACAGTTTCCATACTAAGCTGGCATTCGAAGTGTTCTTGCTAGCTTTGCCTTTTGGTTTCTGGTAGCTGATAAGAAAGGAGTCAGGTGTGGTGCCATGTTTGACTCATCCCTAGCAGAGGCAACTATATTCTTGAAACACTGCACTTGGAGGTACTTCCAGTGTTTGGAGACTTCCATCATCATTCAGATAGGTTGGCATGTGTGGAAGTCACAATTGTTTCCTCAACCTGCATCTCAGAAATCACTGGGGTATTGGATGAAATGCGAGGCAACCAGAGGGGATGAGTGCAAAGCGTAAGCTTATTATTAATTCTGTGTATTCTGTACTCCTTTTCTTCAAACCTCACATGTTCACCCTTGAGTGATTGTGCAAATAGGAAACGAAAATTAAGATTAACATATTTGGGCAAATTATTAATTTAACAATGAAAATTTATATTGTGTGATTGGCTGACTAGAAGGATTGGCTTTCTTCAGTCATTCTGTTCAGACAATGTGGTTGTTGCTTTGTCTAAAGTTCCTATGAGAAACAGCATGGAAAAAATGCACTATAGGACGCCTCATTTTCTTAGCTACACTTGGCAGATCATTCCGAAACTTTCCAGGAAGCTGCTGAGGTGGATTTATCCATTATTTGGAAAGTTTTGTGAAGATTTGTAAAATAGTTGCAAAGTTATCAGCAAAACAAAAAATCTGTTTCTTATGGAAACTTGATCCTAATTATACCTACAGAGTGGTGACTGCCAACGGTGCAATATGTCCACAGGCCAACCCCAAGCTGTGTACATCTAAAGGCCGTGAGTGTTAAGAGGCTGATGCCTGCAAAGGGTTATGAGCGGGCCTGTCCAAAGACAATGTTCTCCTGGGTTTGGCAAAGTTACATATGGTAAACTAACATATGTTCCTGGCATTTCCGTGCCCGCACTGTTGACTTGGAATGCCATATGGGGATGGACTACATCCCCCAGACTGCTTGGAGGAAAGGGGGGGGGGCACAGGTGAAGACATGCTATAAGCATTTGGCAGTCCCAGAGCACAGCTTTTTCCTATCTGGGTTGGGACTACGTCCCACAGGCTGCTTGGAGGTATGGCGTGGCCCAGGTGGAGACAAGTTATAAGTGTTTGGCAGACCTGCAGCGTGGATTGGTTCTGGCGGGGTCCCTGCCCAAACTGTTAACTTGGAATACTGTCTGAGGTGGGACTATGTCTCCCAGACTGCTTTGAGGCAAGGCAGTGTCCTGGTAGAGATGCGCTATAATCTTGGCAGACCAGCCATGCAGGACGCATGCAGTATGCACCCGGATGTGTGACTGAGCAAAAACCAGGCCAAGAGTGGGCCTGTCTGTGCCCCTCCATGCCTGGATGAGGCTGGGCTGTGCCCATTTTCTCACACTGTGCCTTTGGGGTGAGTGCTAATTGCCTAGAAAATTCTTAAGTGAAGTTCCTGCTCGTTTAGCCCAACTGCCCCCCTTCTCTACATAAGCATCATGGGCAAAAGGAAAGCCTCAGGAGGCGCTTCTAATATGACCACTTCCCCTAAAACAACAAGTAGAGGAGGCCTATGGAGATTATCTCAGCTGAAATTGCATTGACCGAGAGGAAAATGTCGCTGGGAGCAGGACTCTCCCCACCTTCCTCAACATCTGGTGGTATTTCACCCCTTTCCTACAGCCCCTCCTGCTCTGCCACCCTGGCTAAAACCCATGGACTGGTTAGTAGTCAAGCATGTTCATCAAGTTCATCACCCAGCCATTATGCTTCCAGGACACACCTTAAGGAGTGCCTGCTGACACCTGGAGTCGCCATTAGGCAGCTGCCTTTGAAGCTATGCCAACACTCATTCCAGCCAGCCCCCTTGAAGTACATGTGGTCCTTGAGCAATCCAGTCCTTGTTCGGAGTGTGCTCCAACCAAACCAATTTGGGCAGTGGAATTAATGTAGGATTATCTTGTTAAAATCAAAGTCATTGTAACAACGGAAGGTTCGCCTACTCTAGCTCGCTTGGCAGCTATTGAACAGGGACCTGAACACATTAGGCAACTGCAGAGCCTAGTCCCTCAAACTTCTAGTACAGCTCCTAAGGGTAGTCATTACAATGCTTCCAACTAGCTGGTTAAAATGGCTGGAGAGTGAACCAATTCCATGCATTATGCGATTCTGGATACCCAGCACTCTGGTGCCTCTAATAATTATGCCAATCAGACAAGAGCCACATGCCCATCAAACACAAACAATGGCATACAGGTTGTAGGAATGCCAAAGAGCAACACGGGCAGTGTGATGGGGAATTCCTTGTCTTACCCAAGAGATCATTATTCTAATCAGAGACATCCCATGATCGACCTCCCACCCACTCCCTGTCCATATGTGGCAATCTCAACAGGTATCCCACAACTGCATGTGGACCAGAGGGAGGGCCAAGAAGAGCTTACTAATAAATGCTTGAACTGGATGTCCGGCATAGGAATTTCCCGTTTTCATTGGCCAATAATAGCCTACTAACTTGTAGGGTGGGTTGGCTGGGGCCTGGGCCGGTGGATCGCCCTGGGGACTGTATTGCTGTTAATTTTAGGACACTGCAGGTGGTGTGAAGCTTACTTTCTGGTCATCTTTGTAAGCCCAGAGGAGAGTCTAGCATTGAATTAAAACAGCTAAAAGAAAGTGGGAAATCGGGAAGTGGGAAGGTCTGCTAGATGCAATTAGGAAAGGAGATCAGCATGCCTTTTGGAATTTGGTGTCATCAGGATGTATTTTGCCCAATTGAGACGAACGTTTCAGCCACAGATTGGGTCGCTCACTTTTCTAGTCTCTATTCTGTGAAGGGAGAAGACAGTGCTCCCCCCACCAATTTTGCAGGTAAAAAAAAACAGCGGAATGGGGGAAGAGTGAGTTCCAGAGGGAGATTGTACCTATTTCTTTATAAGAAGTAAGATCTGCACATAGCAAGATTGTCCCAGATAAAGCCCAAGGGCTAGACAAAATATTGAGGGACCAGTACTTGAGTAAGATTGACATTTGGAGCTCCTACTTTGCTTTATTATCCAATTCCATCTTTTTAGGGGCACCTATTCCACTGACATAGGCAGGGGCATAGAAATTTCCAATCCATAAGAAGGGTTCTCCTTCGGAGCCACGTAACTATAGACTCATAAGCCTAATTGACATCTCTCAAAAGCTGCTTAGACGAATACTTCTAGAACTGCTACATGAATGAATGTCCAAGAGAGGTATACTAACACCATTACAGGTGGGTTTTCTGCAATGTACCAGTAAGGTGAACCACATCTTCTGAATTCAATTAATATTCTGAAAAACGGTGGCCCTGGGAGGTTGTCAGCCTTATGGTGCACTTGTTGACTTGCGTTTGGCGTTTGACCTGTGTCCCAGTTCTACGCTGTGGCAGGTCCTTGCTGACATGGGTGTTCCCAATTACCTTTTGGCCATTATAATAAAGCTACACAGTCACAATTATGCCCAGGTCGGATGTGGACAACTGGCCAAGATGATGGACTATTTTCTGTAAATAGAGGTGTAAGGCAAGGCTGTGTCCTTGCCCCAACTTTCTTCACATTCTATGTTAATGACCTGATGTCATATTTAAATCAATGTGATGATGATGCCCCGGAGTTTGGCAAGCATTAAGGCTACTGCCTTGATGTTTGCCTACTATACACTCTTGCTACTGAAATCATCTGCAGGACTACCGAAGATCTTATACCGCTGTGAGAACTTTTGCAGCCAGAAGTGCCAAGAAATCAAAGTCGCAAAAACTAAATACATGGTCATAAACCCCTGACACTGTACAAGATCCAATCCTAAGCCCATAGAGTTCCCCCGGAACATGTACATACTTTTGAATACCTTGGGTTGACACCCACAGAACAGTGTCACATTGAAAAGTGCAGGTTTAAATTAGTGCAACACGTTGGGTGCTGGCTATAGTACAACAAAGATCCCACTTTTGCCCAATTTCACCAGCGATACAAATTTATGAACAGCAGGCTCTAGGAGCAGTCCTTTAAGGTGCGGAGCTCTGGGGTCACAATGATATGACCAAATTGCTAATTGTGGGAAAACGATTTCTACACCAAGTGATGGGATTACCAACTAGTACACCTTTGTTTCCACTTAGGCTTGATATGGTACTTAGGCTAATTTCTGAGGGGATGAGAGTTAGACCAGTCCTATACTGGAGATGTATGTGGGTCAGCCCTGAGCTCAACTCCTATTGTGAGGGACTAAAGGAAGTTCAAGGTATTCCTGGTTCCGGAAGTTTACCCAGGATCAATTATATAAGAGAGAGTGAGACTCTGGGCAAGATAGGTTGTGGTAACCGTGGGATGAACCTCAGGCAGTTTCTGCAATTAATAAATCAGTCTTAAAGGGGAACTATAAACAGTTCAAAATGAGTCAGTTATAGGCTCAACCAACTTTTCGCACCTTGACTGGCTCCTTTCTTTTGATACAGGATGAATTTAAATTAAAGCTGTTCCTTGTTGAGATCAAACCTCAATTAGCCAGGAAGCTGTATTTACAGTTTCAGTACAGTACATTACCGCCTGCCCCCTTCGCTGTCAAATGGGCTAGCACACTTGAGGCAGCCAGGTGTGCTTGCCCCTTCTGTAGGATCACCAGAAAGGTATGTTTTGTTTTTCTGTCCAGCCTACCTGCACGGAAGGAGAAAATGGCTAGTTCCAGTTTGTTGGAATATAGTTGCAAGGAAATATGTAGATGCCCTTGGTATTTTGAAAACTGATAGGAGGCAAAGTCTGTTTTTTGCTGTATCTTATTATCTGTTATTTATGCGGAGGATTAGACAAAAGGCATTTCTGCATGGACAATCTTGAGGCATAAGGCTCCTTGTGAAGTTCACCCTTTGTAGAACTTAAGTCCCTATTTATGAAAGGTTAGTGTCCCCTTAGCATCATTAATTTTGAGGCTAAAGAGACACTAACTTAACTCCATATTTATATTTTGACATTAGGCCTGTCTAACATCAAAATATTGGAGTTAGCACCATTTCTAGGACGCGCCAACCCACCTTGCATCAATGAGAGGTAGGTGTTCCCTTCCTAAAAAAGATACTAACCCCCAAGTGCCATATTTAACTCCTGATGCTGAAACGACGTTCAAGTAGGAGGTGGACCTAAATAATGACGCTAAGCCCACTCAGCGCCATTATTTAACGCCTGGCCAGACCACGCATTAATGTGCAGGTAGGCCCATTTCCATGGGGAAACACCATGGAATGGGCACAAAGATGCCGACCCAAACCTCCAGCATCACCACCCATACCACAGGGACACTACCCTCCGGTAGGAAGGGAGCCCATCCCAGGTAACTTGCAGGAAAGTGTATATGTTTGTGTGTGGTGTGCCACTTGGGGGCCCTTACATGGGACCCCTGGCTGGCACTGGGTATGTTGGGCTTGCCCGGGGGATACTGGTCCCCTATGGTGGGCATTGGAGGAGTGGTAATGACTCCTGTCTATAGTTAGGAGTCATTTTTTGGCTGCTTGTGCATCAAAAAATTACGTTAGGCTGACTAGTGGCAAATATTTTGTCGCTAATCAGCCTAATGTCATTTTTGACCCACTAGCGCCAATTCCCATCCATCACCGGCTAGCGTCTTTTTTTGAGAGGCTAGCCATTTAATGGCGTTAGCTCGCATTAAACAAATGATGCACCACTGCGCTAGTGCAGTGGTGCGCCATTTTTCATAAATATGGGCCTTTGTTTTTCACCTGTTAAAGGAGGACATGGTGCACACTGATCTTACAGATGTGATAAATTTTGCAATAAAAAGTTTGAAATGAATTCTAATAATTGTTTTAAATGTACTATTTATTTGTTTAAAAGTATATTGTTTAACAGATTTTTTTTTTAGTGGAATCTATATTTTATTTATGGTTTTATGGCAGATTGCCAAAATAAAGATATTGTATACTATGCAATAAAATATTTCTTTACATAAACAGAACTTTAGACATTTACCCAAAAAACTAAGGGTAAAGTGATGTTACAGTTAAGTTTGTAACATTGTCTTACTTTGCATAAAAAAAAACTTAGAAATTCACAGAAAAAAAACAAAGATTAAAGTGAAATTGTAGTTAGGTGAAAACGTTAGTTTAAATGTAAGATTTTAAATCAAAACTGAAATTCACCAGCTATATTTATTTCAAATAACTATAATTTATATATATATATATATATATATATATATATATATATATATATATATATATATATGTATATATATATATATGTATATATAAATATATGTGTGTATGCATATTTATGCAAGTAGTAAACGTGTTTTCACCGGCTTGAGAGTGTGTCATTGATTATTTATCGTGTGGTGTTTGAAATTGATTGCCAGGTTGCTCCACTGGCGGAGATGCACCACCCCCCATGGGGACAGACTCCAGTAGGAGCAAATGTATGTTTGCATATATATATATATATATATATATATATATATATATATATATATATACATGTATATATATATATATATATATATATATATATACATAGAGAGAGAGAAGCATTCTTAAGAATCGTCAAAAAACGAAAACATTAACTCATAAGAAGAGCAATATATCTCCTTTCATTCCCCCCGGTGAACTTTTACTCATGCCTGCATGATCTCAAATGTAAACTGCACTTGGCTCTGTGGTAAATCGATTTAAGGACAGCTCTTACTGTGCTGTAATAGTTACAATAGCATATTCTGCAACGTACATCATCAGGCCAGCAGCCTTAACTCATTTGCGCAGCAGCCAAGCTGTTCAGCTGCACACTTCATAAGCACCATGGCTTTAAAGAAACACACTCTTTATGGAAAGGGGTTAGCACTAGCAATGACCAACTTAGCCTTGGTGGTTTGATGTAATTTCTCTTGTGCCAAACTGTCTAGCCAAGCTTGCACATAAATTCCTACATTATAATACAAGATGCCCACATTTAGCAAACAAGGAACCCTGCCGACCATTTCCGATGCATACAGCATGTGTCTGTGGACAATTCACTGCGGCAGGATAGCAACCCTATTTATGAACATCTGCCCAGGGCAGCGGTCTGGTGGAAATTGCTGATAAATCAAATACTCCAAAGCAGTTTAATTCTCATGATTTATTTGACATCGTGTATACTGCTCGGTGACAGAACAAAGCTTTTTCTCAAAGCGGAGGTATAAGCTGAGTAGGTATGCCAGCAAACCTAAGAAGGCATTGAGCTCTAGGGATCTTTCACCAGATTTGTCAATAAAGTAGATATAATCATTTCTAATTTTCCCAATATATGCATCTGAAGTAACAGAGTTAAAATGGGTAAATCCATTTGATGGTGCACATGTTGCCACACACCGTCTTAGTAGTTCTGTGAGCTTGACCTAAACGTAGTGCACAGGTAATTGACGAGTAAAGTGTATGAAATGCCACTTTCATAATTCCGCTTTCCAGAACAAAAGTATTTTGATGATTGCATGAACAGTCCCTCCTACAGCCAGGAGATTACTAGGGAAGGCCATCATATAGATTGTTCCGTACTTTACAGAACAGACAAACAGCTTACCTGATTTGGAAGAGGCTTGTATGTTGCAGGTATAGAATATTGGAATATCGAGCACACAATATCAAGTTACCCTAACATCATAGGAAAAGTATCAAGAACCAAAATATCGACAGTAACTCTAACTCTACATTTGATATATATATATATACATATATATATATATATATATAAACCAAAGGTTACAGGGACATTATAGTTACAAAATAGAATTTAAAAACATCTTGGTAATGGACTAAAAAAATAAAGGGTATAGATATGTTAAAGTTAGGTTCAGATTTTACACACTGTAAGCCATAGAAATTCAGCGGCCATAGTTAGCTCAAGAAACTATAACTCATGCCCTAAGATAACTATCTATTGTGCCCTTACCATTCACAATTTTCTCATTAATAATTTTACAACAAATGTTGCAATGATATCAATGACGTCATAGAAGAAGTCAAGACTGATACAATATGTGGGACAATTACCAGTGCATGTCAAGTGAGCGAGTTATAGTTACCTTAGGGCATGAGTTATAGTTGAGTCTTAACTAAAACTATTGCCAGTAGGTAGTTATAGTTAGGAACATGTTTCCATGGAAAAAGGTTTTTTTTTTTTTAACTTGCCTATATCTTTGGCACCGATTGATGAATCTTCACCAAAATTTTCCCAAAAAATGTAGCCCAGTGATTCTCGTTGCACACAGGAAGTTTCGGGGCAGTCCGTCAAGCGGAGGCCGAGAAAAAGGAAGCTAAAAAAATGTTGCGTTTGCTATGTTAATTCCCATAGGACCTGTGAACACGTCTACAGCCTGAACCACTGGACAGAATTACATCAATTTTGGCAGAAAGCTAGCTGCCGGTACGCAGATTTTTATTTGTTGTAAATCCATTCAGTAGTATAGGAGATATTAAAGGACAAATAAATTAGTATATCACTGGCCGTTATTAACTGCGAAATGTGTACATTTTCACGAATGTGCTTGCAAAACGAAGCCCTGCAATTGGGTGACCGTAACCTGACTAGAAAGTTGTCACCACCATTTTATTTCATTAGACACGGTCCCCAGGGGTGAAAACTGAAATTAAAAGTGGCATAAGTGGTCAAGGTGAAGGTACCCTAACCCTGGGCGTGTGACATGAGTATGTTTTAGGGGCAAATTATAGGTCTAATATAATTTTTTGATATTCTTGAAAATTAGCAAATTTTCACTAATTTCCATGATTTATTTGCAAAATATTCGCAATTATGGGAAAAGTTGAAAGAAAACCCATAGACTCATTCATACACTAATTCATTCACTCATACATGCACTCAGAGGCTCATGTGCCCACTTACACACCCACTGAGACACTCATGCACCATCCCAGACCCACTCATAGACTCACACACCTACTTTCAGACCCACTCGCACACACTCACACATCCGTTGACAGAGACAGGCCCTGTGGCCAACCTGTGCTGTGGACAGCTAAAGGCCATGGGTGGCGCGGGGTTCGGTGGTTACCAGGGCTTGGCCGCAAGGCTGTGCACGGTGGAGGTTGGAATAAGATATAGTAATTAAAATTACTTTACATTAAAAAAAACATGTAAATGCCCCAACAAAAAAAACAAAGGTTACAGGGACATTATAGTCATGTTCTGAATGTAATTCAGCAGTTATAGTTAGAGTTATTTCAAGTAACTATAACCTGCGCCCTAAGGTAACTATCAGAATGCAAACTCCACCTCTGGAAATGCTCCGAATAGCGTTCATGAGAACTTGGTGGAGAAAGGACAACAGTCTAAGTAGCAAGGATACACTCCAAAGCATGCCTGCATAAGGTTTACAAGTAATCCTCATTTAAAATGATGAGGTGAGCAAAGACCTACTCTTACAAATTTAGCCTTAATAACATAGCAAAAGGTCAATGCAGGCATATAAAATAAGACAATTCTGAAAAAATAGGATTTGTGGTCAATATTTCAAAATCATTTCTGCAACAGGTGAATAGTGTTACAAGGTGCTTGGACATATCGGACCAGACGTTTAGCAAAATTGTGTGTCTTTAAAAGCACACACATTAACCAGTAAGTTAAGGGGACAACTGCAATTAGACCAAAAGTGATATGCCAAACTAGTCCTATGTCTACAACGTTGTACCCACCTAACACTTACTCAAAGTCCTTAAATTGGCTTCCAATGGATCCATGAGTGCATTTCAAGTTGCTATATTTGACAAACAATGGCTCATGTGCCCAAGAGTTTGAGTCCAAGAACTGGATTGCCCAGCTCCATATATCTATTGGAAATCTACAATCTGCAGCTGTAGGCTAAACGAAGTTCAAACAAAATATCCTGAAGAAACCAGAACCCTGGTAACATTCCGGGAAACAGTGAACTTGGTATAGTGTTTAAAGCACAATCCTTTTTTCCCAGGAATAAGAGAAAGGGCATGCTCTTTGAATGTGCATTGTAATCCTAGAAATATTGAATTGAAGTTGATATGTATGTAGGAATAACAATGATGTACATATTATAGTGAATTATACCCCTAACACCACAATCAACACAATCAATTCTTAGCACCTATTAATAACCTGTAGTAAGATGTGGCACCTAAAAAATTGCAAATAAAAACCCCAATGCAAACTTTAGCAATTTCTAGTACACTTTAAATCAACAGACAACCATTGCAAGAAGATGCATGCCAAACAGATCCCGGAAGACATTACGAGTACTGCTGAACAATATACATCACTTTACAAACATACCAATGGCCCAGGGCAAGAGGATCAAAGCTATGTGCCTGTGAGTCAGCCACTCAGTCTTAACATTGACTGCCAACTGCACATCCAACAAATCAGCTACTAGCGGTTCACATTCTGGAACAGTTAGGGCTTGGAACAGACTTAATTTGTTCGGTCCACTGACAAGGTTTTTGCATTTTAAGCAGGTAATGTTTTCATTGTTTCCATTTAGAATTCATATTTTATAATTTCTTGTATTCAATTGATTCTTATTGTTTGAGTAGTTTTGTTTTGGTCCCCACTTGTCTTTTGCTACTGTGCTATCACTCATAGTTATTTATATTGTTTTAATAATGCCTCACTTTTTTTAATTTTGTTCTTACAGTTCAGTGTTCTGTATGTTTGCTGAGAGGTAGGTCTACTAATACTAGGATTGCATATAGTAATCACCCAGAGGTACATACGACCAGGCAAAAGGCTAGTGGAAATATATAAATGAATGCATTTATTTTATTATTTCTATTAAATACCCCTGAACCCAAGGGAAGCAATACAATACAAAGATCTTTGTGAAGAATACCCAACTCACCTTCAGCAACCTAATGTAAACATAAGGCATAACTGTTAGAGGCATTCAAAACAATGCCACAGTCAAGCAAAAAAGACACATATGTGATAGGAAACATGTCACAAAAATAAGGAAAATGAAAGAAGATCACATGTGCAAAGTAAACAAACCCTGCAATACAGGTTACCATTTGCAGACAGTGTTAAGTGTTAACCAATGGAGAAATATAAAAAAGAAATTAAAACTCAAAGCATCTGATGTATCTCACATGTGGTTTACAAGAATGACTCATGAGTGACACAGCAGGTAAAAGCTGGTGGTAAATTTCACTAACTTTCTATGCAAGCCTCAATGATGAGTGTCCCGGTAATTACTGACCCTTGAGCAAATGCCTATATATGCAGTGTTAGCAAGTACAAGTGGGTTGGAGTTTACCGCAAGTATTAGTAATCTGTTGCAATAAGGTCTGCATGCCGTGGAAACATTTGGCCATGTCAAACTTGCCAAAAAACATAATATCACGGTAAATACTGGGACAAAACGATTTTGGTGAAGCTTTCACCTACGTTTACCTGTTTTGTTTGTTTTTGAGGGGTAAACTTGCAATCAGCTATTTTTTCTGCACCTGTTAAATTTCAAACCCTCGAGAACTTGGTCTTATTGTGTGTGATAAAAATTGCAGCCCACCTACCCCCACTAAGGCACTCAGAATCATGCCTTAGAAAGTTTTTGGTGCATCTAAAATATTCTGCAGAACAAGCCTCCAAGCTATGGCCATGATGGACTCTATGAGATCAGATATGATACTGAAGTGGTTCCTTTACAGTCTTTAATTTACAGCAGCAAAACCCACTGCAAAAAACATACTTAGGTGAAGTTGCTAATGTGGCATCTTTTTCAGGTGGCATCTTTTTCAGGGTTGTTGGCTCCTTATGCAGGTCGCCAAGACATTAAGGGCCTGATTACAACTTTGGAGGAGGTGTTAATCCGTCCCAAATGTGACGGATATACCACAAGCCATATTACGAGTTCCATAGGATATAATGGTCTCGTAATACGGCTGGTGGTATAGCCGTCACTCTACCGTCACTTTTGGGATGGATTAACACCTCCTCCAAAGTTGTAATCAGGCCCTAAATCTGTTTCTAGTCAATACTCTGCAAAAAAATGTGTTTCCAAGTTCTAGGCGGTTCTCATAACTCCAGTTTCAGGTTTAATGGTCCAGTTCAAATTGCTACTCTGGAATTACCCACCAAGGAGAATATATGTCTTTGTGCTCAAGCCCCCCTTCATCCTCTAGCCAACGGAGGCAAGTTCCATAGGGGAAGGAATGAAAATGCCCATTTGAAGCTAATTTATTGATATTCTTCTAAACAGGCAGAAGCTTCCTCTGTCTTATGATCTTCTGCACAATCCAGCCTTAGAAGGACAGTTCCGCTGGAGTATGAAGGCCACATTGACAAAGCCTGCAGCCCAGTGGTTGAGCAGAAAACTGGTAAGCAGGGCTAGTAAAAATGTGGAAGCAGAGATTCCAAGATAGTGATGGATTCAATGTGTTCCTATCCGCAGGAAGGATGTACAGTTCTTAAGTGCACCATTGAGCTCACTCCTGGAATTAACTTCACCCAGACCCTCCTCATATAGCCTACTAAGCTTCAAAGGATATTTCCTCATTGAGCCATGACGTGACTCAGACCTCCTGGAGAGACATGCAGGAGAGAGGCTTGTGGTGTCTATATTGAATAGAAAGGCAAAGTAAACCACAAGATCCAACTATCTAGCCTTCTAGGAAATTCCCCTCCCCTTTCCTGTCTATTGAGTGGACATTCCTTTGAAAAGAAAGAGATGGCAGCCCCCACCTTCACTGATTGTGGGATCCTAGGTAGTTGGTTATGTTTTTTTAAATGGATTTAGCTGATCTCAAGCAGAATATATTTTATATAACTAAACTAGTAGAGGGATGATAGGTAATGAGATTCTAGCTCGATTGCTGTTTTCTGTGGTCTTTTTATCGCAAGTTACTTATATTCTGTAAAGATTATTTTGGTAGCACTGTTAATGAAAAGATATAAATATAAGGGTTAATTGTGTTTTACACAGTAGAAACATATCCTAAAGCTCAATCTACAGGGCACATGAATTATAAAAGTATATGTTGTGTTTTTGGCGGTTCCTTTTTTCAGTGGGTGCTGCCCACAGAACCCATAAAACACGGATGAGTAATGGATGAGTAGTGTAAAAGCATACTCTACAGAGTGGTTTACTGATGTTCACTCTCGGAGTCCCCTTTAAGTCCTTCAAACCAGCCTAGAAGTGGACCTGTTCCGCAGGAGCAACCACATTTGCATTTTCTATGGTGCACTGCTATGGAGTCCACCTGATGAGCAAACTGCACACATTTCTAAAACTCACATACATCTTCACCTCCGATAGGGCTGCATCGAAAACTCCACTTTCACCATGCCACAAATTTCAGTTCTGCAAGGAAATTGCCACTGTGTAACACAACACAAATAGATTTTGCAATATTTGTATTCAAAATCTGCATGAGCCCTCAAACGTGCTAATATGAACAGGAGAAGCACACAAATGGTGGGTCCTCATTACAAGGTTCCTGGTTGTGGTGGTGTTAATTCTTCACAGTGGATTAACAATAACAGGAGTTCCTTTAACTCCATGGGTGCACAATGACCGGTATTTCAACTTGAGCTCTCAGAAACTATTGACTAAGTATTATTCATGAAGGGTAATCCCTAAAACTGATTCAGCTACTAATATTAAATCTGGCTTGCAGTTTTCTCCGAGGAGAAACATGAGAAATCAGAAATAACTTATAATTCCCAATTGTACTGGCACCACTGAAATGACCGGCCTCTGGAAGAAATATGTTGCGCATTTACAGGAGCGTACTGCGTTAGCGCTATTTGTGCAAAACTAACAATTATTCATCACGGCCATAATTGGTGCAAAGGGCATTTGATCTCCTATCTTCCCTTCTGTGATATGAACCTTCGAGCCATTTTTAGTGGCAGATTAACTCACATAGTCCAGACAGCACAGCCCATATAAAATCATCACACTGCTATATAGGGTTAAGAAGTCAGTCTCAAGTGGTTGCATGCGAATTTTCTCCATCAGTCTGGAAAGCTACAAAAACACAGAGAGTGAAAATACGACAACCGTGAATCAACGACGCAGGAAGAAAAATAAAAGAAGTGATATCGGTGGTGGGGAGACTCAGAAAGCCATTTCTTCCAATGTAACCGCATCCCCTTCTGCGGTGCCCCTAACAGTTGTAAGACATGCTTGACCAGACATACCTCAGTAAGGGTCAGCCCTTCGGGGATTAAGAATCTTAGCAACGCTCCCGCAGCCTCGTCGGAAAGTCATGTTTAATGATACTTTGTTGAGAAACATGTACGAATTTAATTAAAACATCACTTACTCTATCCAAGTGGAACTAATTGTGCGCATTAATATTCCGACTTTTCATTAATAGGTAACAAGAGGGTTGCAGGCAAGGCAGGGAGAGAAGGAATAAGCTTCTACCATTCAATCATAACTCGAAGGAACCTGCACCGCACTGCCAGCTCCGGGGCTTGACTGTTTCCCTCGGTTGAATGGAGAGTCTAGTATGGGAAATTGCTTTTTTTTTTTTTTTTTTTTTAATAAAGTGGTCTATTCAGTGCCCGTGCTTTTCAATCAGAAAAGTCCGGAGAGGACTTTACTTCAATTGCCTCATCCTCACACCAGACAAGCTCGCCCTTTCATTAGCCACCGAGGTCACTCCTGAAGTACTTAGCGAGAAATAACTGGCAGCGACTGGTCGGGCAACGATTTCACGGCCCACGAGGAGTCAGCTCAGACCATTAACACGACCCCTAGCGAGGGGCTACTGGGAGACTGTGGCCGCCTTAGGTAGGGTTAATTAATACCATCTAAAAATACACTTCGAAGCTTAATTTCACTCCAACTTTAAAAACGCAACGGGAACCCAACCAAGACCGCACATCGTTATCAGTAGTGTTATGTTCTAGATGTCTTCTCCAGCAGAGTACACGGTCATAGAAAAAAAAGCTTTGTAGAGAAGAGGCAGCGCTGGGAGAGACCACCGAACCTGACATCGCGGGGGTAAAATTACTGACACAAATAGAAGCCCTTTGCCAAACGTTTTTAATTGCATAAAGAAAAGCAGTGACGTCCCAGTTTTGACCAACCAGGTGCACCCAACTTTCCCTGGTGGACTTATCAACACCATCAGTCGTTTGAGTTACAGCTTTCAACTACCTAAATGTTCTTGATGAGCTTGTGGCATGATTCCACATCATGAGACGAACTTTAGGGAGAAGAGATATTCATTTATGTGGCAGAAATAGCAAAGGTTTAGCTGTTTTTAGTGTGCCCATACAAGAAGAACCACTCAAATTATGCACAATGGCGGACCAAATTATTAGGCAAGGTTGACTAAATTATGTGGCAAGAATCAGCAAACAATGCTGCATAAAGTGTAAGCATTATTTCACTTTTTTCATTTTAACACATAATAATTCTACAAGTCAACATGTATACCTTCTTAGTACTACTTTAACACCGGGATACAGCAATGAGCAGGTGAAAAATAACCTTTGCAAAGATTCTACATCAGTGTGGCATCGCATGCAGCATTTTTGTGTAAGTAACATGTCATCTGTTTATGCTACGAACACCTTTTGGGTGAAATCTGAAAGTTATGCTGCATGGCATTAGGAGGCACGTGAGATAAATCTCTGATTATGCAAAAATGCGCCAGCCACAGACATGCATCCTTCTTGTAGCCCTGCAAATAACTGAAATGAGTAAAACGATATGAATTTGCACAGATCACACAATTCAATCAAGTGAGGATGTTAGAATTAGATCCAGGTACCATCATTTCCTTGTCCATTTACTTTGCCACTAAGTCTTACCTTAATTCCCACATTGGTGTTGTGCAGGTCAACTCTCGCCCGGAGATCTTTGCTGGACTTCTTGCTGAGGAAATCTTTAACAAACTTGTTGCTGTATTTGAGGTTGTCACCGCAACCACCCCATTGCCAGGCCTCGCGGTTTTCCAAGTCGGGAGCCTCGTCACAGGTGCAGCGCTCCATTCGCCCAGCGCT
The DNA here is from genome assembly GCF_031143425.1 of Pleurodeles waltl. Lineage (NCBI taxonomy): Eukaryota > Metazoa > Chordata > Amphibia > Caudata > Salamandridae > Pleurodeles > Pleurodeles waltl. The sequence continues at coordinate 547,911,688 of NC_090449.1, forward strand.
GCAGGCTTTGGCCACGGCATGGGTTAGCCCAGCTGAGGAGATGGCGTAGAGGAATGCAGTTTCCTTAAAACCTACAAGGAGAAAAAAATAAAAGACACAGGCATTCACACACATGTAGAATGATGATGTTTGCATGGGTGACGCTCTGCCACAAAAAATTAAAACCACAGCTTAGAAGTTTTAAACTTTTGATCATCTATGTCCATGTATTGAGATGATCATGAACGTTCTAAGTAAAAGATGATAAAAGCTGGTATGGTATAGGTTCAAGAGAACAAGTCACCTAATTCTAACCATGGGATGTACATATTGCAGTTTATCCGTCCAGGTTTTTCCCTCCTGACTTGTTGCTGCGCAAATGTAGTTGCATGCAGAACTGAGATAAATAGCCATTTGGGAAGCTGTAAACAAAGGTGAATACTTTTCCAGAATATATTTGTAAAAATCTCCTGTACATGCAGGTAAGATCCACATCTGACTTGAGGGTTGAAAGAGTGTGAGACTGCTAATTGTACTCCAATCTTTGAAAAACAGATGCTTGTTATGATGCCAAATATGAGCTGATTTACCAAGAAAAATTGGGAAGATAGGCACTGAAGGGGGTGGCGTTTGCGAGTATTACTCAGAATCTTTAAGCATTTAAACGTAGCTCGTTAAAGGGTCCATTCTGAGTCTGGCACAAAATGGCCTCGTACCACCTCCCTTTGGAGGTACCAATACTAGGTGCATTGGTAACTCCCATTGGGTGAAAAATACTCTGACTGCAAGTGGAAAAATTAGGTTTCCCGGAGAAATTAGTTATCCCCAGGGGGTAGGGGAATACCGTACCCAATTCCCCTGATTCTTCTTCTTTTCACCAGGACCATTCATACAGACATTTTGGCCATTGTCAACAGTGGAATTGTCTTGGTGAAATGCATTAGACCTGTGGTTTTCCAGCGGATCTTGTAATTGTAATGGGGCTGGTAACTCCCGTTATCAGCCCACTTGAATTAAAAGGGCATGCATAATGAGAGTTACATGTACACTATTGGACTTTGGTCACATATTTTAGTGCATCTTTTTGGCAAATCCGGGCTATATAGATGTAAATGTTATTCTCATTGTTGTTAATTTATGCATATGGTTTCAGTTTAGAGTTGTCACACACTAAGTCGCTGCAACGAATTGTGGGATAAGAGCAAAAATAGCTCAAAACTAGAGTTAAATTAGATCTCTTTGATAAAGTGTAAAGATATGAAATCCAACAAGAATCCTTAAGAAATATAAAAGAAATATGAACATATGATCATATCCTCCAATTGAGATTTGAAACTTAAAATGCATGTTCTTTTAATACCCCTGAGAAGTCCAGACTTAAAACTCACTGCACATCTACTTTCAATGAACAAAGAAAGTCTGTTCCCACGAGTTGTTATTCATTGGCAGTTCCCTGTAATGTGGGCTAGACCCATTGTGTGCCCATAAGAGCAAGATTACATATTTTGAGAGCTCGTCAACTAAAAATGTGGAGATTATCATTATGAGATGCCCTGTGTTTGATAAGGTATTTATCAGCTCTGAATAAAAAAGCGATGCCCAAGGGATCAGAATTCATCAGGTCCAATAAATAATTGTTATCATGAGTTTCCCCCATCCAAATAGGAAATAAATGCAGATTTTGGTGCTTTCTGTGTACCAGTATCCACCAGCTATTTGACCCTCATAAATTTGCGGCAGGCTTGACCTGTCGAAAATCACCTTTGGAAATGTTATGGTGGACACATTAAATACCACTAAATCAATGATTCTGATTGCTCTGCAAATGTGTGTGAGCAGAGATAAAAAAAAAAAGGATGTTGATAAAGTGGGTATGGGTATAGATACATCATTACAAAATGAAGTTCTATCAGAATATTGACTTTTTAAAATTGAACTATCGCACTAACAAATGTATAGTATTGACTACCATTAAATTGTCAAAATAAATATACATAGGTAGGTAAAAATTTATTATTATCTCAACATGTACATAATGCAGTTTGTTTCCATATCAGAGGAAAGAGATAGACTTATATCTCTATTGAAGAGGAGAAGAAGCTGACTGAAGGTTGGCATAAGAAAGCAGAACACTAATTGTAGGTGGATGGACTTAAGAGAAAATGCATATAAGAAAAATGCTGGAAGATTCTGGGAGATCAGGGCTGATTTTTGTGGGTCTCGAATGATGTCTTATCCCTCTGCAATCCCAGAGGACGCATGGAGTGGTTTAATTTCATTACTATGTGTAGAGAACCTAGAAGGTAAAATTGAAATAGAAGACGTGCCTTCTGGCACAGAGTTGGTAACAGCTAGCTATAGCCCTCCTTCGGTGGGAAAAATAGGGTATTTTATCCAGGCAATGCGTTTTTCTTTCACAGTGGTGCCTGATGAAATACCGATATCAGTTATCAAAAAAGAGGCCATTCTCGGGTCAATAATACTTTTTTGCATCTTCGAATATTGTTTTCCTAATAATACAGTCCCCCTTTTGTGGACCGGAAGTGTCATCATTCAACTGTATAAAAAGTGTGATAGAAACTCGCCTAGTAGCTTTTGTCAAATTGCCTTGTTAGATGCAGTTGGCATGGTCTTTACCAGTTGTTTATTAGATCAACTTAATACCTGGGTGGAGAGCAACATGATTATTTCATTAGAACAAACCTCTTTAGGAAAAAACATGTAACCATAGATAACATCACCTTCCTGCGGCTTATCAATGAAAAGTATGTAACCATCAGGGGCTTGCCAGTATAGGCAGAGTTTATTGGCCTTTCCACAGCCTTTGATAAAGCTGATCCTCTAGCCTGTGGAAAAAGTTATTCAATCTCAGCATACCAGCAACCCTGCTGCATTTAATTATTACTCTGCACTCCTCAACCTGGTGTAAAGTCTTGTTGGGTGCAGATTGGGATTTATTCATGAGTTTCCCAATAAAACATGGTCTGAAGCAGGGATGTTTACTTGCTCCATTGTTATTTTCTTTGAACATATATGATTTTGCACGGCTTCATCTGAAAAGGGCAGGGCTTTCCACCAAGTATCAGGGGTCGATATTTAACATGCCTACTTTACACAGATGACATATTAATCCTTGATCTAACCCCAAAAGATCTAAATAGCCACTTAGCGGCATTACAACAACATGCAGACATGCGTTATCTGAAAATTACCTCCTCAAAAAGTAAAATGTTATATTTCCAGGGGAAAGAAAGGATGTAAAAATGTTCATTTTTCATGGCACTTGGGATCCCAAAAATTGAAAGGATTAGATCATATTGTTTCTTAGAAAAAATTATCACCCATAGCCTAAGCGATTCAGATCATATCTCAAACAGTGTTGGTAAAGGACAGTCACAGGCCAACGTGTTGAGTGCATTATATACTTCTGTAGATAAGAGACATTTTTCCCACCTCCTATCTGTATATCAGGCTAAGATTCCACCTACCTTATTGTATGCAGTGGAGTTAATAGATGTAGCAAGATCGGGGTTTATAGATAAGATCAAGGCCAAAGTTTAAGGAGATAACCCATATATAATACTTTAGGGGCGGCTGCTGCTCTAAGACTGGAATTGGCGATTAAACATTCATTTGCCCAAGGCTTTGAGGAAGTGGTATGATGAGCTTCTTGCCAGTTGAAAAGTGATGTTTCCTCCCTAAGCCATTTAATATGTGAAGAGATTTTTGAATTGAAGAAATAAAAGTCTGTGGGGCACCTTTAAGACCCCTAACACCTCCTTGCACCACATTAGCGTCATTTGTTTTTACTCTAATGTGGCCCAACGAGGCCAAAATCACTGCACCAATTTTACAATGTGGGGCAATGTATGCATTGCGACACTTTGTAACCCTTTGCGCTACATTATGCCTGAACCAGGCATAATGTAAGCAAAGGGGTTGTTCCCCCATTAGGGTGGCTGGCAAAATGGTGCAAAGAAATCAAAGAGATTTCTTTGCGTCATGTTTTTTCAGCACTTTTAACGTCTGCTCAGAGCAGCCATGAAAAGAATGCACACCATGATTTACAGTGGGCCTCAATGGCCTTTGCAGGATTAGCGTCTACATTTTTTACGATAATCCTGCAAAGCTCCGAACTAGCGGAAACAATTTTGACGATAGTTCCCTAATTACCATTATGGTGCACCATATCTTAGATACAGCGCACACATGATGGCGTTAGTGGGCTCTTGGGGGCACAAGAAAAGTGGCACTGCACATGACCAACTGAGTGGGACCAAAATGTGGCATATTCTCTATCGCCAACCCAATTAAAGGCCGACATAAAACAAGCTTCACGAAATTTAAGTCACCGTCTGGATACCAATTCTTGGTGTAAAATAGGAGGTAAGAAGTAAAAATGAATCCTGTTACTATGAAAAGCTTGCAACCATACTTGGCATGGAATTTGCCACATGGGGTTAGGCGCTTATGGATTTTAATGAGATTGAAAATATTTCTTTTAAATGTACTAATGTCTAAATGGCATGGTTCCTCAAATGTTTGTAACCTGTGTCAAAATGGGTTCCAGGACTTGAAGCATGTTTTGTCTGACCTGATTTGCTATTATGTTGTCAAAAGTTGTTGAGATCTCTTTTCTTGAAGTTTTCTGTGCGAACAACAGCTGAGGCGTTGCAAATGTCATATAGTCCTCTAAATGAAATGTTTTGTACCCAATTTTTTTAACTTTTTTACATCCTTTTAAAATCCGTAGTGAACAATTTAGCATGTACTCTGGTAATTTGAACTGGTAATTCGATTGTATGGAAGGAGGGAAGTACTTTTATTGCTTTTACGACTTTCTGTCTGTATTTTTATATTTTTGAATTTTCTTGCTTTAAGTGGACCTTCTTGGAGTTCCAAACCATGAAATACAAATCTCGAATCTTGAATCTATGTATATTGTGCAGGTATGTAGATGTGAAGTCAATAAGAGTAAATCTACACTTACATATATACAACATTACTTTGATGATATAGTGGAAGTTGATATTCTGCACTTAATATTGTTGCTGGTTGATATTATGTCACTTGTTATTGTGATCTACAACCATAGAAAACTGCATATCTTAACCAATACAGAACTGAGTGAAGCAACAAAGAATAGTATAGCATATGTTTGCGAAAAACATACACAGACCTATTTGCTTGTTAGCAAAGGTTTATTATTATCCAAATCAATGGACCTCATCTTGTTTACCTCCAGAAGATGAAGGTCTGAACACAGGGGTATTAACCTTTGACAATGAGGTAAAACAAATAATCTTTGAGTGGATGCATTAGTCAACTAAACTGTCAAGCCCAGCTGAGTAAACTGGATGACATTTTAAACCAAATATGGGAACAATGAAAAATAACGTGGGTATATATCAACCTTAATCATAGAATGCAAGCTTTCAAGTTCAAAAACAAGTGCTACTGGCAGAAATGATGTTGAAGCAACATGTATTTTCTTTCTTTCTGAAGTGTATTATTAAATGATAATGTCCTGATGGCTGTGGGGATATTTCAAGTCAGGGGGCATGCAGAGAAACCAAGGGGCAGATTTAAGAGCCACTAGTGCCACCTTAGCGCCACCACAGCATCATATTTTTGATGCTATGGTGGCGCTAAAGTTGCATTTTCTTCACACCATATTTACAAAGTGGTGCAATGCATGCATTATACCACTTTGCAAACTCTTGCGCCACAATATGCCTGCGCCAGGCATAATGTATGCAAAGGTGGCATTCCTCCATTAGGGGAGCTAAATAAATGGTGCAAGGAAATCTCCTAGAGTTCCTTGTACCATTTTGTTTCGGCACTTTTAACGCCTGCTCAGACCAGGCTTTAAAAGGGGGCTTCCATTATTTATAATAGCCCCTATGTACTCTGCAGGATTAGTACCAACATTTTGGCTCTACTGCTGCAGAGTACATCAATAGTGTCAAAACACAATGCTACTGCCCCCTACTCTGCGCTATGGTCACCATATTTTAAATATGACGCATACATGGTGGTGGTAGGGGGCTCTAATAGGTGCAAGGAAAGTGGTGCTGCATTAGGTACAGCAGCACTTTTCTTAAATCTGCCCCCAAGTGCCATAGTCTCCGACTGTTTGTTTACTGGAAATTCAAGAAGAGAGAGTCAGCAGCTGCCTGAAATAGCTGATGTCCTGGCTTGATTAGTTGTGCAGCTATAGTAAAAAGCTGTTGTGTAATACATGTAGCTCATACATGCCTCTTGTCTTAGTTAGTGGTCAACTCACTGTGATCAGGACTGGAGAGATATTATCAAACCTGCTTGTTTCAATGGCCATTTTGTGCAATTCTACACTGACTAAGGCTAGGTATGGTTTAGAAATTCTCAAGAGTTCCCGTAATCCAGCTTGATTTCTGTGAAGCAGACGCTTAAAATCTCTGAAAGGGAGGAGGGATTTGATACCTTGCAGAAGCCTGAGCTGTAGTCATGGTGGTTTAGCCAAAGAGTTGATGTGAACTTGCAGGCTAAAATCCTTGTCCTGGTCAAAGCCTAGTGATTTGCAGCATCCTCCAGTGGTGGGCTGGCAGTGCAGCATGATATATGAGTTGAAACTGTTTTTTACTGGGACTTTGCAATTTGGGAATAAATCAGAAGGAAGTCTGTTTTAAGTGATTTGAGTTAGAGTGAGTGTGTGGTCATCCAGATTTCGCTATATATTAGAGCTTGAGAAACTTTTTAATGGCTTTGGGGTTGAACATTTAGAGATGAGTATCATCCATAGTATGTGATATATGAGGGTTTGGTGGAGGTGGCAAGTAGCCCATATTTATAAATTGACAATGGTGGGAGAGAGAATAGGACTGAGGGGAGTCCCTTGATAAAGCACTGCTGGGTAGTTTTATGTGTTGGCACAGATTCATAAGGTGTGATGAAAACCATCTGATGACAGCTCAATTCTGCCCCATTCGGTACCTGAGGATTTTCAGTATTGTGAAGTGATCTACTACACACCGCTAACAGATCCAGGAGGAGGAGACAGGAGCCATATTTATAATGTGGAGTGCATCATAAACTATTTTTAGAAATGTGCTTTCTCTGCTGCAACCTGATGGGGAGCTACATTGCAGCATGTTAACTCCTTCAATGCTAAGTCTTCTCCCCTCCTGTGGTAATCCTTTTTTTGGCTGCGGAAATAGTTCGCCCTTAGGCCCCCGTAACGTTTTGTCCACATAAGCTATCCACACCAAAACTGTGTCCTTTTTATCCAGCATCCTAAGGATTCTAATGGTATCCAGGGTTTGTGGATTCCCCTGGTGGGGACCCTGAAATTAGCCAAAATACAGCTAAAATTTGTTTTTTTGGGGGGGGGGAAATTAGAAAAAAAGTGCTGCAGGACCTGGTTTGCTCCCTACAAATGGCATCAATGAAGGGTTTGTGGTGCTAAGATCACCATCTTCCCAGCTTTCAGGAACAGGCAGACTCGAATCAGAAAAAAACAACTTTTTTAATATAGGTGTGGCATTTTACTGGGGCATACCCGATTTTCTCTATGGTTTGTGCTTTCAACCTCCTTCCTGTTAGTAACAGAGATGTTTTAAAACCAATAGGGGATCCTGGAAAACTATACATTTCTGAAAAGTAGACAGAATTCTGAGGTTTTCCTAAGAAAGAGTTGAAAACAACAGCCGTTTCTGTCTATGCTTTCATCTGTAACTTTTTCCCTGCTGTGGCAGATTTTCTAAATCAGTATACCGTTATGTCCATTGGACCCTTGTGGTTGTGTGGATATAGATGGCTTGTAGGTTCACCAAAAAGCCAAGGTACCCAGAGCCAATAAATGAGCTGCACCTTGCAATGGGTTTTTGTTGTGTACCGGGCAGCCAGCAATTCATTTGGTAAAATCTAAACAGTGAACAATAGGTATCAAGGAAACCTATTCATTTCCAAAATGGGCACAGGATATGGAGAGTAGAAGCAGTGGTATTTGTACATCTGTGAATTTGGGCGATCCATACTAGCATGTGAATTGCAGGGTATTTCTCAAAATGACTTCCTCCTTACACATTGTCTTCAGGTTGGAAACCACAAATGCAGAGAAAGACAATTGGTAATAACACGTGGTCTACTATTCTGTATTTCCCCAAGTCTCCTGATGAAAATGGTACCTCACTTGTGTGTGGGCCTAGTGCCTGTGACAGAAAATGCCCCAAAATGCAATGTGGACACATCACATTTTTCCACTGAAAACTGTTGTGTTTTTTACAAAGTGCCTAACTGTGAATTTTGGGTTCTAGCTCAGCCAGCACCTAGGGAAACAAAGAAAACCTGAATTTTTTTTAAACTAGACACTTAGGGAAATCTAAGATGAGGTGACTTGTAGGGATCTCTCCACAAGGTTCCGTCAGAAAAATAATCCTTTACAACAGGAAATGCCCCAAAATGCAACGTGGACACATCGCATTTTCCACTGAAATGGCCCAAAACATATTATGGAGACATCAAAATTACCTATCACAAAACAACATGGTTTTGCAAGGGTATAACCTGTGTTTTTGATCCCGGGCTCAGCGGTCATCAAGGGGAAACCTACCAAACCCAGACGTTTCTGAAAACTAGACACCCGGGGGGAGTCCAGGGAGGTTTGACATGCACAGATCCTCCAACATTTTCTTCCCTAGAATCCCCTGCAAACCTCAAATTTAGATAAAAAACACATTTTCCTCCCATTTCTCTGTGGGATCACTGTGCCAGCAAAAATCACCTACTCCTCTGTCTCCCGATAAAAAGGATACCTCACTTGCGTGGATTTGGCAGAAAAGACTGTTGGGGGGGGCATGGCCATGCCCATGCTGGGAAGCCCCCACACTTGCAAAAAAAAAAGAATATTCCCTGGTGTCTAGTGGGCTTTCTCCCCCCCCCTCGGAACATATGGGGTAATTACCCCTATCTGCCCCATCAGAGGGGCAGAAAGACTGTTTCCTTTTTTTGGGGGTCGCATGGCCATACCAGGCAGCCCCACCCCTACAAATAAAAAAAAATTGAATAATCCCTGGTGTCTTGTGGTTTTCTGCCACCCCTAGTGGCAGACTGGTCAAAAATAGGGCCACTCTACCCCTGGGGGGTAGAAATGGCCAATACAATGGCCCCATACTGGGGAGTGCCCCTTGCCCAGGGGACCACTCCCTGAGTTATATTTTTGAAAACTCCCTGGGCTTCTAGTGGTTTTCTGCCCCCCGCCCTGGGGAGAAGATTGACTCAAGTACAACGCCAATCTGCCCCCCGGGAGGGCAGAAAACAGCCAAACTAATGCCCCTATTATGGAGAGCGGTCCTTGCCTAAGGAGCTTCTCACTTTAACTAAAACAAATCTCTGGTGTCTAGTGAGTTGGATTCCTGCTTGGGGATCACCCTCTTTTGGCAATCCCCAAGAAGGGATCCATTTGGAAAAGGTATCATTGGAAAGATTCTCCCCTTTCCAGCGATAACTGTCCTGTGAGATTCAGTGTTCAGGGGGCTGAGACACTCATTTCACTTTCAGTTTCACTGTAATCAGAGCGCCATGCACGCAATGTCATTACAGTGACAAAAAAATTCTTTGGGCGGCAGGGGAAGCTCTTCCCCTGCTCCTGAGGCTCAAAAATAAAAAAGGAAATCCCTTTGCAGCTTACACCAGACGGATTTGGTGGTCATGTGATGAGGATGGAATGGTATCATCCTCAGCACAGAAGCACCGCGGCTGAGGACGGAACCATTCTGTCATCAGTATGGAAAGCAGCAAGGGGGCCATTTTCATCTACGTGTAATTTGAATTGGACATCTTTCCACCTTTTTACGTCTTAGCCAAAGATGAGTAAGTTGGAAACCCAACAAGAATTGTTATGATCATGAGGGATTATGCTTGAATTTTAAATAGGAATACACGTGTGTCCTATTTTTGGGGTGTCCACTGCTGTGCCTAATGACAAGAAGGTGGTAATCCATGAAGGTAGAACAGTAGAACTTATTTCATTGTATCAGTCAAAGGAACTAGAGAATGATTTGGATTTGGTGATGTGTTAAGTAATTCTGATTGACCTCCTGCCTCAAAGCTGGTCAAATCACCTCAGGTGTCTGGCTGGCCTCACAGAATCAGGGAGAGTTCAAACTTGTAACATAATTCACAAAGAAAATGGAGACTGCCTCACATTTTTCTATGGAGCAGTGAGTGGTTCTTTATAACAACGATTGTGTGTGTTTCTTCACTAGATGAAATGGCCTTTTAGAGTTGATTGTTTTCTTGGTCTATTTCCTTTTCAATCAAGAGAGACTTGGTTTCAAAAATCAGTTTTTTGTGCGTCTATCTTGCCTTCCTTTTGTTTGCTAGAATTACAGGAATTGCAGGGGAACTGTTGTCTGCACCATAAGTGATCTGCAGCTCTAAGTGATATCCATTCTTTATTCAGGTCTTTTAAAATGCCATTGTGCTGTGTATTTAGACTGTACTCTTTACAGGTTTTTGGGATTGCTGTGCATATAATTTCTTTTAAGCTTTCAAAGTATTGGTTGTGAGGCCTTCTTGGTCTATTAGGAGGGCACTAAGAGATAATTTTCTGTAGCTTCCTTGGTCTATTGGGGTGGCACTAAGAGATAATTGTATGTTATCAGAAAGGGTGGCACAATGAATTTTATCAAGGTCTTTGAACCATTTTTGAGTGCCACTTGTCAGTTTGCGTTCATGACTTTGGTAGAAAGAGAAAAGAAAACCTTTAGAAGTGATCTGCCTAATCAAGAGTCTCAGTGGCTCATTGTTCAGCTTTCCTTCAGATGTAATTAGTGGGTTTACCATGAAGCCTTTAAAGGGAGTGGATGTAGTGCCTACATGTGTATAGTTGTTATTAATGAGGAATGAAGAGAGCTTAGAACTTCCCAAAGTAAATTGAAATCTCAAAGGAAGATATTGCTACCCAGGAAATCGAATTAAAAGCTAGGAATGCAATTAGTTGCTTCACAAATGGTAGGCTGTAGTCCAGTAGGTGGGAGATGACATGAAAATTTAGTCAAGAATAGATCTATCATTCTGATTCCCAGTAAAAGGCTTTTAGATTATTTAATCTTTTTTAACCCTACATTTAATAATTTTTTCTATATAATAACTAACCCCACCAAATAGTGTTTGATATGCGATCAAAGTGGGAAAAGTTTTCCAGAGCACCAAGGAGGTCTAATGTTGGTTGTAGTGCTTCATTTAAATAAGTTTCACTGAATAATAATAAATTACGGTTATAATCAGATCAGTAATTTCAAAAGTAGGCTTCAAGACTGACATGCAGTTATGTTGAAGGCAGGTGTTTAACAGAAGACTGAATAACCCTGCTCAAACATTTTGTTGTTGCTGTTTTTACTTCTATCAGGTTACTGTCACTAAACTCCTTGCTGGTATAATAATGCTCAGTGATGCAGATGAGTAATATCCCTGGGGAAATCTTGAGTGCTTTCTCTTCATCAGAATGATGTAATACTTTCGCAGTGTCTTTCTCAGTGAAGGAAATAATGATTTTGCCTATGTGAAGATTTTTGTTAATGCATGCCCTTTATGGGTGTGCACAGGATGATGCAATAGAGCAGGTTCTCACTTCCTGTTGAAAGTCATTGGATATGGCTGTAGGTCTGCACCTCCATTTCTTGTTTGTACAGAGGTCCTCGGTAAAAGGTCTGTTCTTATGCACAAGTAACATGAGGCAAACACGTTTAGCACACATTACTGGGTATTTAATCTTATTTGTTTCATAAATACTAAGCTTCACACAGGTGTGTATCTGAATTTGCACAGAGCATATTTGGGATTTACTTAAATCGTGGCAAGAAATTCTAAATATATTCCTCAATAAACCAGTTCTAGACTCATGCAGTTTTTACACAGAGGCCTAAAACCGGGTTACTTGCCTTTGCGAGAGGACATGTACTAAAAACACCTTTGATGTGAAACACAAAGAGTGTAACCAACCAAGCAGGGATACTAAGCACTGTAGATATGAAAACGCCTAACTTTGATTATCTCCATATAACCATTATGGGTAAAAAGGTACATTTTTGTGCAAAATTACTAGACTTTTTATTTCACATTAAAACCCTTGTTTTAATACAGCGTTTGGCTGTATTTAATGTATTCCGGATACGTGAAATACCTCAACTGTTGGCCAAACCTGCTGAAATTTAACCCATAAAATCATACTGTACTTACCATACTAGGCAGAGTTTGGTTTGTTAAACACCAAAATCTGCATGCTATTTCCCACAAACTCACAATAGGTGTTTTTTGTTTATCACACCCTATAACGTAACGCATGGTATTGCTATTTATTGGGAGGAATAAATAACACCTAAACCTGTGATCAGGCCCATAGTGTTTTTCTTTTCAATATTTCCTAAACATCAAACAATTCACAATGTTTAAAAAACTGATGAGAGAAACAAAAAGTTCTTCTGATAGGAGCATTTTCCTCTGAAAGGTAGGAAACTCTGCCATGGAAAAGTTGTGCAAAATTCACAGGCTTTTCAGCAAAATAAAGCACATAAGTTGTCAGCTTCGTACAGCTCTACTGGAGTATTTGTAATGCTTCACACCCTTATTAAGCCATCACGTTCACAGGTTTCAATTATATCAACTGAGCTCGTCAAATATGCAAATGCTCTCTGTCCTGCAAGGTACAGTTCTCATAGTCCCTATTTTTGCAGGCACTGACAAACTGGTATTCTTCTTCACTTTTTTGTGGGCCTATTCTTTCAAACTTCCAATGACTTGGCGAAATGATATGCCTTCTAATGATGTTTGCCTTTAAGAGTGTGAAAGTAAGGAGGGCAGGTGTCACCAACGCGGAAATGCCTTTGGGTCAACAACATTTTCCCTTAATGGATATGTTGTGTGTTCAATGTGCCTATATATGCCTGTGTTTATATCCCTGGCACCAATGTTTCCATTGACAAAAACAAGCCTCTGCTCTGAAATGGTATGTGGATAAAACAGGGGGTATTGCAGAATGAATGCAAAGACAGTGGCCACGTTTATTTTCAAACAATGTGTCAAAAATTAACAATAAAATAGATAAAACCACACAATATGTTGATATTTATTGTGACTATTGTGATGATGCTTTTCTCATTGTTAACAATTAACGTACACATAATTCTAGTCACAGCATATGCCTACTTTCTAAGGAATGGGCATCCAAAGCCGGCTAACTACCACTCATTTCCCAACTAATATGTGCCCAGTAATAAAACAATTGTAGTTTTGAAGGCGAGAGGGAAAGCCTCGCCCCAGACCATTGCTGACTCAGAAAAATCATGAGCGAAACCACATTTACAATAACAGAGGCAAAAGCCAACAGTTTATGATAGTACCATAATCTGTGCACAGCAAAGAGGTAAAACATCCATTATATAGAATAATAAAGGGGTGACAGTGAATAAAGGGGATGTTTTTCACTGAGGATTTCTGAGTGACATCAAACAGATGAGAGCAAAGTTTGAGGCGTCTAAGATATCTTTCAGATCCCCAAGGTGAAAAATGACTGATTCTGATTTACCCATCTAAAATGTTATGCAAGCCCCCCTTATCATCTGCCCTTGCCATCAACAGACAATGCAAACAGAGGAATAATAGGAAAGCTCTAAAGAACATGTCCTTCCCTTCCCCTTTCGAACCACAATATTAAAAAAATACCTGGCTGTCTCCCACTCAGCTTCACCAACCTGCCCGCATTCACTCACCCTTCCTACTTAAAGCAGCACTCTTTGGTATCACATGAGTGGAGTGCCAATGCCAAATTGACAATATATTTTTTCTCAGACAACCTAGGTCAGCAGAGACCAATGCCAGATGTAGAATGTGGAGGTTGGTGCAGGCAGTGCGCCTCCTGTGTTATCAGGCAATCCACAGGTCTGTGGACACCAGAAAAAGGCAAAGGCAAGTGAGACTGACAGCCACCTTTCCGCCACCTTGCTTGTGTCTTTGGAAACACAGAGCTTTGTGCTACATTACATCTAGTGGGCGGTCTATATGTAGTACTTGGGCTTTAATATGTTACCATCCATTTTTTTTAACACACAAAACTAGATTGACAAATATTGTCCAACCTGGCTTTGTGTAAAAAAATAACACCACTTTGAAGCAGGTATCTGAACATTTCACTCATTACTGTGCTGCACACATTCAATGTGTGGAATGGAAATAAAAGTGCCTGATCATATGATTTTGATACCAAAAAGGTACCCTTCCAGAACAAAACCTATGCTAGACCTCTTAGATACAACTAGCACCATGGTGCAAAGCTGTGTGAGTGGCACTAGACAGTCTGCTTGTGCATCACTAGAGGGGAAGAGAGCAGCAGATGGCCTTCTTTAGTAAATATTGTTCTGCAGTGCTTTCTACCCCTAGTGCAATGCAGGGCTGCGCTGTATCGCATTACACTTTAGTAAATGTGCCCCTTGATATGATGGCAGGAGATGCACAAAGGTACCTGCACCATGGGTCATGAGGGCTTAAGTATCCTTAGAACCCATCCCACATACTGCTCAGAATGGAGGGAACCATTGAGCTCATTCCCCTATCCTATAGAACTACTAAACAGGGGCAAAGTGTACGGGGTGAGGTCGAAAACAGTTTCAACCAAAGTAGCGCTCCCATAACCAGCGTAGGTGGCTTCCTGCAATCGGTAGAGTTCATAGTTGTAAATGGAATTAACGAGGACGGACACATAATTATTGTTTAGCTATGTTCATGGAATTCCATAAATGTTTCAATAAACACCGGTTTTTATTGTTTGGAGACTGTCCCTAGACTTTCTCTACATCACAATGAATATTGATCTGAAATAAGGGGATGCATTTTGAGCGCGGCAACGTGACGAATCGAGTTTAAAATGTAATACACTGGAAAATAATTCTGTGCAAATGGTTCGGTGAATAATACAGTGAAAGAAATTCCTAAAAACAATTAATTGAGCGGAGTAACATAATGAAAAACATCCGATTTAACTTAGCCCTTTTTTTTTACATCTCACGCCGACACGCACACATATCCTTGGCTTAAAGTGGCTTAAAAATACATAAATCACAGGAATTATATCATTCCATTAAATAAATGATTTCATATAATGGGAAATCTATAAAATTGCTTCCCGTGTTCACAAAATTATACAATGCACACCAGAAATGAATGGTCACCCAAACAGTTCTTCACAAATCAATGATACTGAGTCTGGCCATGCCATGCATTTGTATACGGGTTTGCAAAATGACAACTCTGCCAGTAAACTTTTGCAAAGCTCAAATATTTAGCAGTTCTTAGTTTTAAAGTTGGTTAAGTGTTCACAAATTAGCCTGTGGCAAATGTTTTGAAAAAAAAGATGTAACTGGAGAATTTTCAATCAAATTCCTCTTGTATGACAATTTACCCACAACTCAGACCTTAATACACAACAATGAAAGGGTTGACAGAATTCATCAAGCCAAAAGAACATCAAGGCTCATCACACTGCCTCCATGAAACACATGACTTATAACATTGCGACATATAACACACAATGATCTACCACTACTCACATGCAACTTAAAACACCTAGCAGGCCAGACAGGAAGCAACATGCCTGCTACTCCACAACAGACCACAGGGCATCACAGGACAACATATTTCACTCCTCCCAGCACAGGAGAGCCCATCTCAAGGCACCATATCACAATCATGTTACCTTCTCACTTTCCCACATGCCCCATGCCCTTCCTCATCATATATGATGAGCTCCTCTACCACAATCCCTCATTCCCCACACCACACAACTGCGTTAATCAACATTTTTAGAATGTTTGCTCCAATACCCACTTAAACCTTATGTTCTCCCATCACATCACATCACACACTTGTCCCTTTAGTCATCACATACTAACACTCACAACCATTCTCTATCTCTCACACTCTCATTAGATCCTACTCACAAGCTGTGCACTGCTGTCACACCCACACTCAGTTCACATTCCAATGTTCTTTCTAATCCAAGAAAAGCAGCGCAAAGCATTTTTCTCCACGCAGAAGAGGAGTGCCTCACACAAAATTAGTTGCGCTACTAGAAATTTAACCTGAACACTTTGTGGACATGATAGAAAGTCTTCTTGGGGCTCATTAGGGAAGAGTTGCATTAATAGAAAAATACTGATGCAGACAATTTTCTGTTAACTAGAACAAACTTTCCTTCCATGTGAATTAAAGTTGACAACATCTGAAAATTCGGTAGTCGGATTTAGTGATACATTTAATTTGACTATCTTTGGGATCCAAAAACGGAATATTAGATCAGTAAGGAAGACCAAAGAAGCCTCTTTTTCAGATCTAACATCTCCTATCTCGAGAATTCACCTGTGTTGTCTTGAAGTGCTTACTTTTTTAATTAAATATTACACACTTCTCTCTCAACCTAACATGTTAACTAACTACACAATTAATGCTTGAGCATTAAACAGTTTTACACATCAAGTGTACGTCTAGGCTGATTATAGATGGCTTTTATGTTTGAAAATTGTCTGTTTCCTTAAACTACAATGTAGAAAATAAGCCCCTGAACAGTCCTTAATTTGTAACATAATGAGTGCTGGTGCCCAAAGTTTTGCTCAGATGCCCGCAGCTGGTGCTATTAAATGTCCCCGTGCCGACTACCATGGCTGTGTAGTTCTGAATTTGCCTCATGTGTCTTTAATCAACTTCCAGACATTCCCTGTCCTTATATTTTACTCTTCGAGGCTCTTGCTTTCTCCCTTGTTGCCAGTTTTTCTGTCTTTTTTTCTTTCTGTTTTTTTCTTGTTTTGTGTTTTCCCCTATGTTGCTCTCAGTGGATGTCTTATAAAGAAAAAATAAGTGCTCGTGGCTCCCACCAGTCCATAAATGAGTGCTGGTGGGTAGTGGATAAGATTAAGCACTGCCCATGTACTTACCACAGCAAGAAAACCTATAGGCCCTTATGGTTAATTTGTCCCAGTACCAACAAACATGGCACATTACAATGGAAAGAAATTGTTACTTAGTTGAAAAAGTTAAAGTGTCTGGAGTATTTTAATGTAGCCATTATCCTTGTGGTGGCATTCATTAATGGAAGAATTGAAAAACTTGTCAGATCACAAAAGGGGTGGAAGAGCACTACTCGGCAGGGCCACTTTATCTGCAAAATGAAGTTATATGTTTCTGTGACTATACTGAGAACTTAATTGGCGCCTTCATTTAGGCACAGCAAGGCATGTGTGCCACTATTATTAAGCTTAATGGTACTCATTTAATCAGTTTTGAAATTAGGAAAAGGTGAAGAAGCTCAAAGAGAGAGCAAGATAATTTAAAACAACATTCAGTGAAAGAAGGTAGAAGTTTTAAACTAGAGGAGCAGAGGGAGTAAAATTAGAGGGCTCTAGAAGTGCTTAATTAGAGATGATGGCTGTAGGTGGAAGACAACATCACTCATTTAGTGGAGTGGGATTTATTTTTCATCAACAGACCCAGAGCTGAAGAGAAAACAGCAAAAAGGATAGAAAGAAGGTGTAGGAGGCTAGCTCAGTTTCTGGTGTACATCTATGATGTGGCACCCTATACTGAGTCCAGGCAACCCTTAGTGATAGTGAATAGGTATTCAGATTACAAAAGCTCTCTCGGGGTAGCTGAGACGAGCAGCTGAAGCATATCCAGTAGTCAGAGAGTAACTCACTCACAAGAAAGAACCACACAAGTGTTGCAAAAATAAAGGATTCTTTACTAATGCACTAATTACTAGACTAGCACTGGTATATCTAACTTTGGAGATATATACACATAATATATAAACAAAATAACCAACAGAAATAGCATAAAACACATAGGGCTCTATGGGGTGGGCCAAACCATATACTAAGTAAGTGGAATGTGGAATGATGAACCCAGCCAAGGTAAATGTGGTAGTTAGCTAGGGGTCGTGGGTAGATGAAAACACCAGAGGTAAAAACGATAAGTGTCCCAGTGACCAAGTGCAGAGTGGTTACCCTCCCAGTCGTCCTGTAGACTAACACAGGGAAGTAGTGGTT
Organism: Pleurodeles waltl; assembly: GCF_031143425.1. NCBI lineage: Eukaryota > Metazoa > Chordata > Amphibia > Caudata > Salamandridae > Pleurodeles > Pleurodeles waltl. The sequence goes on from NC_090449.1 coordinate 547,929,738, forward strand.
GAGTCTGTGTGTTTTAGGACCCTTCTCTGTGGACCCCAAGGAAACCAACAGACAAGAGGAAGGTTGTGGAGTGCCCCACCCAAGGATACCCAGGAAACAGGTGTACCTACACCAGGGGACCCAGATGCAGAGGGGAGAAGGGACTCCCTCTGAAGTCAGTGGAAGCCTCAGATTGTCCTTCTGCTGTCACAACCCATGGATCAGGCTGGTGGAAACCAGGGACGGATTCCAGATTTGAAGGACCTGAAAAGGAAGCGGACAGAGTCTGGCCAATGCCCACCTTCTTAGAGGTGAAGTTCCTGCAAGTTGATAGAGGGGGATGTCCAGCTGATGGGTCTAGGAGCTGCAGAAGATCCTAGAAGTTGCATACGAGCTGTCCTTCGATGGCCACTGAATTGCAGGAGGGTCAGTGACTAGCCAGGTCACCAACAAGCACTGACAAATGCAAGCAGGAGTGGAAAATGTATTTGCAGAGTTTTGGGAACCAGCACGGACCAGGAGACTCTATCCTTGAAGTGGAGTGAGGGCTGGCCCTCAGCACATAGGAAGGTCAGCAGAAATTATTTGAGCCCCCATGAGTGACACGCAGGCAATGGACACCGGGAGACATAAGGAGGACTCATCAGCACAACAAAACAGAAGGCCACCATAGTGGAGTTGCAGGACAGGGGCTGCTCTTTGAGTTGCAGAATGCTGGAGGCCAGGAATTCTTGACACTTTTGCAAGAGCAACAGTAGTGGTGCATAGGGGTTCCAGTCCAGTGACAGGAGCAGGGACCCACAGTCTTCAAAGTTGGTCAAAAGACAAGCAGGACCCAGAGGAAGAAACAGACCCACCACCTGTGATGCAGAGCCTTTCAATGTCCGTGGGACAGCAGACCTCACAAGATGGTTGACATTGGCTTGAGGTGTCTCTTGATGCAGGAGAGTGATTATTTCACTCCAAGGGATATTCCTTCATGCTTCCAGGTGAAAACAGAGTCCCTGTGACCCTGGAGGGTGCACAGCTTTGGATGTTGCAGAATTCTTGCAGGATCCAGAGAAACAATTTTGCAATGCAAACCTTCCCACCGGAAGCAGATGTGTTTCAGTTCCAAAGCAGACTAGCAGCAGTTCCAGAGGCCAGGAGCAGATGATGTCTTGCAGAGAGTTCCTTGTAGAGTCTTGCTTGACGAATCTGAGGACTCATCCTGGGGGGAGCCCTTAAGTAGTCTTAAAAGGAGGTTGGACACTCTCTGGGGTGACCGATCACAGGGGGTCAAGGACGTCATATACCTGGCATAACCAGTCAGATGCTCCTAGGGGCCTCTGCACATCTTGTTTCCAAGATGGCATTATCAACCTGCCACCTGGTAGAGTTCTGTGTACCGCCTAGGGGAGGAGTTGGGCAGGGGGTTGGCCACTCACCTGTCCTCTGTGCAGTTTCACTCCAGAGCAGGAACCGGGGGTTCCTGAACTGGTGCAAACTGGATTATGCAAGGAGGGCACCAAATGTACCCTTCAAATTAGTCTGGTAGCACTCAAAGGCCATCCCACTGCAGCCCTTAGACACCTAATGCACAGGAGGAGGTGGTCACACCTCTCACTTGAAGGAAATTGTTAGTTCTGCGTTCCTCTGCCTAAGTCAGGCTCACCAGCAGGAGGACAGGACAGTGTCTGAGGTCAGCAGCAGCATGGGTTGGCAGCCAGACCCCATGAGCCTGCACAGACAGAACTGGGGGAATCTCTAGGGAACCCCAGGACTACAGAGTAAGAGAGGGGATAATGCAACTAGCACTGGATTACAAGTAGTTGCATGATTCAAGCATGTTTGATAGGAGACATGCCTAAGTTCGGAGAAGCCATTATGTAGTTGCACCACTCGTGTTGACCAGTGTCCACTACATACCTTAAGATGGCTTACCCGCACTTACAAAGCCCAGGGAACTGAGTCTGGGGTTTGTAGGGGCACCTAGCTCACACAATGGAACCCTCACACTTAGGGACATGCACCCTGTGCTTGGGCTGAAGGGCCTACAAGAGGTTTGACTTACAGTGTCTAAGGATATAGGATAAGCCTTATATCGGTGATGAAAGGGTGCAAGCATCATTCCATACAGGCTGCCGTGGCAGGCCTGCAGACACAGCTTGCATGGGCTTCCATAAGGAACAATATATGCTGCAGCCAATGGGAGACTGCTGGTGTACCAATGCCCTGGGTTCCTAAGTACCATATACTAGAGACTTATATGGGTGCACCAGTATGCCAATTGTGAGGGGTAAAAGTATCATTTTACAAAGTTTGAGGAGAGAGCACTGGCACTGGGTCCTGGTCCTGGCTAGCAGGAACCCATTGCACTACAGTCCAAAACATACTGACACCAGGCAAGAAAGTGGGGAGTACTACAACCAGAACCCAGCTTACTACAGAAGGCAGAAGAGAAAGACAGGAAAACAATGAAGAAGGAATAAAGCGGTGATGAAAAACTAGCAATCGCAAGGTAAAGAAAAAGACAGTGTAGCGTTTTAGTAGATTAAGTAGGAGGTGGAATGAAGACCAGGCAGCCTTAGTATTCAACATATCTGGAATTCTGTACCACCAGCTGCTGGCTTTTAATAAATACTTTGGCTCCCTGCACTTAGTATTTTATTTTATTTATTTATCTTTTTTTTTTTAGTACAAATTGAGCAATGGGAGCAGCTGCAGCCTGTCTTAATGGGCTGCTGGTCCACGCCCCTCACCTTTTGGCCACCATAAACAGTGTCTGTCAGGCTAAGCAAAGGTCAGCCTCATGGACGCTCTTTATTTTCAGGTCAGGCAGCCAGGAGCTAGATATGGGCCCGCTCCCTACCTGAGCTGAACTTTGCTGGGCTGAAGAAGTCACAGCTCCTTGGTTGTGACCTCTTCAGCCTGGCAAAGCACCTCAAGTCCCTCCCCTCGTGACGAGGGGGAGCCTCAATGATTGCCTTGGACCTAGGCACTTCGGTTCTAGGCTCTGAAGTGCCAAGGCCGAGTGTCAATCAGTGACACTTTGTCACAGAGAGGGGTGGGGTCAGCAGTCTCACTGACTCCATCCCACTTTGTGGTGAGTGAGGGAAGGCAGCAGTCCCAGCCCTCCTGGGATTCTGAGGCAGAGCACTGTGCATGCAGGTAAGTATAATTTCATTTTTAATGCTTGGTGCGTGGGTGCATGAATATTTGGGAGTGAATGCTGTGAATGGATGTGTGTGTGAGTGTGAATTCATGAGTGTGAGTGAGTGTTTGTGTGTTGTGCCCCGACCGCCCCACTCCCTCCTAAAAGTACAAACCGCCACTGACTGGGAGACATATTAGGTGAAAAGAGAAATTGTAGCAGCTAAGAAGAGTTGCCCTTTCTAGTTCAATTACACTTTGACTACACAGCAAAGGTTATGCATTCGTGATACACAGCTCATAAATTTAGCAATATTTTTGGTTTATAAAACATACTAAAGGATGCATTTCTGAAGTAAAATTATCTATGGAATTAAAGTACTGTTAATGTGTTAAGGCTGTGAATATGCACTCTTTCTATCCCCTAGAAATGGATGTCTGGAAAGAGAAGTGATGTCATTACCGATCCACAATGTGGGCAATACAAAATAAGTAAAAGTCGAATTTCTTTTGTTAGTGCCCCACACGCGTGTTTTCTGGCAGATAATAGTGAGCAAAGTCAGCTTGACCTACAGAAGTTGATGATATCACTTACGTGGGTGCCGAAGACAGACGTGCCTTGTGGTAGAACAACGGAGAACAGTTTGTAGAGGAAGCTGGGTATGAGTAATGTGCAGTCATTGTCAAAAGCCAGAATCATCCACTCGAAGATAGCCTTCCTGGGCGGGCTCCCGACGTGAGAGTGCAGCCATAGACTCGAACACATCCACGCACACCAGTTAGTAGGAAGGGCGGAAGTATTCCTTTGGGGGCGGGGCCGCGAGTGGGGCTCAAATGCCTCAAGGATGTATGTAATGCATGTATTATTCTATTGAGAGAACTAAATAAATTTCGATGTGGCCTTTTGTCAGGTCCAGTCACTTGAACATGCGTTTGTCTGCACGGGGTGGGAATAAATCATGCTGCTCCTATTCTCTCAGTGGAATTAATTCAATTTCTCATAGGAACTGGACGGACGGAGGAGTTAAAAAGAAGCTTGCAAGGTATTCGTATTTGTGCTTTTCACGCTGTTACAACAGAAGTCTTAAGTCGAGGTGCTGCTCTACATGTTAACATAAAAAGACCAGAAAATGTGCTGAAGGGCCCATGGCTTAGCAATCTGAAAAATGTCGACCAGTCTGGGAGGGGAGAACCAAACCACCAGCTATTCAAAATGGTTCTCGCTGAGCTGTGCATTAGAAGCTTTTGGAACCAACTGGTGTTTCTGTAAGTGGACAGGAACTTATAAAGAGTAAAAATGTTCCATAAGAGGTAACTGTGCTTTGTGATCCTATAGTAACCACAGTAATCAAGAGACATGATATCCTTTCAGAGTTAATGTGAATTGATTTGTGTTGTCAGACCGGGAGAAGGCACTATAACACCCACAACACTTGATCACCATTCATCTACAATTTACATTACAAGCTAAATTAAGGAATTATGCTCCCTTTGAGAGTATCCATAGGTTAGTCTGACACTGTTTGAAATGCCCCTTCCTGCAGGGTCGTCCCCAAACTTTTTTGTCTTCCTCCTCTTGCTTTTTGCTAAAGTCATTTTTCTTAGCTTTAGGAATCTGAGCACTTTACCACTGCTAACCAGTGCTAACGTGCTTGTGCTCTCTGCTCATAACATTGGCTTATACCCAATTAGCATATTTAATTTACTTATAAGTCCCTAGTAAAGTACTATAAATGTGTCCAGGGCATGTAAATTAAATGCTACTAGTGGGACTGCAGCATTGATTCTGCCACCCATGTAAGTAACCCTCTAAACATGTCCCAGGCTTGCCCTTGCGCAGACTGTGTGTATAGTTTTAAACTGCCATTTCGACCTAACAAAGTAAACCTTTTGCCAGGCCCAAACCTTCCTTTTTAATACACATACATCACTCCTAGGGTAGGCCCTGGACAGCGCTAATGGCAGGGTGTAAAGTATTTAAAAAGCAGGGCATGTACGTTTAAGTTATATATGTCCTGGTAGTGAAAAGCTCCTCATTTTGCTTTTTTGCTACTGAAAAGACCTTTTTCTCACATTGGATGACTTTGAAGTTACCTCATTACATTTTGTAAGTGTAATTGCCAAATGGGAAGAAGTAACTGGTTCATGTCTGGTGTCTCTGGAATCCTAATTTAAAATCCTAACCAATGGTGAAGTCAGGTTTTAAATTACAATTCTTAAAATGCCACTTTTAGAAAGTTGCCATTTTCTTGCCTTGGCCATGTAGTGCCTGTGGCCTGTCTCTGATCACATGACTGGATGTAGTTGGCAGTTGGGCGTTGGATATTCCTCCTAGATAGCCACACACAATGGGAACTTAGGTGTGATTTAATGGGCCATCACTGTCAGGGTAGGAGGGAGGAGCTGGGCCCAACCTCACTTACACCTAAATAGGCTGTGTCTAGCTTTCCACACAAAGGGCTGCATATCCCCTGTAGTTAGTCTGGGGCCAGGACAGGGAAGACAGAACATATGTGCACATCAAAGCCATGCCTCTAGAAGCTGCTTACCGCTTCAAAGGCACAACTGTGTATAAAAGAAGGGCCTCAGACACCACCACTTCAGTACACTTCTAGACCTGTGGATACTCTGCCATTAAGAATAACTGTCACTCTGCTGGACAGCTACTCTGGAGGAGCTGCTGCATTGCTGTGCTGACCTGCTGCCTGGGGAGGAAGAACCGGACCTGCAACTTCATCCTGAACCCAGGATCCCAGAGTAACTCCAAGGGCTAGTCTGTTAGCCTCCTGATCTGAGCCTCAGGGCAACAATAGGCTCCCCATATCTCCTGGACCCGTCCCCAACATGATCTTGACCCCCAAGATGCAGCTCTCAGGTCCTGGGCCCTTAGTGTGGCTCTTGAGCTCTTCATGTCAAGCTTTTGGGCTTGTCATGAAAATGGGCCTGTTTACACCGAAAGTGCAACACTTTCATGGAAAATCAGTGTGAGCTGCCCCAAGTCTGTTTCTTTGCACAGCAAGCATCGTCCGCCCATGTTGATCGCCAATGTGAGGCTCCAGCCCGCCCATCTGCCACACCCAACCTGCTCTTTGTGCCTCACGGCCATCGTTAATGACACTATCCTTGCTCCCGGCGACCTTCTTCCTCGCAAACAGGACTCTTGGCACAAAACCTGAGAAAGTAAAACTTCAGAGGGACTAATCTAGGACTGTATCTATACCACGCTCAATGTGATCTGCTTGAACTTTTGACATTGACCCGTTCCAGTGTGACAAGAGAGCCGTGGTTGGTGCTTTATGCTTTATGCTTTATGCTTTTAGGACCATCATTCTTTAAAAAATCATAATGCTGGTCCTACTAATTGGATTTGTGTTGTTTTGGTCTTGTTCTATTAATTAAACTCTGATCTATTTTTCTTTTCTAACCTGGTGTGGGAACTTTGTGTGCTGTTTTATTGTTGTTTGAAATGTGGCACGAATACTTTACACCTCGCCTCTAAGTTAAGCTTGACTGGTCTGTGCCAAGCTACCAGGGGTTTGAGCACAGATTAATTTGGGGTTTTCTTGTGCCTTATCTAACTAGGAATGTGATTGCTGTTTGACCAGGGCACACGCACCAGTCAACCTGAAACACAATTTCTAAAAGACACCATCTTGATGGTAGCAAAATTACAAAATTACTCCCCCTTAATTATTCTAAAAGCACAAATAAAATTACTTATCTTGAATCTACTGATAGTTGTACTTTGTATCTTACTAATACTATTACAACACCAGTGATATTACTGGCACTACCAATTGTATTAGCCTTACTAGTACTTAAGTCACTATTAGTCCTAGAGTACTATCATTGCCAACAATAACACCAGGTACACAAATTGTGTGATTACTAATATCAGTGCAAGTCTAGTTTATACTGCGCACAATACTTGAAATGAAAACTAACAGTTGCAAATTAGAATACTCATTTGCAGGGTTATCTGAGCAGACATCATGCCGTCAGGCTTTTACCCGTCTACACTACACCATGAGAAAATATACCACAGCAGCATAGGCAAAGAATATGGAAGAACAAATAAGAGAGGTGATGTGAGGATATGAGGTGTTATAGGAGCACACACCCATAGAAAAGAAGGTGAGCGCACAGAGGAGAATCTCCCCATGAAAAAAATAAAATACAAAAGAGTACCAGAAAATAGAGGCAGGCCTGGAAAGCTGGTAACAGGTGCATTTGAAGGTCATGGTATGCCTCCTTCAGTCCTCCAGAAAATCTGCTCTCCCCCTGTAAAAACAGAAAGGTGTTGCACAACAAAAACAATGTATATGGGTTGGGGAAGGGGTCACACCACTAATATCAAAAAGATAAATGTGAGGTGGCAAGTTCACCATGGGAGGAACTACGGCATAAGGCACACGACTGAGGGCTTCCTGCTGTGAAAAGTCCTAGAACCAACAATATCTTATACAGAAATATTGTATGACATGGATATTGTTGCATAGCTATTTTTTCAAAAACATTTTCCTTTAAGGTTTAGATTTTCTTTGATTAAATCCATTGGGGAAAGGACATAGGGCCTCATTACAACATTGGCGGGAGGTGTAACTGCCGTGCGGCCATCAATGCAGCCACACTCCCGCGGTGCCCATTATGACATCCCCGCCGGCCCAGCGGGGATGTGGGCGGCAACATGGGAGCCGGCTCCAAATGGAGCCAGCGGTGTTGCGGCCGTGCGACGGGTGCAGTTGCACCCGTTGCGCTTTTCACTGTCTGCTGTGCAGACAGTGAAAAGCTGTGTGGGGCTGTGCCAGGGGGCCCCTGCACTGCCCATGCCAAAGGCATGGGTAGTGCAGGGGCCCGCGACTCCCCTTTCCGCCAGCCTTTCCATGGCGGTTCCTACCGCCATGGAAAGGCTGGCGGGAAGGGGACTCGTAATCCCCTGGGCAGTGCTGCAAGCAGGACAGCCCTGGCGGATTAAAACCGCTGGGACCAACGTGGGGGAAAACCGCCGGTCCCGGCGGTGCAAAGCACCATGGTCGTAATCCGCGAGTTTGCACCGCCAGCCTGTTGGCGGTGTAACCTCCAAAACAGCCCTGGCAGTCTTTGACCTCCAGGGTTGTAATGAGGCCCATAATGTTTAGGATTCTTTTAGACATTTATATTCTGGTACCACAGCAAACTAACATCATGAGTAGCACAACAGTATTACAATTAGGCTTTTATATGTTATCCCATGTCAGGTCATACAATGTTACGTTATGTCATTTTAAATTATGTTATATAGCTGTGAGTGAAACATTCACTACCTACAAAGGCATGAAGGTGCTCTACAACAAGGAATGATGTTTGGAATGATGTGGGCTAGACTCACTGGATACTGAATCAAAAGAAAGGTCCTTAAGGGTTTTTTAGAAAAGGGGGGTTCTGGTTGGCTGGGGTATGCACCTACGTTAGGCAGATCCCACCACTCTAGTCAGGGCGTGGGAGTTACACACCCAAGATAACGCCTGCTCACCCCTTTGGTAGCTTGGCTGGAGCAGTCAGGCTTATCCCAGAGGCAATGTGAAAAGCGTTTGCACAACCCACACAACACAGGTGACACAATAAATACACCACAAAGGAAACACAACAAGTTATATAAAAATAAACTGTATTGCATAAAATATCATTAGACCAACCAAAATATGTATCAGTCATACCCTGTGTTAGAAATGGGGTCTTTGGTTGACAGTCAGGTTACCCCCTGTTAAAGCAAGGACCCTCACTCTAGTCAGGGTAAAAAAGAATCACCCTCAGCTAACCCCTGCTTACCCCCTTGGTAGCTTGGCAGAGCAGTAGGCTTAACTTCAGAGTGCTAAGTGTAAAGTATTTGTACCAACACACACAGTAACTTAATGAAAACACTACAAAATGACACAACACCAGTTTCAAAAAATAGGAAATATTTATCTAAACAAAACAAGACCAAAACGACAAAAATCCAACATACACAAGTCAAGTTATGAATTTTTACAGATTAAACTTAAAAATAGCACTTAGAAACACAAAATGCTTTGAAGAGGTGTTAACACGGCATCGTGATGGAGTCGTTCGCAACAAGCCGACACCAGCGGCGCCGGACACGGAGTCGTGTAGACCCCCAAGTACAGTACCTTTGGTGAAGAGTGAAAACAAGTCGATACGCGAAGTCGGGGATTGCAGCGTCTGTGCGAAACTTTGAATCTGCGCACTTCGAGCGGCGTCGGTCAGGACGTGGTGCAGCGACTTCCACTGAGTTGCGGACTTCAGCGGGGCTGCAGCGGCGTCAGGCCTTCGAAGGTCGTCACGTTCCAGCAAAGATCACGGCGTCGGGTGCAGGCGGCGTCACCGGGCTCTGCAGCGGTGTCGGACCGAAGTCGTCCGAAGTCGATTTCCTTGGATTTCCACCAGCTTTCCTTTCAAGGGCCCAGGGACTGGATATGGGCACCACTTGTCGGAGCAGGAATCTCTCCAGAGACTCCAGGTGCTGGCAGAGAGAAGTCTTTGCTGTCCCTAAGACTTCAAACAACAGGAGGCAAGTTCTAAATCAAGCCCTTGGAGATTTCTTCACAAGATGGAAGGCACACAAAGTCCCGTCTTTGCCCTCTTACTCTGGCAGAAGCAGCAACTCTAGGATAGCTCCACAAAGCACAGGCAGGGCAGCACTTCTCCTCAGCTCTTCAGATATTCTCCAGGCAGAGGTTCCTCTTGTTTCCAGAAGTATTCTAAAGTCTGTGGTTTAGGGTGCCCTGTTTATACCCAATTTCTACTTTGAAGTAGGCCTACTTTAAAGTAAAGTTTCTTCTGAATGTGAAATCCTGTCTTGCCCAGGCCAGGCCCCAGTCATTCACCAAGGGGTCGGAGACTGCATTATGTGAGAACAGGCACAACCCTTTCAGGTATAAGTGACCACTCCTCCTCTCCCTCGTAGCACAGATGGCTCATCAGGAAATGCAGACTACACCCCAGCTCCCTTTGTGTCACTGTCTAGTGTGAGGTGCAACCAGCCCAACTGTCAAACTGACCCAGACAGGGAATACACAAACAGGCAGAGTCACAGAAATGGTATAAGCAAGAAAATGCTCACTTTCTAAAAGAGGCATTTTCAAACACACAATTTAAAAATCAACATTACTAAAAGATGTATTTTTAAATTGTGAGCTCAGAGACCCCAAACTCCACATGTCCATCCGTTCCCAAAGGGAATCTACACTTTAATCAGAATTAAAGGTAGCCCCCATGTTAATCTATGAGACGGACAGGCCTTGCAACAGTGAAAAACGAATTTAGCAATATTTCACTGTCAGGACATATAAAACACATTACTCTATGTCCTACCTTAACTATACACTGCATCCTGCCCTTGGGGCTACCTAGGGCCTACCTTAGGGGTACCTTACATGTAAAAAAAGGGAAGGTTTAGGCCTGGCAAGTGGGTACAGTTGCCAAGTCGAATTTACAGTTAAAACTGCACACACAGACACTGCAGTGGCAGGTCTGAGACATGATTACAGAGCTACTTATGTGGGTGGCACAACCAGTGCTGCAGGCCCACTAGTAGCATTTGATTTACAGGCCCTGGCACCTCTAGTGCACTTTACTAGGGACTTACTAGTAAATCAAATATGCCAATCATGGATAAACCAATCACATACAATCTACAGAGAGAGCATATGCACTTTAGCACTGGTTAGCAATGGTAAAGTGCTCAGAGTTCAAAAGCCAACAGCAACAGGTCAGAAAAAATAGGAGGCAGGAGGAAAAAAGATTGGGGATGACCCTGCATAAGCAAAAACGTCCAACACCCTGCTACACAAGAAGTTGTCAGAACATCACATAGATGATTAGTACTCTGCAGGAATAGGCAGTATTGGCAAACATATAGGTTCCTGGGATTCTGCCATACCAGCAGGAGTCAGGTCGTCAGTATCCCCAAAAATACACATGTCATAGTAAACACATTATCATGAATGCCCAGATATCATTCGAAAGGCACATATGATGAAAACATTTCCACACACACATTACTCTCCAAATGCAGCTCAGACAGACCCCGAAACTATGCGGGTTTCTCCCAACATGGCAAGCGCGACTTAAAAGAAGAATCAGATCAATGAGAGTCCAACATGCACAATAGAGGGAGAAATGCCATGTGAAAAGGCAATTATGGCAAGAGTCACCAACCACCTCTTTGGTATGAGGCTCACATGCTCATGTGCTTTTTCCACAAAGTATGTGGTGACAGGGACACACTCCATCCCCACAGGAGCTCTGGTGCTCCTATTGCCATGAAAGTGGTTTCGAGGGGGCTCGGCAGGGATGGGGCCTCTGTAGAGGATTCCCTCCCCCCCGCAACCCACGTTCAGGCTAAGTTATGCAGGGATAAGGGATGGAGGCACACCCACCTCTGTTAGTAGTGGCGAGGAGACCACTCTCAATCTCCCCGCATGCAGGGGTATCCGTGTGGTGGCCCGCGAGTGCATGGCACAGTCACGTCAGGTACGAAGCAACCAGCTCTGCACAGTGCCTTCACCCCTGCTTCCAAGGGGAGGGAGGGAAGCACACAACTCCAGTGACACAGGGGACTCCAATCGGTCCTCCCACTCACGCCTCACTACTGTGGTGGTTTCCTGGGCCACAGCTGCGATCTGGGAGAGGGGAGGACACCTTCCTGCCATCAGGGTCAGCAGCCTGCAAAGTGCTTTGCGGCCTCAGCTCATCGGGTTGATAGCACCCATCACACCCAGCCAGAGCCATGGTAAGCACTACTTGGCCTCCCCCGAGATCTCTTCTCCACATCAGACCATGCTGTCGGCCCAGGGGGGGGGTACCGTGCTACCACCAGCTCCCTTCCTATCTCCTGCGGCTGCGGCAGTGTGTCCTCTCAAGGCAGGGCCTGCCTGTTCCCCTGGGGCACCACTCAAAGCGGGCAGGCCTGCGTACGTCAGGGATGATTGGCAGCCTTTGCCACACTTCTCCTGGTTTCTCTGGCCCTCCTATAGGGAGATATACAGATTTGATCTTGCACCGATGCTGCCAACAGGGCCACAATCACAGGGGAGAACAGGAATGTCCTCTGTTCTCTCCTGTTGAAGGAAAGTACAGCACTCTCTAAGCACTACAATGTAGAACCCCAGGGAGGAAGGGGGCATACCAGCCAGCCCTTTTAGAACAACTAAGGAGCACTCAGGGCGGGAGGGCCAGCAGCAGGGCAGCACATAAGTCAGCTGGTCACAGTGACAGGTCCTTCTGCAGCCCAGCAAATCTCAGCAGCAGACTAATGCTACAGGTCCAGCAGTCCAGATGATGGTTCCTTATAGCAGCAAAACAGCTTCTGTCAAGGTGAAGCATGTAGAGCCAGCACCGTCTGGTTACAAGTCCCACTCAGTGTCTCTTACTGTTTCAAAATGTTGTGTCCAGCTTCCACAAAGGTGGGGAAGGGGCGGTTCCAAACAGTACTAACTAGTTCCAGGATTGTCCCCTTTCTCCTCCAGCACTGGCTGCAGACATCAGTAGGGGGTAAATGAGCCCTTTGTGTGAGACCAGAGCACAGCCTTTACAGATGTATGTGTGCCCCGCCTTTACCTCTCCCATTCAGACCATTCAGTATGCAGATGCACTGTTGTGACACCTCCACCCACCCTGTGTACAAGCTGTTTGAGAAGTATGCACAAAGCCCGGCTGTCACTCTGCCCCAGATGTGGATTTAAAGTCAAGCTGAAAAACACCAGAGTTATAAGCATAATGGTAATAAAAAATCCACTTACACCAGTTAGCAGCATTTCTCACTACCATTCTAACCATACCAAACATGCCTATGCCACCTTTCATAGATCAGACAATACCTCTTAGACATATGTTAGGGCATTTCCAATGCAATCCTATGAGAGAAGCAGCGCTCAAAGTAGTTAGAAACTGAATAGGCTGTTTGTCACTACTAAGACATGTAGTACATAAAGACGTATGTCCTACCTTTTTCTTCTGTGGGTGGTGCAAGTTGCCCTGCAGGCCCACTAGTAGCATTTAATTTACAGGCCCTGGGTGTTAAGGATACCACTGTACAAGGGACTTACAGGTGCATTAAATTTGCCAATCAGGAGTAAGCCAATGATACCAAGTTTAGAAAGAGGAGCACAGACACTTTATCACTGATCAGCATTGAAAAAGTCCCCAGAGTCCTAAAGCCAACAAAAATAGGTCAGAAAAAAAAGGAGGAGGAAGGCAACACGTTTGGGGATGACCCTCTGAAAAAGGCCAGGTCCAACAGAGATCATTAGAAATATTTGGAGGTGAAGCAGAACATTCTTTTACAACTGGGCAGCTTGCAATCTGAATGCCTGATGGGAAAAAAGAAAAAGAAAAAAAAAGAAAGAAGGCAAGAGACAGATTCAAGATTCAAAGGAAGGGCACATTTAATACAATTTTCTTTAAAAAATATGACCCAGCTCAAAAAGGAATCGGCTATAATACCTAAGGATTTACAAGGTCTGAATTGGAGGCCAATTAATGTCTTCCAAGAGGGGTGCAAATACTTCCACTAAAAGTACTACTGCCCTACTAGTGCTAGTGCAGAACTGCAACTAAAAACGTGCTGCTGATCAAAATTCAGTGTATTTTCCTTTTTTACGCTTTGGTCGCCAAAATATAGATTTTTTTTAGATGTGTTTCGTTATTGAAACCTATTTTGGCCCAAGAACTACCTTGTTAGCTCATCCTCACGTAAGAACAGCCGGGGATTATATGACTATTCATACGCCCTGATTAATTTCAAAGTTCGCATGTGCTTGGTATCAGGCTTACCAGACTACAGCAAAACATTCCTCCACCCTCAATTGGCCACTGTCAAAATGGTGAGTTAATCGACGTCTAATCCTTTGGCATATACATCTCTTAGAAGGTATTGCTGACTCTGGAATCTGAATTTAAGAACTCGAATTCCCCTAGATTCACGGACAGTGACCCATGAGATAGTGTTTCTTGAGTCAATACCCGCCCCCCCCACAACCCTCCACAACAGGACATCAGATTTTCTTGCTGACTTCCATCTCTCTGATGCCGTTATTGAATGCAGAAATCGTAACATGTGTTCCTGATCACATAGAAAGTCTGTGGCCGGGCCGTGAATTTCCCCTAACCTTTCAGTTCAGAACATCTGGCAGTCGGTGGCACGTTCTCGGTCCATTATTGAGTAAGCTCTGCCAGCACCACATGGCGCTACATCATAGACTTGTTGAAAGTTACCAGGAAACAGAAAACGTTGTGCCGTTTGTTGTCTTGCATCAGAGGGAACACAACGTCACCACGTCCTTTCCACTCCGCTCGTCTAGCCACAGGCAGGAAAAGCCTGGCTTGGAACCTGTGGCAAGCAGACTGTTACGAGGACTTGAAGACGAAGCTCCATTTCTGTAATATAAACCCAATGCTTTCTTTTGCTTCTACACACCTGCACGTGTTGGACTGCTAATTGTAAAATAAGGTGAACCACAAAATACACAACAATAGGAGCCGAATCTATTCACGAAATGCAGTGCGAGACTTTGACAAATGGGTTGTCTGTTTATATATAAACACAACAATGAGGTAGGCCCATTCTTCTCTTTACCTTCATCAACCACTATAATGGAAGTGATCCCACGATGATGATTGGGTGTATGTGTCGAAAAGCTAGTGGCCATTGAGAATCATGCATAATAATTTAGAAGATATTTATGATTACATCTTAATGAAATTAAGATATGACTAGTGAAGATGCATTCTTATTTAACAATAGAGAGCTACGCAAGTATGATCGGGACAGGGATTTGCATGCTGGGGAATACGTCTGTTCTAGGAATTACCAATGGGTGGGAAAACTAGAAATATGCAGGGGATATTCGGTAAAGACTCGTCATAGAACAAAACGCCAGATGAAGACCACCACCTAGTGATGAAATACTATTCCCATCCTACAACACCTAAATACCCTACCTAGTCTCTAATTTCACCCTGTTCCAAGTCGCATTGCTGTCCTTGAGTTTCAAGTTGGTTCAGTTTCTTTTTATTTGCATTCTACTTAATTCACATTTATTGCACACAGATACTTGCGAAGCATTGCCCATTTCAGAGCATATTTCTTTTTCCCGCTGACCCACTTAGGTGGATCCCAAATGCACTAAAACCCAGAGAGAATTCATCGGGTTCCTGACCTTAACATAGTAAGGTGATAAAAGAGAACCAGATGCACATTTTCTGACTTTTTCAACGTGGCTTTACTGCTCAGGGAGTATCACTGGAATACCTCTGAGTATGCACTGTTTTTTTTATACAGTTTTGTACCTCTGAATTAGTCATATAAATACGGGTAGGGGAGTGCAGGGGTGAGAGTTTAGAACAGGTAGACTTTCAAGTGTTATGCAATGAAATTTTTAAAGTTCCATATGGATTCAAAATCCTGTCGAAAGGTGAGTTACAGTCTCTCAGAAATGTCTATCTCCTTGGGATTTGCAGTTGCTGTAGAGGATCATGAGAAGGCTAAGGTAATTGGAGGAGAGGAGTCTCGAGGGTGTGTGTTTTTACTTTGTTCTGCCTGTCTGGATGCTGAACCATCAAAGCATTTGAAAACAAGGCAAAGAGTTTTGAAAGTGTATGCACTGTATATTGCACTACTCACGATGAAAGAGGACTTGCATTCTCGAGTCAAGATATAAAAGTATGCAGCTCTCTCACATGTGATGAGAGGTACACGTAAACCTTACTACTGTGTTAATGCATTGTAAACCACATTTTCTATTTGTCTATTTTAAGTACTTTAGTCTCTGTCGCCATTATATCTCATCACACAAACTATAAAGTTCTCTAGTGCATTCTTAACGGGGTCAACCCATGTAGAAAAATAACACTGTTCAATGTACTCCTTTCTGCATCACACTCACTCACCAAAAGGCACTGTAGAAAGTCTTGCTTGATGATGTCTACTTGAGCTTGAGAGGTACTGTGTCAATATTCACTCCATGGCCACTTTAAGTGGGAGTCTCATTTTAATATACAGTAAAGTGGTGCTGATGTTCAATATCATGTTGCATATGGGATTGTTTACATTGTGGTGTGATGGTGAGACATATCCAGGGTGTCAATGTCTGGTTCAAAAGACACACAGTCTGCATCACAAGTGAAATAACAGGACACAGGCATTGAAAAACTCAGAGGGAGTACATTTCCAAAGGCAAGTAAGTGGTGGGTTTCTCATAAATGGACTCTCATCTTTCCGGTGCACTGTGCATGCTGTCACCTTAACATTGAATAACATGGTTTAAAGGTGACTGAAATAGAGGACCCAACTGAGCAGAGATGTGTTCTCCATGGCCATATTGTGTTGTATGTGGCCTAAATTGATCAATCCCAGCATCCATGACATTTCCACTCTTGTGGAAGTTAATGTTTATTGGAATATATGCATGAGACAATTAAATCTTCCAACAGCATCCTAAAAGATTGCATCCATTCCTATCCATCCGTATCCTCCCACCCATTTCAACAGAATTAAAATATACTGGTTATGGACATGCATCCTAAGCAAACAACGGAACATATGTATAACTGATATGGAGAATGTATCTTGTATAAGTGAGGTGGTGTTGCAATCAAAGATAGATCCCCAGAAGACAGGTAATGTATGTTTTATGATGAAGTTTATTTGGAAAATAAAGTCTTAGTTACAGGCAATAAGTAAGATGGAAAATGCCTTTGTAAATGCCCCACCAGGAGCAACATCATTGCTGCTCAACCCACTCTCCCCAACTGACCTTCTTCCCAAACAGGCACTAATCAACATTCTATTACATCACACTCACATTGGCTGAGCAGCAAATTTATGTAGCATTATGTGTTTCGGGATGAGCGAGGGTTGGAAGATACCCTTTGCCTACTAGGGGTTGAAAGATACCATTTTGTTATTATGGTGAGGGTGGAAAGAGCCATATTTCCAAATTTATGTAGTGTCCTTTGGTTCGGGATGAACGAGGGTTGGAAAATATCCTTTGAGTACTGGGGTTGAAAGATACTATTTTGTTATTATAATGAGGGTTGAAAGAGACCTATTTCTTAATTTATGTAGTGCCCTGTGATTCAGGATGAGCGAGGGTTGCAAGATACCTTTTGCCTACTCTTTCAGTGAGGGTGAGAGGAAGACACACGTTGAGGTAAATTTTATGTAGTATTCTGTTGTTTGGGATAAGCAGGGTTGAGTTACCCTTTGCCTACTGCTGTTATGCGTGAGCATGTGTTATCGTGAGGGGCAAGGATGAGTCAGGGTTGGAAGACACCCTTTGCCTGCTGTTGTTACACATGACTGTGGTTGGAAAAGACCCTTTTAGGAATTGCTACCTGGTTTGAAAGAGATCTTTGATGAATTGCTACCTGAGTACAGAAGATGCCCTGTGTTTTGGGTATGAGCGTAGGTTAAAAGATACCTTTTCTATGGTTAAAAGATGCCCTGTGTTTCGGGGATTAGTGTGAGGTTGATTTCAGGGATGAGTGTAGGTTATACAATACCTTTTTCTATGGTTACAGAATTCCCTCTGTTTCTGGGATGAGTGTGGGAGTGAAAGAGACCCTTTTCTATGGTCACAAGATGCCCTAAGTTTCAGGGATGAGTGTAGATTGAGAGATACCTTTATTTTGTCTACTGCAGTGAGGGTTGGAAGATACGTTTTCATTATGCACAAGATGCTGTTGGGCTGTAATGGACCTTTTGCTTTCTTCTTTCATGAGGGTTTAAAGATATCTATTATGTATTTTTATTATTTTCCTTAAGGAGACAAGATGTATTGTGACTTGAATTGTTGCTTTGCTTCCTCCTCTTATTTACCGGTTCCCTGCTGCTCAGCCAGTGTGAGTGTGATGTAACAGAATGTTGATAATTGCCTGGTTGGGAAGAAGGTCAGTTTGGCGAGAGTGGGTTGAGCAGCAACGATGTTGCTCATGGTGGGGCATCCACATAGGCATTTACCATCTTACTTATTGCCTGTAACTAAGACTTTATTCTTCAAATAAACGTCATCATTAAATCTACGTTACCTGTCAAATAAGGATCTATCTTGGACTGCAACAGGTGGGTATATCAATAATTTTGTAGCAAGCTCAAAACTGCCAAACTGTCAGTCAAAAAAATATGCAGCTTAAATGTAGTCAGTCTCACACAGTTTCCAAAAAAACACCTGAGGGTTTACACCTCTTGACACAGAATGGTTGTGGACAGTCATAACTAGGTATGCCCTTTTGTGCACAAGGAGAATTTTGCATAAATGAGATGAAATGAAACTCAATTTAAAAGAGGTGTTTTCTTTGCACCATTCATGAAGTCAACTCTGACAGTGAATTTGCAAATTCTCTTATTTTTTTAAAGTTAATAGTTAAATAGTAATGAGGCGTTATTAAGGTGACAGTGTGTTACAATGTGTAAAATTCGAATTAAACATTTTTGAGATTGTTTTTTAAAGATTTAGAAACCATAGGTGTACGTTTTAAAAAACTTTACAATCTCGACAGCCACAAGAATATAATGTTTATATGTTTTTATAAGACAATAAAACTGTTGAAATACATGGATGTTTTTAAACTGAGCAGTGAATTTAAATGCTACCAATATATTTTTAAGGAAACTAAATTATGCAAAAATCACTTTCCCAGTATTTCTTCTAGTGCAGAGTTTTTGCAGAAGTTTGTGAAGTTGATTGGTTGGCAAAATGTTTGAACGTTTGCTTACCTTTAGTTTGGACATGTCCTTTCACAGACAGTTATGGAAAGCCTTCCTTATGCATTGTGGTCTTACCTCTTTGTAGTAAATTGGATCGGTACCGCCCCTCCAGTGTGCAGTTCCACCTTTCAAAGCGAAACTGGTACTGGCACTCCAGGGCGCTGGAGCTAATGGCTTCAACGAGGGTCTCGGCGACCCCTGGGTCTCGTCGACACATCCTGCGTTGCTTCCGCTCAAGCTTCAGCCGGTCACACACCTTGTAATATGCTTTGACTGCAGCCTCCTCCGTTTCTGAAGTCAGAGGGAGGATGGTCAAGGGTTCGTTCCCGGTCAGCCTGAGGAGGAGAGAGGAGAAATAGCTCAGAAACTTAGGGGCAGACTAGACCAGCTAATGATGATGGTAGGTCTCAGTAAGAAAAATATGAATTAAGGAGCAGAAGTTCCTCTATGGTACTGGAACCCTAGCACTTGTGTAATGCAGTGGCGGTTCAAAATTTGAGGGAGCCCCCCTGCAAAGTACATGGATGGGTCACCAATCCCTCTCAGGCAGAGGCTTTCAGGCCATGGGCCCACCACCCGTGCACAGTTTACTGTGCTGAGGGACTCCCCTGGCGCTCAGAGTACCCCGCACTGGGGGGAACTGTGGGGGCTATTGTTACACCAGTGGTGTAATGGTGGGTGTCACAACCCAGGGCTAGAAAAGTGTAACAAGAATCATTGTTCCAATGGCTTTCACCAGAAGTACGCTATTTGGTATCCCAAACAAATCTTAAACTATTGTGCATGTTTCATTATCTTTACTTTTCAGAATGGATAATTGTTTGTACATTGCATTGATTACCTGTTCTTTTCTATGCTTTTTGTAAATGCAAGAGTCTTATAAAACTCTATAAATATTTGTCTTATCCAGTCAACATTCCAGCTAATGAAATACTTATTTTTTGTTGTGAAACTTTTTTTTCCTACATAAGTATTCCAAAGACCTTGTTATTTAAAATGGAATGCAACCTATGCAAGTAACTAATCATAATATATTGATAAAGAGTAATTCACTCAAAAAACACTAATAAAGACAAAGCCGGGAGTTCTAGCTGAACCTAAGATAGGCGAGGACAGTGTTAAGCCAACTACGTCTTTGTAGACTGATGCACATGCATAGTATATGCAAAGCAGACTACTGAGAAATATGTGATGCTTTTTAAAAAACAACTCGCAAGATTGCACACATTCAGCAGATCTTCAATATTACATACATCAATTAGCGGAGAGTGAAGAGTTCAGACTGTGCCCATTGCAAACACTTGGCTTCCAAGAAATTATTTTACTGTCATTTAATCAACACATGAACAAGAATTTTGGAAGCTAGAAAACTGATACAGAAGATGGGGCCAGAGGTACCAAAGGATTTTCCCCATTCTGTGTCTATGGGAAAAAGCTTTCGTACATATGGCCCTTGGTGTGGTAAGTATCAAATTCTGTATGTCCAGCCCAATTATTAGAAAAAAAGCTGGAAATAGTAGGTATTTACTGAACCAAGAAAATATCTCAAAGAACAGTTTTTCACTGGGTGTGGTAAAAATCCCACCATCTACTGGCCCACTGGTAATCAGGTCCTTAGATGTCTTTAAAGTAACTTCCGAAATT
Source organism: Pleurodeles waltl (assembly GCF_031143425.1). NCBI lineage: Eukaryota > Metazoa > Chordata > Amphibia > Caudata > Salamandridae > Pleurodeles > Pleurodeles waltl. The sequence goes on from NC_090449.1 coordinate 547,950,241, forward strand.
CCATCTGGAGTTTGTTGGTAATATTTAACAACAAACATTTGCATTCAAACATACACAAGCTTCAGTAACCCAAAATAAATAAAAAATGGCTGCTATAGTTTTTCACTGTAAAGAATTTTGATTTATAGAGTGAGGAAGTGGAAGTATTTGAACTTTCTCCTGAGGTGTGAGGTCTTCCTTCTTCTTGCATAAAAGAAGCACTGTTTAAAACCATTCAATAATGGATGAATTTTCTGCTTCCCTGCACAGACCACTGACAAACTAGAAAAGCAGTTAAATGTTAAGGCTGCCTTGCATTAGGGAGCTAAATACATTTGGAAGAAAAAAATGAGTTCTCTTATAGCTCCTTGATCCTTCTGTGGAGACACCCGAAACCAATGCTTAATTTGTGAATAAAAAGGTACCGGTGCTCAAAGCCCTCTACTTATAACACGCGGCCACTGCAATTAAATGTGCGAACACGGAATACTGAGGCAGCATAATCCTGAAGCCATCTCTGGCCCCTTTACTCCATTTATATCCACTCCCTGTCCCTTTCGCTCACTCCAGCAGCTTTCTGCTCTCTCCCTTTCTAACGATTTTTCGTTTTTCTCTTCCTCCGTCATCCCCAAATGTCTTTTGCTCGCAATTAATGCTGGAGGCAGAAAATTAAGCGCCGGTCCTCAAAAATAAGTGCCGGTGTTCAGCACCGGAAACTACAAGCACAAATTAAGCACTGCCCGAAACGTTGTTCTATTTAAAATAAAGGACTTCAGAGGCTATTTCAGCATCGGGTAAAACATTCTGTTTACTTAACAATGCAGGAAGATCAAGCCCACTATTTTTCAGGAACTTTAAAAAACGAAGAGAGGAACTAACAAGTAATTAATACATGGAATGCCTATGATAACAATAGTACATTTCTAGTCACATTAACGGAATTCGTTTTAGTGTGCTTCAAGTCGTCTGTATCTCGATTGAACACAAACTCATTTTTTGAAGTTCATTCGAACTCCCCTAAAGAGCTCTAAGACAGATGTTTCCTGAAAAGTAAGACATTGGCTGCAAGTATCACATAGCTACTATGATACACTGTAAATGTACTACTTTAACTTATTGATAACCCAGCCTACGTTGCATGCTATCATTCAGGTCGATTCAGTAACAAATAAGACAGTTTACAATAAAAAAAATACATTTGTCAAGCAAGAATGCAATAAAACGCACAACCACCAGTCCGTGCTGGGCTGGGCTCAATACAGAGGGATACTGGACTATGAGGAGCAGATAGGCTGTCAGTAATGGGCGACAATTCATTCTTACATTCATGGATGTGTTTGCTTGTTAGGCATGTTTAAAGAGACAATGAGAGATCATTTTTCTGTTTTGTATACTGCTTTTCCCATTCTATTGTTTATATTTCTACTGCCTCTTGGACTATTACAGCAATGATTCTATCGTGGGAGTCTGCATTTTTTATTGGTGACTGCCATGGATTCACAAATCCGAGAATCCATGGCGCAGGTAAATAAATATATGTTTTTAGCTCAGATCCGCCACACAAGACTTAGGGGGTCAGAGTATTCCTACCCTGTTCCCCTATATGGGTGTTAAAACTTCCTTGAAGGACAGGGGGCTGAGTCCCTGAGTCCTAAAATGGTGCTGCCACATCTTTGTTGATTTGGTGACAGTCAATCTGATGAAATCTTTTAATCTGCTGGATGAGCGGATCCTACATAGCGGATATACACATACAATTTGAACATTAACTTCTCAAAAACTGCTAAACCGATTACGCCAAAGCACAAAAACCTGACTTTCTCAACAAAGATCTAGCTATCTGCCATATTTGGTGAAATTCCGTTCAACCTGAAATGTTCATGAAGGACCTGGAGTGGAGGAACATTTTTTGGGAAAGTTTCATGAAGATTTGTCAAATGGTGCCAAAGGTATTAGTAAACCAAAACTCACTCATCCTATGGTAACTAGGTAGGTAGTAGGATGTGTTTATGTACAGATGAAGTATGGTATGACTATTGATTGGAGATCATGAAATATAAGTAAACTATTTCAGCCTCCAAAATAAACACTTTAAGTTTAGTTCCCTTATCAAGATGCATATACACTCAGAAATATTATAAACAGGTCTTTTAGAAGAATAATACTGAGATGTAGGAACTTATATTTTCCAGGTTGAAGGGATCAGTCAGTTATGCAAGGATTCATCTATGTTGTTATTGTGCGTCCCCAGGTAATATCCCAATCAATTAATTACATACTTCCATTTATTTATGTGTGCAACCCTGGAATGTCAACTAAAACAGATGTGAAACTCACAAATGTTTAAAATGTACACTGTTTTGCTTGAAACAAGCCTTTCAAAGCTATGGACAAGCTGAAATAGTATCAGCATAGTGCTATATGTATAGATAAACGTGGTTGAAAACCCGACACTTGAATCCGATGGACAATTAAAACTTTATTCTGTCACCTGAGCCTACATGAACCTGTACCTTGCTACTGATTTATAGTCTATTCATGAGTTATACTACTACATGTAACACCCATCACCCTCTTCAGCATCATATTATGTGAATTTAATTGCTATAGAAATCTATTTGATAACGCCAATTCCAAAGTCTTGCATTAAATGTCAGTTTGAAAACCTACAAGCTCATATTCTAGTAGCTCTCTAATGGATCTAGAACTGTTATATCCTCCCTGTTCTTATGATATACCTTCATTCCCCCACTAAGGCTCCCTAGTTTAGGCCAAAATACCTATGCTTTTTCAGCTCTGTGCAAAAACTTTGAAGAGATTATAATGCAATGATCACTGTCTCACAATGCACTGCTTAATCCATGCATTCACTTGTAATAATTTCCTTTGAATCTGAGTGGAATTCAGAAAAGTAGCAACCTTAAATGATTAGACACAGGTAGAGCTGTAAGTTAGTCATGGAAATCATATGTTCAGTCTTAACATGCTGACTACATTTCTCTGATGATTCAGGAAAGGTTTAAACAATTTGAAACTCAATCAATGTTCCTGAATACTTGAAGAACGTTTGTAAGTTAGGACAAGTAGATTAAAAAAAAGTTTTCTATATGACTTTCAAGTCAAAGCACAGAAAAACAAAGGTCTGCAGAAGGGTACATTTTTTAGATCTGCATTTTGTGCTTTTTTGGGTGAGTTAATGATATTGTTGCAGGGACCTGTGCATCTGCGTGTGGTCTTCAAGTTTCAGTGACAAAACATAGTTGCTGAGCCAGCAGAATGTGTTGTAATCTGCAAGTCAGATAATATAGTCAAGCAGGACAGAATCTACATGCCATTCTTCAGAGCATGTGAAATTGTGTACCATACAATCATTTGAACAGTCTCAAAACAAGGTTTATACGTGATTCTGGAGGAAAGCACACATAAGGAAATTGCTTCTGGAGAAACGTGTTCCTTCTTTTTGTGCAATTCAGTAGGTTAATAGCATGCTTATGAAGCTGGTGTATGACCTGCATGTTAAAAAAAATACTCCATGCAGGCCTCTTTCCAGCATCATGTACAACACTTATTACCCTTATATAAAGTGGACCACCATACTTCCCTTCTTCTTCTCTCCCGTGTACCTTCTATTGATGGTGTCTATGCAGGAGCCCTAACACTCTTCTCTCTTTTCTATCATCCTATCTTTATTCATCTTCCTTTATGTAAGAAGGCTCTTCCCTTTCACTCTCAACTGCATTTTTCATTTACTCTAGTCCTATGCGTCTGCCTATATCATAGACCATATGCCCCTACTTATACCCAATTAGTGCTACTTGTAGCTTTACCCACGTAAGAATGCATCAACATATACCCTTGTAACGCTGCCACAGCATTTAAACTTAAACTTCTACATATATATTTTTTCCTAGTACATTTTTCTACTTCCTTCTCCCTTACTCTTTAAATTTTTAAACTGCCTTTTATGTTGTATTCTTTCTTGACCCATTTTTCTATTGTTTTTCTCAAGTTAGTCATTTTGAAGAAATGAGTTGTCGTTATCTTGGAAATGTATCAAAATGAAGTTTCAAGAGTACAGGGTCCTTAGGCTGGTGTAATTTTATTTATTTATTAAAGATAGGTCGGGAAACCAGTGTATAATCTCTCACGGTACTCACACACATTTAGATTAGGGCCAACAAAAACGCCCCCTGTAAGTAGCAATCTTTAATCAACCTGTCTACTCCTAATGAAGTGTGGGATGAAAGGGAATACTTTCACTCGATGTGACATGCTCTCTAGGGAAAGAAAACCTTAGGAGGCTATTAATGAGATCTCGGAATGAGATCAAAGGGATATTTCACATGCTGTGCAAACGTGGGAACTTGCTCATGTGATGTTTTGCAAAGTCATCTGAAGTTTGGTGCAAGGCACTTCACAGCCTTACTCAACGCTGAAAAATTGTAACGCTTTCTGGGGCAAACTGAGTAGTCTATAATTCTGCATTTCTTTCTCTTCTAGAAATTCTTTTACTCTTCAACCACCTTTGGATCTGCTGTCTTCTCAGTTCTACTCTGAAAATGAATTTAGTTCCAGATTAACAAGGCCCTAGCACCTCTTAGTGCCACACTATTGTAATTGTTTTTACGCTTGTGTGAAGTTAAGGAGGCCATCTCCTTCACCATATATACAAAGCGATGCAGTGCTTGAATCGTGCCACTTTTTAACCCCTTGCACCACATTATTCCTGCACTAGGCATAAAGTATGCCAGAGGGCGTTCCCCGCAGGGAGGCCCGTAAAAATGACACAATGAAATTTACAACGTTTCACTTTTATTATCGTTTTGAACACCTGCTCAGAGCAGTCGTTAAAATTACACACCCATTACTTTCAATGAGCCTCCCATTACTTTGCAGGATTAACGCCACAATTTATGGTGCTAATCCTGCAAAGTACCATAATAGCGTAATAAATTCTGATGCTACTTCCTAACGTGTGCCATTGTGTGCCATACTGTAAACACGGCACACACATGCTGTCGTTAGGGGGCTGAGGGCTCAAGAAAAGTGACAAATCACAGCTCATGTGCCACTTTCTTGCAAATCTGGCCTTTAATCTTTGCCATGGCTAGAGTAAACATCAGACCTCATTTTAGGATGGGGAGCAGCTTGCTAAAAGTCTGTGATAAACGATAGATGAAAAAACTGAGAGTTTGTGCATTTTCCTCGTGATGTATTGCCATTACAAAGTGTGACAAAATGGAATAACTTGATGTGTGAGTAAATCTTTGCTGCAAAGTGATATTTAGTGATACAGAAAGATCAATTTTAACTCTAAAACATGGTACTTTCTTACGCAAGTCAGGCCTAGGTTTGCAAGTGGTTTTGTGAATCCTGCCCAATTTTAAGAACAGTCAGATTTTTACAGTAAGTTGAGCCTGTCAAGCCATGAACCATGGCAGAAGAATGCCAGGGGAAATTGGAGAATCTGTGCAAATAAGGCAAACGAACGATATTCAGCCAGACATACAATCTTCTTTTAAATGCAGAAAGTGTGTGTGGGAGTCTTATTTCGGCAACCTAGGCCTGGAATAATTATGAAACGCCATGTGGGTGAGTCTCCTATCCCAACGGGGACCCTAAAAGCTACCACATTTAATGCTGAACACTGAAAGTTTAATGAAACCATCCCCAGTCCAACTGTGACCTCCACTGGATTTTTTTCTCGTTCATTTTGATGCAATTGTTTATGATACCTGTCAAAATTTCGTGAGGTGCCTCAAAGATTCCCACTAAATGGCTCAGCTTCCCTCACTGAGAATTTAATAAGGACACAACATGTAGATATATGGTTTTTGTGGTCCTCTGTTGCAGGTGAGTATCCCTTCAGTAATGCAGAGGCCAAGTTATTTCCCAATGTTGGACTGTTACTATGTACCGAGCATGCTTAAATTTGTTACATAAATATACACCCTCATCTGTAGGAAACTATAAATTAGTTGCAAAAAATAAATGTCCTTAGATATAACTAAATGAAAAAACAATCTCATAGGTAAGTTATGAGAACTTTTCAAGTGATCACAAATTATAAATAAGATCAAGGCGCCTTCCGGTCATTTTCATTAGAATCGTCCATATGCAGGCACAGGTTCCATGCCGCATTTTAGGACAGCCACTGAATATGTAAGTGACTTTCATTTAGAACTTTAGTCTGTATATTTATCTACGTTGGGCACTTCATTCTACATATAACAGTAAGATTTACGATGACCCTTGTTTAAGCTACAAAGACAATAGTGACCAAAACTGAACCATTTTTCAAAGCCTGTTGACAATAATGATATCAAAGCACCTCATTATAGCATGTGTTTCTTCCAGATGGAAGTTTTTTAAAAATATCTGGACCTACAGAACTGTTACTTGATAGAACTGAGGACATCTTTTGGATTATGTGATTACTATGTCAGGAAATGTTAAGTATGAATTCCTGATTGACTGAGTATGTTTGATAAGGGTATGGTTGTGGATGTCAAGGTTGGGATAATGTATCAAGTCCTTGACGAGGCTAACCTTAGGAACCTGGTAATGGCCCTGGGGAACTCCACTTGGGGGAAGACTAGGTAAATTTAAATGTTTTTTTTGCAGAATACTGCCATCCTAGAAACATGATTACATCCAAATAACATAGAGGAAATATAGATTACATTTTTACCAGTATTGGTGTCAAGTTCCACTAAACACATCAGCAGGCCAGGGACTGACATACTAATGCTTAGCACTTGCCAACTATTAGACATTTACCTGGAAGGCTGAAAGGTCCTGGAAACTTTGCCAACCTGGCTGGAGATGGCGAGCAGGATTGCAGGGTTTTGGATTTCGTTGTTTAGCCCTTTCAGAGATATTGGGATCTGCCACTCACTATAAGTATCATTCCAAGATGGTGTACATCACTTACATAACTCTAAACTATTTCTGTTTCTGGAGCACTGCTGGCAGAGCACTACAAAGAACACTCCAATGCTTTGTGTGTTGCACTGCAAACTACTGCATTGTTGGTTTCTTCAACTATGCTCATTTCATGCCTGGCTCCTCATTCTCAAGTCAACAACTTCACTAATTTCCCAGTTCGCTTTTTTGTTCAGTGAAGGTTCTGAGACCTGCTAGTAACTTCTTCTCTCAGTCATTTCAAGGTTCATCCTTCCAGCCCCCTGGACCAATTACCACTTCTCACCCTGTACCAGCAGTCCTCAGGTTTGAGTGGAGCTGTCAACATTTTAAAATATTATTATTGAGTACTATCCTGCTAAGTTGTTCACCTTGTGAATATCATAAAATTGTGCTTACCGGCTTAGAGTGTTCAATGTGTAAACCTCTGAGTGCTTGTACTTCCCTATGTCTTCCTTATTTTGTTTGCCACTGTCCACAAGACCAACCTTCTTCTGTGCTGTAAACTCCATGCACCTTACAGCTCTTTGTTGCAACTGAATGTATGGGGTTTTGGTTGCTCTGTCCTCACTTCACTGGTGATCATGACAGTTGATGACTAGGAACATTTACTACATTTTCTAGAAATGAAATATCAAGAAAGTGATCATAGCCCATAATGGCACTGCTATCCATATTTTCCTTAGGAGAAGCAGAGATCAGGTGAAGCAGTGGAAACATCATGGCCAGTTGATGTGCGGACTGCCCTTATTTAAGGGCTTTTGGAAGAATGCATGACATGTTATGATTGGAGGAATCTCCAAAGGTTGACAGTGATAGCTCGGTATGTAGTTAGGGCTCTACAAAAATTATTTCATGAGATCAATAATGTTAACATAATTGCAAAAGTTAAACAACCTAACCTGATCAAGAACTCTGGCTCTTCTTGATTTGGTAAGGAGAGGAATACCACCAAGCACTAAACATCAATTGGATGAACATGCACTCTTTATGTTATACATTCAATCTAACATTATTAGTGTTTGGCAAAGGGATTCATAAATGATTACATCAGTTTACAAAAACCAGAAGAGCCACATCTTGCAAAAACAATGGCAAAAGGTATCTGCTGTTATTTCATATGATACTTCACATGGACTTGTAAGGTTTTTATCAGGTAGGATGGATAAAGTTAATACTGGATTCTCATTGGCAGTCTAAAGACCAGTGCCTTTAGTTCACAGGAGAATATTTCTTGAATATGACAACATGAGAAAGAAGTCCCAGAACTATGCATTACATATAACTATTTATTTACACAAATATCTACAGCTTTAGATTGAAAAGTATCTGAAAATGTATTTCAGAGAAATATTTAATTAAACTGTATTGTTGTATCTAAAAACCTGCTCCCACCATATCAGTCTATGTATGCAAAGGTAAAAGCGTGGCTCCTCTAGTCAGCAGGCATTTTCTGTATGTGCCTATCATAACTGTGTTGATAACATTGATAAACTGCCGCAGGCAGGAATATCCCATACAAACTCACACAATTGGCCTTGGTGTTGGCCAAACGCAGGATGGCCATTGGTTGGATGAGCGCCTGGTGCCCTTCCATTCCTTGCTGGATCTGAAATTTGATGGAATGGGGTGCTGCTGAAGAACAATATATTCACATGACATGGAGAGGGGAGGGGGCACTTACGGATGTGATTGCATGGGGGACATTATTGGATTGGTTCACTGGTGTGGAAGAGTTAAGGTCAGAGGGGAGTACGGATGAGGATGACTGATTAAGTGCTCTTTGTTTTGATTAAAGGAGCAATGACCAACTGTGGTGAGGTTGCATCTACGTGATTCTTAAGATATGTAAGATTTGGTCTCAGGTAGATCCTTCTTGGGTGGGTAGGTGGAGTGTAATTTCTACTGCAGTGGGTGATATACATTCTTATTCCAGACTATATGCTTGCTCCGTCTTATAGGAATGTGATCAACAAAAAAAAAAGAAGATTCTGTAATCTTTGGCACTGATATGCACAGCACTGTCAAGTTTTTGTTGGTTATGTTTTCAAAACTCAAGAAAAACAGTTATAAAAAAAATTATGAACTAGAATAACACAGGTATGCAAATCACTCCATAATTATCAATACAACACAATATGTTAAACCACTCAAGCATATGCTTTGGAAAGCTACACAAAAAAGAAGCGTGGGTTGGAAGTAGGGGTGGGTGAAGAATTTGGCTCCGCCGGTGGAGTCCATGGAGTTTTCCTCACTCCACGTGGAGTGAAAAGTTCTGAAAAACTCTGGGAAATGAAAGGGGGCAGAGTTTTTTCTCTCACTGTTGAGTGAGAGAAATCACTAAGCTTGCGAGCACAAGATTTGTGAACGTGAGCGGTCGCAGTAGGCCGTGACCGCTCACAATGAGAAAGCTGCCACTCACGTTGAGGAAGCTGCCACTCGAGTAGAAAATCTACTCAAGCAGCTGAAAGAAGTTAACGCCCTCTTGCACTCTGCGTGATGCCGTTCACAATGATTTTACAGCATGGGAGAAACTCCTGCAATGAAAATCAGTGCAAACAGTGCGACTTACCCAAACTTTACCACTCGTGGAACTTTGCGTAGTGCAGTGAAGTTTTTTTGGCACTTTGCGGCGCTTCGTGTAGCAGAACTCCACGAACTAAACCCAGGCCTAGTTGGAAGGTGCCAAAATAATACAGTACACCCAATATAGTTGGCTGTCCATACTAGTCAAGTGCAAACTATCAATTATTTCTCCTGTACATGCCCTCTGAAATTGTCTTGTCAAAATATATAAAGTGAATTATGTAAACGGTTTAACTGCATTGCTCCCAGATGTAACTTTTAGCAACATAAGAAGCAGATGGATAACACCAGATGACCTGAGCCTGCACTTTACAAATCAATCTAATCTCAGTCTGAGTGTTCCAAGCCACAAAACCACAACCTATTGACAAGCAGTTGTATGCCAAAATATCCAGGTCAATAATATTGAACTTCACATATATGAACTCCAAAATATTGACTACCAACATGTTAGCAAAGTAAGTAATATAGGGAAGAATAGATTTGCTATTCTTAACTCACCATCTATTACCTTGTTGATATTCAATATTTTGGAGTTGATAAAGCGTGGGCAGATAAGAAAATGCTCAATATTTGGTAAAGCACCATCAAAAACACATCCTGTGACTATTCTCTGGTCTCCAATTATTTTTCTAAATTAAATCATGCAGCAACATGGAATAATTTCAGTATGCCTGAGTATAAAGCAATCTGATTCTTATTTTTACTTAAAACAAATATAAATAAACTCTTGCCCTGGAGCAGTTCTAACAAGGACAATTGAGCTGAAATAGTGTGCACAAGTGAAAACAAGACCATACAATAGAGTAAATATTTTCTGTTTTCTTCTGAATCTTGATTCACCAGAAAAGGCTGGGGAAGTGAAGTTGAAGATGACTGTTTCTGCCTTCCTGTCCACCAAATACACTTTACCTGGTGAAGCATCTGGGAATTAGATCATGCTAATCTAGAATTGGTGAAATGTTATCAAATAAAAAAATCTTATAGATTTCTACTAGTAATGAATAAGCTTGGTGGCACCAAACTAGTAAGAATTTTTAAGTCAGGAAGATGCTCAAAAGGCATTCAGAAAGTTATACCAAGTAGATGCCAAAGAAATTGGGAATTGGTAAAACAATCAATCAATCAATCACATTTCTTAAGTGCAAGAAATTGGATAGATAACATTAAAATGCACCTACACAATAATATTGTGTTCTGCAGAGCTAATCAGTGCTGCCAACATACCACAAAAAGTACAGCCTTCTCTCACACATCCTCATACATCACACTGTCTATTGCTGAGTCCATTAACACAATATCCACACCTTAGTGGTCATCACTACACTTTGTAAATAGGCTCAACAAACCAAATACAATACATTTCCAAACACACACCCATATCATGTTGCATACTGCCCATGTGCCTAAATGCTTAAATGTCCCACAGTGGGGTAGTAGTTATATAAATGTTAAAATAGAATACATACTTTTCATGCAAATGATGTAGTTTCTTTGTACATTTTTACGTCTTCAAAAAGCTTCCTCCAACTATATTCCTAAAACCCTGCATGAAAATTGGGGTTGGCTTAGAACTATTGATTGTTTTCCTCTCCCTTCTTTCTAATGAATCACCCTGTCCTTACATTGCATGCCTGCTATCCTACTTTGTTGCATGACTGTCTCCCCTATTCTCTATTATTGTTTTTTCTGACATTTGGCAAAACCTCTTTTCATAGATCACAACTTTCAATTCTGTGAAACCATATCCCTGCTACCTAACAGTTCTTAGGGCCTCATTTTGAGTTTGGCAGATGGGTTACTCCATCACAAACAAGTTGGGCACCCCACTCCCCATCCTGCATTTGTCAGGTTTACATAACTGCAACTGCAAAATCATACAAGATTTTGTATTTACTGTCATATAGAGGGAGCACACACCAGCTGAAACTCTAAGTATTTTTCAAATTTGTCTTCATTCAAGTAAAAGAAAGGACAGATTCCCAGCACATGCCCAAATATATTGTGCAGTGTTTAAATGTCTGATTTATAAGCCTGTGATATTGCATCAGCCCATCTGCAAAGAACATTTGCAGTGTAGCAGGAGCATCTTGAGCATGTGGCCTTATATGCAGAGCATTAAGGTGTGTGAAGTCTGACTGAGGACCTGTTACGGAAAATTGGATGTGAGGGGAAAAGGAGATCATGAATGGGACAGTACTTAATTGTGCACTGTTGTTTATTTTATAGTACAGATATTAACATACTTATATTTGCAATGCACATGCTTATAATTTGACACACACGGAGAGCAGGTGACATGCCAATAACCACACAAGTTTGTTCAAATTCCTAGGCTATAAATAAGGTATCCAGGGTCCAAGATCAGCAGCTTATCCACTAGACCAAATCTCCCCCTTATAACAATGAGAAAGAACAAATTGAAAAGACAGTCCAAATCTGTTCCTACCCAGGACATGAAGAAAATACAATAAAAATAGTAAATATGCTGGCTAGATTTCGATTTTTTTGAGGTTTGTGAACATTTTTATACAGCATTGCTGGGGAATTCCTCATCTGGTGGACATATGATGTATTTGCAATGCCAAGTTTCCTGAACTCTGCAAATTACATCTGTCTTACTCTGTAGGCTTTTTAGATTTAAAAGTGTTAAAATAATTGTGTAGGTGTTTGCTAGGTGTAGATAGATTGATCAGTGGTTTGCCGGATGAATTCAGACCCATTTACCTTTCAGAATAGTACATGGTACATTATACTCACAGCTGTGCTCATATTTTTAAAAATTCTTTGTTGTGCTGTGATCTCAGCCTATGTATTAAATCAAGAAGGTGATAGGAGGAATGCTTGCAAAAAGTCTCAGTCACTGACAATCGCTTTGGCTGCATTCCATTGCATTTCATATTTTTCTGCCCACTGCCACTCACCAGTGACAGATCAGTCTAGCGCACAATGCCAATAATCTAAAATCACACATAGCTAAAAGATAGATAAAAGAAAGAGACAATGATTGTATGAGAATGGAGTTTGAACTCCCTTATCATCCCTCTGAACAGGTTTGATTTACAATCAGGCAGAGGCAAAGATTGCAAGCATTGCTTCAGAAAATGTCAGCTTCAAGTATTCACATACTATCATCCATTAAGAATTCTTCATCCACTCAGAGGTTATTAAGTTCCTGGCATTCACAGAGCAAAATATATTTTTTGGGATGACTCACAAAAGCAGATACAAATGTAACCGGAGTACAATAGGAGTATTCTTTTACAGACGCTCAGAGGCCCTACGAATCGAATGTGAAACATCCAACTCCACATTAGTAAAAGTACAAAGAGGGCACACTCCTTTCTATTTGTACTCAATGCATATGACCATTCCCTGAATGTTCTCCTTTTATTCCCATTTTAGGGCCAATTCACAAAGGGATGTATCAGTATTAGACCGGGGCAGAAGTTCAAGTACACCGGGGTAACTGAAGTAACTTTGGTAATTCTGCATAACTATTTGATGTAGAATTATTTATAATTAGGTTACACAATTACTCCTGCCTGTGTAATTTGGTGGGGGGATCCTATTGCGAGAGAACATTTAACAAGCACGAGCAGCTGCTCCTGCTCGCTAGTCATGTTCTGCTACATTTAGCACTATTTCTTAGTCCAAAATCCATTCTTGCATGCAATTTGGATGCAAAGCAGCATTCCTCCACTAAAAAGTAGCCCTAAATGCACAATTACTCCTATCCTGTAATTCCATGTAATCTTGCATAACTTCTTAGATCATTTCACGTGATTAGGCTACACAGAATTATGTGAGTTACAGTTATTACTACTTAGTGGAAAAATGCATCCCTGAGTCCATTTGGAAGCAAGGGAGCACTTCGTGCAAAGAAAATAGCACTAAATGCTGAGCGTGATTTGGGGAAAAATCTTTCCCCAAGAGCACATTTAGGAAGCACAAGCGGCTGCTCATGCTTGCTATTCATGTTCTGTTACATTTAACGCAATTTCTTAGTGCAAAATGCAACCTCACGTCCATTTTTGATGCAAGGGATTTTTTTGCGCTAAGGATTAGCGCTCAAAACCGAGTTACTCTTCTCATGCGATTCTGTATAATGTTGTAAAAATCTTAGATCATTTTGCATGATTACGCTACACAGAATTACGTGAGTTACACCCACCCCTAATCAGTAGGTCAATGAAAACTACAGGAGTACTTCTTAACATACTGCAAAATTCCTCTGTGAATAGGGTCCTATGTTCTATTTTATGTATTGTATATAGACTGTGCAAAGTACCAAACAGATGTGGACCACCCACTAGAAAATATTTTTATACCAGCAAGAGGCTCTCAGGACGGCTGTTGTGGACAGGCAATAGTATGGTGTGTAGGGTCCCGCTGACAATTAATTACTGAAAGCAGCATAAAATGGAGGGGGCAGGACGTATGTGAAACTGTATAATGTTCAGTTTCTTTTACATAACAACTTCTAATAACACAGAGATTATTTAATTTTCCCCAAATCAAATGAGTTTTTTGTTTAACTAACTACGCCCAGATACATGCCAAAATCGCCTATTAAAAGAAATCAACATGCCCTTTCTTTTAAAGCCCACCATCAGGAAATGCAAACAAAATTGTATAGGAGAGTCCAGTAATAATTTTGTAACCGGAATACAAAATACTTAAAAGTAGGAAGATTGTTGTATTTTGTGTGCTTCATTGCTGATGAACCAGTACATATAAGTATTTTAAAAGATGCAAATGAGGGTTTAACTGTTCTGAAGGATACACCTTAAAATAAGTGATTACTTAGTAGAGCTGGGTTGAGGAGCTAGAAACTGAACGTAGACAGCACTCCTAAAAGGCCAGGACAGTTACACGGTACTCCAACCCTCTACACCGAAACTGCAGCAGGAAATTACACTCCAGTTGTTGTTATTGCCATTAGCGTGCTGCATGTTTTTCTTCGTATATAATCCCACTAACCAACCATTTTCTCATACAGACATGCAAATTCAAGTCACTCACGCAAAGAGTAACCCAAAACAGCATATGTTACATTAGACATGCAGCTGGCCACCGCACAACGACTCACATCAAAATGCTGAGCAAAGAACAATGGAAAAATTAGTGAAACAGAGCCTCGTTTTAAAATTCTCAATGCACCATACATTTATTTGAGGACACAACTGATGCTAAGTAATGTCAAGAGGGTAAGATCAGGTCCAGCTTCAATAACATTTTCCAACCTCTTCCTGCATTGCATACATATTGAGAGTGTCTATGTATATTTAAGACTGTAAATAAAATGTACTGTCACACAACATAAGAGCTCGGATTGGGAGTGACAAAAAGAAGCTGCACCTGCATATTTGTTTTACCCAATAACATCTGACACCTCAGGGATGGGAGTTTATTCGGTGCTATAAATGCGTACAAAAAATGATGACATAAATACATTTTTCTTCTTTCTGCAGCAAAATCCACATCTCCTGGTATTTATTGGATTTTTCCCCCAGGAAAATGCTGGCAGTTTGTCCTGCTTTAATTTACCCATGGAAACTGTGGGCATATAGAGCCTGATTCAGAAAGCTAAAAGTTCCATTTGTATAAGTTTACTCTTTTTTCCGTATTCTTAAAACTGCATTTCAATAGTAAGGTTACAAATGTGGAGGGGCCGCAGTCAGGTAGAAAACAGACGTGAAAAGATAGGTCTGCCTTATCCTTTTCTATGCGGAGTTCCCCGCCCCCTACTGCAGAGTCTTCGCACTCGTAAGCTTGCTATTAAGGTCCAGTTTTGTGAATACTGAAAAGGCGTATATTTACGCAAACGTGTAAGTTTAGCTTTGTGAACCAGGCCCATTGTGTTTGCTGCCAAATGTGTAATGCTGTTACATGTGGTACCAGCAGTTACCACACATATCAAAATTGACCAGGGCACTCAGAATCGGGGCCAAATGTGTAATAAAGTTGTCAGAATTTGGATCTAACATAAAGGAAGTAAGTGAGAATAAACTGTCATAATTCACACGAGTAAAGGTGGCATCAATGTTTACAAAGCAAAGCACTCGTCCCGGTACCAAATGACCAGGAAAAGGATCGGCTAAGAAGTTATTTTAATAAAAAGCGGATGGCATCATGAAATTAGGGGTGGGCGGCCATAAACAGAGGCTCATATCAGAAGAAAATCAGCACAACTTCTTATTGCCCATATGTCCAAAGTTTCTGGTGCCTACTGCATAATCAATACTAGCAAAACTCTTCTAGCCAATCCTGGCTCAGAAGCTGATAGTCTTGCAATACACATGTTTATTATGGTGAAAGTCGTAGATAATGGAGTTAGATTTCACCTCTGTTAATCCAGGCGTTCGGTTTATTTCACCTCTGCTAAACCAGATATTTGGTTTCAAATCAGACTCTTGCAAACCCTCTTTTTTGTGCGACTGCTATTAAAACCTGTCCAGTTCTCTGTCCAAAACAGTTTTAAGGAAATTGCCTTTGAAACTACTACAGCGTGCTGCTAGTGGGATTACCTAAGAAATAAATCTTCAGACAGCAAAGAAAATTCAAAAAAGCTTAGCTGCACTCGCCATCAAATCAAAGATGGGGCCCACATAGCCCTTGGCCGCTGCATCCTGCCTAAAGTGTAACAACTTAAACTTTCCATCAGACACAAATCCATTCGTAATGGTTCTTTGCAATAACTCATCGTGGGGAACAATCTTTTCAGCTCCTAAAAAGTTTAAACTAATCCCTCACTCCGAATACCTTGTTGAAAAACATCACATGGAAAACAGCTTTTGTGAAAAATTCCACAACGCATTCTCCCTTCAACCACAATGCACCCTCAATCTCTCTAAAAAAGATAACTGAATGATCTATAATTATGTTCTTATGACTGCCCGTAGTCTCTTTTAATCAAAAAACTACTATAGCCAAGAGACAAGTGAAGGGAGAACCACATGACAATGTCAGAACACTTGCAACAATAAAGGTCTGTATTCATCATAAATGTATACTTCAATCACAGGAGGTACTATGAGTCTCAACTGTACATTATGTGACACAGCAAATCATCCCATCCATCATTGGGATCAGCAGCGGATATCATTGTAAGAGAAGACCAAATGAATAATGTAATCATATATTATGGGAGCCTGTACCCATTAATCTGCTTATATGTGTGAATCACCCTATGCAAACACCCACCCTGGAAGAATAATATGAAGGTTCTCCAAACAACTTGTTGCCAGTCCTCCATTCTGAAGGTCTTCTTATGAGGAGGCGGCAGAGGCTCCATACATGCAAGACACAGACAAGATCACCTGATCCAGACTTGCAGGTTTCCTTCAGATTGTGAAGTATGTAGATGCCCACTATAACAGTAGCTTAGAGTGTCATGGGCCTCTAACATCAAGACATCACCTCATGTATACAATGCTATATAGGCACCATTACCTATGTCAATTCAGCTTGGATTAGTCAGTCGATCCTGCTTAAACCTTTCAAGGTGAAGGTGTAAAACCAGGAATACTCCCTTGTATCTTCAGACCTTTGACACCACATAATAGGAGATTTTTTATTTATTTTTAACTCCACAAAGAGTAGATCACTCATCACTAATATGTTTCAGTCATGGACATATCCAGGAACAGGCGATAGCACCTCTCTTTAAACATATTTTTAACATTTTGGCAGAGGACTTGTGGGGCAGTGGCTGGCAGGTTTGGACTGGCCCATCCGTCAATCCGCCAGTAACCAAAGGGATGATGTCACACAATAGTGTAAGCCCTGATTTCTTGACTGTTTGTGGGCCTGCTTTAGCCTCTGGTGAGCCAGATTTTACTGTTTATTTCTCTGATAATACCACAAACATTGCCTGCAACAAATTCAAATGTATGCATTTCCCCATGCCTTGCAAAACACCTATACATTGTGTCTTTAAAAATTTTTAATTGCCCTGATTTTAAAATGTGTGTCACCTTTTTTAGCTATCCGATTTGCTAATGGAAGCCACTTTTAATTTGGTGCCCTGGCCTATTTTCTGTCCCCGTCCGGCCCTGGTTGTCGTGAGAGGACATCAGGTTGATTAAATGCGTTTAGGAACGTCAATTCATAGTTAAGCAGCTTGTTGCCAGCTATATTGTAAAGTGTGCAACCAATATGTCTTTTACTTGGAGCCATAATTTATGGTTGTTCCATTTTTTGAAATCCAAGAAAATTGGAAAAGCAGCCTTAATTTAACTACTTTCCAATGGCTGCATGAGTATGTCACAGAAAAAACGTATGACACCATCCACATGTTTACAATAATTTACAACTCACAGGCATTGCAGGACATTTAGGCCCATATTTATACTTTTTTAGCACCGCATTTGTGTCGTTTTTTTATGCAAAATCGGGGCAAACTTACAAAAACAATTGTATTATGTAAGTTTGCACCGATTTTGCATCAAAAAAAGACGGAAATGCTGCTCTAAAAAAGTATAAATATGGACCTAAGGGTGATGGACCTGCACCCTCCTCCATTCTGCAAGCATGATGAGCATCTGTCAGGCTGAGCAGAGGTCAGGCTGACAGACACTCATCATGTTTGGCTCAGGAAGCCAAGTGCTTTAAATTCACTGATGTCCAGGTGCCTGCAGCCTGAGCCATCGTTGCCAGGCTGGGGATTGCACAGCCCCAAGGGCATGACCTGACCAATACAGCAAAGGCCAGGAAGTCCTCCCCCTAATGAGGGGGATCGTCGCCTATAGAGTCAGTCCTGAGAACTTCAGATTTAAGCCCTGAAGTGACCAGGACTGACTGTCTATCAGTGACGCCTCATCACCGAGTAGGGTGGGGTCAGCAACTCTCAATGACCCCATCCCAATCTGTGATGTGTTAGGGATAGTCTTTCTCTCATTGGCTGGCCCATGACTGAGTTAGCCAACGAGATAAGGTGGCAGGATTTTCTGTCCATCCCTTCCTTCCCGGTAGCCTTCAGGACCCACCAAGGCCTTTCTGCTGCTCCCTCCCATCACTCCATTGACCATTCATCACCTTCTTGGTTTAGCCACCAATCCGCTGTGCATTCTCAACCACATTCAACAGGTGAATCAGATTCTGGTCTGCGATGGAAGCCTTGGGCCTACATGGAAGGTCACTACACCTACAAGAACTATACAGTGGTAGACTGTGCACTACAAAAATGGATAAAACATAACTATAGTCACCACAGCCATTATCATAATCATTGCTGCATGACAAAAATACCCTTATAATCAGGCACATCTGTATTTGGTGATGGGTTCTGGGTTCATTATGGCAGCGCAGGATCATAGAAATGGTAGACGTGTGGTAAACAAATACAGGTAATCTAATCCTTCATAGCGCAACACAAACTACACTTTGTAAACACTATCATTAGAGGAACAAATGTATCCACATTTATTCCCACTAATTTATAATTGATGCAAACACTTCATGTCTGTAATTAAATATTTTAACAAAAGCCTTGAATACTAAAGATTTGGAGATACAAAGGAAAAACACAGCTAATCAATCACCCACATACCTAGCACCCCATGCTGTAAAGGGTTTACACAAGCATCTTTGTTGACTTCTGTAATACCGGCAGAGAAAAAGTGTAAAATACTGCCATAAGTGGGAAATGGCTGTTTGCCAAAAGACACATACAAATAATCAAACTAATCAAATTATGTAGCAAAAATAAAATTAAAATGTGAGCACAAAAACTGCTAGCAGACATTTGTATTAACAATTTTATGGACTTTCCCATGCTTCCTAGTGAGCTTTTCTTGCTGCTAGCTGGCAGATAAATCTCTTCCGACAGATCTCTGACCCACCCCCACGCCTCCTAAAACGGTGTTCTGGGAATATGCCAGAACTTTACAAAGAAAATAAGTTGACCTAGAAAAACAAATCACTTATTTTAGAAAATGAATTTGACCAGACCCAACTGTAAAGCTGCTACCAACTCAGAAGTATGGTGTAAGAAGAGATGATCCTAGAAATGAGTTATTTGATATTATCTGGCTTAACAGAAAGGAAAATAAGTAACCAATGATGAGCCCAGTCATCACCAGCCAATATAGATGAACTTGGTTTTGAAATAAATCATGAGAGGCGGTTTAGGACTGCAGGAATAGTATGTAATATTTGTGCAACCTTAAGAACAGCCTAAAGGTAATAAATAGCATTTTAACAGGGCTTATTGCTTTTGTTGAACCTGTTTTATAGTACTAATTGTGGCCTGTAACAGAGGTGCCTGGGTGTCATGTGACCTGCCAAACAATGAACAATTTTGTCAAGTACAGGAACTGGAACTGTAGGTCAGCTGACTGACTAAAGAAGGACTGCAGATGCTTGCAAGGCCCCTTCTGTAATGCCAACTTTGCAGGGACACATTTTGCAATGTTAATATGATACCCCCTTACTTGGATGATTACATGGTCCCTTGCAAATGAAGGAATGGCTATACCAGTCATCTGCCCCATATTACCACGTGGTTCAATCGGAAAAAAGGATCATGGAAGAGCTCTATGCGAATAGTTGGTGCACTCACACAGAATAGTCTTTGCGAAGGTGATGAAGGACCAGGAACTCCTCAAAGATACTCTCAAGATGGTGTCAAGTTACAAGATGCCTACCCTGCAAAGCTGCATCACTAACCCGCTCCCCACCACTGCCCGAAGGCAGGCCAGCTTTGCCTGCAGTAAAATATGAGTCAGCGGTTGGAAAGCATTGACCCGTCTTTCAATGTAGTGATGGCTGCCGTGCAGGCACAAACTATCGAAGAAATCTCCTGCGCAGGAGAAAGTTCTTCTTTGTAATAGCATGAACAATCTCTGCCAGTGGCAGGCACACCCAGCGTGGATGCCCACCAGCGCAGATGGGACTGTGCTCCTATTTTTGTAATAAGTTGTACAGTCTTGTGAGTTTAAAGTTTATAATTTAGCCTCAAGGCCACACTGCCTTGTAGTACTCTTGAATATGGACTTGAGAGACAAAACACAAGCATTAACAAAGAGGTCTGCCTATCTGGTCTGTAGCATCAGTATTAAATGTCTTTGCATGCTAAGTGACTGTGAATAAGTACCTGTTTATTCAATTGGAAGGGCATTACCCTATGTAGGAAAGCAATATATTATTGTACTATGGAAATACTTCTCCTCATAGCTTCAAAACAAAGGCAATATTCTTACAACCACACACCCTGCACAGTGTAGGGTGCTAGTCGTGTAGACAAGCGCTTCGGCATTCCACATAGGGTTAGTAAGCGCTATATAAATACTGCAATACAATACATTACAATACCTGTTTGGAGATTTCTGAATGGCCCCAGTACCCTTAGCCCTCATCCCATAAGTGCCCCACGGTGATGATGTGCAAAAACCTCTAAAGATGGTGTACATTCAGTAAGTCCTCCTGTATCCTCTTTGCTGATGTTCATGCCTCAATAACTCATGCTGACAACGGTATTTCCTCACATGCACTAATGCACCACCCTGTGAAAATATTAGAAATACCACTTTCAGTTTATGCCGACTAGTGGCACAGGTCTTGAATAGAGCATTATTTCAACCTGTTTGGATCATTGCAATATTATGTACTCTTATTTCCTCCCAAAGAATGCAGACAGGATGTAGTAGTGACAATGGCCATATTATTCCTCAACACAGAGAAACAAAAATGGAGGCAACGTGCCTTAAGAGCTCTCCGTTAGCTCTACATTGAATTTACTATAAAAATCAAGGCAATTGCCAACCTACAGAAACTGGCACCACAATACCCATATAAGCGAAACTTTATGTCATTCCATAATCAATCAAAATATACATGGGTAAACTCAGAAAGAGACCCTCATGAACCCTCTGTGCAACAAATCCAGAGAAAAGGGCCAGTGTTCCTGCAAGATAAACCTCACAACTACCACCAAAGCAGGACTACCTGATCAATTTTAATCATCTTCTGACTATTACTTGAGTCGGAAAGCCCTGCATTGAGGGTACATATGTCTGTAAAAACGGCAAAGCTCTGCATCTCACTCCGAGCAAAATTTTGAAAGGAACATTTTAGGGCGAGAAAAATGGTACAAAGTGCTCTGCAAATGTTACAATGCAATGCAATTTCACTAATCCTCAAAAGTACAAGATAATCCGCTAGCATTCAGGAAAAAAACAGAAATGTTTAATTCAAAAATTGCAATAGCAGAGCAATAAGGGACCCAGAGGGTATTGTGGAAACGCCCCAATTACCTACTTGGTTGTCTTCAGTCTTTTGCCCGCTTATTCACATATTGTACTACTGAATATCGACCACCAGAGAATTGTGGTAAAACAATATGAGGACAGACTATCAAGGGACAAAATATCAAAAGGTAGGTGCATATAGGGAAGTATAGATTTACCATTTTAAACTCCTAATCTTCTTAATTTGATTATATTTGTACAACAGTGGTACATATATGTAACGTTAGGCATGGAAAATGTAGACTTACTTAGCTGCTGATACTTTTTCAATATTTTGTCCTCAATATTGTACCCCCATCGACACTATGTACTCCCATCGACATTTTGGAGTCGATATTCAGAGTGCACACCTTATTCACATACTTTCCCATTTTTCCCTTTTACAATCTACATAAAAGTTTTGCTGTACCACCTACTATGTGCCACCTACACCAAATGCCTTACCCAAATGTTACTTGAAAAAACATTTAAATATTAGGCTTGTGAGAAATTTCAATTTTTTTCTCAGAATATCAGAAAAATAAAAAAAAATCATCCCTTAGGTTTTTATATAACTCATGTGAAAATTGAACAGAAAATCCTAACAAAAATCACTCAAGGTACCCGGCTGGAAATGATTATAGGTTAAAAAAATGTCTCCTGCAAATTTTGTGAATTTTATGGACAAACATTTGTTTTGATAGCCTTATTGGTATCTATTCGATTTGAAATTGCATTAAAATATGTTAGGGTCTGTGTAAAAATAAATACCCACATTGCTTCTCTAAACAACAATCTTTGTCTTTCCTACATCAGGAGAAGGCGTTTGAGGCGATCGCAGTAGGGGGTGAGAAGTTGAGAGGTCAGACACACAGCACTCCATATTGTACTTCAGACACATGAATATCTAAGACTTTTGGAGCCAACGTAAGCTGTTTTCTTTGAAAAATTCCTCAGATTCACTGGAATGACAGGTCTGTTGAAAAGTTACATTCCAGGACCTTCCCTTTAGGCTTACGGTTGTGTTTCTGTTCAAGAGGATGACGTTTCTACAAATCTTTACATAGCCTCACTTACTGCAATTGAGAAAATATTTTTCCTGCTGTCCCAGAAACTTCTTCACATGCTTCCACCCCCGCCACCCCCCAAAGTATTTAGCATCTAGAATAATAAAGCAGGGGAGTTCAGAGTTCATCGCCCTGTGGACATATTTCTCTCATTGCAAGGGACATGACACGGGTCACTCATAGTCACTGGCAGAGAGGGTGAGATGAATTTCTCAGGGTGGTAGTTCTATGTTGTTATATGAGAGGTGACTGGATAATAAGAGGTTTGCTGTGAACATCTCAAAATCCCAGAGAGAAATATATTTTTTTTCAGAAATAACCACAATAACTCCAGTTTCCCGTGAGGATCGCTTTGAATAGTTCACATTGTTCACCAGCTTAGAAACTTCTTTGAAAGTGTGTGAAACTAGCATGGCAAGCGTTACATAATTACACATATTTTTAAAATCTTGCCAGCTTTTGAGGCTCTGAAGATTAGAGTATTATTGTCTTACAGTTTATTGTTTTCTAGCAATGTCAACAAATGCCGTAACATTTCCAGCCCAATGCAGCATATGCCTATAAAGTTCTCATGTTAAACTAACGCTTATGACCATCTAAGGTGATAAAATAGGGCTGTTTAGCTCTTTAACTATTTAAAATGCGAGTCAGGCCAAAAGTGTAGCAAAAACCTGTCTTAAATTAACACTTCTAGTGCTCACCTCATGTGATAGAGCTCTAAATTCCTGCAAGGCAAACTCACTCTTCTATATTTCTTCAGTCAATTAAATGAGTACGATTAAATTGGGTAATAGTAACTGATGGTTTTACAGCGCTTAGAAGAAGCTGAAGTACTATATAAAAATATTATTACCTTGGCTAGGACTAAGGGCCTTACTACGAGGCTGGCAGTCCGAAGACCACCAGCCTTGCAGTGGAGGTCAGACTGCTGCAGCTGTGGCCACATTACAAGGTTGGCCACATTACATGGTTGGCGGGCAGACCTGCCAACCTACCACCATCCCTGTCAGGATCCGTGATACTGACGGGCTGATGATGAACCTGGTTGTATTCATCCAGGGCGGAGCTGAACTTAGCACTGCACTGCTGATTACAACCTTGTTCTCTGCCCGACTTTTCATGGTGATCTGACTGCCATGAAATGGCTGGCGGAGAACAAGTGCAGGGGTCCCCCTGTCTAGCACCCTCGAAATGTACACTGTCTGCTTTGCAGAAAGTGTGCATTTTGAGGGTGCTGGTGCCCCCTATGTGCAGCAGCATTGCCGCTGGCTCTATTATGAGCTGGTGACAATGCTGCCACACCTTTCCCACTGGGCTGTCAGAAACCTTGGTTTCCGTCAGTCAGCCCAGCAGAAAAGTCAAAATGGGGCCGGCAGGGAGGTTGCCAGCACCAAGGTGTCCTCCCAGTTGGGATGTTTCCATCCACCAAACTCATATTCAGCCCCAAATTATCAGCATACTCTAATTCATAACCTTGCTAGTTCGAGAAAAAGAATTACCACTGGCTAGACTTAAGCTTGGTACTACAGCAGCTCGAAAAAAAGGTAATGAGTTTAAGGTGTTTTGTCTATAAGGTGTTTTGTCTTAAACATACTGAAAGAAAAAAGTATGAGCGGAAATTGAAATTTCTTCCTGGGCCTATAGTTATGACTTTTTAGGAATCACAGATACTCCCAGAAGTGCACAAGAAAAGTTGTGCCACATGTAGGTTTCAATGCAGGAATTTTGTAAATGTTCCTGAAGGCCTATTCTCCCTCTTTGAGTTCTCCATAGCAGAGAACTCCGTACAGGAGGACTAGCAGACTCGTGTGCAAAATAACTTTTTTTTCACATAGGGAAAACATTTTCCCTTGGAGAGAAAGGCCTTTCCCCATGCCTCAGCCTGTCTGGGAGAGATTATTCACCTTTCTATGCTGGAAGGAGCAAAACTTTTCCCTTAAGGTGTGGAGAGTGGTTGGAGAGGAGGTGAGAATACCCTCAGACATGTATGTCTGTGGATAATCACACACTTCCAAGGCAAACCACATATTAAAATTAAAAACCCACTTTAAACCTCTTGAGTGGGATTTACTACTGCAAATTTCTGCACACAACCTTCCATCCATCTGAAGCTGGTAAATTTGTTACCCCTACTTCGGGATATTGTAACACATTTACACTACTTAGAGACTGAAATTGTAAAAATGATATATAATAATAATAAGCTGTTTTAATTATGAAAGAGCATAACACAGTCCCTGGGGAGCAGGGGCTCCTACCACTGAGGGGGCCCGATTCAGCCCAAGGCCTTTGAATATGTCTGAGATAAGGGAGACAGAGTTGTGCCTCACTACATTCCGCAGACGGCGCCTATCATTTTGTGTTATATCACAATTGATTGCAATTATTTGTTAAGCAATACCCTAATTTCCCA
This sequence comes from Pleurodeles waltl, assembly GCF_031143425.1. Classification (NCBI taxonomy): domain Eukaryota; kingdom Metazoa; phylum Chordata; class Amphibia; order Caudata; family Salamandridae; genus Pleurodeles; species Pleurodeles waltl. Next base: position 547,975,440 of record NC_090449.1, read on the forward strand.
TGCTAGATGTAGGTTCATTTCCTTTCCCCTTTAAGGACAGTGTAAGGAATTCTACAATGTTTCACTGGTGAAGCACTGTGTACCCATGTTGATGCAGAGCATCAAGACCTTGCTTCAGAGCAAAGGTACCTTTAATTATTTCTTAATTAAAGTTACCAGATAACTTCACGTGAACAAGACTCCATGTTTCGGTGCAGCTGTTTTAGAAACCGGTGCATTTTAGAGATTTCATTTTTTTCGTTTAATTGGGGTGAACCAGTACAACATCTCTCGGTATGCCTTTACTGTTAACTGAACTTCCAGGGGGTGACTGTGTCCTCCTTAAAAACATGGTTCACCCAGCTACCTTCCCTAATGCAGGCCTTTCATCCCCTGAAGAATGAGAAAGCCACATGGATTTCAACTGAACTGAGGCCTGGTGGTGAATGGCGGTGCCAGTTGAATGCCCTGCACTAATGACATAGGACTTTCCCTCCCTCACATGCTCAAACAGTATTTATATCTGAATCCCTTCCACAATCCAGCACAGGGCGATGGCAGATCTCTTTTCAGAGAAATGTTAAAAGTAAAAAGACCAGGGCTTTAAGTTGGAAGAAAAAACTGGGAGGGGGCTGTCGAAGGGGTATGGCCAATGTAATTAAGGGCATCGCTTAAAAACACGTAAGCTAAAAATCTGGGTTTAGCATAGTGTGCTGCACGACTGATATTTTGGTGCTGTCAATGCATCCAGATATGTAATACTGCAAGTAACATTAAACTTACAACAAGCCAGGACTATTGACTTTGTCAATAGTTGTTAGCTGCATAAGCTAAATAAGCAACAATGGCTTTGGTGTCTAAATAATACTGAAAATGCTTCAACTCTGAAATGATGAGACTGAAAGAACTATAACAAGTCTCTTAGAAGTTACATCAAAGGTAGTGAAGCGTGGTACTCCTGCAGAGTTAAGATTTTTTTTCACTCTGAGGGTGGGGGCAAAAATGGAGATCCCGATAGGGACCCGTTTCAGCACCCGATTTTTTGAACTGCTGTTGCTGAGCACTGGTAAGACCCAGCCCACTTAAAGCCCTGAAAAAGTCAGAAATACACATGATGGTTAGTATTGGTTCTAATTTGAAATTTGTGTCACCGTGAAACGGCAGTATAAGTGTTACAGAGGTTTCACAGTAAGGGAATCAGTGTCTAATTTCTGCTTGTGGCTTCTGGAGTTGAGCACCAGCAATAGTTTGTGGGACCAGGACTTCTTTGTCATCATCAAACTGTCACCCACAGTATAAGAGATTAAGGTAGAACATGTAGACAGGAGGAGTATGAAGAGAAAGGTAGGAACACAGTGACAAAGTGAGAAAGCAGGCATGGAGAAGAACTTGGAAAGGAAAGAGAAAGAAACAAAAGATGTGAAGAACGAAGCATGAGGCAGAATCAGGTCTAATGAATCCTGATATCGGACAACTTGCACATTTGGCAATGCCAGCAGCAGGCTCCTACTCCCAACAAACAATATCAGTCCTGACAAGTAGTTTACAAATTAGTATTGAAAGGAGAAACTAATAAGGTAGTTGGTGCCCTAAATGTTGGCTGAATCATATTACAACACCTACTTATACCCTTTTCATGGGTGTACTCGTAATTCCTGATATGGATGGTAGCACATAGGAAATTACATTGGATGCACCATGTTTCTAGTGGAGATTTTGACTCCTAAAAGCAGCCGAATCCTCATGACAGAATGAGGATTTACCAGGAGAATAGGACCTGGTATTACCCGCTTCCTCAGTAAACAGGGGATTCTCCGGCTCAACTGGTAATTGCTGTTAATTCCGCAACCATGGAGTTAACAAGATTCCTGGTATTGTTAACTCTTGTGGTGCAGAATTAGCCAGGATATTTCTAAGGAGGCACTTAAAGTAAGAACAGAGTACTTTTAATTTTATGTCAAGAACGGAGGCTCCTATTATGCTTCTCTAACTTGCTTTATTTTAAATAGCAGCAGTCAAGAAAACTACAACTCCCATGAGGCTTAACAAGTCCAAAGCCAATGGGAGAAGAACAGGAATAACAGATGCACCAATCACCATCCACGTTGCTACGTAACCACTAAGCTTGACTGCGACCAGCCCTCTTTCTTGCTGCTCGCAGTCAAGATAAGTGGTGTTTTTATTCTCTCCTACGTTTTTCAGTGGTTATTATTGTTATACTGTAATTATTGATTGTATACGAGCGCTTGCTTTTCTCTGCGTTTAGAAGGTCTTTACGGCATGCGTTTCCGCTCCTCGCAGCGTTTTTATTTCAGCCCTGAGGCTTTATAACCTGCGCTCGCGCGCGTCTTCAGGCATTTGGCTTCCTTTACGCGAACGTTCTAAAACGAACGCTCCTTACCGCCGTGTGCCGGGTTTTCCTTTCACACGCCGTTCAGAGTCCCGGAGCCTCGCTTCATCGTCTCAGCTTCCACATTGTCCTTTTCCTGACCTGGACACGCCTTAGGGGCGTGTTTTTTCGGTTCCTTCAGCCTCCCATTACTTCCTGGTTGCTGTTAACCCTTTCTACAGGGGCTCTCTCTTTTTTCTTCCTCCCTGATACAATTGTATTAGTTTTCCCGTACCATTCCCTTTATAATGGATCCTCAGGATTCGCCTTCAGCCAATATTGAAGATTTTGGAACCCTCATTAATGAGGCTGTGGTAAAAGCTGTTTCAGCTTCAATATTAAAAATGTCAAAAAAAATTGAGACCACTGTTCAAAACATGGTCCACAAATCCTTCCTGGCCCATTCTGCGGGGGATAGCAGAAAAAGAAATTACAAGGATTTGTCTAACCAAAACCCATCCGCTAGCGCTGTTTTGACTGGTGAAGCTTCTTCACCCATGGATGAGGACGGGTTTCCTCCCAGGCCTCCTTCTCAGGAGGGGAATAGTAATGTTTTCAGCAAATGCAAATCCAAGGTTAAACATTCTGTTACAGCGCCACAACAAATTGTTGTCTCCCACATTTCAGATACCGATGACGACGGCGGTGATGCAGATGAGGCAGATGACGCCTCTGACATATGGGGTTCTCAGTCTCAGGCTTCCCCTGCCAAAAAGCCTAAACTAAATGTTTCGGACCCATTTTTTGCCAAAACCATTTTAGACGCGGATGGTAACCCCATGTTCGACCCATCACTTTTACATCACCCTAACTCCACAGAGTGGTCTCCGTCTTTTCACGTGGGTAAATACATTGCGTCCAGGCTGAGAGTTCCTCTCGATAAGCAGACAAGGTCTAAATTGAGATCTGAATGCCCCAGACCATCACTTTTTTCCCAGATTACAGCGACCCCTACAATTGACGATTCTATACTTACCTTTTTCTCTAAATTGGGAAAGGACCCCCGTAAGGGGGTAGATAAGGCCTGGTCAAGTTGTCAGGACAAACTGCTTGATGTTGTGGGTCCCTTGGCTCGTATTTTAGATCTCGCTGAATCAGCGAGGATGGATGAGGCGGACATTGATCCGGCTGAGCTATCCTTATGGACACAGAGAGCCTTTTGCCTCCTGGGCAACGCTAATGCCTCCATCATTCACGAGAGAAAGAAAGGTTTACTCCTAAAATTGGACCCCAAGTTGTCAAATCTGGCCAACATGGATCCCGGCGTTAAAGCTGATGGTCATCTTTTTGGGAATACCTTCGTTAAAGACTTAGGAAAATTCGTTTCTACTTTTTCCTCAATTGACAAAGCTCAACAAAATATCAAAAAAGTATTCAATCATCGGGTTTTTGCCAGGGCCTGTACAGGCAGGAGCCGCTCTACCGGCCGTTCCTTCCAAGGAAACAGAGGCTCCTACTACTCCTCTCAGTCCACCTATCCATCTCAAACCTACAAACCCCAGTTCTACCCTCAGCATGGCAGAGGCTACAGAGGTCGTGGGCAGCGTGGATTCCGATCCCACAACAACCAAGGTAAGCCCTGTTTTTGGCCTTACTCCAATAGGGGGACGACTTCGTCATTTCATCCAAAAATGGCGCTCGCTGACTTCAGACCCTTGGGTTCTCAATACCATTATGGGTTACCAAATAGAGTTCTACGCCACTCCCGTACAAAGGTACTTTCCTCCTCCTCCTCGTTTTTCCACGGAGATGTCTTCCCTGATTTCAGAAGAAATAGCTTCGTTGCTCTCAAAGCGAGCCATCCAAGAAGCCCCTCTAGATTCCTCTGGTTTCCTCAGCTCTCTCTTTTTGGTGCAAAAGAAAAACAAGAAGTTCAGGCCGGTTATAAATCTCAGGGATTTCAATCAGTTTGTCGTTTATCGACACTTCAAGATGGAGACCATTATCCATCTCAGGGACATTCTTCTTCCTGGCGATTTCATGGTACGTCTAGACCTTCAGGACGCATACCTTTCAGTTCCCATTCATCCAAATCACAGCAAATATCTTCAGTTTCAATGGCTAGGCCAGACGTATCAATTTTCCTCCCTTCCATTCGGTCTTTCTTACGCACCTTGTTGCTTCACCAAGTTAATGAAGCCGGTCACGGCTCATCTCAGGTCATTAGGCATCAGACTTCTAATTTATCTGGACGATATCCTCATACTACATCAGAATCGTGCTACTCTCTTGTCTCAGTTACAAATAACTTGTTCCCTTCTTTCCCAACTCGGTTTCCTTCTCAACGAAGCAAAGTCCAATGTTCTCCCCTCTCAAAGAATAGACTTCTTAGGGTTCGAGATAGACTCTTTGTCCGCTACTCTCCATCTCCCATCACAAAAAGTACATACCATAAAATCGGAAATTCGGAAAACACTCAGCAGGTCACTGATTTCCCTCAGAACTCTGGCCAGGATTGTGGGCCTTCTGTCGGCTTCCATTCAAGCCATTTTTCCAGGCCCTCTCCATTACTGGGCTCTCCAGAGATTAAAAATCCGTCATCTCAGAAGAGGTCTTGCGTATTCAGAAATGATAGCTCTCGATCACGAGTCTCGTTTAGAACTCCAATGGTGGATAGACCATTTAGATGCCTGGAACGGCAGGGCTATTTTTCCATCAGCCCCCGATCTTGTATTAGAATCCGATGCAAGCCTTATGGGTTGGGGCGCCCGCTGTGGCTCAATCTCGACTGGGGGTACATGGTCACTCGAGGAGTCCAGATTGCACATCAATTATTTAGAGATGCTTGCAGGCTCCTTTGCAATCAAAAGCCTTGCAAAAGACAGGGTGCAGTGTACCATCCTCCTCCGCATGGACAATGTTTCGGCTGTCCGTTACATAAACCATCTCGGAGGGACCAGATCGAAACCTCTTGCAGACCTCGCAAAAAGTCTTTGGGAGTATTGTCTCCTCAACGAGATTTCCCTCTCAGCAGAATATCTCCCAGGTTCCCTCAACCAGACGGCGGACTGGCACTCTCGCTTCCTCAGGGATTACAGCGATTGGAAACTTCATCCTTCAGTTTTTCGTTCCATTTGTCGCAAATGGGGCCCTTTTGCCATAGACCTTTTAGCCTCCCGTCTCAATTCCCAGTTACCCCTCTTTTTCAGTTGGCGTCCGGACCCTGTAGCTTTGGCTTCCAACGCTTTTCTACAGGACTGGTCCCAAGCAGTCAATTATGCGTTTCCTCCTTTCTTGATGATCACCAGGGTATTGGCCCAGATCAGACGCCAGAAAGCCACATCAGTACTGGTAGTACCTTTCTGGCAGTCACAAATGTGGTTCCCACCCCTTTTGGAGTTAACCATCGATTCCCCTCTTCTTCTCCCGTCATTCCCTTCTCTTCTTCAAGATCCTCACGGAAATCCTCATCCCCTTGTCATCAACAACACACTTCAGCTCTCGGCATGGAAGGTGTCGGGGCTTCCCGACCTTCCGTCCCGATTTCGAATGAAGCTGCGGACCTCATCAGCAAGGCCTGGGCCCCAGGCACCAGAAAGGCATATAGCTCTGCGTGGTCGCTTTGGTCTTGCTGGTGTGTGGGAAGGGACCTCGATCCAGTTTCAGCAGATATAAATTATGTCATTAACTTCTTAGCGGCACAAGCCGGTTTAGGTAAGTCATACAGGACGATTAATCTATACCGATCAGCAATTTCCATGCACCATGATCAGGTCAATGGCAAACCCGTCGGAGAACATCCTCTCCTTTGTCGCCTGTTAAAGGGAGTAACATTTTCTTTTCCTCCTGTTAGAAATGGGGTCTTTGGTTGACAGTCAGGTTACCCCCTGTTCAAGCAAGGACCCTCACTCTAGTCAGGGTAAAAGAGAATCACCCTCAGCTAACCCCTGCTTACCCCCTTGGTAGCTTGGCAGAGCAGTAGGCTTAACCTCAAAGTGCTAGGTGTAAAGTATTTGTACCAACACACACAGCAACTTAATGAAAACACTACAAAATGACACAACACCGGTTTAGAAAAATAGGAAATATTTATCTAAACAAAACAAGACCAAAACGACAAAAATCCGACATACACAAGTCAAGTTATGAATTTTTAAAGATTAAACTCAAAAATAGCTCTTAGAAACAAAAATGCTTCAATGAGATGTTAACACGGCGTTGTGATGGAGTCGTTCCCAACAAGCCGACACCAGCGGTGCCGGACACGGAGTCGTGTAGACCCCCAAGTACAGTACCTTTGGTAAAGAGTGAAAACAAGCCGAGGCGCGAAGTCAGGAATCGCGGCGTCTGTGCGAAACGTTGAATCCGTGCACTTCAAGCGGCGTCGGTCATGACGTGGTGTGGCGACTTCCACGGAGTCGCGGACTTCAGCGGGGCTGCTGCGGCGACGGGCCTGCGAAGAGTGTCGCGTTCCAGCGAAGGTCACGGCGTCAGGTGCAGGCGGCATTACCGGATTCAGCAGCGCCGTCGGTCCGGAGTCGTCCGAAGTCGATTTCCTTGGATTTCCACCAGCTTTCCTTTCAAGGGCCCAGGGACTGGATAGGGCACCACTTGTCAGAGCAGGAGTCTCTCCAGAGACTCCAGGTGCTGGCAGAGAGAAGTCTTTGCTGTCCCTGAGACTTCAAACAACAGGAGGCAAGCTCTAAATCAAGCCCTTGGAGATTTCTTCACAAGATGGAAGGCACACAAAGTCCAGTCTTTGCCCTCTTACTCTGGCAGAAGCAGCACTGCAGGAAAGCTCCACAAAGCACAGTCACAGGCAGGGCAGCACGTCCTCCTCAGCTATCAGCTCTTCTCCAGGCAGAGGTTCCTCTTGGTTCCAGAAGTGTTTCTCAAGTCTGTAGATTTGGGTGCCCTTCTTATACCCATTTTAGTCTTTGAAGTCACCTTTCTTCAAAGGGGACTCACACCTACTTGTGAAATCCTGCCTTGCCCAGGCAAGGCCTCAGACACACACTAGGGGGTTGGAGCCGGCATTGTTAGAGGCAGGCACAGTCCTTTCAGATGAGAGTGACCACTCCACCCCTCCCTCCTAGCAGAGATGGCTAATCAGGAAATGCAGGTTACACCCCAGCTCCCTTTGTGTCACTGTCTGGTGTGAGGTGAAAAACAACCAACTGTCAAACTGACCCAGACAGGGAATCCACAAACAAGGCAGAGTCACAGAATGGTTTAAGCAAGAAAATGCTCACTTTCTAAAAGTGGCATTTTCAAACGCACAATCTTAAAATCAACTTTACTAAAAGATGTATTTTTAAATTGTGAGTTCAGGGACCCCAAACTCCACATGTCCATCTACTCTCTAGGGGAATCTACACTTTAATCATATTTAAAGGTAGCCCCCATATTATCCTATGAGAGAGACAGGCTTTGCAACAGTGAAAAACGAAATTGGCAGTATTTCACTGTCAGGACATATAAACCACATTACTATATGTCCTACCTTATCCATACACTGCACCCTGCCCTTGGGGCTACCGAGGGCCTACTTTAGGGGTGCTTTACATGTAAGAAAAGGGAAGGTTTAGGCTTGGCAAGTGGGTACACTTGCCAAGTCGAATTTACAGTGTAAAAATACACACACAGACACTGCAGTGGCAGGTCTGAGACATGATTACAGAGCTACTGATGTGGGTGGCACAACCAGTGCTGCAGGCCCACTAGTAGCATTTGATTTACAGGCCCTGGCACCTCTAGTGCACCTTACTAGGGACTTACTAGTAAATCAAATATGCCAATCATGGATAAACCAATTACATACAATTTACACGGAGAGCATATGCACTTTAGCACTGGTTAGCAGTGGTAAAGTGCTCAAAGTTGAAAAGCCAACAGCAACAGGTCAGAAATAAATAGGAGGCAGGAGGCAAAAAGACTGGGGATGACCCTGCATAAGCAAAAGTCCAACACCTCCATTACCCAAATACTCAAAGTTGTGGGATGTGAATGTAGTACTGAATCTGTTTTTATCTTGGCAAGATAATTATGAGTTGTCTTTAAAATCACTTTCTGCCAAACTCACCATGTTACTCTGCCTAGTTTCTATCAAACGTTTATCTGATGTTCGAGCGTTAGATATTTCTTCTTGTCAATTTGCCCCTTCAGGGGTATTATTTTCAGTTCATAGACGCACAAAATCTAATTTAAATACAGTTTTCTACCCATACTTTCCCAATCAACCTAAGTTATGTGTCGGTCAATGTCTTAAATGTTATGAAGATCGCACGGCTGACCTCAGGACGTCTTCCTCTTTCCAGCTGCTCATTTCCTTTCGGAAACCCCACAAACCTGTTGCTTCAGCTATGCTTGCCAGATGGGTTCGCTGGGTTATGTCTCTTGCAGGGATTGATACCTCTGTTTTTGGGGCTCATTCCACTAGGGGTGCGATGGCCTCCAAGGCCTTTTGGGTTGGTTCTAGCCTGGAGGACATTCTGAGGTCTGCCGATTGGTCTAACGATAATGTTTTTAGAACATTTTATTGTAAACCGGTACATACTGCAACTTCTGTAGTGATTAATATGCTTTAAAAAAGCATAATAGGAGCCTCCGTTCTTGACATAAAATGTAGATTTTCCTAGTAATTTATGACGGAAAGTCTTAATTTTATTAAAGACACGGAGGCGAGTATTATCCCGCCTCGAGTGGGACAAACTTTCTTAATTTTTTGTCCTTTTCCCTCCCTTACAGCAACATCTACAACAACGCAACCAGCTACCTGATCAAGCCCTGGTCATGCCGAACTCCACCGTTCCTTCAGGAACTTTGTTCTTTGGTCTGGCAATTGCTATTATTTTGACTATTTTTCCTTTGTTTTCACGCATCGACTAAACCCTCGCATCAAGAAAGAGGGCTGGTCGCAGTCAAGCTTAGTGGTTACGTAGCACCGTGGATGGTGATTGGTGCATCTGTTATTCCTTTTCTTCTCCCATTGGCTTTGGACTTGTTAAGCCTCATGGGAGTTGTAGTTTTCTTGACTGCTGCTATTTAAAATAAAGCAAGTTAGAGAAGTATAATACTTGCCTCCGTGTCTTTAATAAAATTAAGACTTTCCGTCATAAATTACTAGGAAAATCTACATTTCTTTATACAGTACTTGCAGTTCAGCCTGTTTCTCTCCATTCATAAATTTGGCAAGTTAGATAAGTTAGTGAGGTGAAGTTTGATGTGCCCAGTATCACACAATTCTGATCAAATATGGACACTTCCAGCAGAAATGAGGTCTATGGTCCTAAAGAAGTCAACTACTTTGTCGAAGCTAAGCATCAGGTTAAAACAGCAGAACTTTGCATTGAAGGGACCGTTTCACTTTGCATAAATGAATGGCAGTCTTGTAACAAACTAATCAGAAAGAATGGTCACTATTAAAATGTAAATTTAGGATTCTGCACATTTAAAACATTTGTGAGAGTAACAATTTTTATATTTTAAATAGTACACTTCACCAATGTGTTAATCTCCTGGTGCCTACTATTTAGGGGTGTACTGGATCTAGTGGAATTTTGCAACATTTTTGAGTTCATACAATAAACTAGTGTTTGGTGTTACAAACCTTCCACAGAGTTTGCAAGCCAACAGGCGTATTATATGTATTCCAAATCTAAGGAAATACATCTTAAAATAAAGAAAGAAGGGTCAGACTTATAAAAATAAGGTCTAACTGGGAAGCTGCATACCCAAGCCAGGGAAAGGAAGAGCCGTCCCTTGCTTCACCCCTGCACAGCCTGTTCAAATTTCATGGGGTAACTCTTCAACCAAGGCATATATAGGCAGTACTCTACCACAAAAAGTAGGAAAATTAGGTTATGAAATGACTTTTCTGAAGTCATACTGTGTTGACAGATGAAAGTATGCATGTGAGTAGACAGCATCTTATATTTTGGCCTAAACTCCACATGTCCCGTGAATATGTTTGAAGGCAGGCGTGAGGGTAGGAGCACCACAAAAACTGGCAGATTTTGCCTATGCTGGCAATTAGCTGAACTTCTCCAAACAATCTTGAAGCTAAATGATAGAGCATTGGCTGACACATTATTAAAGCAATTAAATATTTAGAGTCTCTTCAGAACTGCTATTCTTATCTAATTATGCAAAATGCTCCTGTTTTGTGTAGGCCAGGATAGACTTTCAATTATCCCGAGGTCATTGGAGCAATTTTAGTAATGCTGCATGACTCTTTGATGCAGAAGTACTGATAATAACGTGATTAGCTCTGCTCATGTAATTACAAATCATTTTCTAAGACAAAAATCCCACGCAAGAGCACTTCTGTTTATGTTCTGTTGTATTTAGCACTATTTTCTTAGCTCAAAATGCATCCATGTGTCCAAAGTGGATGCAAGGATGCATTTTGCTCTAAGAAAATAGTGCTAAATACAGAATTACTTTTCTTGCATAACTCTGCATAGTCTCACAGAATTTTTGGGTAATTCAGCATCATTACACCACACGGATTACGTAAGTAATGCCCACACCTAGTTTATTCCAAAAGTTTCTATGAAGGAGATTCTTAACATTCTTCCCACCACTCTCCACCCAGCTATCTAGTACATAAAGCTCGTCACATCAAAAGGAGAGTGGTTACATAACAAAGTAATTCCACTACAGCCAACTAACTCGTCCAACGCCTACATATGGGCTACTTTCAGAAATAGTCCCACTACAACGTCTGCTAGCCAATTACATTGTATTAATGGTTGGCCTTCTGGGTTCACTGTCAGTAGTGAAGTATGACTGCTAGAACTGCACAGGCTCATTGGAAAGTTGTTCACTCAATTCCCAAAAAGCAGCAGTGGGCTAGTCGAACTTCTTCAAACTTTGGCACCTGAAAAAACACCATTCCTATATCCCACTTTGTGTCACAAGGTAGTGAAGGTAGTGGTCAGAGCTTTGATTATTTCAAAGCTTACCTATGTAATTACAACACATTTTAGTCTGCCTGCCTATCTGCCTACACATTTTTTAGTGTTGTGACACAACGATATACTTTTGAAAGAAATAGAAAAACATTTTTTCAGTGGAGAACACAATAGCCTTTGGAATACACAATGCGGCATATAACGGAGATTGTTTATAGTGTGAGTAGGATGGTAAGATGTAAGTGTAGTTGTGTCTTCTCCAGATTTTTGCCCACATAATTTGCCAATGCTATATTTGCTTTCAGGAGAGTACTGATGCTAGAACAGTATTAAATGGTGAATGGCAATGACATATGTCAAAGTGACTTTGTAGTAAGTAGTGTGCTGGGGCCATGCACTTCGTGATCTGCCTGAGATTTACCTCCATATTAACAGAAATAATATAGAGTGGTGGGAGAGGAGCGCCAGGAATTAAGGGCCAGATGTAGCAAAGGGTTTTTCCCATTCTGTGTTAATGGGAAAATGTGTTCGTACATATGGCCCTAAATTATTATACTGCTGTCAACTGTTGCTAAATTTGAAAATATGTGTTTGGTGCTTTTTGAGGAGAAGCGTACAAGGCACATCTTGCCAGATTAACCCTGGCCCTCCCTCCACTATCATTGGCAAATCACAGGCTTCTTGAAATTGTTTTTTCTGCTTTGCTCTTTTACACATTCTGCTAAACCATGCCTTAGTCAGTGAGATGCCATTTGTCAATAGGTCTGCATTTCCTCCGACAGCCTTCACCCCAAACGGCCACCAAATGTTCAGTGAGTTAAAGCTAAATTCACAATTGTTGTGGCACCCTGCAGGACTGAAATTTAAATTTTACAGCAGAACCTATCCTGTTGTTGGACTAAAAAGGTGATTGGTCCTCTTTGACACCAGAGTAAACTCAGACAATTGTGTCCGGGTAACGAATGGCTTATGGCATTGCTATGAGCTCACAGATTTTTGGGCTTGTTCAGTGGTATCTTGGCATGTGGAATGGGGGCATTACATACTGGTGAGCTCCAGGGCCAAAACAATGCCAACTCCTGTAAAACTGGATTTCCTTTGTGTAAATTAAACAAAACGCTCCAAAATTCTGTGAAATTATGCATTATTATGCAAAATGTTGATGTGACATTTTGCACATTTTGTACCAGAAATGCAACTGTGTCTTAATTTTGCACTGAGGATACATTTGCACTAAAAACACAAACTTGTACATGGCACGAACAGTAGCTGCTCGCATTTAATTAGTTCCTGGTATTTCTGTGCCCCCACTCTAGGATCTTTACACAAACAAAATCTCAATTATGCAATGCAGCATAATGGAGTAATTTCAGTCATTTTGCATAATAATCATAATGTAAAAATCTGATAAATTACTTGATATGACGCCAATGTAAACAAAATTTTGCCCAGATTTAATCTCCAGCCTATGTATTAAATCAAAGGGGGTTATGTACTGGAGGAAGTGCAGTAGGCCACCACTGTGTTTCTGTACAAATGACCCTCTGACCTTTGAGTCTTTCCTTGAAAGGGGAAAACACAGATTCTGAACATGTGGCCCCTGTTACACTTTCAGTGACTGTCTGCCTTTAGTCCTGGGGCTTGGGCCCCGTAAGTCCGCATCAAAGTTCCTTGTGAATCTCTGAGTCTCCTCTCCAGGGATCCGGAGGAGTGGCCCGCCTTTTGGACTATACACAAAGGTAACTTACACTTATGAGTAAGTTCCTCAACTTTACTATTACACTTTTGAGTAGCTTTACTATTTTGGGAATTCACTAAATCCAAGAGCATACTTACCCGAAAGTGTAGACTTACACTTCTCCACCCTACAAATTTATGAGTGTACGTTACTACTGCAATACAAGTAGTAAATCCAGCACAACACACGGTCAGCCAATGATTCTGCCACACTCTCACAGAAAATATTGGCAGATGGGAATTAAAATAAAACCCCATGGGAAATAATGTTAAATTAAATTAAATTATTTAAAATGTATAATTTAATGGAAGACAATATATACAATAGAATATTTATTATTTATGTATTACATATTTAACAACTTTTTTTATGAATTTAAAATGTAATGTACCATCATATGTTAATATAATATCATTGTTATTTTTAATTAATTCTATACATTACTTTAACTAATTAGTAATCCATAATAAAACACTTCTGACAGCTGAGTCTTCCTACGGTAATATATAGGAAAAAAGTAAAAAAGTTCATTTAACTTAAAAAAAACACTTTTATGTTAAATATTGTGCTAAGATTAATGTACGTTAAGTAAACATATTTTAAATGTAGAACAAAAAATGCTACTTCACTATTACCTGAAATGAATCTTTAATTAATTAAAATATATTGAATTAAAAAATGCTAAGTTTTAAATTTAAAAATCTATCCCCACCTAAACTAAAACAATCAATGTTGTTATTATGCATTACTATTCATTAAAAGTGATGTATACAATTAAGTAAAAGTAATTTAATTATATTTTATTAAAAATGAAAAAGTTATTAGAGTACGTTATAACTGAATAAATAATATTAGGTATGTTTAACATTAAATTATGTTCAGTCATATTTTAACTATTTTAGATAATTTAATTTAATTTCATGGGAAGGTGTTGCTGTACTAGTGGTTGGTCATGGTGTTGCTGGTTTACTGCCGCTCTGAGTTGGAGTAATTTACTACTGTTTTGGTACCTTTTTGGCTCTTGTAACTTTAGAAGTGCAGTATGATAATGGCAATGGGCTTACTCTTTTGTTGGTAGGTGCATACCCCCAAAACAACTCCCTAGGTCTCTCTAAACCCATTCTTAATCTTCCCTAATCCCCTCTCCTTTAGGGGTAACTATTACCCATTATCCAGTCACTCCCCTCTGTTCCTCCCACAGCTATTACTAAAATGTATACTTACGTGTACGAAGACTGCATTCGTCGCAGAGGTATCCACACAGGGAAAATCAGGAGATGCGGAGGTGGAAACTCTATACATTTGTTTAAGAATAGCATTTTGTAGCGTAAGTAGTATTATTGTAGTGCTACAACACATACTACAAAATGAAGTTTGTTAAAATGTTCTGCCCCTCTTAGTGGTGCACATTCATCTTGTAGTTTTCATATGCAATGTGGTGTCACTGGTGAACTGGTGCCTGTGCCTTCATTCCTCCGTTTTCCCTCTCACTTTAATTTTACAACCTGCCTAAAAATATGTCCTGGGTCCAGAGAAGACACACAGAAAAGTTTGACAGTCACTGGGCAAAGTTGATTAGGTACTGGTAGGGTGGCAAGGAAGAGATAAGACAAATAGGACAGGGTATGATGACTTGGTGGACTAATGCATCCTCTGCAGAGATTTATGTTGGACCCAATGGCTCTAGGTTTGTATCCTGACAAGTCTACTCAGCCTTTCCTCCTCTAAAGGCTGATAAAATGAGTGCCAGTTTAGTAACAAGAATCATTTGGTATGCAGATACTAAGGAGATGAACTTGCGCTTTACAAGTACACTTGTTTCATGAACTGATATCCTTAAATTAAGCACAAGAGCAGTAATTACCTACAACTGATCTTCAGCTCGAGAAATGACAGCGGTGGCCGCTCAATATCACTATAAATTGAATATCAGCAATTTAGTTCACGAGTACAAATGCAGCAACTTTTAGGGAAAAAAATGTGTATTTTACTAATCCACTACGAGCAGACATAACTTCAGTTCATCTCTTGCGGTCGTTTCTGAAATCATGGTAGGGTACATTTTAAATTCTATAAAAATGGGTAACCTTTTATCAATTCAGCAACGCTCAACAACGTATTTTAAAAACCATGGTTATTACGAAAACAGATATCGTACATTGGAATTAGGCCAAGTCTCAAAATACCCACTCTGCGGTGATTATAACAATTTAGTGTATAAAGTGCATTACACTACCTTTTTAGCACTACACTTAATAGGAGATACGGTTGCTCACTTCAACTCAGTTGATGAGCCTCAGGAGAATGAAAGCCTGAGTAGGCCCCAGCACGATTTGAACTTGTGACCTGTACTTGAAACCCGAGAGCGCTTAACTCTCTCCGAGCCAGCATGCCGGGTTATACGAGCAGCACTCACTATATAATACTCACCTTGGCAGCTATTCCCAGAGGTTTTCTCCAGGGACTGATTGGCCACTTTCCAGGTATTCGGTATTTGCATTGCTAGGCTCCAAACCAGCGCATGAGCATCTGTTATTGTCAGTCTTCACTCCAGCACTGTGCCAAAACACGAGCCAGTGTAATGAATCCCCCATTTGTCTCGTTGACACCCCACTCAAGCTTTTGTTTAGCCTCACCTCCAAATTTAACAGGGCTGTCACAGACGTGGAGCCATTCTGTGCATGCCCTTTGATAAGTGTCCAAGCGCCGTCAGGGCAGAGTCTCCCGGTGCACAGCCGAGGTTCGATCCTGCTCGTGCCGATGGGCCCTGCTTGAACAGCAGTCCAGGGAGCATTGCTTCCAAAAATGTTCCAAAGGACTATAGGGCACAGACGAAGACATCCCGTGTGAACTGCAGTGTGTAGAGGGGTTATCCTGATGCCAACTGCCTAGCTATCAATATTGCGTAGGAGCAGTGACACCGTGCCCAGGTGCCTGAGACGACCGAATGCACCTCAATTATAACTGTTACTAAACTGCCAAACCGGGCCCAGGTGCCTTGTGGTGGGGTTGGTTACACTGCATTCCTATTATAGTTGTTATTGTAACGCGAAAGTAAGGTGTGGGGGCCCACATTCATTGCCTGTATAAGGGCCAACGACACCCATGCATGCCACTGCCTGACGGAACGATGTCTGCATTTGTCGTCATCCTTATATTAGGATGGTTTGCACCCGCCGTTATTGTCTATTTAACTATGTCAGTAGTGTATACAGCTTGAAGTGCCTTGAAGGAGTCCACTATCAAGTTGTTTTTAAAACTTCGTATTACATCTGTACAGCACGTTTATAGAATCCTCACATACAAAAATAAATTCATTCTGGATGAGAGCAACTGAAGCAACCTGTTTCGCCTTTTTGCAATAGTGTGGGCCATTTCCAACAACATTGCACGGATTTTCAGTGCACCACGAAAAACAGAATTTGCCAGCTGCAGTTTTCCAAATACTCCAGTGACGTGTAATTTCTGGCCTTCTAGTGTAATTTTGCACCTTCACTGGGTGGTGTCCTAAGGCTGGAGCTTTACTTCACATTATAGATGGGTGCCAGCCTCATTCATACCACCTCCAACATTAACTTCTAGTACCTGTACAAAATCCCGGAAGCAGAGACACACCTTAATCCTATTAGCTCACAGAAGTCTAATATCGTCCAACGTTGTCAATCAGGTTTGAGAACCTGGAGACGAACGGAAACCCCAACAGCACTCATTAGGGAGGACACTTCTGTTGGGGGCTACACATCCTGAAGTCTTCATCCTCCTAGATCTGATGTCAGTGTACTATACAGTTAACCACAACATGTTACTGTGTAAGTTGTAGTAGTCAGCCACGATTACCTGCTCTAGTCTCACCTAGCTCCGATCCCCCATAACCGACTGCAGCTGACAAGTGAGCATCGTCCACCATTTAAAATCTCAAAAAAACGAAGAGGTGGTATACAGTAAACATTCCCGTTTGCTGCTTTTCTTCAATATTTATGCATGGACTATAGTTGAAGGGATTTCTCAACACAAACTGCTAATTCAAATGTGTACTCACGACATGCATGACCACATCTGACGTGAAAAAAGCAAGAAATACCGCTCTAAGACATCAAGGAGGAAACAAACTTTCTTGCTCCTAAACAGTTTTAAAACTGAGGTTATGATTATAAGAAACCTCGAAAACTGCACGTGTTCTCCTGTCCACCGAAGCGGAGTGATTGTTTTGACCATCAACTACCAGCTTACTTCAAGGATATCCCTAGAACCATAATACCGCCACATCTAGACTACTGTAATATGGTCTACATCAGGGCACCTAAGAAGATGTGGAAACTCCTGAAAGTACAGATACCACTTAGACTCAGCATAAACCTAAAGAAATATGCTTACGCTTTCCCAGCCCTAAAAGAATTGCATAGGCTCTCAGCTGAACAAAGACATAAATTGAAAGAGCTGTGAACAGTATTTATATCCTTTTGTGAAAATATGTCTACCTACCTCAGTAAACAGACCCCCACTTCATACCAAATGCAACCTCCAATGTAAATAATCCCTGTTTGATCCACATTTTCCCAGACAAGAGAAACTGCCTGAGGAAAAAGTCTGAATTAGAGGAATTCTGGAATTTCGGCCTGGATGAAATTTAAACTTTGCAGAAGAAATTTGTGAAATTCCTAAAGTTCACATCAATGACATTTCCCAAAAATTTTCTTTATGCAATTTAGAGTAATTTTCACCCACTGAAGATAGGTTTGCAAATTTCTGGAGACCTGTTCTGCTCAAACCAGTCTCCTGACAGTGCCTTGAGTGGAGTCTTTACTCAATGTTCGCCCTAATACGATAAAGTCATGCAAACATACCTGCATGCTACACTTCTCACCAAAAGTGTAATTTTGCATAATTTCACAAAATGTAATGGAACAAACGTATGTAATTTTGCATACCTCTATTTACTAACCTTCAAAACTGAACAAAAAACTCTTGGAAGAAATTTGCAGGCCATAAGCAGCAGGTTCTATCATGACCCTGCCTTCTTTAGGAACAAGGGTTGTTACTATGCATAAGCTTATCCTTATCTCCCAATCACCAGTATATTGAATGGAAGCTTCTGACATAAACTCCTGTACCAGCCTAAAGCCAAATGATTTACTACATACCTACCAATTCCTGCATGTGTTTCAAAGTGGGATCAACACATCAAAAATCTATTTAATGAATACATATTTAAGTAAACATAGCTTGCTGCTAGAACACAGAGAGCAGTTACCCAAGGATACCATAAACCTGTTTAAACTCTATTATAAATAGGACTGTTGAGTGCGGACAGAGTGTGAAAACCCTAGAAGAAATTGCATTTCACCTTAGTTTATGTGCAGGAAGGGACCCTTTCTAGCATATAAACTATGCTGACCACAACACACAGACAGCCTTGCACTCTGCAAAAGGGAGCCTGCATTGGCTCAGGGTTGCATGAAGTGCACCAGCGCAGGGAGAGAGCATAACTATGCCATTTCTTTGCAGATGCTGTGGAGTTCTAAGTGATGCAACGCAGTGCAGCAACTTTGCTTCCTCCCTGCGGGGAAACATCACTTACAATGTGGTAAATGTAACGAAACTCATTTACCGCGATGCCTTTACAACGCATATATTTTTACCATGCATGGGTTTACTACGCATGCCTTTACCACTATTATACCTTTACCACGCATGCCTTTACTACGAATGTCGCTGTAAAGGCATGAATGGTAAAGGTGTATGCGTGGTGAAGGTTTTAAAGGTAAGTACAGGTAAATGGGTTGAGTATATATATATACATATATATATATATATATATATATATATATATATATATATATATATATATATATATAGTGTTTAAGGTGGGTGTTAGACCTGACAGCCTTAGGGTGGTCACCCCTAACTTTTTTCCTCCCTCCCTCCACTTTTTAGACACTGTTTTTGCTGGCTTTTAGATTCTGCGCACTTTACCACTGCTAACCAGTGCTAAACTGCATATGCTCTCTCCATTTAAACATGGTAACCATGGATCATACCCAATTGGACTATTTAATTTACTTATAAGTCCCTAGTAATGTGCACTATATGTGCCTAAGGGCCTGTAGATTAAATGCTACTAGTGGGCCTGCAGCACTGGTTGTGCCACCCACTTTAGTAGCCCGTTTACCTTTTCTCAGGCCTGCCATTGCAAGGCCTGTGTGTGCAGTTTCACTGCCTCTTCGACTTGGTATTTGAAAGTAATTGCCAAGCCTAAAACTCCCCTTTTTCTACATATCAGTCATCCCTAATGTGTGCCCTAGGTAACTCATAGAGCAGGGTGCTGTGTGGGTAAAAGGCAGAACATGTACCTGTGTAGTTTACATGTCCTGGTAGTGTAAAGCTCCCAAATTCGTTTTTACACTACTGTGAGGCCTGCTCCCCTCATAGGCTAACATTGGGGCTGCCCTCATACATTATTGAAGTGGTAGCTGCTGATCTGAAATGAGTAGGAAGGTCATATTTAGTATGGCCAGAATGGTAATACAAAATCCTGCTGACTGGTGAAGTTGGATTTAATATTACTACTCTAGAAATGCCACTTTTAGAACGTGAGCATTTCTTTGCACTTAAATCTTTCTGTGCCTTACAATCCACGTCTGGCTGGGTTTAGTTGACAGCTCCTTCTGCATTCACTTAGACACACCCCAAACACAGGGTACTCAGCCTCACTTGCATACATCTGCATTTTGAATGGGTCTTCCTGGGCTGGGAGGGTGGAGGGCCTGCTCTGACACAAAGGACTGCCACATCCCCTACTGGGACCCTGGCAGACAGGATTGAACTGAAAGGGGAACTGGTGCACTTCTTAGCCACTCTTTTAATTCTCCCCCGCTTCAAAGGCATATTTGGGTTTAAAACAGGGCCTCTGCCCTACCACCTCAGACACTTGCTGGAGAAGAAACCTGAAACAGAACCTGCAGAAGAACTGCCTGGCTGCCTAAAGGACTGACCTGACTCCTTTCTACAGAGGACTGCTGCCTTGCTGAACTCTTGCCTTGCTACAGAAGTGCTCTCCAGGGGCTTGGATAGAGCTTGCCTCCTGTTCCCTGAAGTCTCAGGACCAAAAAGACTTCTATCTTTCAACTGGACTCCTTGTGCGCTGAAAAATTCGATGCACAGCTTGCTGCGCGGTGAAAAATTCACTGCATGCCGATCCGGAAAGACGCCGCTCTACCCCGCAAGGAAAAGATTGACGTGACGCCTGCGGTGCGACCGGAGCTTCGACGCACTACCCACCTGGAAAACGCCGCCCGACTTCCAGATAGGAAATCGACGCAGCGCCTTCCGTGAGGAAGAAAATTCCACTCACAGCCCACCGGAACGACGCAGACCAGACAACAAGCCCAGGATTCCACGCACAGACCCCGGGGCATCTGAAAACCCCGCGACCCACAGAGGAGACCTGTCCGTGCACCGGAAATCGACGCACGTCTTCCCCGCCTGAAAAATAATGACACAAGTCCGTGTGTGACGGGGCGAAACTGCATCTCCTCCTCTGCGGCCCTTTGCGGAGATTTTTCCCTCCAAACCAGGTACTTTCTGCTTGAAAGAGACTTTGTTTGCTTTTTAAAGACTTAAGACACTTCATATCACTTTTCAGTGATACCTCTACAATTTCTTATTGCATCTTTTATCGTTTTGACCTGCAAATACCCAGATAAATATTATTTTTTTCTAAACACTGTGTGGTGTATTTTTGTGGTGCTATATAGTGTTATTGTATGATTTATTGCACAAATATTTTACACATTGCCTTGTAAGTTAAGCCTGACTGCTCAGTGCCAAGCTACCAGAGGGTGGGCACAGGATAATTTGGATTGTGTGTGACTTACCCTGACTAGAGTGAGGGTCCTTGCTTGGACAGGGGGTAACCTGACTGCCAACCAAAGACCCCATTTCTAATAGTGGGTAATGGTTATTGGTGATAAATGCATTTTTAAGTTTAAGGGTGGGTATGGGTTTTAGGGTGGTAAGGACATTTTTAGGTTTCAGGATTGGCATGGGTATTGGGGTGGTAAGGGCATTTTTAGGTTTTAGGGTGGGTATGAGTCTTGGGGTGGTAACAGCGTTTTTAGGTTTTAGGGTGGGTATGGGTTTTGGGGGGGTATGGTCATTTTTAGGTTTTGGGATCGGTATGGGTTGTGGGGCGGTAAGGGGCTTTTCAGGTTTTACAGTGGTTATGGGTTTTAGGGTGTTAAGGGAATTTTTAGGCTTTAAGGGTGGGTATGGGATTTGAGGTGGTAAGGGGTGTTTAGGGTTTAGGGTGGGTATGGGTTTTGGGGTGGTAAGGGGTGTTTAGGTTTTAGGGTGGGTATGGGTTATGGGGTAGTAAGGTCCCTTTTAGGGTTTAGGGTAGGTGGGGTTTTGGGGTGGTAAAGGCATTTTCAGGTTTTAGGGTGGGCATGGGTTTTGGGGTGGTAATGGCATTTTTAGGTTTTAGGGTGGGTATGGGTTTTGGGGTGGTAAACTCATTTTTAGGTTTTAGGGTAGGCATGCGTTTTGGGGTGTTGAGGGGATTTTTAGGTTTTAGGGTTGGTATGGGTTTTGGGGTGGTAAAGGCATTTTAAAGTTTCAAGGTGGTTATGGGTTTTGGGGCAGTAAGGGCGATTTTAGGTTTTTGGGTAAGTATGGGATTTGGGTGGTAAGGGGTGTTTAGGTTTTAGGGTGGGTATGGGATTTGGGGTGGTAAGGGGAGTTTAGGTTTTTAGGGGTTTGGGTAGGTAGGGTTTTTAGGTGGAAAGGTGTGTTTGTATATATATATATATACATACATATATATGTTTATATTTATATATATACACATATATATAGAAACTTATATATATTATATATCTATATATATATAGATATTATATATTAATATATATAAATATATATATATATATATATATATATATATATATATATATATATATATATATAATGTATGTTATACTTACCTCTAGTTTTCACTATGCATATGCCTTTACCAACTATGCCTTTACTACAAAATTTTCATGGTAAAGACATTCGTGGTAAAAGTATATGTGTTGTAAAAACATTTAGGGGGTTATTCTAACTTTGGAGGAGGTGTTAATCCGTCCCAAAAGTGACGGAAAAGTGACGGATTTACCACCAGCCGTATTACGAGTCCATTATATCCTATGGAACTCGTAATACGGCTGGTGGTATATCCGTCACTTTACCGTCACTTTTGGGACGGATTAACACTCCTCCAAAGTTAGAATAACCCCCTTAGTGATAAGTACATGCATGATAATGCATTGTATTTACCACGTTGTAAAGGCATGCGTTGTAAGTGCATGAGTTGTTCCATCATACACCCTCCCTGTGTTGCGACAAAAAATCTAGACCTAAGTTTACGAGAACAATTGAAAGGACTACAAAAAACACTCTTAATCTTAAGTAAAGGCAAAGCAGAAGCGAGAGATGAGAGACACGGAAAATAACCTAAAAGTGAATGGTTTAGTTTATTTACAGGTTTTTCGAGGCAGCTCCTTCGCAATGGCGAAGGAGCGTCGCCGCCCTGGCTAAGCCAGGAGCTGAAAGATAAAACAATATTTTTTGATCGATTTATCTTTCAGATGCTGGCTCAGCCAGCAGCATGTGTAGGGAGGGGTGGGCTGGGCAGGGGAAGTGGGAGGGGGAGGAGGAGAGAGTGCACCCAAGTGTGACACACCGGCCAAACACACATACACACTTAAGTTTCTCCAGCTCAGCTGTGTTGAACAGCCGGGCTGGAGAAACTGCACAAACCCCAGGGTTATATCTGAGCGGCAGCTCAAGCCACTCAGACCAATCCTGATGCTGCTTTCATGCTAAGTTTAGCATGAAAGCAGCACCAAGACTGCTGTGGAGCCTCTGCTGGTGTCCCAGTGAATGCTGGGACACAGGAAGAGAATCGAGGTGGTAGGAGACAGCGATGGGAAGAGTTACTTTTATTGCACCCCTCCCCCCGTCTCTCCCGCCACGCCCACCCCTCCCCTGCAGGTTTTTCTACAGTGTGTATTGCATATTCTGTCACTGTCAGAGTCATAGAGTTTGTTTATGAAGTAAACTTATATGGTGGAGTTCTAACCAAATTATAAACTCGTACTTGGAAGGTTTCATCCATGAAAGTGAACTGGAGGTTAAATTGTGGTCATATGGAAGCAATAGTGAGTATGCAGTAGAAAAGGTAGGGGAGGGGCTTACATTTATGCTGCTATAAGAAGTACTTACTGAGATGCAGATTTTATCTTTTCACAGGAGCACTCATTCAGACTCATTTTCATACTCATTACGCATGAGTACTAGCAACTGTTTTTTCAGAATCCACGTTCTAGAAACAGTGTTAAAAATGCAGTGCACTCAGTTTGGGTCTGCATATGGCACCCTGGAGCACTGAAGTGCACCAAGGCACAGGTCTTGAACGAGCGCCACCTACTGATCAACATAAGAACTGATGTTTTGTCACCTGTCCCTTTCACAACATAATCAGAAGTCCCCTGCCCAGAGTGAAATCAGAGGTAAAGATATAAAGTCTAGGTCTGTGTGAAATTGCTGCTTTTTTCCACGCAACATATGCACAATTTTTGTGAAAATTAAACATTATAAGAATTAAACTCTGGCTGATGTCTACATGCATGTATACGAGAATTACTCAAGGTAGTTGCACAATATATTTTCCATACGTTTTCTTAAGTCACACAGTGAACACTGCCAGTACAGAGTCCATGGGAGTAATGCACTATCACAAGGCCAAGAGATATTTTCTGCTTAAACAAGTGTCTCACTGGTGTCAACGATGCAAACAACGTAAATAAAAGAAAAACAAAAATTATGTGAACTACGCAAAATGCAATAATCTGGAGCTCTGTGAGATTATGCAGAGTAAAAAAAAAAACAGTCTCTCATCACTGGGCAAAGCACAACTGTAGGACTATAGCATCCATTCAAAGGCAATTTATAATTCGGTTAGGCATCCCTTTAATCTTAAGGGCCACAACTATTTAGGACTGACTGTCCCAAATTGATCAATGAGGGCCTGTAACAGGCAGGATGTTCAGGAAAACCAATTTCTTATAAAACAGGTTAGATTTAGATTTCTTTTATGAAAATGTGCATTAGTTGAAAACCATGCAAATGCTTCATTGATTCATCTCTCCTGTGTCACAAGGGGGCCTTCACCAAATACCTATAAGCCCTGGGGATACTTATCAAAGTTGCTGCCCTGAGTTGCATGAATGGGAGAGAGCTGAAAAGTGTCATATCTACTAAAATATGGCACCCTTCCTCTACCTCCTGGCGCTGGCGCACTTATGGCTGCCTAGCCCCAACAACAGGCACCCTACAAGTGTGCCTGTGTTGTGGCAGGATTGTTTTGGTACAGGAAGGGATTCCTTCCTGCACAGAAACAATCTTTTAAGGCCATTTCCTCTTTCCATGTGTGATGCAGAATGCAAGGGCACTGAAAAGAGGAAGCAACCAGACGAAATAAAGATATTTTTCCATGTTATGCCTCATTGGGAATGCACTAAAATCCATAGGTGTATGCATGGGAACACCCATGCTCCATCCATGGGACAACTCCTAGATGCAGTGTAATGCAACGTAGCAGAAAGGGATGCGTTGTTATTTGTTTTACCAAGTAGCACACAGCAACGCAAGTCAGCCCTTGTGTAACTTAGTAAATAGCAAATCATATTTTGTGTAGTGGCTGCACCGAAAAAGGTGCAGCAACCACCACTCAAAATGTAAGTAAATCTAAGTTCCTCTGTCCAAGAGAGAATTGAGGTCAATGTTTTTGCCAAGCATACCTGTGTCTGTCATGGTGCAAGCGTTGCAGAAGAGCCTGTCCGGGCAAAACCTGAAAGCCAAGGAAACTTACAGAGGAAAAACACTCAAGTCTGCATTATCATAACAGAGTGGGAGAAGGTGGAACATCGTTTCGAAGCAAGTTCCAACACACAGCGCACCGTATCACTGAGGGTTTTGTGGTCACGTTTTTTGTGCTCTGCTGACAAATGACCCGTCAATTGCACATCATGCCAGAGGCCTGAGTAAACAAGGTGTACTCACAGCTGAAACAGGGCATGGCGCTAATGCCTCGAGACGTCTGGGGCTGAACGTCTTGCCTGCTTACTACTGGATAATCTAGGGACCACTTCTCTCTCCCAGTAAAACGTCTGTCGACAAAAGATTATAATTATGTGGAAAACCTTTAATGAGTCATTCTTGCAAAAGTGAAATGCAGAATTTTGCCAACACTTTAAATGTCATGTCTGCAGCTCATAATTATGAAAAATAGCTCTACTAAAATATTTTTACCATCCTCTCAAATGTGGTTCTGTTAGCCAGACTCAATATATTTGGTGCCAGCACAGTCACATTTTTCATTGTTGCAGCGACATTTACAGAAATTGACCAGTGCAAAATGTAATTTATACTAATTAAATGGTGTAAAAAGAACATTTTGAGTGACTGGCCTGTACAAAACCATTGGCATCAAGTGACTAGTGCAAAAATGTAATTTTTGCATTGGCAAGTTAATGCAAGTGTTGGTGCAAAATTCAGTACACAGTTTAAATAGGTGGTGTCCATCTTTGGTCTTTGAGGAATGAAGCTATACAAGACTTCACAATACCCACATGTGCAAAACGGGAGCCATTTGCATAGTCAGCGTTTACACTGTTACTATAGATTGACTGTGCTCCCCATGGACAACCTTTGTCTGTGCAATTCGGCTTTAGGCACTTTACAACACTAGACTTGATGATCATATTTTAAATACATAATCAGCCTCTGAATGGTGATCAATACAACTGGACCTCTGACATACTTCTCACACAGCCCATGTTAGTTATAGGTGCTTTAAAACAAGGAGTCACCTTGGTTGTCCTTATATGGCTCAACCACCCAAAGGAAGGATAGGGATCTGGAGAGCCATATCTTTTGTGATAAAGCAGGATACAGCATGATGAACCCTTTCATTTATCATGTTAAATTCAGGGCAGATCAGAGGTCAAGAAGAGCACGCCCAGCAGAATTAAACTAACAGCAGCGTCCTCTGCCACGTGTGTACACATAAGGGTTTACATAAATCCATAAGTGGATCTAGCCAGCCACTAGACAATATAATTCAGCACTAAGCAATATTCCAGTCTATTCTAAACTCGTTAGCCACTAATAAATGTGGCTCAATTCTATTCAATATGAAACACAACAAAATACAAGGTCAACAGGTTATTCGGAGCATGGTCTATGAATAATACCCAGAACAGCAGCGTGCCAAAATTTTGAAAGA
This sequence comes from Pleurodeles waltl, assembly GCF_031143425.1. Classification (NCBI taxonomy): domain Eukaryota; kingdom Metazoa; phylum Chordata; class Amphibia; order Caudata; family Salamandridae; genus Pleurodeles; species Pleurodeles waltl. The sequence continues at coordinate 548,001,728 of NC_090449.1, forward strand.
GCAACTAGACCATGCAAATTGTAGTAGTACGAGCACAACAATTAATGTAACAAGAAAATCTCTGGAATTAAACTGAAAAGTAAACATTAATGACACAATCCAGACGGCTGTTAAAGACAGCCAAAGACTACCTGCGAAGACACTTTGGCTGCCAGGATGGCTTAATGAACCCATCACTCACTGTTGAGTTAGGCAGTGATCCGAGGATCACAAGGTCCAACCCCAGAAAGACTGACTAGGCCTTCCACAATTTCCGAGGCCATCATAATGAGCACTATTGATCTGAGTAAAACTAAATTCTATAATTTAAGGCGTTTAGAAACAAAAAAGCAAGTGATTATCATATGAATACAGTTAGTCAACCTCAGTGATATTCAAAGTACGGCCTGGGGCTGCATGAGACCCTCGTGACCTTTGCATGCGCCCCCCTGGTGAATTACAGCATTGGGCTGCTTTTTACCTGTCTGGGCACTAACATTAAAAAAATGTTAATCAAAAAGTCATTTAGTTACAGGTTAATTGCAGTTAAAAATGATATAACTAGCTGGTCCTGCATCACTTCACATTAGGAACACCTTCATTTTTAAAGACATCTTGCAGTAAAAGTGCAAAAATATGATAAAAGAATTAAAAAAATGAATTTTATATAACATGCAGAACCGTTTCACCTTAGTAAATCAGATTATAGCAGTACATTGAAAATTATCAAATTCTTTTTTTTTTAAGTGATAATTTTTTTATACATGAAACATTCATTCTTCCCCCACTCTAGCAACAATGCCAATAGCAAACTAAGAGTTAAGTCTATATTAGGTGGGCCTTTAAGTGGCCTGAGTTCCCGTTATAAATGAACAACAATAATGTTTATTAAATCAAACACAGGAGAATGTTTTGTACACCACCCATCCTGAAGTACTGTATTTCGAATCCTCTTCTATGTGAGAATAAAGGGAAAGTTGAATAAAACACTTGCATAGCATCACACAATTCGGTAAAGTGGGGAAGCTGTGGTTAATCCCTGGTTTTCTGGTTTCACTTTGTGCAATTCAGCCACTAGATGTTTATGCTTTAATCCCCTAAACCCACCTTACCTCCAACACACACTGGAATGCTTCCTCCACCACCAACCACGACTGCCACCCTATTCACATCAATACGACCCACAGTCACATCAGAGACCAACATTTTGGCCCCCAGGAAAATCTTTGGGAGTACACAGGGTCTACCTACTTCCGGGGGCACAGGACCCTTGCTCTTGACTGCCATTGACCCTTGCTACCTCTGAATTGAGGGACAAGTCTGGGCCGCAACTAGGATAAATTGCATAGCTGAGTCTTCTATATTGGCGATACAGCTTTTTTGGTTTTACTCAAGTTTCATCAAGCATAAGGTTGTTTGTCAACGCTAGTTTCAATGCTATACTCAAAATTATGTTTCTCAACATCTGTATGCTACATTATAAGTAATAAATAGGACCTAAAAATATTTTCTACCAAAAAGTGGTGGTCTTGTTTTCGTGAAGGGCTGCTGTGGTGTGTGCAGCTCTAGCTTACATCTCACACAGCTATCAAGTGTTAATAGTTGTCACAAGGAGAACTTAGACATGCATGGTAGGAAAATACCCACCAATCCCTAATCAGTTTGGTAGAGAATATCATTAGCAAACTATCATCTAACAGAAATATCCTGACCTAAATATCATTACAAAAATGCCACTCCTGTGGAGTTAATAGTAGAAAATCTACACCTAGTGCGACCATATGGTTGTAACCAATATTTAGGAAATTACATTTCTATCTATGACTGCTAAAGACATATATATGTTCCAATAAGACTTAGGGGGGTACACACACATAAAAGTACTGCATGATTTGGAATTCTGCAGCAACACACTTTTGGGTTGCAGAGGTAGAAAAGCTGCATATTTTCACACTAAAGGTGAGGCTGCAGCATTCCATATCATGCAGTAATTTTATGTGCAAAATGATCATACTCTCGGAGTTTTATGGATATATATTTATTAGGGCAAACCTTATGTAATATGTCCCCCTAAAACATCCCAGCAGACATCAGTGAGGGCACTGATGGTCACTATTCCCAACATTTCATCATTCTACAAGACATAGTCACATGGATATCAGCAAAATACCATTTCAACTGTATGTTTCATAAAAAGTAGAAATAGTTAGAAAAAATGGCAAGTCTAGCTTGGGTGTTTTTAAGTGATCACACAGTGTTATCCTCTGTTTACTAAATAGCTAGAGTGACAACATTTAGTGATCATAATTTTCAGTGGAACCACCTCCAGATAAAACTGAATAATTTACCCAATCAAATACGTCTTCGACTAGACTTGTAGCTCAAATCAATTGTATCACTCTTCAGTTTCAGACATGAGCTGAGGGCCCTATTGTACAAACAACATCTCATCTCAAATGAACACTGCAGCCTCCAAATGCTTCCAAGCATGGCCTTAATCTCAGTCACCTGAGCGCCCACATGTTCAATTTGTAAAAAATTAGGCCCACATATAGGAATGAAGGAACTAGTGATTCTTATTTGGTAATTGTTAAAGAATCACAAATTGGGGCATAGCTTATGCACCATTCAATATGGAGGCATCACCTTGAGCTACGGTATACTGCAAAGCTAATTTACCTCACAGAGACCACTTTGACCAGGGCCACTGCCATTCCAGACATGCCTAGGCGCCTTCTGTGACCTGGAGGGCCTGCAACATACTTCTTCTGATGCATCCTTTTGAGTCTTGGAGCTGCGGCAGTGATTTTTTGTGAATTGTGGGCAACTGCCATTTCATGAGCGTGTCGCCCGCTTTACGCATGTGTGTTGTGCCTCTCAAATTGGCAGCTTCTATCAATTGGCCACATATTGATTCTCTTCAGGGCAACCCTCTTAGCCCTGTACCTGATATGACCCGGAGCTGAGGCGGTTAGTGCCATTTGGTGAGTGCATTGGAGCCTTTCAGTTTATCTTATGCTACTCATATTGGCACTTTTAGTGAACTGGCCTCATATTAATCCACTTCATTGAGCCCTCTACGCCCTGTTGAAGGTGCCTGGTACGACCCTGTGCAGATGTGGTGATTTCTGTAAATAACACGTACCACAGACATTTTATCAGCACACTGCCATTCCTCATTTTTTGTCATGTCTCTTCGCAAGTAACTTATGGAATGACTTATATATGTGCTTCTGACAAGTGTAAGTGTTCTTTTATTATTGCAATAAGCTCATATACTACCTAACTGCCATGTAAATTTGTTCTGCTCTTTGCTCATGTTTATGTTTTTCACCTCAAGTCTTACCTCTTCTGCATGGTGCACATACTATATTGAGTTTGATGGGCTGAGATTTTTCATAGTGCCTTCCTGTCAAACAATGCTGTGAAGTCTTCTTACCATGTATTTTCCACATTCAGCAAGAGACTTTAGAACTTCTCCATTGCCACTGTCTACCTTTAAAGGTGTTTCACATACATTTTCTACCTCCATAGTATGCTTCACTCATTATTTTGTTATATGGACAGAAACCAAAATCATTAAAAATATTAATTGTACTGCACACTACACAAAGATGGCCAGTGACCTCCTTGCATCTGCTAAAGGCACCTCATCTAGCACATAGCCTAAAAGGGTGAAAAATGATCCTACATCATCTATTATGTCATCTCATAATGCAGTTCTTGACCCCATCCTTGATGAGATGAGGGGCTACAACCTTTTATGTGTGCTACCAATTAAATAGTTCAACAAATTGAGGACAGCTAGATTATTATGGAGGGTAAAATGGTCAAAATGTAAAACTACATTAGTTCTCTGCAAGATGTGGTTACTAAGATCTCTTTCCATGAGCAGGAAATCTAAAAACTCAAAATACATATGGAATGCCCTGAAAACATGAATCATCACAATACTCTTCGCCTACATGGTCTGCCAGAGGATCTTGAGGGTCCTGATTTACTTGAGTTCCTAAAGAAATTTTTCCCAGAGCTTCTTGGACTGCCTACTACTCCTCCTCTTAATATCCAATGAGCTCATCATTCGAGCCCTCGGTAATTCTAAATCTCAAGGAACCATCATGCTATTTTTTTAATTTACAAACATTCCAAGTATCTTGAAAGCTGCAAAGGAAAAACATTGTCCTATTTAGTCTGGCCATAATATATAATTTTTTCAAGACTGCTACAAAGTCACAAAGGCCAGGTGAAAGGAGTTCCTTGCTTTGCGACCTCAACTAAGACAGCTAAACATACCTTATGGCATCCTTCATCCTTGCTCATGCAAAAATACTTATGAGGGCACCTCCAGAGCCTTTGAAGACCTTGTCAAATTAAAAATGTTCCTTCAGACTGTTACTTCTCATGTTATGGGTACTACTGTCCAAAAAATGTAAGAATTTGTATTTGAGTTTGTTCTCTTTCTATTTCTTATTTTCTTAATATTTGACTTTTCGTCATAACTTGTTTATGCTCTCTCACTGCTGTTGTTCTTGTAATGGTGTCACACCTTTGTTTTCAGTATTTGTCTTTTCAAATCTGGGTTTTCATCCTTAATGTGTCTCTTCTTCTACTTTCTTATATTTCCTTTTTTCTTTATGTTCTGTTCTTTTTTGCATATCTATTTTGTGAGTGCTGATATGTCACTTAACGTCATAACATCACTTCATTCATATCAGATATTATCTTTAATAAATGGTGTCATTTTTTCAACCTTTACATTTTTGAAGCTTGTCACCCTTATTCCTGCACCCTTAGCCTTGTATCCAATATGTTTAATGTTGTCTCGTGGAACATCTGTGGAATTGGGCATCCGGTTAAAATCCAAAAAATACTTTTTCATTTGTCTCAGCTTATCTCCCAAATTGCCTTTTTACAGGAAACTCATTGTGATGATGTAGAACTGGTTAAATTAAAACAACAATGGATTGGCCAGGTTTGTTTTCCTCAGCTACTGATTGTAAAGGTGGTGTTGCTATTCTCTGACATAAAGCATTGAAAGAACAAGTTATAACTACGGAATGTGAGCCTGATTGCTGGTGGTTACTGGTTGACGGCATTAGTCATAATAAACACATTTCTTTATTTAATATCTTTGGCCCAGCCAAACCTGGCCCTGGTTTGGTATAGTATTTGAATAAAATGTGCTAATATTGGTAATCCCAACATCATTATAGAAGGTGATTTTATTAACTGGTTAGAGCCTTTACAATAGGAAATCTAAATGCAAGTTTAACCCAGACAAATCCTAAAAGACATTCTAATCAGCGATCACAACTCCACCACTATTTGCTGTTTGGAAAACTTGCAAACCTGCTACGTTTGAATTTACTTTTTTCTTTAATTTACATAATACAATTTTCAGAATTGATCATATTTTCGTTACAAAATCCTTACTCCCTTCTATAAAATCATCTGAAATTGGATCCATTTTTATCTCAAATCATGCACCAGTAATGGCCTCCTACGATATTTCTCATACCGACTCCAAAACTGGCAGACAGTGATTTAATAACTCCCTATTATTTGATACACAATTTATAACTGAAGCTACTGCTTTTTGTTTTGATTCTCTCAAATTAACCAATCTAGTGATACCTCCATTCCTAATAACTGGGAGATTTTCAAAGCCACGTTTAGAACTTTAAATATAGCTTATTCTGCAAAGAAGAAAACAAAGTTAAACTCTCAAAATCTAATCTTACTTCAACACATTAAAACACTTGAACATACTTTACTTTCAAATCTACCTTGATTTTACATGAATTGATCAAAGCCAAATCTAATCTCAATAAACTTGTTACCTTTGATCCATGTATCATCCTGCTATCATCTAAACTACATGGAGGTAAGAATAAAGCTCATAAAATGCTAGCTAACTATTTTAAAAGACAGACTAAACATAAAAACATAGTCCCCATTCTAAATTAATCCAAAAATACTACTTTGATTTCTGATTCTGACATTTCCAATGCCTTCCAATCTTATTACAAAACACTATACACAGAAGATACTACCCAATCAGAAGCTAAAATACAACAGTTTTTTAATGGTCTCTCTAAACCCTTCCTGTCACATATATTAGAAGACTTCGAGGCTGGTATTACCCTCCAAGAGGTTAAGGACACAATTAAATCCCTGAAAATAGCTAACGTTCTCAGTCCTGATAGCTTTTGCATCAAACTATATTCCTCCATTTCAGCATGTTTTGCCTCCAAATATTTAGAGTTCTTAATTAATTTATTTTGAGTTCAAAAGCTAGTGGCTCCATTTTTAGAAGCCTTAATTGTTATTATCCCCAAACCAGATATAGATCCCATGCTTTGCAAAAATGATCAGACTATTTCATTAATCAATTATGATTGCAAAATGTTTGCCAAGATCCTGCCTAGAAAAAGTTGTACCTCTTCTTGTCAAACCTATTAAGAGCAGACTTGCAGCAGATAATGCCAGGATGTTTTCTAACATTTTTGTGCTGACTTGAAAAAGCAATATTCCACCTGCAGCCATATCTCTAAACGCTTCAAAAGTATTTGACTGCATTCATTAGCAGTTCATTACTCATCACTGGTTTGACTTTGGCCCAAAATTGATCTTACTTATAAATGTATTATATTCCAATCCCTGTGCTAGTGTTTTCGCCAATGGTTGTTTTTCTTCTTAGTTTTCTTTACACAGAGATACTAGACAAGGTTGCCCCCTTTCTTCTTTATTGGTTGTCCTTTGCCTAGAACCATTCCTTGAACATACACGTTGCAATACACTTATCTCCGGATGTAAAAAAAGTTCCCTAGATGTTAAGTTATCTGCTTATGCAGATGATGTTCTAATCTATATGTCTAACTTCTTGACTTCCCTGGACCCTTTCATACAAAAGATCAAATTATATTTCAGTATTTCTGGCTATAAACGTAATTTTTCCAAAACTAAAAGTTTACCATTGAACTCCTTTTGTTATCAATGTATGTTCACCACTACTAATTTTGCATGGTGCCCCGCCAAAATAAAATACCTTGGTGTTTGGTTTTCCCTAGTATATTTAACACACTTAGCAATACTTTTGCGACATTAAAATCTAAATTACAAATACTACATTCAACTTGGTCTCCTTTTCATTCATCATGGTGGGGTAGACTTGATATCATTAAAATGATGATTGTTCCACATGTCTTTTATACAATATCTATGTTACCCTTTAAATTCCTAATTATTATTCAGGACAAACTGACCCCATTTGTACAAAATTCCGATGGCACAAGAAACATCCACATATTGCACTCTGTAAATTTAAACATCCAAAAAATGAAGGGGGTTTATGATTTCCTGATTTTGAACGTTATCACTTCGCCTTTCTGATTAGGCAGTTTTATCCCCTGAGTAACAACTTTCAAGATTTGCCCATCCCACAATAGATCACATTTGAACATTCCTTACTGAGTGGTTTTTCATTCAAAGATATCACTCATATATCTAATTGTACTTATATATCAAAGAATCCCATTTTAAAACATTCACATAATTTATTTTCAGCAATGTTTTCCATCCTCATCAATTTGGTATAATACATTTCTTACATTTTGTCATAAACCTTTTTACTTCAAATACTGGAAGGAGAAAGGTAACATATTTGTTCACCAATTTGTGAAATACAATTTTATTATACATTTTCCTCACTTACAAATACAATATCACTTACCTGACTTCTATTTAAAGGAATATAAATTAATTTCCTCTGCTTTGTTCCTTTCTTCTCACTCACCAATTTGTTCCTCCCCCAGTTGCACCTATACTTCTGACACCTTTGGATATGGTTCACTAAGAGTCTATTCCCAAAGAGGCTTGTATATATAAAACATTAATGTCTCCTACTCCTGTTAGAACTAAAAGGTCTCTGAATTACAGTGGGAAAGAGAACTATCCATAGTGTTTTCTGTACAATTCTGGGACAGAATTTGGCTTGAAATATTTAATACCTCCAATGGTGCTTGCATTACACAGCCCCTATTTTCTGTTTATAATAGGGCTGTTATTACCCCAGAATGTACTTCTTAATCTGACCCATCTGCTTCTTTATTCTGTAGGTCATGCTTCATATTTAATGGTTCTTTAATACATTTATTATATTATTGTACTCATGTTAAAAAGTTCTGGAAATCTATTTGGTTTAAATGTTTAAAAATTTTCAAATCTGATACACTGCTAACTTTCCAAAATGTTTTCTTAGGTTCTCTAGCACATACCTTTGAACATTTGTCTCCAAAGCCTTGTTGTTTGATCTTTTTATTGCACTTGCCTTTAAAGTATACTTTTTGTTGGAAAGATATTTCTAAATTATCTGTCTTAAAATTGTGCTATTTTATATGTAATGAACATACAATACATACTGTGTCTTCATTAATGTTACATTAGAAGGTTAAACCTTTCCCTACATTTATTTTCTCACACTCATTACCTTAATCAATTGTTCCTCCCTTCTTTTACTACCCCACTTCTTTTCTTCTTCCTTTTCCTTTTTGTATATAAAATAACAAAACATGATTTAATTACATAAGTGTATAATTTAAAAGTGCAATTGTATTTGATGTATGTATTTCTTCACAAACAGTATCTCTTTTAGTACTGCTTTTTGAATCTTCAATAAACATCATTTAACAAAAACAAAAATTGGGAATTGCTATTTCTTTTGTACAAACATTTGACTTTTCCAAATAGTAAACAGATGTGCTTCACATTCACAAAATACCAATTCACTATTAAGGAATCAGTAAGATTCACAAATTGTGAATGCTGCCCACAGATAATGAATGTTGACCTCACAACCAGGAAATATCCTCCACATGCATTGTGGAGGCTGGGAGAACAGAAAGAAAGACAGTCCTTGTGAAATCTTAACTCAAAAAGGCAAGGGCGCACCCAAATAGATTTTAATGGGTATTCAAGCTATTAACAGTCCGTCCCATTTATAAATATAATCTTGACAAACAAAAATTGTTTTTTTTTCTTTTTTTAGATTCCAAAAATTATTTCTGTATAATAATAAATATAGCCACATTCAATGTGTTTGGTTCTATTGAACCTCTTCAGAGCATTAATAATTTCACAGCAAATATCTTCTGAGAGCTTCCTCAATTTCTCACACGATTCATGTCATGGTCCGAACACCTCTCCTTCAATTATGTTCGTTAACAGGGTAATTTTTAAATTTCCCAATCCTTAAACACAGTGGCAATGGGCAGGTATTACCCAAACCATTGCTTGCGACCCATTGCCTCACATAAAGTATGGCACATAGCATTTTGAAAAGGACTCCTTTTCAAAATGCTACATGTCATACTTTATGTGAAGACACGGATCCTGGTGTGGATGGTGGCTTACAGATACCCTTACTCTGAGTTCACAAGAAATGGTTTGCGTAATACCTAATATTTTTCTGTTTTGCAGCAGCATCTTTAGTAGCTGGTGCTGTACAGAATGTGCACCAAATTGTGAACTGCAGCTGGCCTGGGAGGTGCTATTCTTTCTTACTCTATCGTACATACGACACTTCCATCCACTCCAAAAGGACAAATCCAGGAAATGTAGGAAGCACAAAGAAGAAACAAGGTCAGCAAAGAAAAGCAAGAAATAATTGCAGAGGAATGTGTAGCACGAAATTATTACCTCTTTGGGAATTTTTTACTGACTGCCTCTGAGTCATAAAAGAGAAGAATTTGCCTCTGCATTCAAGCAAAAAACCATTTGGCTGAGGTGACACCATACCATTGAGACACCTCCAAAAGGTGGTAAGATCACTGGTCCAGAATGAAGGAGAAAGCAGCCAGTTGTTTGAATAAGGCATGTGGAACAGGAGGAGGACCTCCTACAAAACCACCACTTATTCCTCCATTGAGGAGTTTATAGAATCAACATATGATTTCTAAACTGGTGACTGGAGTCGGCAATGATGACTCATAAACACCACCCTCTAATATTAGAGGTGAGTTACACAGCAGAAAAGTCATGTCAAGGTAGAGATACATCTAAATCCACACTGGATGTGTATTTTGAGAAAGTGTTAGTCTACACAAACATACAAAAGGGGCAGTCACTTCTGTTTCAATTTTATAATATATTTCATGTACATTAAGGAGACTGAACTTTTAAGCAATCTTACAATTCTAGATTTAGTTAACCACACATATCCATACAGTTGTGTTATTAGATATACCTGCAGTGTTATCTCTGTGGCTTTTTAGAAAATGAATTTTTTATATTAATTCAATAATAGACGCACATTTAAAGCAAAAGTGCATTTTATTGTAACATAATGCTCAGCAGTACTGTTTTCAAACAGATGTCCCATAACATTGAGGACGCAAAACAGAAAAACGGGGATACTAGAAGACTGATTCGGAATGTGATGACACCAGTAAACCTCTATGCAGTACTTCAATAGCAGAACCCAGAAAATATTCCTGGACCAAAAGTTGTTTCTCGGTCATGCACTGTTAAAGAGGTGGAGGAACAAGCAACACCAACACCAATGGGTTGTCCAGCAGTCAGGCCTAGGCAGCTAAACATACCTTTCTTACTTAAATTAATTTAGCAGATCTCTCAACTACCTTGCACATGCCACTGTGACATTATCAATATATAAAGTCAATTTACAGATAGGCCCCTACAGTGGTGATATTGACTGTGGCCTGGTTCAGGTGACCACCACTTTTGAAGAAATACAGACCAAATTGCAAGTTGGGGGGGGGGGAAAGGCCAGCAACAGAAAGTGAAGAGGCTTCAAACCTTGGCAACATTTCTATACATATAGCAGCACTTAGGCAGCACAGATGGAGCCATGTTAAAGGTGGTGATAGATCAGGAGGTGCTGTCGGGGAGGGTCAGTGTCGAGCAAAGGAAGAGAAAGCACAGATTCACTTTACTGTAATATAATAGTTTGCTTTGTTAAGTCTTCCTTACTTATGTTGTGTTTCCTTGTTGCATTATATTATTGGAAACATACCTGGCTTGACATATGTATGGTTTATATTTTTGAAACATTTTTGAAAAAAAGGAATTTAATTGAAGTGTCAAACTAGTTTCATGGTCAAGATAGCGAGTGAGTGAGTCGCACCCACTGATGCTCCGAGGCAGATTCCCCCTATTTATCGATGATCCGTCTTTCCCACTTCATTTCATAGTTCCCTTGGGCCCTGGGTCCCCCCAGTGATGAAAAACCCATGCAACACCAATGGAATGCCTGCGATGTGTTGCTTTACTCCAGATTTATGAAGCCACTCAAGGTCATGCAAGGTGGCCTTGCATGGCTTCATAAATCTAGGTTCATATTTATGATCCCAGTTGCGTCACTCTTGCACAATGCATTGTGGTGCATGCATGACACAACTCAAAAATGAGATTTATTAATCCACGCAAGGCCGCTTTGCAGGGCAGAGGGCTCAATACAATTGGCTGTCTCCCTCGATATAGAAAAGTCCTTGGATAGCCTGCGATGTCCACACCTTGTGATGGCACCTAAAGGATGGTCCTGGGGACAGAGCTTCAGAGATGGGTACAGCTGCTGTGCATGCAGCTCCCTGGAAGAGTTCATGCAGACCAGTTGACTTCCTAACAATTCTGCATAAAAAGAGGCATCAGACAAGGTTGCACGCTACCTCTCATCACCTTATTAATGGCCATGGAGCCGCTAATGTGCTTATTTAATTCAATTCAATTCAGTTCAATCATACTTTATTAGAACATCAGAGATGTACATAAAAGCAAATACAGAGGTTAAAACAATAGCGATAATATACATAAAAAATATCCATTTTACAAGTTCATCATCGGGAATAGCATGCTAATAAAGACATAAGGGTCCAGATTGAGAAATAAAGGTGACCAACAGGTGGCACATTATATCACTTTGTCCAGATGATGTACATATCTATTCGGGGGATACTGAGAACAATTTACCAGTGGTAATCAACCCACTGATGAAATTGGTGCAGTTTAAATACTGAAAAGAAATTAGGCCCTCATGTCTGTTCCTGTTAAACACCTAACAGATAGAGAACATAGGGTTGTAGTTTGATACTTTAAAATACCTGGGTGTGAACAATTACTATTTGGCCAAAAACTTTACAAAAGGTAATTTTAGCAGAATAATAACTCCAACATGGTAGTCTATCATGCTCTGAATCAGGACTCCACTTTCACCAATGTGGAAGGTGGCGACAGCCAAGATGCTGGTCCTGCCTGATTACTGTACTGTTTTGCAGATCTATGACTGAAGTTAACTAGGAGATTTCTCAGAGAGCTACATTGTGGCTTTTCCACCCTTTGTGTAGGGGCACTGGAATGTTGCAATTCTGCGGCTGCAGATTTTTTCACAAAATTAAGGATTTGCCACATTTGCCACACAATCCATCATCTGCTGCATAATCTGCAGATTCTTTTTTCCAAAAATTATTTTAAGCTGAAACGGATCAAAAGTTAATGAAATGTGGTATTATGTGTCAACACACTTAGGAAGACCCTTTGCAAATGTTAACTGATCATCTTTCAGTTACCTATTTATGTATTTCGTTGTTAAACTGGTACTAATTAGGTGAATTATTTGCCAAGACAGTATTGCAATGTGTAAAAATGTCAAAATAATGAATACTATCAATACTGCTATACTATCAAGGAAATCAGCCACATTATGCCACATAATTTGCCTTTTTTTGCCTCATAGGTTAGTCAACTCTGCCCCATAATTTGCTGCTCCCTGGCTGCTTAATTTCAGTGGCCCTTCCTATATGGAACTAGAAGGAAAAGAATGTGCTCCACAAAACACCAAGATCATCTAAGTAAAGAAGGCCTCAGAGCTCCAAGCTATGAGCTATACTATGCAACAGCTCAGCTGCAGGGACCACTAAAATGACTAATCAGTGCACCCAGTCCTGAAAGGGAAGATGGTATGCAGGAGCTATGGGAGCACACATAGATTGGTTCATGAGCACAGCAGCTGCAAAACTCATTCTGAACAAATTGGCAGAGACGACCAAATATTGTTGGAATTATTATATACATCTAAGTAGGCACCCTACCCATACCCCTCAGAAATGTCAGTATGGACACTACCAGAATGACAAGACCATGGCCAGAGACTGGATTGCAGACACTGAGTGATATTTTTGAACATGCTATACTACTCATGTTTCATGATATGGGAGGCATGTGAGGAAGTGGAAACGGACACTTTTTTACATATAACGTACTGGTGAAGACAATAGGCAGGTCTGGGTACAGGATCAAAATGAAACACACAAATAAGATGTGCTGCAGCTTCTATTAAACCACTGCCACTGTTATGGTAGAACAGCTGTCACAATACTATATAACACACGAGTATCACAGTTTTCACACAATTGTCTAAAGCTTAAGGCTGGGGGGGAGAATGTATGTGATAAGTACTGAAAGATGAACAATCAGTGTCCTCACTGGAACATGTTATAAAGGTGTCTAGAACCTCCAGATTGAAGTACACCCAGTTTAACAATCTTCACCAAACGTCTTGCTCCAAAGAGCACAAGCCAATGTTATAGGGTGCTTCATCAGAATGTCCTAGATGTAAACAACCAGTGTCAGACTTCTATCATATGGGATGGTCATATTCAATAATAGCACATTTCTGGACAAAGGACGTGAGTTAGGTAATTGAACTGACTGGGAACCCTTGACATGCCTATTGGGCTTAATGCCCCAGGTAGAAGAAAAAAATATATATATACATTTTTAGACTAGCCATTAATTCTGGCTAAAAGACGCATGACCGTGCAGTGGAAATAATCTAAACTCCCAGATGTACACAGTTGCCTTGGCGATTTGAGGATCCGGGCTTATGAAGAAGCAGATACGCATATTAAGGTATAAAATTGAGAGGAAAGGGCCCAGTAAATACTATAAGGGACACATATCTTATAGCACTAGAAGGCAAGTCCGATACAAGACCACCATGAACAGGACATAGACAATTGTTTGGTGAGTTAAAGGTGTACATGTTTCCAGGTATGTGACTCTGTTATACATCAGTATAATTCAATCCATGTTTGTCCAAGGAGCATGATGTCAAAATGAAATGGGACCTCCTGCTGGCCACCCTGTATGAAAACGTAATATACATGACTTAACAATGGATTCGCTGATTGGCATGTACAAATTTGTTAATTCAAAAACCAAACCCTTTAGAATGGTTGCATAAAAAGACATTACACAAATTGATTCTGACGTGGTCTTGATGTTAAGCTGTTCAATCACTGGCATTTATGTATATACTGTGGGCATATTTACAAGAATCTTGCATCACGTTCATACCACACAATGTGGTACATGTGTGATGTAAGGCTGTAAGTCAGATTTATGACTTTGCATGGCTTTGAGTGACCTCATAAATCTGGAGTAGCCAACACAATGCAAGCCTCTGCACTACTCTGCCCTGGGTAGGTGGTCCATGGGCCTTGTGGTGGATGTTCCCATGTAACTCCCATGAATTTTGACACAACTCCATAATTGCAAAACCTGGGGATGCACCAAAACCTTGTGCTCCCCAGAGGAGGAGCAATGAGGAGAAATATCACAATTATTCTTGTTTTTTCCTCTTTCTATGTTTGTTGCATTTTGCAGCCCTCATAGAAGGAGGGAAACACGTCCCAGGATTGTTTTTGTGCAGGAAGGTGCCACTGCCTTCAGAAAAATAATCCTGCATGCAACACAGGCACTCTTGCACCATGGTGCAAGGGTACCTGGTTGGCTCTTGGCAGCACACTGTGCACAACCACAGAGGGAAAGGACAGAAATGCACTGTATGCCTTAAATATTGCACATTCCTGCCCTTTCCCAGTGACTTAGTGCAGCACAGCAAGGTGACTTGCTGCGCTGCACTGCACCACTTTCCCATAAATATGGGTCTTAGTATCCAAGGACAAAGGCACTGACATTTACAACAACAATGATGTATGTGAGACCCATATTTAAGGACACCTATGTGTGGTAGGAAAACTTTTATTTAACTTACCAAGAAAATAAATCACCAAAGTCTTGTGTTGTTAGATGGTTGTAAATATCACTGTGGCTGAACATACTGTAGTCATGGTTACTGGCAGGAAATCATACAACAATGCCTGCGATCAGACACTCTGTATCAAATACCGCTTGAATGCCGACATATCGGTACATGTGTTTCATCAACACACCCTATCACATGGGGAATTACGCAATTATACAGAATTCTGCTTTTGTGTGCTGTAAGTCCTGTGGGATGTATAAGTACTTTGTGATTATTCATTTTAGGCATCTTGGCTTCTAGGAAATTGTAAAACATTTAGGGCCAGATGTATCATGCTTTGTTGCATTCGCAAATGGTGCGAATTGCAAAATCCGTCTGTTTGCGAATGCAAAAAATGACTTTCACAATATATGAAAGGCATTCACAGTGCAATTTTAAGGAATCGCTAAAATAGTGATTCATTAAAATTGTGACCCCATTTAGAGAATCGCAAATTGTGATTCTCTAAATTGGAAATCGCAAATAGAGAATTCCTATTTGCGATTTCCAAATCAAATGTATCAAGCATTTCCTAAATGCGAATTGGGCATTTAGAAAATGCAATTTTCACAATTAAAAGTCTGGTGGTAAGCATTTGTGAATTTTAAAAATGCTTTGTAAATGCATTTTTTAAATTGACATGTAGCGCGCACATGCTCCTAAGGCATGTGTGTGCTTCACATGTCCGTAAAAATATTTTTGGGGTGCAGCAGAGGGGGCCTTAGGCCCCCAGCACCCTGGAATTTGCATTTCCTAATTTGCGAATTCCTAACTGGAATTCACAATTTGGGAAATGCAAAAACATTCGCAACAGGCCCATAGGTGCGAATGGGGTCGGATTCACTATTTGCGATTCAGTAACAGCATTTGCAATTTTTAAGAAATCGCTTTTACCGAATCGCAAAAATCATACATACCATTTTGCATTTCTTAAATAGCGATTTCTTAAAATTCGGTATTTAAGAAACACAAATCATTTTTTTTGATACATCTGGCCTTTAGATAGGGCACTTTGGGAAACTCCACCAGCCGCAGCAATTTCATGAGGCCAAGAGGTGCAGTGAATACCTGAACGTGTGTTATTATGCTCTGGTTTCTGAGAATCCTTTTCTCTGGGTGCAGCTCATCAGTGAATCACAACGTACCTTATTGCTGAGCCTATATTTATCAAAAATAAAACATCTCCTCCTCTTCCTGTGAAAACAGTCAAATCCTAATCCTAGAACATATTTGCTGTCTCTCTCCCCTCCGCTGCTGAACAGGCGGTATCCACATCCTCCTTGTCACTGCATAGAAATCAGCATTGTTGAAGACACCGTTGCATTCTTGGGCCATTTATACATGTCTGTTTACCACCTGCTTCCATTCGTGATAAATTTAACATGGAAAATGCCCCTGAACGGCAGTTCACTAATTATGAGTTCTTAATTCATCTACTGATTTTATATTTGGAAATTGCAAATATAGATTCACTGTTCAGAATCAGAAGATTAAAGTCACAATTTGTTTCGTTGACCAAAAAATAATTTTGAATGTGCTTTTGTTTGTAACAAATTTTAATGGTCACTAACCAGTTTGCGACTGATTACCGAATTGCAAACACTTCGTGTATATACCACAATTTTTAATCGCCTACAGCGGATTCTGCTGAATGACAGTGTTCAAAAATCAAAACAGCCTATTCATAGTTCAATCTCCTGTTTTTTCTCATCACACTAATCATCATGTTTCCTTATCTCACTTTCACAGGTTCGTTTTCACTTCTACTTTCACCCATTGTCACTATTTTCCCATCTCTCTTTTCCTCTGTTCTCCCTTTTCTGATTTCTTTCTTCACCTTCTGAGTCAAAGTCTAAGAAAAAATGCTGAGGCTCACAGCCTGCAAACACTGGCAAACATTAAGCACATGAATCCCCATCCCAACTTTCCCACCACCATGGCATGATTCGATTCCTCTACATGCTGACAAACCTCACTTGTGTACAGTGCTCCTTCTTTTGAATCTATACAAATGCTCACACATCATGAATACAATTGTAGCGCAAACTGTACAATCGCATATGGATAAAGGTCTCTGCATCTGTGAAAATAAAATGCAGCCGCTCCCAATTATTCAAGAAATATTGTTATTCGCTGCCGAAAAAAACTGGTCTCATTTGTGAACGCTAACAAGTTTGAAGTGTGTACAGCTCGGATATCTTTGCCTGAAAGACACAAAAATGGCCCTTCATTCCGATGACATGGCTCTGCAAAGTAGTACAACAACAAACCATACCTCCTTTTGTGGCGCCTGAAGGAATGCAAACAATGCTCTGCAAGTAAAATCATGACCTTGTAATATTCGGGCGCTGATTAAACAGGCATGACAGTAGACAAGAAGCTGTCACTTTGGAACGACCACGCTGCTTGCAAGAGGATAAAGCACTTGTTTGCCTTGCTCTCCATCACTCACAGTTATTGTAGACAGCTAACCACACTTCAGGATCTCAGTCTCACGCCCTCCCCAAAGAGGAGACACACTCCAGATGTCAGAGGAAAAAAATTAACAACAAATATATTGTCCATCAGGCTAGTCAATCCCCTCCACACGAACTGGTTTAAAAGCAGGGTTTTACATGTATGTATGCAACCCTTTCAAAGTATTTTGTGAACAAATTACTTGTTCAATATTAGTTTTTATTGTATTCCACTGTCGTGGTGTCTTAAAATTTCATTAGCAATATATCACAGACTGTAAAGATGCAGAAACCTGTTTGTTAGGATCAGTTTTGAACTCTCAGTCATTCAGACGATGTAGTTTGGGGTCACACTAGTATCACCCTCAGGCGACCCTTGTCAGCTAGGCTTCCGTACACACCAGGAACCGTTTCTGCCACACATTCCTCCTGGCACACCATCCTCCAGGACTAGGCACAGGACAACTGGCACACCACTCATGCTAGCTCTTCCCTCTGTCGCCGATGATATGGGCTTGCTGGACAGTTCGTGCTTCGACATGAGGACCAAGCATGATAAAGAAGCTTGGCTCTGCTAAAAATGTGCCTATAGTGCTTATTGAAGAATCCTGCACTGTTTCTCGTGACTTGCAGATGTACAGTATACAAAACTAGGCCCAGGCAAAAAATGTCTTAAGCAATAGTAATCTTGGGTAAAACCTGATTAGCATGTTTCCTACCATTTCTTTGGGTCTCATTACAAGTTGGTTGGTGTATTCTGACACATGCGTAAACCCCTGTTTACACATGGGTGCGAGTAATGATTTGATGGCTATTTAATGCATTCAATAATTACCGGATGCGTATATACCTCAACCTTCATTACATTTCGGCAGATCAAATCTTCTGAAATTTAATGGGGGAAAAGCATAAAGCATTTACCATATAATGCAGATTTTGGTGCACCAAACACCAAAATCCACAAGGTATTCACCCCAAACTTGCAATATGTGCTATTTATTGCACCCAATAAATAATATACATATGGTATCATTATTTATCAGGAGTAATAAATAGTACTGACACTGGTATTCAGGGCGTATGTCTTTCACGTATGCTTTTCTCATTTAATTTCACCCACCCGTCATTGTTTTAGGCAAAAAATGTGGTACAGAAATTGTGAAATTTGATGTGAGCCCTTGTACTAGCAATGTTGACTACATTACTTTGCAAACTATATGGGAAATACATTAAATGAGTGTCTTGCACTACGGGCATCTTGCATGACGTTGCTTGCTAGGGAACACCTCATGTAGAATTTTCACACAGACAACCACTAAAGCATATTCCACATAATATACATAATTTTCATGAATACTACAGTGATTGCTCATGAAAACATTCAATTTCACCTGCACACAACAAACACTGACTCAGAAATGAGACCTATACCCTGGTTTCCCTTCAAACCCATAAAATCTGTCACTTTAAAAATGTGAAACCTGGGTCTTAGCGGCAGCTGGTATTGAGTGACTGGTAAAAGAATAGGAAGGTTCTGGGGGGCTTCCAAGAAAGAGCTTGGTTCTTCAATGTTTTTCAGAGCAGTATTTGGATTATCTTGCATTGGGCTCCCAGGAGACAACATCAGTTTGCAGTCTCTGGTTGCACAGGTTGCAGCTGAAAGGTTGGTGGTTGAGAGGTGGCAGAGCAGGTGCAATGGAGAAGGTTGTGATTGAAAACAATTATTGTGTTGGTACAAAAGGTTCCAACTGAATATTATTTTCCACAATTCCGAAGTCCCACCTATAGCTGAATGATGTTTCACATGGGCTGGGGCAAAGAAACGTTTACAGAATGGCCACTGGCTGTGTAAATATTGATCATTTATGCAAATTTACCTTATGGAGGTATTTTGAAAATCTGGTTTAGATAAGGCATGCATGGACCACCCTGAACACATTAAATTGTCTAAAGGTCTCACAAAGTACAAGTGGATTGTCGAACAGAACTTCTGTTTTGTGTTACCTGTACTTTTGCAAATTAAATTAGACACGAAGTTTCTGTATGGTGCTTGCTACCATGGATTTGATGCTTCAAGTGTATTTTTTGTCAACATAACAATACTAGGGGAAAATGTACTAACACCTTGTGCCTGGTTTGCATCAGAAAAGTGAAGCAAACATGACACAAAGGGGGTCATTCTGACGGCGGTGGACGGCGGTCGCCGCCCGCCAAGCGGTTCCCGCCGAAAGACCGCTCCGCGGTCAAAAGACCGCGGCGGTCATTCTGGCTTTCCCACTGGGCCGGCGGGCGACCGCCGAAAGTCCGCCCGCCAGCCCAGCGGGAAACACCCTTCCCACGAGGACGCTGGCTCAGAATGGAGCCGGCGGAGTGGGAAGGTGCGACGGGTGCAGTTGCACCCGTCGCGAATTTCAGTGTCTGCAAAGCAGACACTGAAATTCTTCGTGGGGCCCTCTTACGGGGGCCCCTGCAGTGCCCATGCCATTGGCATGGGCACTGCAGGGGCCCCGCGGCGCCCCCTACCGCCATCCTGTTCCTGGCGGGAGAACCGCCAGGAACCGGATGGCGGTAGGGGGTGTCCGCCATGGAGGATTCTCAAGGGCAGCGGGAAGTCCCGCCGACTTTCCGTTTCTGGCCGCGGCTGAACCGCCGCGGTCAGAATGCCCAGCGGTGCACCGCCAGCCTGTTGGCGGTGCTACCGCCGACCTCCACCATGGCGGTAATTACCGCCAGGGTCAGAATGACCCCCAAAGTGTTTTGGTGGGATTTAATGTCCAACACAAATCATGATTTGCGTTAGAAAGTTTTGTAAAATAATGCATACCAGCACTATACATACTTTGAATCAAGAGGGCTTTCGTTCCATGGCAGGTACATGGATGTTCCCATACAATGGTCCATGAGTTCTGAAACACATCTCTAGCTAGCAACGTTTGTAGACAAGGATTTGTGCCAGAAAATGATGCCTCGTTGAGGCAGACATAACGGTGGAGCACGATTAAAAAGTGACCAAACTTTTCCAACTTTGCATGGATCTTGCGACTGTACAGCACACATACAGCGTGGGGGGAAACAATTAAACTATGTCAAAGAATAGCTTTTGTACTAGAAGGGTATCCTTCCAGTACAAAACCTATGCTCGACAGAATGTGCACACCCTGGGTGTGTGCTTTGGCATATGGCAACCTAAAGTGCTCCAGCAACTGTTTTTCTCTGTCCCTTTAACACAATGCAGAACAGAAACTTTGGTTTGGCTCTAGATTTATCCACCTCAAAAGGCTGAATGGCTGAGCTGTCCCTGCCTGGATGTAAACCTGTAACTTTCACTTTACTCATTAGTCACTGTACAGGGCACATTAAGCCTTCAAAAATACCCCACACATCAGAGCTTTGAAAAGTTTCCCTCAAGCTACTGCATCAAATCTTCCTGACAGGGTAGAAACTCACATGCTTTGAAGCTTCCATGCACTACAAAGACCAGTGAAAAGTACATCTATGCAGGCAGAGCTGGAAGCATGTCAGTTTACTTTAAGAATGGCCTGGCCATAGTGAAGCATTAACTCATCACTTCTTTGAGCTAGACAGGATAAATAATGACAATGCCTTCTGGAAATCAAGAACAACAAAGGGGGGTGCTAATTTACAAACCAATTCAAACACCATCGCTGACACGCCACTAACTGTGGAGAAAAAGTGCCCATTTCAGATCGCTAATAGGGGGTCATGTCCTATAATCCTTTAATAAAGAGCACTGTTGTTTGAGATCAGACTCCATTCTGAACAGTTGAGACGGGCACAACGTAAAATATCTTAGAGGTAAGCAGCAATGGTTACATAATATTTTTCATCTAATGAGGAAAGGGTTCTAAGAGCCCAGGCCAGAAAGTATATATCAGCAGCACTGGGAAGACATATTTAATATTAGATTGACATGTTCCTGGCATGAAGACCTTTTTTATATGTGAGGTAGCAAAAGGGCATTCAGTAAGTGCATGTGTAGAAGAGTTAATTCAATATTTCAGATACATTCTCGTACATAGACAGCAACGGTGCCTTACATCAAAGTAGTAGAGAGCAGTTTTTTCGAAGAAATGATGATTGGAGAAGCCATCACGATGACAGATGGCCTCACTGTGGAATGCTAAAGATGCCTTATCTTTTTCTTTACATACAATAATGTATTGCCATTTATTAGCAACTTGGCACATACAAGCCAAAGGCTGTCTAAGATTGATTCGTTTGTCCACCGGCCTACACTTCCCACACCTTATTGAACTCTTCCAGGTTCTTTCCCATTCTTTCTTTCTTAATTTGTCACTGTTTTCTTTCTCCTTCTGTCTTCATTTTAGACATTCCCCTACCTTCCGATGGGTGAAAGAGTGATGCTGATATGTCCCCTTCTACAAAATTGATTGCCAGTGCCAACCACCTGCACCTAAGTGTACAGATTAAGCACTGGCCAGAAGACAAACAAGAATATTGTGAAGAGAAGAGCAACACACACAGAATAGTGACAACAAATGGCACAACCATATTAAGCAATTAATGATATAGGTACTGTTTACTACACCAGGAGTGAAGGAAACCAGTGACGTGAACAAAGAGTGCAATAGCACCAACAACTTAGCAGGTACTTCCCTTGCAGGATGTGGACTACCTCATAGCGTGGCTCCAGCATTGGGTCTTTTGAGACGGTGGACGGCAGCTTTTTGCCATGCTCAGTCAGGTCGACCTTTGCTGTTTATATCAGAGTCAGGTGGCTCTCGAAGATAGCTAGGATTACAGTGCAAGACTTTCATACCTAAGAGTTACGAGGAAGAGTGTGAGGATTGCACAAGGCCTCTTGTAATGTCTTTTGCAGTCAAATTAAATATAAACTATATCTAATTTCCCTTAGGCTTTCAAATGTAAATTTTCTTTATAAGCGGATGTAAAGTAAAACTACTTGAAGACATTTTAATAAATGCTTCCTTACTAAACAGATATTCATATAACCTACATTTTTGGGAAATTGAGTTTTCAAAGTTATTGTGGTGAACTAGTAACCTGTTGTTGTTAACATCAACAGTGCTTATCAGAAGAAGGAACTGTTGTGCTGCAGGTGTGAATACATTTCTAGTATGCCTTCGCATGTTTATCCATATTTTGTTTCAGTGAACTCCTTGAGAAGCATTGCTGAGAAATCTGCAGATGTGATAAAAAACACAGATACTTTTTGGACAACAGTCATTAACAGTCAGTCAGTAAAAAGTTATAGTTTGAGACATATAGGGGGTTATTCTAACTTTGGAGGAGGTGTTAATCCGTCCCAAAAGTGACAGAAAAGTGACGGATTTACCACCAGCCGTATTACGAGTCCATTATATCCTATGGAACTCGTAATACTGCTGGTGGTATATCCGTCACTTTACCGTCACTTTTGGGACGGATTAACACTCCTCCAAAGTTAAAATAACCCCCATAGTATTCCTCACAGATCAGCATGGAGGACTATTTTGCTACATTTCAGTGCGAACAATTTTGTTATTGAAATCTGCACATTATGCAGCTGATGGTGGATAGTGGGGCACATTAATAAATTCCAAATTATGTAGAACACAGAATTGTACAATTGCAGTGGCCTTGCTTTAGGACTGATGACAGAGCTGGAGACTAAAGAGCCTGCAGATCCTGGCGTCTGGTTCACTGATCTGCGAGGGTCCTGTAGCCCATGACCTCTGCCATCCTGGTAAAGAACTGTCCATCCTATAGAGCAGTGCTTTAAATGGAAAAAAAAAAGTGCAGGTACTCATCATATTGAGCTTTGGTTGGGGGCGTGGCAAGGAGGTGGGGGCTAGAGGCGGGGCTTGGGGCGGGGCTTGGGGTGGGCTACTGACAAACATTAAAAGACCTCAAGCAATCTGTTTCTGGATGGCACGAGGGTCCAGTTGCTGAAACTCGATGTCGCTCGATAATCGCACAGAGTCCTGTCCTGCTTGATGACTCCTGGCTGGGTCCTCAATCTGGCAGGAAACCTGCTTGCAGCTGCTCTCCTCTGCCCCTTGTCTGATGATGGCTTTTTCCGTCTGCTGTGCTTGTGCTGGCAAAGAAGAAAGTGAAAGCCAGTGCAAATTGCGCTTTTTAAAGGGCTTTCTTTTCTTCCCGCCACACAGCTACCTGGCGGGTGACGTCACACGCTGCTCTGCCGTGACAGTGTGAAATGGCCATCATGAGAGCATGCGCCACATTGTAGAAATGTGGTGCATTCTCACATGATGACTATTTGTCCCTTTAAATGCGGGCCTGTTACAGTGAGTACCGGTACTCTCCTTTGTAACGGAGAAGTTCCGGTACTCTTGGGAGGAAAAAAAAAAAGTGCCGGTACTCAGTACCGGTGAGTACCGGCCCATTTAAAGCACTGCTATAGAGTGGTTCCCACCTGCCTGATGTGCATCTCTGTGCTGTGAAGAGAACCACCACTGTGGGGAGACTCTTCACAGCACTGAAGGATTGCTGTATAGATGCCATGATTAAAGCTCATATCGGAAAAGAGTTATTGCTTAGAGAAAATCAACTCCCAAAGCAGGAGCTTGTTTTGGGTAAGCAAAAAATAAACAGCTGCAAGTCACAGAGAATTTTCTCCCTGTAAGTCGGGACCATTCTACATTTCCCTGACCTTTTTCTCCCTGCCTCACATGGCAATCAAAACAGGGAAAATTAGTTGGTGGGGGTCCAGTCACAAACTAATCTGGTCGACTGGCAATATGACCCGATGGTTGTGTCGGAAGAGTTAAGCAGAGGCTCTGCTGACAGTAACTGATCAGTTTTCCAGTCCTAACTGGGGCAGGGGGAGCTGCAAGTTGTGCAGAGCAGGAAAAAAGCTGTTTTATGACAGTGTTCTTGCTCCACCAAACCCTAAGGCAGGGGTCCTCAAACTGGGGGTGGGCCCCTCTTGGGGGGGCCTTAGTTGATCCCAGGTGGCACCATGCTTTGGCCAAAAGAAGCATTATGCGGGTAACAGTGCTTTGCTTTAAGGGGGAAAATAATGAGAGGCAGTAAACCGCTCTGTAATGGACCATCTTTTGTCATTTAGTTAATTACATCTTTTGTCATTTAGATCGTAGCTGGGTGTATGCATCAAAAGGGAAGGGACTCCAATATTTTTCAAAACCCCCACCATCATTTCTAATGAGCACAAAGTGGATACTTTTACAAATTAGACCTGTATTTGATTGCATTTTTAAAAACGGTAACAGAACTTAACTGCAATGTTTAAGTAAGCCTAGACATATTTAAACTTTGTCAATTTAATAGAATAATTGTGAAAAATTCTAGAGGGGGGCAATGATTTTTTTCCCCACCAGGGGCGGCATTAAAATGTTTGAAGATCACTGCCATATGGGTAGATTACTACAGTCTAGTAAATGGCAGGAAACCAGGCACATCAGTATTGCTGGGCTACCAATTTCGGGCGCCAGTATGTTGTATTTTACCCACACAAAAGCCACATCCTATCTGCCCTACATTAATAAAATCATTACGTCTCTGCGTTCTGATGTATGCTCAAGACACACTTAAATATAAGGGCATCCTTTCGATATATTCTTTCCCTGCATTTTTGGGTCTCATGTTCTGAATCGACACCTAGGAGACTTGACGAAAAATGTCAAGAAACTAAACAATAGCTGTTAAAGAAAAAAAAAACAGAAAGCTGTATAACCACAAATGAGCATTGCCGTCAAAGGTACGAAGGTTACAACAATTCCATACACTGCTACGACTTCTGTGGACTAAAAATAGGCAAAACTTACTGCAAAACAGAGAAATGAAAAAAATGAGAAAGAACAGGTCTAAGCTTTAACCATTCCAACAAAAACACAATCAGTTTGGCAAGTGTCCCTCTGAACAGTAGCACAGTAATATGGCTTCCTACTTTTAAATCAGAGACATTGATTTCTCGAGTGTGCAGTGAGTTTAGAGCAGGGCCACTTGAATTATGCGATTGTGCAGCCTCGGCGATTTTTGGCTGTGCTGTATTTCCCACATAATCCATCATTTGTCACATAATGTGCAGGTTTTAACAAGAAAAAATAGTTTCGAGCTCAAACAGTTATCTATGTAACCGGAAGAAGTGCAATTATCCATGTTACGGGCAAAAGTGCAATTATCCATGTAACAGGGCCAATGTCATGCAAAGCGCTCTACTACTGCCCAGCGAGATTGAGCTACCTACAAAATAAATAGAAAAAATTAGTGCAGACACCATACTGAAAACACAAAGCCTCATATGTTTTCAGTAGTTTACTGGTGCACTCGAGGCGGGCTAAACACAAGAAAAGGCTTGACATAGGAATGCCTTTCACTAATTAAATTAAGCTAATATTAAAAGGCAAGCGCATGAACCAACCAAAATGATGGGCTTCACATGGGTGTGGTTACAAGCCCACAAAGAGATTACACCAGGGACGGAGCGTTTTGTGCTCGACCCTAAAAATAATGAATTAATGAAGTGACACTATTACAAAATGTGCTGCATTATGCTGCATAACTTGTCTTTTATGTTTCATATTTTACTCAGCCCTGCAGCATAATTTGGCCTAATCTTGCAGCATAATTCCAGTACTCCTGGCTATGAGGCATACATCTCCAGTAGCTTGGCAACAATGCCCTGGACCCTAGTGCAAGCAAGGAAAATACCCCTTTGACAGCGGTTGGGGTAGTAAGTAAAGCAACTATGGCCCACTGCGCTTGCTGCACCAATGGTAGCTATTTTTCCATATGTGTCTACAAATTGGGTTTAGCATACAGTGTGGAAAGAGGAAACTGTGGGATGGTAAAGACAGAGTTGGAGAATTAGAACCTCATTACAAAATCCCCGGTAATCCCAATTCAGTACTCAGTAGCTGAAGAGGGGTTGCAAAATATATGGTAACACTGCAGATTTGGAGTATTTCACCCTGAGTCTCCGCCTGCCGAATGCATGTGGCTTCACCGGGTGAAATTCCACGAGGAAATGAGGCATCATCAAGTTAACCAGGTGTGGAATTCCTCACATCATGGGGACTCTCTGGGTCCCACAATAATACCTGTTACCTCTTCCCCACCACCCATCAGTTACCAATGCCCCACATCTGTTATTCTGAGGTGTTGGAGTTGACCAGTACAACTATGAGAACCTCATAATGAGACCATAAGTAGAGCCTACTGTAATCGAAACAGGAAGAGACAATAAGTGCCACTAAGCAGAAACAATAGTGCACTCACATGATTGGTTTATTTATGACGGTGATCTACATAATAAAGAAAGTTAAACAGAACAGTGCATGTGGAGTCCATGAATCATATTCTTCCAGTCAAAACCGGAAGGAAGCTTGGAGGGTGAACTCTAGGAAAGACCATCCACACAAGGGAAGTAGGTGATCATGTAGAATGCCAAGTTAGAAGGGGAGAAAAAAAGGGGCGTATGGGAGAAGGTGCAGATTTTACAGTATTCTCAGAGCACAATTTGCTGGCAGCTAGTGCAGGGCTGGCCTAGGTGACCTGCCACAGGTTAAAAACTGGGCCTTGTGAGTTACTGTGCTTCAGTCAATGGTGTATCACTACCATAGCCAACATATATATGAGAGAATGAGAGGATATTGCTATACAGAGCTCACAATTGAGGCACTGTCAAATTTACTAATTTTTCATGCAATACAGAACCCAAAATTGCTGAGCTGCCTGACAGGGAGGGATGCACATGTCTTTGAACAATAGTGCAAAGGTGACTCTTTGAGTCCAGCATTGGTTTTGTATTGGGAAGGTACGATGCCAGTACAAAATACTATGTTTAAATTTACTTCTAAACCTTTCCCACTTAGTGTGCTGTACAGTGCAGCACACAGGCAAAGTTAGAAAAGTTCGCACAAAAGAAAACTTCTTCTTTGCACCTGCCTTTAAGAAGTGTCATATTTTGGCACCAAGCCCAGTTGGCAAACGTTAGGAGATAGGGTTTTATATGAAAAACTATTGGGGATGCGTGGGAATACCCATGCACCACCCACTTTGTGCAAAGTAACACAAAGCAGCCCCTTTCTGCTATCATTACTTTAAGTCAACTTTCCAGTGCTTAAGAAGTTTGTGCTGGAAAGTAAGTAGCAAACCAACACTTTTCCTTCTGTTCTTTCAGAGGTTTGAGAATCTTGAAAGGATTTCATAATTCGATTATAGAGTAGCCACCGTTAGCTGAAGGCAAAATGCCCTGTTATGAGGCAACATAAACAGGTCGATGCAAGTCTTTCATCATGGAAGCAGTGTAAACAAACATTGACAAAGAAATAGCTTTGGATTTTATTCACTGAAGATTATTTCACATACTTCACTATATACAGTACAAAGCAACATGTCCAATATGGGCAGCAGCCTTGCAGACCTCCCTGGCACGCACAGAATGTGCACAACAGAGACTGTAGATATGAAGACTCTGTCACAGAGATCTGGTACTGCACAGGACGCAGCAGTAGCCCAAGCTTCCCTCACACACAGACCTGGTACAGTAGAGGATTCCCCCAAACAGAAGTAGTACAAATAGTAGGGGGTGCAAAATCCCTTCACACATGTAAAAACATAAAGCACAGGAACACAGCAGTGCAAGACACCACATACCGAAGAGGTGGAGTACACACAAAATCAATGAGTGTTTTTCAAGCACAGAAGAGAAAGCATGGGGGCAGCAGTGTAAACTTTCTTCACATATAGAAGAAGTACTACACAGTCAATAAACATGCAAATTTCCTTCACAAATGAAGAGTTACAGCATGGTCAGCAGTAATCCAAGCTTAATTCATAAAATAGTAATAGCATGGGCATGTGCACTGCAAGCTTCCTTAATACCTCTAGAATGAATAGGAACAGTACACGCTTCCTTCACTCACACATTGGATACAAAATGAACAGCAGAAATTTAGGCAGTGCTAAATCTGTAAAATAATAAGTGCCAGGCCCTAGGTTTTCCTAAGAAGCATGTGGCCAGTCCTATAAATATCTTGGTGCCAAATACCAATTTCTTTTCATACCTCACGGAGCACCCACCAAGAATTCCCTGCCTCTTCATCTCACTCTTTTGGATTACTTTTTATCCCTGATTTCTCCCTTTATCACTGCTCTCTCTTCCTCCTTTACACCTTGCGTGTTTTTGTCTCTCTTGCTCAGGGTGAAAGATGGATGAGGGGGAACATAAGCGTTTGTCGTCAAAAACAAGTGCCGGTTGCACCACTCGCAAACATCCACTCAAATTAAGCACTGAGAGTAAATTATCTTTACACACAGGAGGAGTATATAGTGGGTACCATTAGTGCAAGCTTCCTTCACGCACAGAAGAGTGTACACCAGTACTAACTTACTTTGTAAACACATGAGGTGCAATAAGGAGAGCAGCAAGGGAAACGTTTCTTATGAACAGATAGCTTGTGTGCAGAGAGAGGAGTTCCTGGAGCCTCCAGGTGTACAATCGTCAGTGAACCAGGTGAGTTCAGAACTGGCAAAGGCAGTGAAGTAGGGTATATCACGTGAGGGTGGAGCCACATACTCCATCATTCATGCTCATTTTCACATCAATGCAGTGGGCCTGAAGAACAGCAGAGTCTTCCTCCTACTGCAGAGGAGGGATCTGGGCAAACACAGATAAGGCCAAGGCTTTGGCCAGTCTCTGCCTTTGACTTCTACCTAAGGAGGGAAAAGTTCCTCAGTAGTCCCACTGGTCGTTTCTACCCCTTGGTCTGAGTAAAAAGGAGTAACAGCGTGCTGTACAGGCTGTTGTGAAAAAGGAAGCTAAACTAAATCGCAGCTACACTAAAACAGAGGTTCAAGGAGGACAAGATTTCCTGGAAATAAATACTTTGGATCCCTGTCAAACATCTCTATGCTAAGACAAAAACCTTCATTTGGTGTGGTAAATAACAGTAAAAACACACTGACAAACTACCTTATTTACTAATTTACTAATTTTGGTTTGCTCTTGAAATGAGGGTTTAAGGTATTTATGTGTAGACTGCACATGATTTAATGAAACCTCGAGAAATATTTTTCCCTACTACTTGATGACATAGTCTGAGAGAGAGGATGTTCTTCAACACAACTACAACAGTTGCTTCTTTTGGCTAAGATACCATGGACGACAGTCCTGCCAGGATCTTATGTTATGAAGGGGCACAAAGGTCAGGAAAAGTGGCCTTCAAAAAAACTGAGATGATTGGTAGCCCAGGACCTCTGCAAGCCTACACGATGGTACAAGAGTGGAGAGCAGTCTGTGTCACAGCTATTACCACCCTCAACCCTTTCACTTCAATTCTTTGCATTGTTGAGGCCTCTGGTCCTCTCCTGCCACCTTTCCCCAGCATAAAAGCCCCTCCCCGCTCCTTTCTTTCTGTTTCTCTTGTTTCATTTCAATCAGGCAGGTGTGGTGCGGTTTCTCGAGCAGTGCCATTAGAATCCATTTTGTAACCCGCCAGTGAGAGACTGTACGAGAGCAGGGCCCATCAAAGAGCAGGGAATGCCAGGTCATGAGGCCACAGCAGAAAGCCCCAGAATTTACTGAGCAGTGGAGAGTGGGATAAAGATGGCACCTGCACTTTGGGAACTTCCTGGTTGGAGAGTGCAATGTGTGACGCCACAGACTACCACGGCGTCCCTTTTTTGGACCACGGTCGGGATGGCAATCCACATTTTGGGACGCTGGAACCGCCACAGCCCGTTTGCCATTTTGTGCTGCGATGCGGCCCAGGAGGCACATTTTGTGCTCCGGGTCGTGCCCCAGCCCCTGACAGCCTCCCTGACTTTCCCTTCCCACTTACCTTACTTGGGTCCTTTCTCCTTTTTCTTCATGTCTTCTTTCTTCTTGGTCTTGCATATTGTCTTCTTCTTTGGTGTTTGTCTTCCCAGCATGCCTTTTTCCTTTTCCTTTTCTAATTGGTCTTTTTTCTCATTCATTTCTATATGGTCTTTCCCAATCCAAGATGGTGTCATATGTTCTTCCTGTTTTGTCACTTCCTGTTTCATGGTATATATGTACTGCAGTTCCCTACTCCCTTGCATTACAAACACTTCTGTCTTGGTAGTGATTCTCACTCCTGTTTCCAGTTTTCTACTCGCTCCTGCTTTTTCCCTGCAGTATTGACTTCCATTTTTTGCCTTTTTCATTGTTTTTTATTCTTTTTCAGGAGTTCCTGTCATAGAGGTTTTTTCCCATTACTTGAGTTTTTCCTCTGGGACTCCTCCTAGAGGGTACTGTCTGCCTTGGTGTTTTTTCTAGTCGGCAGCACTGTGGCTACTAGAAGGGGTCGCCCTTATCTTGGCCAGTCCAGAACCAGTAAGAAACCAGGTTTCTCTCCAAGTACTGCAGCCTACGGTGGTAAGAGAGGTGCAGACCATGACACAATGCCTCTCCAGAATGGCTGCGCTCTAAGGGACATCCTGGATGTGAGAGAGCAATGACTCTTCTAATGGATTCTGTTGAGCACAAGGGAGAAGCAGTACTCTCCCTCACTGGAGGAGTAGAACTGGAAGTGAGAGGGACTTTTTTATAATTATAGAATGAGCTTTAGGTTATTGGATTGGATCTCTTTCGCTCTCTTTTTCCATTTACTCCATTGAAAGGCTTTTCATGTGGCTTTCTGACTGGGTTGTTCAGCCTCACAAGCGTTATTTAAGGCGCTTCTTCTTTTTTCCTTGTGTTTCTTATGTGCAAATAAAGGGAAAATGTATTGAGAGGCAGAAAGCATCTTCTTCTCCTTCTTAGGTGGAAGATGTGTCTCTACATCATGGATGTCACTTTTCTGATGCTACAGGGAGGCTGATACCTGAACAGTTTCAGGCCATGTTTGATTAGACAGTGACAAAGGCCATAGCTGCAAAACTTCATCATACCAAGTAGAGGAAAGCTACAGCTATGGGCACTGATATGGATAGTGACTCTGATAAATCCAGTACTTCTGGAGAAACATGTATTTTATGGGAAAAATTAGGACCTGTTTTGTTACATATCCAGGACAATCTGGAATAAGATTATCCTCCTTCAGAAATGATGCTGGGGACTAGTTTCCACAATATACCAAATAGAGTGGCTCTTCCACTTCACAGTAAGATTGAGAAAGCTATTTTTAGGGGTTGAAAAGAGCTGGATCAATTTCAGATTCTGAGATTTCTGCAAAAATCATATAATTTGGAAGAGACAAATGCCATTCTCCCTCAGTCCGTTAAAGAGGATTCAATCGTGGCTCCATTAATTGAAACCTGACAACTGTTCTCTACCGGATCCATTGCATGAAAAGGTGGACACTGAGCTTACAAGACGTTTCTGGGCTGTGAATTTGATTTTGAGGGCAGTGTCTTTCAAAATCAAATTCACAGAGACTTCACAGTCTTTGGAGAAGGTTATGCAAGAGGGTGCACAGGTTTCAGACATTTTTGTACAGATACAATTAAAACTCAAGTGATTTTTTCCTCGAACATTATCTACGCTGTGACTGTAGCTTCCAGTTTGGTAGCGATGGCTCAGCAGAATCTGTGGCTCAGAAACTGGAAGTCAGATTTCTCAGAAAAAGCTTCTTAAATGAAGATTCTGTTTGAGAGCAAGAAACTCTTCAGAGATCAGCTTAGTTAAATGATGAGCAAGACTTTCCAGGATTAGAAGCATTCCTGCTCATGTAAATTATCTTCTGGGAAGATCAATAAGACCTGTGGTCTGGATTCTAGAGAATATCCCCAAAAGGATTCTAAATCTTATCCTGCAAGATGCTGCATGTACTAGCCACGAAAACCAGGGAGATTGCAAAACGGGTCCAATAAGGCTGACCCACCGAATTAGCGTGCCTGACTACTCCAGTACTCTGCCTAGGAAGGATCAGGGATTTTCTCCATATTTGGGAAACCTGTATCACAGATAACTGGATTCTGAGCAATGTTCAAAATGGTTACTTTATAGAGTTCGACTCTCCAGACTCTGGGTGCACACCTACTACCGTCCTCAGGGATCCTGTCAAGAGAGATTCCTTGTGGCTAGGCATTTCGGCCTTACTGCTCAAGAATGCAATTATAACTATTACTCATAATGAAAGAGGTCAGGGGTATATTTCATCAACTTTTAGGTGTAGAAGGTGTCAGGGGACTATCGAACTGTGTTCAATTTAAAGAGGCTCAGTCGTTGGATCAAGACTGCTCACTTTCACATGGTGACCCTGCAAGTCATCATTCCTCTGGTCTTTCTGTTCAAGACTTTATCAATACCATTGATTTGGAGGATACATACCTACACATGCCTTTTCAGCAAGGATATCATCCATTGCTACGTTTTGAGGTGGGACTCTCCCACTTCCAGTTACCAAGTTCTCCTGTCTGATTGAAATCAGCCCAGCAGGTTTTCACAAAGATACTGGCTCTTTTGGAGGCACTGCTCTATAATCAAGGAATCTCAATCAAGCCCTAGCTACATGATTATTTGGTGTTGGCCAAAACTGTCCTTCAAACAACAGAAGATGTGAATCAGAAGTTTTTTTTTGCCCTCTTTCTGTCCAGATCCTCAGTCTCCTGATGAAGTTAGTCTTCAATCTTTGGATGCCCGGATAGCTGTTCTGGTTTATCTGCAGAAAGTGGAAGACTTTAGGCAGGACTCTTGTTTCTTAATTTCAGGCCTGCACGAAAGGTCCCAAACCATCCACTTAAACCTTGAGCAAGTGGATTCGTTCTCTGATTTCTTTGGCCTATTCTCAGTATGGGGTACCCTCTCCTTTAGGGGTACAAGGCAGGTCAACTCGAGGGTAGTCAGCTTTGCTTGATGAGTGTCAGGGAGCTTCCTTGTCTGAGATTTGTAGGACGGCCACTTGGGAGATCTCATCTACCTTTATCAAGCATTACAGGGTCACTCAGGGTCCTGCAGTGGAAGATCTTTTTAGGTCTAAAGATTTTTCTGCTGTGAAGTACCCATATTCTGCTTTATTATAAGAAATAATGGTGTT
This sequence comes from Pleurodeles waltl, assembly GCF_031143425.1. Lineage (NCBI taxonomy): Eukaryota > Metazoa > Chordata > Amphibia > Caudata > Salamandridae > Pleurodeles > Pleurodeles waltl. The sequence goes on from NC_090449.1 coordinate 548,035,231, forward strand.
TCTGCAATTTACTTAGCTGTCCTGGATTTCTTTTGGCTTGCAATGTCGACAATGTAAGGAATCTAAGATAAAATGACGAATGAGTAATGCTTCAATTACTTACTGATAATTTCAGTACTCTGAATCCTTCTCTAGCTTACATTCTTTACTCCCTCCCTCTCCACTCTGTGTGTCCAGGCCAACTGTACTTTAGGGGGCTTGTTATTGAAACAGGAAGTAAGGAGGTGGCGCTTTTATGCTGGAGAAGGGTGTCAGGAGAGGTGCTGAGGCCTCAACAAGGTGTAATCTAAATGAGTGAAGGACTCGGATTACTGCAATTACCGGTAAATAACTAAATTAATCTGAATAGTTGTCATTTCAACCATGAAGAATGGATCTTTATGATATAACTGGTCAGACTGGCTGCTGGTAGCCAGTCAGAAGAGCTGTGAGTAGCCCACAAACCCTAGACTGTGGTTTCCAGTTTGGTGAGCCAGTTGCAGGACAAACAGGCATTTTTTTGGCCACAAAATCCATGCTTTTAATTAATCTGCCCAAAGAATGAAAACTGGAATTTCTAAATGATTGATTCTACTCTTCAGACAAGCTAAGAACAAACATGGGCAAAACCAACAGATCTGGCATTAGCTGTCAGTCTTTAAGCATTGTCAATGCTTGTTTGTTTTTTGCAAAACTTTATTTTGGGTGAAGCTGCTGGACCTAGTCAATCTGAAAAAAACGTTGGTTAGAAGTAAAAATGTATTTTTTGGTCTCAAAAGCACATATTGCTTTACTAGTCCTTGGCACTGAAGAAAACTATTTTGTGTGCTGATGTGATCCTTTTGAGTGAACAGTAAAATTAGCAAATGGCTGAAGGGAGCTAATTCAATGCCTGGTGGTACATGATGTCCAGAGGTAAAAAGTGAGTGACACACAACAGACCAAAGGGGCTAGCTGAATGTTCATCTAAGTAGGCACTGTATATATTTATAATCAAATCAAAAAGTATTGCCTATCGCCAGACCTAACAAGCATTGAAAAAGTCTACATGTCACAAGATAGGGGAAATGAGCAACACTTGGACGTCTGAAGAACAGACAAGCAAGAGGTCTCTAAAATTAATGAACTGAAACAATTTAACGAAGATTTCGTAAGACCTTTTCTGCAGTTTATAATTTGTCTTCCAAAACGCTCATGCCGCTCTGTCATGGACATGCAAAAAAGCGTTATCTCTTTCTTCTAATAAAGACATCAGTAGGGTTTCAGGAAAGTTTGATAGGCGGTGCATGTCATTTTAGTACGCCTTGTTGCATTCGTGTTTACACCTCCCACTATCTTGGTTTACTCAATACACACTGGGTTTACATTAAAAAAACAAACGTTCCTGTTTTTAAAACACACCATGGATGGGAGCACCCTAAAACCAAGAAAATATGCTTACATGTCTTTAGTGAGTATTATGTCTGACGAGTAATCACTCAAAGATAAAATAATTAAAAAGACAACATGTTTATTTCATATCAACATTTCAAATCATGGGTGAAGACATCCTGGAATTCAGCAAACATTTAAGAAATAAGCACTTGAAGCAGGTGAAGTCACCAGCAGTCACAGCGCCAAGCCCTTGATGTATTCAGAAATCATTTTCTGAGGTCAGCAATGCAGCACACGGGGATTCATTCATGGTCACGTTCCACAGGGACCCATTTTATTGGCGGCGTGTGGATATTCGCATGTATAGTGTCCTATGATTAATAAAATAAGTAAATGGGGCCCTGTGTGTACTGCGGTTCTGGAAAAAGCACAGACCGGTTTCTGGAGCATACAGATATGTTCAATTCACTGGCAGTGTGTGCTGGCAGTAGTTTTTTGCATGTTAGCCAGCTCTCCGAATTCACAGGGGAGAGTTTGTAAGATAACAGGAAAAAGCATCAGCAAAACAAGTAGGTCTGGAATACAAGAGCTATTGGATTTGTCGATGTTTTTAGCCATGTTGTACAGCAGTGAAGCTACTGTGCAGAATGGATGAAAGGTGGAAAAAAAGTGTTATCTTGCAGCCAACACTGGTCACACCATAAAGCAGTTTTTTCTGCTGGGTTGTGAGGGTGGGGGGAGCAGGCAATAATGTGTGAGTAAGGGAGGGGACAAGATTCAACACAAAGAGGGTCATGATGATGGAAGGGGGCAAGCAACAACACGGAGTGGTAGAGGGATAGAAGCACATGAGGAAGATGGTCTGCAAGCACACCCTCTTATGACGTTTTTCAACCAGAAGAAAAAAAGTAGCCCCAAAAGCATGAGCAGTGGAAGGAAACAAGTACTTGGGCTCCGCTCCTGGAGTGGAACAAACACACTAAGAGGAAGTGAAGCAGGCATGCGCTCACCAAAGGGAAGGAAGGAAATGAGAGTGATGATGTGGCCAGCCAATGGAAATCAATTTTCATACTCTAAGCCCACAGTAAGGTAGCAAAATGTCTACAAGAAACTGCACATGAACTGTCTTAGTTGAGACCTAAAAAGGACTCATAAGTTGATTTCACAATATGTGTACATTTTTGCACAATCCTTTTCAGATATATTCCGAATCTAACTCTACACTAGTCATAGCAGGTGATATATCTAACTGCACACGAGACCATTATATTTGCCATTTATTAAACCATACACCTTCACAATATGTAACATTAACCCATGCAGTTGAACTGAGAGCAAAGTGTTCATATCACTAACATCCATCACCAGATCCCTTTAGGCTGCGTGAGCGGCGGTGTGTGCCTTGAAGTAGAGACCGAAGAAATCGAACGAAAATGTATGCTAATCATTTCTGATTCTGAGTGAGATTAGCAACTTAATATTGGAGGGACATGGAAACAAAAACATGTCAAAAAGTGGGCAGCTCAAAATTGCATCTCTGGTCCCTGGAAGGAGACTAGGCTGGCTTTCCAAAACAAACTGCAAGCCCTGGACCCCTGGACCCGCTGCGGCGCTCAGAATCAGAGATTGAAAGCTTGTGTAGCTGCGAGGTGATGTCAGGTTCTGCCGGCAATCTGACTCGAACATCATTTGGAACAATAATATTTATCATATTTCCAAGTTGCAAATAGGCAGCTGTGAAAACAAGTTCAAAAATTCACCACAGAACGAGAATGTGCATCAAGCCCACATGTACGAAAAGGCAAAGATTTACATACATTCTGTGGAAGGTCAGCATATTTAGGCCCCAAAGTTATTTGGCGACAATTTAGACTGGGACAGTGGTGGGACATGAGCGCCATGGAAGATAATTTAGATAAGTGCAAAAACCGCCCAAAAATGTATAATTTACTTTCTGTCATTGTTGAATGTTAGCTCAACTTTTCTATACAATTTTTAGAGCACTGGAACTACAGCACGCTAATTAGCCCTCATAGAGGATTGGGGCTGTTGACACTCTGTGACTCTAAAGCCTCTTCAGATTGGTGCACAGAGCAACAGCAAGATGGCAAAACTGGCACATAGGCATCTATGCATGCTTCCACACTAATGGCCATATTTATCAACATTTCATGCAACACCGCAAGCCACCCTGCTGCGCTGTATTTAACATTATATGGAGCATTCCTGCTCCCTGCCTGCGCTGGAGCACAAACCGCTGCGAGGGCTTACACATTGTAGGCAGGATTGTTTTATGTGCAGGAAGGGAGACTTTCCTGCACAGAAACAATCCGCAGAGGCATTTTCCTGTTTCTATGTGTGCTGCAGATGTAAAAAGAGCAAACACAAGAAGAAATACACATATTTCTCCGCGTTATGCCTCCCCTAGGGAGGTGTAGCATTTTGACACATTGCCAGGTCTATTACTAATGGTAAATCTGGGAATGCTTCAGAATCCATGAGTGTATGCGAGGGAACACCCACATCCTACCGACAGTATGCCTCCCTGGGGCACAGTAAAGCAAGAGTCTTACGCTGCCTTGGGTTACTCCAGGTTTATCAAGTCACGCAGGGTTAGGTAAGGTGGATTTGCTTAGACTGGTAAATCACATCTAGGTTTTGCATCACCCTTGTGCTCCCTTCGTGGTGTAAGAGTGACACAAAATGTTGATAAATATGCCTGTAACTGTGCCATACTGTGTTAAGTGCTTCAGTGATAAGGCCCAAAAAGACCAAACCAAGCTTGGAATCCTGATATTGAGGTTCAGTGGGGGCATGGCCTATTAGTTTACACATGGCAGGGTATTTTCGGTCTCAGCACAGACTGATTTGCAATGGCTGATTTGTGTCTGTGATGGCACAGAAGAGCTAATACACAGTGGAATTGAATGTACGCAGAATAATAATAACCATTCATTCAAATCCTCCAGGTATTTTCTTCCATCACTTCAGTTCTGTTGCAAATGCTAACATAAACTGAAATAAGCTGACATCATTGCTGAAACTGTTTCTAGTTTTAACTTATTGAAAGCAAGTCACCTGCGTTGCAGACTAGGAGAACAGCGCCTAAAGAATAACCCATATCACTCCACTCAAAACAGTTGCTCCTCTTCCCCCGGATTCTCTCTTGTATTTGTGCCTGGATGATTCCCCCTCCCCCCCCCACTTCAGGAGAAGCAGAGTGGATCACAATACATATCCTCAAAGTTTTGCAGATATTCTTCTGCCAGCAATGGATAAAAAAAATGCAGAAAGCTACTAGACAATTCCAAAATAAATCACATGGTTGGTTGGCAGTTTGTGCAATTTGTTACTCCGCCGCACAAAAAGCTCGAAACAGCATGACTCAAAACATTACAATGTTTCTGTATTTTGCAGGTGTATGGGATGTGGGTGATTTTCATAAACCAAGTTCCCCTCGCAAGCAGACTGGAAACAAATACATTTTGCAGTTTCACGAATCCAACACATTTTTTTCGTTTAGGGTGCCTTCGTGTGCTTTAGCGTGGAAGAATGCGAAGCACTTTTCATTGCTTCATAGTAGTTTGAGTGGATCTCGCAACATGGTCAAAAACATATAAGGAGTCTCTGATGCAAGGTGCCCAAAGGAGAAACAGACATCTCGTATCAGGAATATGTTGGCACAGAATTAAAATTATGCTAGAACAACTGTGCAAAAGCCATATTACAATTCTTGAAGCTGAACAGTGTGTAACTTTGCACAGACAACCTGGCAGGGTTTAGTGCAAAAATAGAAATGTGTGGGATTTTCAAACAAACCATTTTTTTACATCATTTATTTCTAAAACTTTGTTGTCTTATGTTTTTTCATCAATTGTATTTAAAACAAACTATTTTTTTCATCTGTCTCAGAGTAAGAGTAGGCAGAACTTGAAAATCTAGTCAGTGACTAATCAAGATACATGGAGGTTGAGGGGAAATGTGTATGAATGGCCGAGACCCATTCATCCCAAAGGAGGCGAAATGGCTTATGTATGAAATGGCTGAGGCCTTCCTTGTTTCAACTTCCTTTCTAAAACATTCGGGATTTTTAAAAATGATTAAATATAGTGAGCATAGAGTAATGGCGTTTCTTCTATTTGTTCATTAAGTTCAGAACGATTTATGTGCAGTTTCAAAGTCTCTGCATATTTTAAGGTTTTTCCAGCATATACCACTACATAGAGAGACATAAGTTTGGTGATGAAGTAATTGTTTATAAAATATGCCTAAAATAAAAACTGTTAAATCCGGTGTTATCATAATTTCACCATTAATGACTAATGTATCACCTTAACCTCCCAAAGATATCCAAGTTCTGAAAACAGTTATCTAGTCTATAATACATTATAGACAGCTGACAAATGTATCGATTGATAATAAGAATGTAACAGTTTATTGTGTCAAAAGCTCACTATAGATTAGGAGGTCTAGTCCGACAATACTGGTTAGTGTGCCCGTAGGGTTGATTGGCCCAGACACAACCAGAGAGCTAAAAGTTACCAACCCATCCCAGCTTTGGTAACTAAGCCAGAAATATCAGACAAGCACAAAGGAGTCCCTCTGCAGAATGGGGCTGCACTCTGGAAGGCTCAAACGTCGCTCTTCAGCACACAACCTCCAAGCTTTACAAACTGTGATGAGTAATAACACAAACTTCTTTTAGATGACATAAAACTGAAAACACTGTTTTTTCACATTGCTCTTTCACATTTGTAGGTCTAGCCTGTTAAAGTGAATGCACTGTATGTGCTCTCCTTTGCAAGTGATGTTGTGTAAAAGAAGGTGCTTGTAGCCCGCCAATTGCTTAACATTACAAGGATGCATTGTCACTCATATACTGCCTTCTAATTGGCCAGCATGTCCTGGCTTCGCTTCTTCTTTTGGGTAAAGCATGGACCAAGTACTGATGGCTTCAGCTTGATTGCTGTCCTTCTGCTGATCGCACTGTGATTGAGGCATTATTTTCTTTTTTTCTTCTTCCCTGTCATCCTTGTTGAACCACTTGTAGCAATGTTTTACTTTGCCAAACACACTTCAAAGAAGCCCTTTTCTTCTTTGAAAAATATTTTTATAGTGACAACAGATGTTATCTTTTTTTACTGGTACAACAGATGGTAATTGCTTCCTAATTTATTTTCACTAATGCATGGCTACAAAACATTGGCAAAGCCATTAGCACTCATACACTCGAACTCTTGGGTTTGCTAATGCTTGTTTTTCTTTGACTCGTGCCTTCTGAAGCTCTGTAATGAGAAATGTCAACTCTGCACCACAACACTCAATAACAAAACATATAATTCATTGTGACTTGCAGAATTGCCACCTATAGTGACAAAGCACCATTCAAGCCTGTAAGAGCTGGTTATACAGGCGTCTTTCTTCTTCAGCTCAAGCACAACAGCATGTTCGCAGCCTTGGTGTAAGGATGACACACTGGCCAACACTTTCTTCCATCACTTTTAACAAGGAGTCTTCCAAGGCCTGATGCTCAGGCCCACTTCTCTTTCCACATGCATAGTGTAACCTATGCCAGACTACTTTTTTTTTTATTCCAATTTCTTGACAGAGGAGAAACAGCCGCACTCATCCTCCCCAACTTCTCTGCACCTTTTGATATAGTCTCCCACAACTCATTCAGCACAAAGGATCAGCACTTAAGTATCTCATACTGTCCCTCAAATGGATATCCTCCTTCCTCACAGACAGAAATCAATGAGTTAGACTCCCACCCTATACCTTAGAACCCAAGAAATTAATCTGCAGAGTCCCTCAAGAATCTTCACATACACTAAATCTACATGACACCCCTCAAGGACATCATCAGAGCCCACAGCATCAGCACAGTATTCTACGCCAATGACACACAGCTCATCCTCTACCTTACTGACTCAACGAGCACTGCCAAAGCAAATTTCACCAATTACACTATTAATGTCACTGCTTGGATGAAAAACAACTGCCTCCAGCTCAACACAGACAAAACTGAAGCCCTTATCTTTAGCAACAACCTCTCCCCAGGGATGCCTCTTTGTGGCCCGTTGAACTTGGCTCCACACCCACCATTATAGACCATGCCAAGAACCTTAGGATCATCCTAGACACCAACCTCTCCGTGAGCAGACAGACCCACACTGTTGCCTCATCATGCTTCCACATCCTGTGAATGCTAACCAAGATTTTCAATTGGATCAAACTTAACACGAGTGGAACAGTCAAAAAGGCTCTTACCACAAGCACAATTAACTATGGACATGCCCTGTGCTTTGGAATTCCAACCTATGCTCTATACAAACTATAAACCACCCAGAACACCACTGCCAGACTCATCCTAAACATACCGTGAAATAACCACATCTCTCCACACCTCAACAATCTCCACTGGCTCCCAGTACATGAGAAATGTCAGTTCAAGCCACTCACCCACACCTATAAAGCACTCCACAACTGCGGCCTAGCTTACTTCAACCACCACCTCAACTTCTACCAACCCACCAGACATCTTCAATCTGTTTCCTAGGCAAGAACACATCGCCCTCACATCAAGAAGGACAGAAGCAGAGAACGCTCTTTCTCATACCTCCCAGCCAAGACCTGGAACGACCTCCTGCAACATTTCAGAACCTCCAATTCCTCATGGACTTCCTAAGGAATCTTAAGACCCGATTAATCCAGGCAGAACAGGCATGATCTCATCCACCAACCTCGGACCTGCCCTACTTAGCACCTGGATACTCTCATGGGTGTTAAGCCGTGCTTTACAAATCCACATAACATAACAATTTGTTTTTATCACAATTTTTTACAAAACTAATAAACCCTAGCCCATAAGCAGAAAACATAAAAATAAAATTGTATGGTTACTACTCATGAAACCATGTCAGACTAGTCTAAACCCAGAATAGGGGTTGATGATGCCCAGATGGGCTATTGTCGTTCTTGGTCACTTCCATTACTGCGTTTCCCCATCATGTCTTCACCCAAGGAAGGCTCTAGGCATTAGTTAGCCAGACAGTCTCCTCTAGGTAGCCAGACAGTTAGCTGAAAAGTATCCTCCTCAATCCAAGGGAACTAAAAACGTTTTTTTAACCCATGCCCTGCACTGTGGTAGGGAAGATCTGGTTTTATTGGGAGCATTTAGCATTGACCCAATAGGCTTTACAGACTCGGGCCACGTTTACAACATTTTATTGTTCACATTGGTAGATAGCTTTGGAGGTTGCACATGCACCTGCTGATACACTATATAGTCGTCTCAGTCCATCTCTAAATTTAGTGTGTTGTCTTAACCTAGCCTCACCTTCATGCTCTTACCCAAGTTTGTGTAGTACACAGTTCAACTACTTAAACACAAAAGGTCCTCAAAAGGGGTTTTCTCTATATAGCTTAAATAATATCCCAATCACGATTTCATTTGCAACAACCTTCTTGAGATACATAAAAATCATATGTTTATTTATGAGTTTATTTACTATTTTTAATTGGCTCATAAGTTGATTAAAAGCCTCTGCAGAGCACTATAGAGGAGACAAGGGAGGAGGAGAATAAGGAAGATAAGGATAGAAAGATAAGTAACCATGAAGGAAGCTGATCAATAAAATAGAAAGTTATATAGTCATTTAAGGAAATATAATATGCAGGCACACTTTAAGTAAAAGTAATTCGATTCTCATTGTGTGATGCGATGGAAGACGATCTTAGCTGTATTTGTAGAAATGCATATTTGAGACAACCACCAGTTTTGAGCGGGAACAAAAGAGCTCAAGAACTCGTGGGCTGCATGGTCTGGTAGGCACATCTGTACAATCACTTTTACTGGCCAAATTGCACACTTTACCATATCAGACTTGTGCATTTTGTATTTTGACCATATTTCTATCTACAGCTGCCCTACTACCCAATGCATAATTTATTAAAATAATGAATAAATAAGTGTGAGTGTCCAAAGTTATTCTTTGGAGCCCACTACCAGCACTGTTGAATTTGTAGGTTAGCTGAATGCTAAAGCTGCCTACACTTGATTTCACCTCATGCTTCTTTCTTTCACCACAAAACAATCCCTTGCTTTTTATTTCAGCCTGGCAGATCTTTTTCATCCCTACCTCTCTCTCTGTTACTGTTTTCCAGTCGTTCACCTCTATTTCTTTTCTTCTATCTTTTTTTATCTTGCTCTGGGTCAAAGTCTAGTGATGAAAAATAAATTCCAATGGAAATGACACATCATCAATTAAGCACTGCCTCTGCCCTTGAGAGGTCAGAATACTTCACAGAAAAACTATTGCCACACAAACCCCTGAAACACATGGCAAACATTTCAAAGCAGACCGCTGACCGACAAGGTATGCGTTAGGCAGAACCACATCACAGTAAGTTATGATGGCTGCCTAAAAGAGTCCACAAAATGTTTACTAAATCAAACCAAATAATCCATATCACCCTTCAAAATGAGCACGTTTTTGATAACGTTTGACGAAACTGTTGTATAAGGAAGCCAGACATTTTGTTTATACAAAGACTGTTCGATACATAACAGTCAAACTCAGCAACTAGGATTCAGCTAGTGAAGATACGCTTTTCATTGCCTCCCTCTGAAACTATTTAAGTAATTGTTTCGTTTACCTCACCCCTTTCAACTTATCCTTACATAGCGGTACAGTTGATAGCTCAAGAGAGAAAAAACAGAAAAAAAATCATTTGTTTTTCTTTTCAGTTCGAAACTATTATAAACTGGCTCATAAAATATAAGTGGATCCTGCGTCAGCCCAAGTTGATAAATAAACTCCAATGACCCCTACACCTAACAATGGCCACGAACGAGGAAGTCATTGAAGGTTCTGAAATGTTTCTTGGCCCTCCCTACACTTGGCCCTCATTACTGCCATCTACTGGCGTCAAAAAATATAGCAAGGCTCAGTGAAGGCAATAAATTCCTATTTCCGAGCCAGGATTTCTCCCGCACTGAAAGTTATGGAATTCGTTGTGCACGAAAGAGGTTGTGTAGGCGGTGAAATTGTATCCGTCTTGTAAGCATGCAGACTGAATAAAATGCAAGATTTTTTCCTTGGCACTTAAATAATTGTACTGGGGCAATCAACCATAGACAAGCCAGTGGTAAATTCACAGATAGCAGGCCAAGACGGCTCTAAAATCCTGACCCCACAACCAAGTGTGCCTGTCAGAAAAAACCTTTAATGCCTAATGAGGAGTTGAAGCTTCCACATGAAGCTTGAGCCATGCACCCACCTAAGGTGGGACATACACAATATCTTTCCCAATTCTCAGCAAGGCAAATCCCTGACAACCTGTAGGCAGTATGAATAACATTGTGCACCCACCACCTTCCATTCTCATGTTTGATGAGTCTGTTGCAACTGCACTACCTGTCATGTCGAAAACCTTACCAGTTGAGATATTTTTATGGCATTGTATGAATGAAAACAATTTACAGAAATTGAATACACTAACAAAGTAAAAAACAATGTCAGTCCTGTATTCAAATGCCTGAGAAACATCAGAGGAGTATCAGTAAAACACATGTAAGTTAAACCTCTGTGTGCTACTGATGGAAACAACTGTGCCTAATTTCGAGGTGGTGGGATCTGCACTCATGTTTGGTGATCACTGCTTTTTTTACATCATCAGACTTTGACCTAGAGTAAGAAAGTAAACGACAAAAAAGAGAGAAAGAAGGAGGAAAAGGAAGACAATACAACATCAACAAAGGTAGGAAGAAGGGAAGAAACACTGCCAGAGTGATATAACTGGACAGGAGGGAAGCATGAGAAAGTATCAAGACTAAGCAGAGTTGGTGTCTGACAACCTCAGCATTCATTAGCACCAGCAGCAGGCTCCTAAGAAAAGCTTTGAACCACTGCACTTTTTTATTTAAAACAAACGGAGCATTAGATAAATAGTTTAGTCACTAATGGAGAGTATGAATGGAGAAAATGGTTGGGACAACTATGATGCTATTATTAAGAGTAGTCGAGAAAATATAGTGTGTAATATATCAACAGAGATGTTTGGAAACATTCAAAATATTGCTGGGCTCACTGACCAACCACACCATAAGATGCAGTCAAGGTTCCAGGGTGTGAAGTGACATATAATGAATGTCATTGCATATTACGAACATATGTGCAGGTCATTTTGAAAAACTGCAGTTATTGCTATTCTGTAGGGTGATGAGCCCAGCCCTAACTTTGACCCATACGATTATGAGGAAGGAGAACATTTGAATCCATTCAGGTCTGTAGTAGAATCATCAGACATTTCCAAAATAGTGAGGACGGATTCATCACACTGTTTGTCTGCCACTACTGGTGGCACAGATGTGTATCACTGCAAACGGTTTTTTAGGGACATCAGGAAGTGTGTGTTGTCTTTTTCAACTTCAAATGGAATAATGCTCCTGCCACAAAAAGGCAAATTACTGTAGTCAGTTTATTTTTTCCTGCTTTCTAGGTAGCCTGACTGGTCACATTCGGTTCACTTTGGTGCGTTGACAAGTATATGAAATTGCAAAGTGTATGCGTAATTACAACGTAGCTGTAAAGAAAGGATGTACAAGCTGACAAATCTGCCCAGGAGAGAGTTGAAGCTGGCAATATCTCAGAGAGGTGGAGCGGGAACCTTTGAGGTAACTCTCAACAACTGCATTGGCTGATGCTAGTTATCTGCTCGAGGATCACTGACAGAGTAATAAGGACAAAAATATTGTGTGGACAGAATCATGTGCCAAAAATATCGGGGATCAAAATATTGAGAAGGAAAGTGCAAATAGGTAAGTATAGATTCTTACCTCCATATTTATGTAGCTTGAAGAGATATAGTGTAAAATTGTGCATACCCATAGAAACTTACCTTCACAATATTCATGTTCACGATATTCTTGACACAATACTTTGTACACTTACTTACACTGTTACTTACAGTTTTGGCAAAATAAGAAGTCGCTGTAAATCAATGGTAACACTGAAACCCCAAACTTATGGTTCTCTTGATATATTTAGAGTCAGGGCAAGCAGTTGCTTTCCAACAGTGGAGTCTCGGTTGTCTCCATCATCAGAAGCCTGTTAAGGCCAGTCCACTATAGGACTATCACACCATAGTGACAGGTATCTTGCTGTATTTAGTACAAGGCAACTGTCTCTATGTTTCTCTGTCTGGCACCTCCACAAGATGCCAGGCAGGTAACCCACTCGTTGGCCTACACCAACACTGCAGCCTGATAAACAATGATCCGTGCTTTAAATGACACTCTTGGTCATGAGTGGAAGAAGATATTTTTTTATGTTCAAAACGTTTACTGAAGTTTGCAGCAGCCTGGAGGAAGAACTTTGAGGAACAGTCCAAAATTCTTCATTAAATATGTAAAGTAGGCTTTCTTGGTGAAAGAGGTCTGTAGTTAGAGTAGCTTCAATGTGCTTTATATTGGACCTACATCCGACAAGTAAGGATGGAAACATGAGTTGTAAATTCATAGTCTTGTGTCTTCTGACATGAGTGCCATTCACTAGCTAGGAGATGTAGGCTTGAGGTACGAACCATGGTGTTAAGTCCTACACGACTGGGGATCATACCAGAACTTCAAATGTATAGTGTTTGCACTAATGAGAAACTGGAGGATGATCTTAGGTCACGAAGAGAAATTATCAATTCAATGAACAAGGAAGGTGAGAAGAGAAAACCAGGCCTGATAGAATTCTACCCTTCGTAAGGGGTCAAGCTCTACGGGTTTGCTGTATTGTAATTCTAAATTAAATGGAGGAGCTGTTTGCGACCCAGGAGTGTTCACTTAATAGTCAGCACCGATGTATAATGTGTTGCTTAGCCTATGGTGATGCGCCTTGCCAGAATGCATTGTATGTTTTTTATGTTTTTCTTGGAAAGCAAAATGTCAAATTAAAAAGTGATTAAACAGATTGTCTAAGTGTAGCGCCAACAAAGAGCCAACTTCACTCATTGTCTGCCACAAATAAGCATTGCTGGTTGGTGGAAGATTTTTCACAAAGCAGACACATTAGTTTGAACACCATTAAAAAATTAGTCAATAATTATGCGATCTTGCAACAATTCTAGATTTAGTAGTCTAAGACTACATATTCAGTTCCTGTATATTACACTTTTATTGGTCCTTACTCGTAGGTACTGACTGCAAAAGGTAGCTATCTGGTTTTGAAATCTAACATATAAACATGAGCGTTCTTGCAAGTTATTTTTTTATTTATGGTATTAAGTGTACATTTGCCTAACACTTCATCCCCTCTCCTATTTAAGTTATGTACATATTACAAATTGTAATTCCAAGCAAAAACTCACTTTCTTTACATTTGATAATGAGTCTATTTCAAGATATGTATTTTCCAGTGGGATTTCTTTTTCAAGCAGACGTTATTGTAAGTAGGTATTAAGTGCATGAAAATATTAGGGCAATCAATATTTTTGTCAGTGTGTGTTCAAAGTTACTCGAAAAAAAAAACTTTGCATTGGTTATAGAGATGCCACTTTGGAAGAGAAACAACCCTTTACAGAGCAGGGATGTGGAATTCCTATCGCCCGACGCCCGGGACATCTTGTTTGGGGTCAAGGGCAACAAGTTTTCATGTTTACTTTGTCCTTGGGACAAGTAGGCCCAACCCTCTGCAGCACAAACCCTCTGGCTGCCTGTTTACAGAGAGTGGAACTCTCTGCAGTTGAGGTAATGTGTTTCCAAAAGATAATGCTGTTCGAACTTGTATTTATGGTTCATTATTTGAAAGCCTTCATTATTAGGGTGAGTGCTGTAAATAAATGTTTTAAGGTCACACTTCACTACTGACGTTGGTTCCAGTACAAAAATAAATAAATAAATGTGTATACACATGTTTGAAAAGTTTAGGCTATGAGGCTAAGTATAATGCTCCCAGAATGCTCTCTGATTAGATGCAAATGAAGTGTCATTTAGTAAAATGTTTTGATGCATGCTAGTATTTCCCAAAAATATTTCTAATGGAAAATCAGTGTAACCATTTTCAACACGATTATGGGAAGCGTGAAAATAAACAAACACTGACAAAGCCAACTGATCTGACATATTTTTATAAGTCTTTTAGTTTCATCAATGCGTGTCTTGTTTTGACATGGCTTCTGTAACACTTTATTGTTGTGGGAGCTACCAGGCCCTCAACATTGTAACAAACACTGGCAAAAAAAAAAAAAAAAACGTTTTTGAACTCTAAAAGCACACGTTTCCACCAGTGGCATAACAAAGGCCCCGCAGCCGCCCTCCACGGGGCCCCTTCAGCACAGCACCTGCCCTGAGTGAGTCTGGAGAGGGGGCTCCTCCATGTTCTTTGCAAAGGGACACCCTTCAGTTTAGTTACGTCACTGATTGCCACTGTAGTTCCTGACACTGGACAAAACTACTTTGTGTGCCAATATACTCCTTGTGGAAGAGCAGAATGCGATCCGTCACAGTAAAGACAGCCGAAAGAGAGAGAAATAGAAGTTTAATAAAAACAAAATGTCTTTGTTAACACCAGACCTAATTAGGGACCAAGACCCACATGTAGGTAGCTTTTTGCATGTCGCAAACAGCGACTTTCGCTGTTTGCAACGTGCAAAAAGCACATTGCGATGCACAAACCCAGTTTTGCGATTCGCTACTAGGAAGGGGTGTTCCCTTCCTAATTGCGACTCGCAGTGCAATGTAGGATTTTTTTGCGAACGCGGGCGCAAACCAATTACAGTTTGCACCCATTTCAAATGGGTGCTAACACTTTCGCAAAAGGGAAGAGGTCCCCAAGGGCCAACTCTGGAAGAAGTTCTAATTCTGCCATTGTCAGGAGTAAATGTCCAACCTTTCTTATTATGGGAAAATATTAGAGAGAAGCTGGTGAAAATCTTTAAAACATGCAGGTTAGTAGGTTTGCAGACTCAAAGGCATTCCAGCCCTGGAACTATTGCTTACTGCTTCCTCCAGCCCCAGTATGCAGATCTGCAGAAAGGTGGCAAAATAAGGAAGTTGCTACAGTAGGGATTGAAACTGGAAGTGTTCAAGCCCTACTGTGGTAGTAGCCCTGGCATAATCAGAGAGGCTATTATCAGAGCTCTTACATAATGAGATTGCTGCCATAATTTGGCGCCACACTACATGGCACCAAAGGGACAAGTAGATCTTTTTACAGGACAAGTAGATTTGAAAAGCAACCTGTCCCCTGGACAAGTAGATATTTGAATAAATTCCACACCCCTGCAGAGTCATTGATCTGATTCACTGGCCATCTGAAGTTACGCAATCAGGGCCCGATTCACAAAGGGACTTACGACTCGTAACCTTACAAGTGGTGAGCCTCCACACTTGTGGCAGAATATCCTCACTAAGGGAGGAATCCTCACACTGAGAAATACAGTGTGGAGATTCTGCCCCAATTGCAGGGTTTCCGGCACAACCGTGGAGACTCCGATCCTTTGGGAACTGGGACCCCTGTTCAGAGTGGTTAACAAGCGGATTTCTACTCCACGCTCCAGCACCAGCAACATTAACACTTAACATGATCCAAGGTAAATGCAGCCACCACCATTTATTATGTTTTCCATTTGCTTCAGCTTTTCATATTCAAAGTCAGCTGTTCTACAGCTGTCCATCTCAAGTGCCAGCGCTGTAGCCAGCAGAAGTCTGGCTGGGCCCAGTATTCACTTAACTGGGTGCTTATGCTTCCTTTCTCATCCTCGGGTGGATTAGGATTCAATTGAAAATTGTATACATATTTGTGGGAATGGGGTCAAGCCATTGCCTGATTAAGACTCGGGGTTTGTGGATAAATATCCTAGGCTGAGCTGTCTAGTACCCACAAACACTCACCTTAGGGCAGGTGCCAGGGTCAGTCTGGGAGACAAAGCAGGCCCGGGCACCAAAATAAAAGTGCGCCCATTAATTAATTAGAAAGCTAAAGAAGGGTCCCATGACTGTAAAGTGGGGCAGTTTTTCACTTGTAAAGAAACACTGTATAATTGTTTTGCAAGGTATGGGAGATTGCTTGGATGTGATCTTGCTGCAAGTATTGTTTGTTTTATTATTAGGGAAATCAACAGTAAAAAAACGGCCTAGCAGACCATACAACAGGCACACAATCAACCAGACAAGCAGCCCACAAACTGACCTGTGAGACCGGCCCATCGGGCACTGCCTGATTGCCCAGTAGGCTAGTTCAACCCTGGCAGATGCTTTCTTACTCCACACTTTCAATGACATGCCACCCTACTATTATGCAGACCCACCTCTCATACTGTAGGGCCTCCACATCAAAAGAACACAAAGATATAACAGTATAATGAAGTTATGCATCAGACGAATCCTGGGGTGTTGCTCAATCATATCTTCAATTATATTACCACACACAAATCAATGTATTTAGATAGGCATGGCGAGGGACACCAGGCAATGCTCTGCATGTAACGTCCATCTTGTCAAGTTCATACACCCGCCAATAATGCCGAATGCAGAAAAGTGAACACCTTGCTAGAAGCTTGTAACAGATTCTTCATCTGCCCTGCATACTTTTGCTCATTGTCCTATGAACTGGGGGGGAACTATCTGCAGAGGTTTTTCCATTATAACATTTGTTCCCTGTGATTTTTGCTCCAACTCTACAGAGGGGAGGGGAGACAGGCTCCTACAGGACATTTCCTGCAGCCTGTACAGGGGTCAGCGGTCCTGTTTGAAGCAGAACAGGCAGCTGGCAGGCATAAAGGCCCTGCCATTTTAACAATAGTGCTTGCTGAACTGGTTAATTCTAGATGAGAAGTCAAGGTACTATAACAGTAGTGCATGTTGGGCCAATGAATACTTAATACGTGTCTTGAAATTCCTAATAAATATTCTGAATCCATGTTGAGCAGTGTAGACCATGTATCAAGTATTGAACATCCCACCATGCCTCACTCACTGTGAATGATTCATGCTGACGCAGTGACAGCTGTCATCTGCTCCTACTGCACATGGCTGAAAGGGATTGTCACCTGGATGTGGGAGGGATATAAAGTGGGAGCATACAGATTTTTCTCTGAGCTATTTGGTATGAATCTCTGTTAGGAAGCCTCTCCCATTGGCCACTGGTTTGGCTGTTCAGCTTATTAGCATGGCTGGCACATTTTCCAAAGAGATGGGTATTAACAGCTTGAGCTCTGTTCCTAAGCCCTTTGTCAGTACTGGGAGCTTTGGGGGCGACTCTCTTTGATGTTTTTTTTGCCCTAGGCACTTGACAAAAACTAGGGTGCATGTAATTAATCTCTCTTTACTATGAACAAGTCAGTAAGGGGGTTGGAGGGTATGTCAGTATAGTTAACCCCTCCCAGGTCACCATTTTGTGACACATGCTGGTTAAGAGAAAAATGTTCACAGGGGAATCCCGACCCCCTGAATATCTCCAGTCCGTACTGCTTTCAACCTCACCGAAATGCCAGAAAAGAGCCACTAATTTTTGGAATTGTTCACCTGTGAGCGAGTTTTCCAGATATGTGACCTAATTCACATTCAATTCACCATAAGTTTACAGGATAGAAGGAGATTTTTATGTATTTTGATAAGTATTTTTCAAGGTATGTGACACAGTGTGGTCGGAGTGTTCAGGGCAAAATGTTTGGCATGTCAAAGCAGAATGTAGTGGTGAAAGAATGTTTATGTTCAACAGTGGAGTTAGTTGGAGGTGGCAAGTGGAGCGGCATCTGTGTGATCTTTTGGCTTCTGCTGTGAAGCCATATTTTGAGAATTAAAACTTTTCTTAGATCTGTCTTCCTTTGTTGGAACAAAACTGGTGACCATCAGAATCACTGGGAGTAAGAGGAGTGGTAACGAGAGTGCTGGAATTGAATGACCTTCTAAAGACACATGCTCCTGTTGGATGCCACCTGGTGAGGACTGAAACTGTGAAGGTCCATCCGGGAAGGATTCAAAGACTGCTATAGGAGTCAAAGAGGAAAGTGGACTTTTCAACATTCCAACATTTCTTGCCAGTCTATTGACTGAATCAATTAAGTGCACCATTGGGCTGATATATGTGATACCACCATGTTAGACATCAATAATGGTCAGATTCTTGCAGCCATATCGTGCTGGGTCTGCAAACGTATGTCAACCCAAGAGAACTTTGAGAGCGGCCATATAGTTCTCTATGTTGAATGGGAGAAAAGTGAGTCAAAGGGTTTACTGACATTTGTGCTCAAAGTCTATTGCATTGTAGGAAAAACATTCTTGACCCAAAGATTTCTCTTTTTTTCAGGGCGAGATTTTGGAACCATCTAAGCTTGTTTACGACCCTCATAATGACAGTAGTGCAAAATAATTCTGTTCCCATTGGTAAATCTGATTAAACTAGAAAGACGTACTTGAGTTTCTCAAAGTTCCATTATCCAGTGTTATTTTTGGATTATTATGGGAACGTCCATGCTCCACCCATATATCATGTGGTGTAACCCAATGCAACACCACAAAAGGAGGCGCTCATGGTGATGCAAATTGGCCCTTGAGTAGTTTTGTAATTCTCAGATATCATTTTGCGTCATGGTTGAAAAAGAAAGGGCACAATAATGACGCAAAATGTTAGTAACTCTGAGCCCAGTTCAGTAAAAGTAAATAACAAGTCAGACGCAGAATTACAGAGCGATTTATTGCATGGCTTTCCTAAATTATGGGCAATTTTCTGCTCACAAATTACACCTGTTCTGAGCAGGCAGAATATATGACTGAAATATCAAGTGGTTATGCCATCTGAGGTACTACCACATGCAGTAATACCGCTAAATAATACCATAAATAGTAACATTTGTAATCGTGCAAAATAGTAATATCAAACGTATGCTGCAATATCACTCCACATTCCATGTAATGAGGGCCAGGGATGTTATGTCAAAAGTTAGGCAAAAAGAACTGCATAAAGAACAGTAAATGTAGTAGACAGTGCACTATGTAAGATATCGGAGTTTAATGTACAGATGTCAGGGGATGCAAATTATAGCTTCTTGAGCCTGGCTGCTTAATGATTGTGTCACAAGTTTCATGTTTTGTCTGTCTGCCTTGCCAGTTTTCTTAAGAGCTATAGCACAGCTGTAGCCTTTGGAAAGTAACAGTGCCAAGTAATTCCAGCTACTCCTTTCAAAACAGGATCCCCCATGCTTGTGGCCTCTCAGAGCAACATAGTGGAGCAGCCCTGTGTGTGCGACGGTGGTCTGCTCCAAAAAAATAAGAAAACAAAACTTTAAGGAAGCACAGTGTTGACCTGGGCACTAGAACACAAACAAGAAAATGGAGCACTGGATTGCTTTCTGAATAAAATTTAAAGTCGTTTTTTTCAAACTGATGCGTTTTGTGTACTTTAAAGGTTTAGTGTGTGGGCGCATAGTGGTTATCCTTGTATACCCTTTCCCTTTTATTCTATGGCGAGCCTCTGTGGCTCATTAGTTGCAAGTGGCATGCCCACTGATAGGAAAAATGTAAGTATATTAATGCTGGCACTTCCACCCAAATCCTCCCTCCAAATGTGTCAATCAAAACGGCAGTTCATCGACACCTAGGGTGGACAGAAGTCCAGTGAGCCATGATGCACTCACTGCTCCAGATCTTCTGTTCGTGCCACATATGGTTGGTTTGTGGCCCACGTCATTGACGGGAACTTATTCCAGCATGGAAACATG
This sequence comes from Pleurodeles waltl, assembly GCF_031143425.1. Taxonomy (NCBI): domain Eukaryota; kingdom Metazoa; phylum Chordata; class Amphibia; order Caudata; family Salamandridae; genus Pleurodeles; species Pleurodeles waltl. The sequence goes on from NC_090449.1 coordinate 548,055,295, forward strand.
CTGCCTTATCCTGTTGCTGTCAGGGATTCTGAAATAATGATGTGTGAAGATGGAGGAAGACCAATGACCTCAGTGTTCGCGGGCTTTGAGAGCTGCGTAACAGGTCCACTTCCATCGTTGTCCAAATACAGCAAGTACAAGAGATCATTAGTCAACAAAATGTAGATAGAATGACAGAAGAGATCAAGCAAACAGAAAAAAATCACAAGATCAGACAGTTGTAAACCACTGAATACATCAGGAAGGCAATGACAGATCAGCTAGGTGCCACTGCGCTTCTGGGGGTTACTTATATGCCATTCATGTGTGCAGTTCTCTGAAAAGAGTAGAAGATTGAAGAATCAGAGGCAGTAACGGGCAAGACAAAAAAAAAGGATTGCAAAGAGGTAAACTTATTTTCATCAACCAACAGCCAAATAAGGGCCAGAGAGAAAAAAAAACCATGGACAAGATGTAACCGAGACACATGTGGTAGCAGCATATATGACTAAGAGAGCCATGAAGCACAAGAGTAAAGAAGAAAGCGCAAGAGACTAAGCAAACGTGAAATAGCAGGCGAGTGAGTAACAAGCTGTTTTGGGTGTGCACTAAAGGGATAAAACCAACGAAATGCAGAGGCCTCAGATAAACTGTGGGTGAAATTGCACAAATGTTAGTCATGCCCTCTTCAGTCGGATTTCTAAGGCCTGCTGGTCAGATACCTGAGACCAGATTTTACCCTGTCTTTCCTAACTCTTGCATTTCTTCAAAGCTTTGTGTCAGAACCTCTTTCAGAGGGCCACAGGGCATGAAGAGGTTACTGGGCCCAACCGTGGTGGTTGAAGCCTTTTACTCCTAATGTCCCATTGGCCCAACCTACTATGGATCCTGCCTAATTGGGCCAAGCACCCCTTCTGCACTTGACTCTCAGTAGTAGCTGTGGTCTAACAGTCAAGGCTCCCTCAGGGTGAATATTCATACAGGTTAGTGAACAAGACTCATACCTCAAAGTGCAAACCACACAAACAATAAATCAGGGTCCAACCAAATACTTGCTTTTATAACAAAATGTAGTTTGTTATTTCTAACTCTACACAGGCAAAGTAATACAACATTCACAAACAATACCACAATTCCCGTAAGGTCAGGGGAGTTGCAGTTGTGAGGCAAACCAATGCCCCACCTTCCTTCGTGTAATGTGTGGGGTTATTCCACATTCACTGGTGGCCGTTTCCAAGCAATGTTCACTATTAGCCTGCACTCAAACGTTCCCCATTGCCTCTTCAGGATTAAAGCCAAAAGTATATGCAGCACAAAAGCCAGTGAGTCCCCCTGGGGTCCAACTGGTCCAATTCATGACTTATCTGCTCTTGCAGCAAGAGTTCGGCGGTGCAGCTGGTGCCTTCAAAGCACATCTGTGAGTCCTACACAATTAAGGCTGTTGGGCTGCTCGTGGCCCATGTGGCGGCACCCGGCAGCGCAGGCACGCTCTCCTGGGTGGAGCTGCCAGAGGTCTCTCAGTTCTCAGAGCAGCTCACAGCTCACAAGGATGCAGTAAGTTGACTTTTAAACAATGGGGTTGGATTGGAAAATCCTTTCATTGGCCCCTTTTTGTGATATATCACTAAATCAAAGAGCAGTCTTTTGAAGTGTAAAGGGAATCTCTTCCTTTTCACTTCAGTGAGTGTCCTACCAAGCTCACAGAAATGCGGCAATACACAAATCTGTCTTGGGGTATTTCTCTCCTCGTGTCTTCACCAGGCAGGACTGTGCTTCCCAAAGTGGAATCCAGGGTCTTCCATATAATGTGCTATTGCAGGCACTTTTACTCACTGTACATTCCCAGCACACTTACAGTCCAGCATTAGTACCTCCATGCATTGTACCCTTTCACGTGAACATGCATTCTGCTTAAACACTCAATCTGCACACACTGTTCAGCACTGAAATTGTTGTTTATTTAATCTGAGTGTGTTATTTACAAACACAAACACTGCCAGCACGCACACTTACCATGTGCATACTGCACAACACTTCACCCTTGATGTATTGTACTTTACATGAGCATACATTCAATGAGCCCATGCTCTCATTGTGGAGATGCTTCACAGCACTACATCTTTCATGACGTGTTCCTCACAGGCATACATACATCCAGTACATGCACCAATGACACATGCACTGTAAAGTACTGCTCTATCCCTGTATGTACCCTTCCAAGGCACATGTACCACCAGCGCAGAGTCACTGCTCCTGCTCTGTGCAGCATTTCTCTTCTACCTGATGTAGGCCAAGGGTGACTTAAGCACCCAGCAGAAGAACGTTTAAAAGGTGAGTGAGCCTGAAGGCCTCCCATCAGTGGCACAGGGTAAAAAGGTCCTGCCCACTACTATTGATCCCTATGCGATATGCTGTCACCACTGCACTCATGCTGCTTAAATCCTGGTGAAGTAGGTAGCCTTCCACCACTATGAAAGCAGAACTTTGGGTGCCCTTCCCAGTCCAACAATACCACTATCTGTGAGACTGGTCTATATTGTGGCACACACACTTGATCCGTGTTTGCCTACGAGAAAAAAAACAGCATTAGGGATTCAGTCTTTAGTACAGTTGGGTACTCAGGGCAGACGTATACGTCTTCACCATGCAGCGGACATTTCCATCCCAACATTTCATCAAGTTGAGGACTTATTCTTTGCCAAGTATCCAGGCATTGTTTTTCCCTGCCCAATGATTCACTGGTTCTCCTCTGCCGAATTCTATCAATCAAAACGTCTTGCAGCTTATCATTCCTTCTGATCTTCCCATATCCCAAAGCACTCTAAGGTCAATATGGTGTAATTAGCAGTGCTCTACGATAATCCCCAAAATGTAAATAAATAAGATACATTGGTGGGCAAGACAGCTAGAATAAGATGCCAGACAGGTTCGAGAAAGAACTAGGACTAAAAACTAGAAAATAAAAAATAAAGGATAGAAGGATGTAGATATCAAGTGTTTGAGAGGGAAGGTTGATGAAACAGACGTCAGTGAAACAGGACAAGCACGAGAGAACTACAAGAGCAAAAAGGACAACAGGACTGATGGAAAGCTGCAGAAGGATAGCCCCGCAGCAAGAAAGTGTAAGATAAAACCGAAATTGAAAACAGAGCATCTGTGGAAGTGTTCAAAATCTTTCACAAACAATTGAATAATCCAGAAAGCAAGAAGTAGTTCTTTTCTGAGGAATTTATCGACAAAGATAGATGCGTATTCTAAGGCAGCTTATCTAGTATACTAGTATATGTTGAACACTCTAATACAGTTGTAGAAGGTCCATTCTCATTTTATTTGCAACTGTCACAAGCTGATGGCTCAAACAGGACGATGCATGTCATTTTTCCTCTAGGATCTTCAAATGTATCAGAGTAAACCAGGAAATGAGCACAACGGTGAACCCGTCACACAAAACTCTTCACTTGTTCGTGTGGCACAAACTCTTGTCACACTTGCAAGCCATCATCTTTGCTTTTTTTGCACCGGTTAGCACACAGCATTTTTTCTGCCTGATCGGTGTTTGCCTTCAAGCTCCATTGTCCCGGTTTTATGCACAGGAAGGTGAAAGGAGGTGCAACCTGGAACTGAGCAGCTCATAAAAAGAGAGGTTTACAGCATGGGTAGCCGAGCAGACAGGATGTGGTCCTCACAGCTGCTATGAGAGTGGGCCCACACCCAGGCCTGGACAGCATCCCAGCAGACCTTGGAACAGCTTTCACACAGGATCACTCAGTACGAGCAAAAAGAAGATGGAGACATGGTGAGGCCTTAAGAGAAGTGAATTAGAACAATAAAACAAGGTATCCAGATATTACAAGAAAAGTGGTCTTGATCTATTATAAACCAGAGTACGCTTCAAGATCTGCCCCATTATTTACAATTCAGATTGTACATGGATAGTTATTAGATTCAGGGAAGGTTTCCAACAGAGGTTCCTAATGACATCAAAGACCATAAGAATGAAGCCCCCATTTAATGTGGTGTCACTTTGAACCCTCAGGTGGAAGGTGCAGCTTTTTTGATACCTGCCCATGTATAAAATTATGTTGTGTATGCATCTTCTGTAGTTGGTCCATGTGAGACCTGTCAGCCTTAGGGTGGTCTTCCCCAAACTCTTTGCCTGCTAGCCTCATATTTTTGCTGATTATTTTTGTTAGCCTTGGGATTCTGAGCACTTCGCCACTGCTGACCAGTGCTAAAGGTCATTTGCTTCTCCCCTCAACATGGTAACATTGATGTATGTACAAGTGGCATATTTAATTGACTTGCAGATCCCTTGTAAAGTGCCTATAAATTAAATGTTACTAGTGGTCCTGCAGCACTGATTGTGCCACCCACTTAATAAGCCCTTTAAACATGTCTCAGGCTTCTCACTGCTGACTCTCTGTGTGCAGTTTCTCTGCCACTTCAACGTGGAATTCAAACCCTATTGTTAAGCCCTTTTATTACATGTCACCCTAAGGTAGGCCCTATGTAGCCCATAGGGTAAGGTGCCATGTAAGTAAAGGGCAGGACATATACTTTTTAGTTTTACATGTCCAGGTAGTGAAAAACTCCCAAAATCATTTTTACTACTGTGAGGCTTACTCCTCTCATAGGCCAGAATTGGGAATTCCTTAATACTCATTTAAGCTGTAACTCCTGATCAGAAAGGAGTAGCTACATCATGTTTCATCTCATTGGAATGGTAAGGATAAATCTTCTTTATTGGTAAATTTGGATTTGACCTTACTATTTTAGAAATGGCACTTTTAGAAAGTTGGCATTTCTCTGCTCTTACAGCTCTGTGTGCCTTGCAGCATGTCTCCAATATACATCTGGGATAGGTGACAGCTACACTTTGTGCATTCCCTCTCGACAGCCACAAACACAAGGAAGGGTGGTTGTGACAAAGAATTCATATGCATTCATCTTCATTCTGCTAGCTATCTCTGAGCAGGGAGAGGGATGGGGAGCTGACACCCGAATAGGGAGTACCTATCTCTACAGAAAGGGATGATTACCCCCATTGATAGTCTGGATCCAGGGCTAGGAAGAAAGGACCTCTGTGCACTTCAAAGATCCTTCTTTGAAGTCACCCCCACTTCAGAAGCACAAATGGCTATAAGTACTGACCTCTCACCCAATCAAATCAGTACACTACTGGACCTGTGAGGAACTCTGCCAGTAATAAGGACTGCTGTGCTTTAAGGATTGCCACTTTGCTGGACTGCTGCCCTGGAAGGACTGTGTTCTGCTTTGCTGAGCTGCCCTGCTGCCTGCTGATCTCTGCCCCGCTGAGGGCAAGGACTGGACCCACCTCAACTGAACCCAGACTGTCTTCAAGGGCTTGCTGGCTTGCCCCCTTTTCTTCTGCAGTCTCAGGCAAATCAAAGGCTGCCTGCAATCTGCAACCAGCACTTGGACTCTGTCTGTCTGCTGTGAGTCCTACTCTGCGAATTGGCACCAATCAAGCCCTGGGGCCTTGAAAGTGAGTATCTGTGCTGCAACCCCAAAAACCAATGCATCTCCACCATTGCCACCATTGCCCCGAGTGAAATCGCTGCATCCCTCCTCGACGCTGATGCACCACCGCAGCCGCCAAGGCTGAGGATTTTGCATCGACTTCTATGAGGCTCTGGATCAACGCATCTCCACCAGTCGCAGTGCCTCATCTTCCAATCGCTAGCTGTGTGGCTTGGTGACGACGCACCACCTTTCTCGCAAAGGGGTAAGACACCATACCATGAGGAAATCGCTTAGACAACTGTGCATCGTGACTGCGCAGATTTGAGCTGATACACCGCCTCCTCTACGTTAACGCAACCCTCTATCCAAGATACTTTTCAGTGGGCTTCATGTGAGTCCTGTAGCTGGTCTGCCCTTGATCGCAGTCAGCCTGAACTTTGGATTTATCCTGGTCTAACATGACCACCAGTAACCCCTGAGTGCTACTGACTTCTAAGAACTACTTTTTGATTTATTCTTCTAAAATTCTTAACTCCATTTCTACCTATTGGATTTATGTTGTTTGGTCTTGTCCTATAACATAATCTATTTTTCTAAATCTGTGTGTATTAGTTTTGTGGTGTTTTCGTTGTGTTACTGTGAGTGTGTTGCACAAATACTTTACACATTGCTTCTGCAGATAAGCATGACTGTTGTGTACTAAGCTACCAGAGGGTGAGCACAAGTTATCTTTAAGTATGTACGTAGATTACCCTGACCAGAGTGGTGGTTCCTGCTTGTACATGGTCCATACTCTGACAACCAGAAACCCCAGTTCTAACAGCCCTCCAAAGCCTATGTGATTGCACAGATGTGGAGGGAGGAAGGAATCATGTGGAACATATACAAAAATGGGCTGTCTCCAAAAAAGTTGCATTTTGATTCCTTTGCTAGTGTACCTGGATCTCAACTAAGCACCCACAACCCTAATTATATATAATAAAAAATACCTGGGGTATATTTACTAAGATTTTGATCAGTGTTTGTGTCACAAAAGTTACACAAATTGATGCAAAATCTTTTTTTCACAAATTTACTTTCCAACATAAAACTTGTTCTGTACTGGAAAATCACATGAAAGTAATGCAAACCAGCGCATAATGCTGCTTTGCATTATTCAGTGCTCCATGGGTGGTGCATGAGTGTTCCCATGCAACCACTTTAGGTTTTTGATACAAATCCCTATTTACTAAAAAAAAAGTAGACAGGGTTTTCATTTTAAAAATAGCGCCCATTTCAACTAGGCGCTATAGCAGAGAAATGTTTTTATTTCTACTTTCTTTTCTGACTTTGCATACGTGCTGCACTCTATTGCATACAAACAAAGTGGGAAAAGTTTTAAGATTAGTTTAAACATTGTATTTTGCACTGGAGGGGTATTCTTCCAGTGCAAAACCTATGCTAAACGCACGCAGACACCCATGCACCATGGTGCAAAGATGTGTGCGTGGTGTACAGCAGAAAATGTCTGCGTTAGGGAGAGGGGGGGATTGTGCCATATCTCTGTAAATATGGCACTCAACTGCTTTCTCCTTCACACGCAGAGCAGTACAGCATTTTTGGTTGAAGGACTGTGTGAATATTTAGAAAATCTGTGCCCTGGAATCAATATATGTTCTTTCCTTCTGGTCTCTTTCTCCATTCACCAGAACCATGCTCCTATTCTCTGTGAAAGCGTGCAAACAGATGCCATGCATTTTCGCGGCTTTCAGACTAGAGAAGGTGCCATGCATGACAGAGATCAACTATCTTCGCTGGGTCTTAACGGTTATGTAAGAGGCATGGCAGAAGTGGATGATGATGGCAAAGCACTGATCACTGAGACATCGTGAGTAAGGCAACGGCACACAAGGATCCACCCTTCTACCACTCCCTTCTGGTTTCTGGAGATGCAGGAAGAGGAGACAGGGGAACTGTCTGCTTCCCAGTGCTGGCTTTACAGCAGCAAAATGATCTCTGCTTTTCACTGCTTTGACATTGCTTCAGTGAACAATAGGGATTTGATTCACTGATGCCAGCAAATAGTTATCCATCTATAACAGAATGTTAGCTGTGGAACTATGTACCTCGTTTCCATAAAATGAACAACAAAAATGAAGCAAAAGTTGAAAATGGTGTAACTCAAAACCTCCACTTAGGAAACAGTCCCTTTTTTCCTAGTAACCCTTCTACTTTGTGTATGAGTGTCTGACCCCCACCACATTAATAAACAAATAACTACTTTGCATCCTGCTAATCCTCCAACAGCACCCCCTGAGCACCCCCCCCCCTCTCAGTCATAGGCCTTACTGTCACCCCTCAAACAACTTGAAAGCAGAGAAGCAGCCACCCTAAGAGTGGTCCATACCACTGTGTCAGTGTGAGTCTGCGACGCTCTAACTGGGTAGACAGTGCTGGTGTGCAGCAAATTCCTCCACTTCACTCAGGTTAGTATAGCTCTGGGAGAGGCAGCGCATCATCACCTGCCAGAACATGGACTTCAGGGTCTGTGGATTCATAGTTCTGACGTCAGAGGAGTGAATAAGCAGGTTTCAAAACCAATGCTTATGTAATTGCTTTCTGACAGCAATATATAACATTTAAATATATAATTATCGACATGAATAAACATGTAAGTATTATGAAACCTTTTCTTAAAAAATAATGTTTTCTTACTCCAATGAGACAACTAATATATTCTGTGCTATTTCGAGATAACGTCTGCACAAGAGGGGCTGCTCGCACCTGGCCAGTTGGCTGCAACGTCTGGCCATGTGCCAGGCCCTGCAGACAATCCCCTCTGTGCATGGCTGAAGATCATGCGCAGCGTAGGTTGGCTACTGAGAGCAGATTGGACACAGAGCATGATCAAAGGTCAGGCCATGCAGCCAACCCACGTTGTACACGGTGGATGACCATCACTGTGGGTTCAAAGTTAAGTGAAGTATATCATCAAAATACCTCAGAAATTCACTAAAAACGTTGTTAAATTGATTGTATGGTTAGATTTGATTATTAGTCACTATCAGTGTTTTAACAAACCTCTAAAATCCATTTAAAAAACAGTTAAAGTACAGTTATGGTTACAAATTAATAACCCCACTAAAAATGATCGTGTATGGTTAGCTCTCACAACATATCCTGCACAACAGCCATGCAAATTATGAGTCACATAGGAGATGTTTCCCTGTATAAATTAATTGTAACATGCAATCTGTGAAGAAATAAACCCCTTAGTCCTACACCTAAGTGTAACTATCCATTTGTTTGATACTCACTATTAAAAGTGGAAATTTACATCTAGGTGTAGGGTTACATGCCTCTATCCTCCCTCCCTGCACCCTCACTGAGGGACTCAGGGTGTGGAGCCTTCTACAGCTATATTTACCAGTGCCTATTAGTAATTTTCCACATGTTGGGGGCGATCTACCTATAGAAAAGTGTAGGAAAATATAATGAAGTTTATGTAATATAAAATATTAATTTTGAAACAATATTTTAAAAATAAAATTACCCACTCTAAATAAAAATGGTTTAATTTTGCTTAATGTGTAATAAGCTGAGTTTAAGGTAATGTCTCTATTAAAACATTTAAACATATAACAGCTCAATATAGAATTCATTCAATTAATTTAACATTAATTCATATAGGATGTTAGTTTAGTTCACTACCCCCATTGTTTTCTAAGAGAGTATGTTACAGGACCAGTGGTCAGCTAAGTGAGGTGTTTGATTGGGCTGAGCTAGAGCTAAGTCTGTTTTAAGACTACTAGGGCAGTAGTCATTTTAGAAGTGCATGTTGTGATTTCCAATGATCTTACCCATGTATGGGTATGTGTTTTATCTTATCATATCCCTCCCTAAAAACCCTACTTAAATCTCCCTTAACCCAACCCATTTTGTAACAATTATTCACCATGTTCCCACCACTCCCCTGCTCCTTCACACGTTTACTAAAAAAAGTATATTATGTGCGTGCAGATTACCACCACCATGGCAGAAAACTCCATGCTGAAAAGATAAGAGAGGTAAGGGTGGAGATCTCTACCTGTAAGTTTGTGAACTGTATTTCGAAGTAAGTAGGAGTACTGGAGTGCTACTTTGTGTATTTTAAAATGCTGTTTGTGAATCGTGCCCCACATGAGGTTTTTAATATTTACAACTGGTAATTCTACAGCAAAAGAGCAAATTGGTATTTATTTTTTAAGTGCTGGATTGCATGGGTTGGTTCGTGGTTTTTGAACATTGACAGATTTTCGTTACGTATTCACGAAGTAGCAACTAAAAGCTCATATGTGGTCTAGAGATTGTTGTTGGCCATAAAAACTTTTCATTTCCACTTGACTAATCTCTGTAATCACATCCCTCTTCATTGTTCCAGTTTCTCTTTCCTGAAAAAATTAGAAACACTTTTTAGCAGGTTAACCTCAGTGATAAGTATTATATGAAAAGTGTACATTTATATTGATGTTAAGTGCAATTGAGCCAGAAAAATTAAGAGCCTATTTAAAGTTTGATAGACGGGGTCCAGTCCTTCAATGTGGTGCAGGAAATCAGGAGTGCCACTCTGATGGAGTACTGTCTGCCATATTTATAAATCACTGCCAGCCCAGAGGAGATCTTTGTATCTTGGTAGGCATCACCATCATGGAGTTTCCTGTTCAAGGTACAAAGTGTTTGGACAGTGTCCGCCATCGGTTCTGATGGCCAGTCACCAGACTTTAACGAAATACTTGTTTCTCAAAAACAAACTTCCAATGTAGGAGGTTGTTGCTGGAAAACAAATAACTAACGGCCCCCACACCCAGGCAGTTTTTCCTCGGGTTTTGTGGGTCATATTGTTTTTTTTCTTCTTCTCATTACCAGGTTCTACCTGGTGATGAAGGCCATTAAAACGGACATCACAATGTCCACTCTAACTAGGACAGGAAGTGTAATAGCCTTCCTTTGATGGTGCCCCTACTTCTACGGGTGCTCCACTGACAAGTTGACAGTCCACCTGTTTCTAAATCGGGCGATCATACCAAGGGCTTTCGCAGACAGGATACTCGGTCACACGTGTGAAAGAGTACCTCGTCCTCCAAAATCTAAATATGTCCCAAAGTTCTCACTGAAAAATCCTTTCCAGGTTATAATATGAATGCGAAAGTCATGCCCATTGTCACCCATGTGAAAACCGGAGGAACTTAACACATGTAAAGGGAGATCGCTCTGATAATCCAATCTCAAAGTTTGTTACCAAAAGGTAAAACAATTATTGAGTTTGTAGCTTGCCAGGGCCGTGGTCCATGTCCCAAGACTTTGTTATTGAAATATTTGGAAACAGGTCAAATGTCGTGATAGACTGTCACTAAAAGGAATTCAATTAAGTTTGCAATCGCTTGCTCAGAAATAGTGAGCTCTAGTTAATCTGAGAAACACAGTATTTGTGTGCTGATTTCAAGACAAAGTAAACGTTGACGTTTTCCTGGTGCTGTCCTCGAAAGGCAGCGATTTGTTTTGAGACCTACAACATAAGTAAAATGGGATATTACTGTCTGTACTTCTCAAGTCCATTGAATCTAACAGTGGTGCCGAACTTGTCTTTTTGGCTGGTGTGAACGGTACACTAGTCAGAAAGGCCTTGCTGTAGTGCCAGACCTGAAGAAGCATACTCATTCTGCTCATGACCAGACACTTCTTTTGTCAAAACAATGTTTAGCTGAGCCTTCCTAGTGAAAATAGTTGTTACTCACTCTTTGTCACTGGTCCCCTATCTTTTTCTTCCACATTCTTTCTCTCTTTTCCACCTTTCTCTCTTGTGTTCTGTGTCATAGTCTGATGGTGAACAAGGCGTCTCGGTTCCTGAAAAATGATTGCCAGTGCACAGCATCTGCAAGCACTGGCACAAATTAAACACATGAAGTTAGCTAGTGCAGGGATAGCTTCGAGGGTCAGAGCAAGGGATTGTCCCCAATTTTCTTACTGGAGAGAGTTCCTATCTGCACAACTTTGTGCTTCGGTATTCATGGCACACGGCTTCTCAGACCGATGTAATCTCATGCATAATGAGCTCCCCTGCTAAAGAAATCCTATTTGTTTTGTCCAATTTTCTTTTCTGGCAGTGAAATAACAGTATGGGCCTATGGAACTGTCTTACTGAAGATAGCAGAATTGCGGTCTTACCTCAAAAGGAAATTGTCAGCGTTTTTTCAGCAGTGTGCACATGTGGTAGGGTGCTGACAAGTGGACTTGGGAAGTGCCCAATAAATACAAGAGTCTGCCATCAGGCATGACCAGGAAGGAATCGTTAAGACCTATGGCGAAGGAAGGAAAGGCTTTGCAGCTGTGTAGCAAGGCGTGTTTCTTGAGCTGCACAAGAACCAGGAGTGACCGTGACCTCAGAAGTACACAGGAAGTTCTTCCAGGGGCACAGAGGTCAGCAATCTGTCTACAGGTGAAGCTTCAGTACGATAGCCAATCACAAAAGAGGAAATATCTAAGACATTAAAAAGTACCAGTTCTTTGAAGTTCATGCAATGTCTTACCATGTATTGGAGGGGTTAAAATTGTCACAAAAAATAAATGTTTATCAACGTTTTGTACGAAAATAATAAACCTATTTCCTGGTGATAACATTTTTGCAGAGCATTTGACAATAGCAGACGGATACAGGGAATTAATTTAGGAGAACATAAGTCAAAACGGAAAAAGTAGCACATTTGGAAAAAGATAAACACTTTTTTAACATTTTCGAGAGAAATTAAGCGGAAGAGATGCATAACATTGTGGAAGGGGAAAAGTGCAATGATAGCATTAGAAAAATGAAACTTATTGAAAAACAATGATGTATGTTCAATTTTTCTGCTCAGGTTAGGAAGCAGGGAATTTATTGTACAAATAATATGTATCTGATGCAGTGTCCGAAATCCACGTCGAGATCTCCAGAATTGGGTAAGGATACGCAGAGCACATTGATCATTAAATAATAATTAAATGCTATTTCGACCGTTGCATTCAAGGTTTTTGGGATAGTTCCCTGTTGCGTTGGGGCTAACCTCCAGTTGGTTCAGGTCAGCTTCACCGTAAGTATTCACACTCCACTTTATTAGTACCTCTAGGGACAAGGCATATTTTTAAAGCTGTGCTGTGGAGGACACCTTCTCTGCTGCGGCTCCTCCCTTCCAATCATCTTGTAAACAAACAGTGGCTTTCAAGTGGTTCTTTCTGCACCCCTCCTATTCACACTACACAGGGCCCTGGTAGGGATGTCTCGCCAAGCAGCTGGAGGCATTCTAGTCCTCCCATGGGTACACACCTACCTAACTTGGCTTCAACTTCAATCTAAAGCAGTTTCTTAGCAGATCAGTATTGTCACTGAATTCATCAATTCAAGCACAAAAATGCACATATAGCTTTGATTTAGGTAAAGGTGTCAATGTATAGATTGCCCATCTGTAAGGTTCAAGTAAAAGATCAGTTGAGCTTGGTCATCATGCAGCATACACAGATATTAATGACACTGGAGTGGATAGCGGAGGACAGACCACAATGTGGTCAACAGAGTATGTTCTTCCTATTCCGATCTCCCCTTGATTTAATGACCACCTATGTGGTGACCCTACATGTTTATGTACAGCTTTGTGTACATACCTGGCTAGTTTCGCAATCTCTAACTCACATAAATACAGGTACTGAAGGTTTTATCTGTTAAGTGGTGTAAAGGAAATGAAGGTCATTTCGCCAGAAAATATGTTATCCCTTTCTAAAAAAAAAAGACACATCAGGAAGCTGAAGTTTGTGGATTGGTCTAGTTGAGTGGCATAGACACTTCATTTGAAACAGGGGCAAATATTAGCATTAGAAGTCCACCAGGACTGGAAAATAACCAGTCAGTTGTATTGTTTTGTGTTGTATTGAAACATATCCTTTTTTGGCAGTCCTTGTTCAAAGGTAGTTTCAGAGCTAGATCTAACCCTCGGAAACATCCTCTGCGTGACAAACTGAGTAGAGGGCTCTCGGGGGTCATAGTGACCCTAGACAGTTATACTTCATTTTTCTAGGGGAGTGCAGACAAGTAGTCTTCTGGGGGTGAAATATAGCCAGCTGTATATTTAAAAGTCTCTACCTGCCCCTGTGGTGGTCCCTCTGAAAGGACTGAACGTTTACTGAGCAGTTACCATGGTTCATGTTGAGCACTCGGCAAACGTTGTTTTTTTTTAAAAACAAACTTTCAACACAAAAGTCTGTTACTTAAAAACAAAAAACAAATTAAAAAATGGCTCTGACACGGGGAGTTTTCTCTCTGTGTCTGGGGCACATTTTTAATTTTTTTCGGTTCAACACCACTGGTTCTTTGTGGTAGTTCTGAAATGGGGAAAAAATAGTAGGCAGAGCAGTCTTAATTACGTAGATTGATGTCCCAAAGTATGTTGGGCCTCAGCCTAAGGTTTCTGCCAGTGAACAAAATGACTCTCCTTATTCTGAACAGAGCTAGCAAACCAGTCAGTTTGGTTGACTGGATACTCCGCTATGTTTGTACTAGAGTAGCATGTGTGCCAAACTCTAAAAAACCCTCAAAACTATACTTGGAATGATTACCCCAAACTTCATTGATGTTAGTGCTGCAGCATCACAGGAGTTAGCGCCCAAAACTGTACTGGAGTGAATTACGCTAAGTGCACTTGGACTGGCTGTCCCAAATTTCATTGGAGTTAGTGCCCTAATCTGTGTTATCTTTCAGCAAGTTCAAATTCGCTAATAAAACAGCAAATGGTTGCACTTTAACAGTAATAAGGCAGCTCAAGCAACCAGACATGCAGTCGACTCTGGGACAAATACTACTCTGACGAATGAGTTCCATACAGAACAAAAGAAAACGTTTATGGACTGTGAAAGAGCTATGTGTGCATGCTTAGAGTCAGTATTACCGTTTCCTGTGGTGTGATCTGTTCTGCCTGCAAGTTCACTAAATGTTGCTGCTTTTGCAAAAAAAGCAAAGGGCTTCTATGGATTGGTACAGTTTTTCCTGGCTGCCTCGTCTGGGTGTACTGGATTACGTTCCACCTGAAGCACAGTGAGGGAATACTTGTCTCTGTCCATCACTGTCATGCAAAAACGTAGTTTTCTTGCATGTAAGCAACTAGGCGTACGGTATATATCTTAGCGCTTTGCTTGCATATATACTGGCAGTGAATGTAAGGGAGGGTCAGCTATAAAACCCTTGACAGCACTTACACGGGCTGGATATAACCTGGAATTTGGACACTGGGCCGGGGAAAGCTTCACTAGAGGGAATGGAGTGGCCCAGGGCCAATAATCACTGGTAGAGACCTCGTGCTACTCCATGCCTTTGCGTGTCTTTCTGTTTATTCTACTCTGAGTAAATGGAATCTTCTATTACTAAATGCCCTCATCCTTTTCATTTCACCAAATACAAATCTTTATTTCTCCCATTATATAGAGTTGTTCTTACCAGGCAGTGTTTAGATTTGTTAGTTGATGCAAAAGTTGTGGGGTTGTGGTTTTTAGATCTACATGGAGTGGTTTGAGTGGTAGCACATTCACATTTTAAGCACTGCTTCAAGGGATGTTTGTCGAGTTTAACTGCCTTCTTTAGGAAGCGGGATGTGCAGATAGTGCACATTCTTGATATTAGTTTACCCTGGGCTCATTCATCTAAATAATATTATGAAAACATCCAGCTTTTCATCCTAAGGTCAATAAGGGACCTCTGAGTAGGACAGCGGCTAATAATAACAGGAGTTGGATGGCACACACTGAAGTAACAAGTGTTAAATAAACAATATTGAATTGCTCTCCTAATGCAAGATTGCTGCCCTGCATCGTTCAATATTGCTGTTACTATCACAGTAACTAATTGATGTCATTTTTATTGAACATGAAAAGAGGAACGATTGGTCGGTCACCCAACCCTCAGTCTTCAGTGTTCATAAATGGTTACATTCAAATCTCCTCAGCTCTACATTAACCTGCCAAGTTATCACACTAGATCAGGGGAAGCAAAAAATCTTTTAATTCAGTGTCCACACTGGCAGGCACGGATCCTCCGTATGGGCGGAAGAGCAACCCCCACTCACTCCCCCCGCCAGCAGCAACCGCTACAAATCCTTTAACATGGAAAGGATAATAAACTGGGTTTATTATCCTTTCCATGTAACAGGGGCGGGGCGTTGGGGGGTGACGAGCTGAGGGGTGTGCACGGCGCACTCCTCTCAGACGGCATGTGTGTTTGGCTAGCCATCTCGGGCAGGCCAAACACACATGCGCACAGGGCTCTCTCCAGCCCAGCAACCCGGTTGCTGGGCTGGAGAGAGCCTGCACAGGCTCCCAGTCTGCCTGGGAGCACCTTGGCTGGCACTCCCAACCAATCCTGACGCTGCTCTGACAACTGTATTTTGTAAGTTTGTGCCGCTTTTGCATCAAAAAATGACGCAAATGTGGTGCTAAAAAAAGTATAAATATGGGCCTATGTTTTCAAAATATTATACATGAAGTTGCCAAACTACCCGAAGATTCCTTAAGGGGGGACCCACTGTGGTTAAGACAGCATTACCCATGATTGTTACTGGCAAATGTAACAGGGTTGAAGAGGCGAGCATTTTTCATCTGTGTTTTGCAGGTGACTTAGGCCCATATATATACTTTTTTGCGCCACATTTGCATCATTTTTTCACACAAAAGCGGTGCAAACTTACAAAATATAATTGTATTTTGTAAGTTTCCACCGCTTTGCGTCAAAAGCGACGTAAATGCGGCGCAAAAAAAGAATAAATATGGGCCTTAGTCTGATAAGTGTGTAAAGGATCTTGTAAGATGGATAATGGATAGAGACACCTTAATGTACAAGTATAAATAGGCACCTGAAAGACAGTCTAAAAATGTCAGTTTTTCATGATGGACTTTGATACAGGGACATGGAGTAATCCTGCTAAACCTGTACCAATCCCCCAAATGTGGAGGTGCAGTTGAAGGCTTCACCATCTTCCAAAGGCCAAGACGCAGTGCAAATTGAAATTGATATGAGATGTTTGCCATGCACAAACAGGCACGCAATGTGTGACAGCCGAGTTGCGTAAAGTTGCACTACGTGCACCTTTGCATTGAGTGCAACCTGGTTGATTTTTCACACAGTGGAAAAGTTTTTTAACACTTCACCAACTTCTTGAAAATCTCAAAGCTGGCAACGCTCCCATGCAACGAGTAACATTTCCTAGTAAAAAGTACTTTTTTGGCAGAAAAAAATCAAGAACCACATTTTTGCGGGAGAATTCTTCTGCACGGGAAATGCATCCGAAAATCTCCTGCAAAAACTATGGTTTCTGGTAAATTATACACACTCATGAAGCTGTCCAGACTTGACTTTCTTTACAACTCTTCGAAGTTAAAGAGTTGTCATCTTTGAACACTCATCTGGAAGAAATGTAACTCTGCACACTCCCAATTATACGTACTCCTCTTCCCTCTCATGTTCCCTAAAAGAAGCATGTTGTGGTGAGTTTGCCGTCCACGTGCCCATTTTGCCACTTGTCTCTGTAGTGATATTACGCACATACATTCGTTCGTATTTGCTCAAAATGTCCAGGCTAACACTCTTGCCATCCGTAACAATTAGAGCAATAATTTAAATAGCAATGTCCCACAAACGGGAACACTTCATATTCTGTAACCTAACAAACAAATACCGATTGTCTGTTTCGGCCACCCTTCCTCAGGGTAAGCATTATACCAATTGGATGTCTACTATGTGTGTAGTATGCTGGAATCGGAGTTCAAGAAAATACAAGCAAGTAACTGTCGCCCCACAGGTAGGAACTGCTCGCTTGCATTTGCATTGTTGGCACCTTTAACAATCTAATAGTAGAATTCACTGGGCAGTTTGCAGTTTCCAGAGGGATTTGTTTTTTAACCTGTACAGGGAGCCCTAGCCATACAAACAGTGGCATAACAAGGGCCCGAACAGCCCCGCGTGCGCGCCCGAACTCCAGGGGGCCCTCTCAGCTCTGTACTCTGGCCAGAGGGCACCGTAGGGAGTTCGGAGGGGGCCCTCCATGTACTTAGCAGGGGGGCCTCCTCAGGATTCGTTACGCCACTGCATGAACATCTTCGGAGTCATTTGCTTTCAGTGGATAGACTCAGCCAGTGATTTTAGAAAAGGTGGGGGGGGGGGGGTATGACAGGAGTCGAATGCACGATGTGATTTCAAACAGGAAGCGTACTTCTCTTAAGCAAAAAGGGCCTGACCAATGCTTGCAATTGATTAGATATCTTTCCATTCGTATTTGCTTGCTTCTTATTCTATGGCTTTCCTTCTGCTTTTTGTTTTCCTCCATTCCGCGGAGCCTAGCTTCCTACATCCTTTTGATTGGATGACTCATATTCTTCCACTCATCACATTTCTTCTTCTTCTTCTTCCAACACTGCAAATGTGTGTGTTGGTTCCTTCTCCAAACCCTGACGCTGTTTTTTTATTTATTTTGCATTACCCACCCCCGCTTCAGGCTTTTCCATTGCTCCCCTACCTGTTCCCCATTGCTCCCCCTGTCACCTTCTTCCCCACCTTTTCCTTCCCCCATTCCTTCATTAGTACTTTTCCTTAGCACTTTTTAAATAAACATTTTTTGAAAATCTACAAAATGACATTTGCTACAGGCTGCCGTGTTTTAAGACACGCTCGTTCATGTAATTTTAAATTCATTTTTTAAACTTGCCAATTCCGCCAAGTCTGAAAAGGTAAATTAAAAAATAAAAAGGTGGCCATATCATGCCACATGCGCGTGCATACATGGTGACACGTGGGTATATGTCCTCAAGCTAGGACCCCATCGCATCGTAGCAAGTACCTCATGGGCACCTAGAAATCATTGCTCTATTTTTTCATGTTTTAACAAGTTTGCTGATACTGCACAACGAAAAAATAAATATATTTTTGATGATGCTTCATACCATCGGCAAAAACGACTGGCAAAGTCAAGAGGTCGAACGAATAGGTACGACCTCTCGGCTTTTCCGATGCTTGTTATAATTGCAGGCTGAGGTCATGGTTTCATCCTTCCTATGCGGTAAACGGTTACCTTTACTGCTGAGATTGTCCTTAAAAGTCTGTACCACAAGATATATCTCCATTTATAGCTCATAGAGAATCGTATAATCAGGGATAGCTTCCGATGTCAAAAATAACATGAATCACTGAACAGCCACGTGTTGGTAGCTTTTTTTAAAGTTTTTGGTCAGGGACATACGAATTGTTTTGCATTAGCTAATTTGTGCATTGATTAATGACCCTGAGAGGTGAAGCTAATTAGCCAGACAGTTGCCCAAAGGTGCCCCAGTTATGTATTCCATACTGGCACATTTTGTTGTTTTCACTGCAAAAGAGATTTCAGTCCAGCTCTGTCACGGGGAATGAGCTGTTGGTTGAAATATGTGTGCATGCCTGAACTTTCAGGCCTTGAGCAGCAAGGGGAAGGAAGGGAGTGGGGCTAATTCTTGTCTAATGACCCCCTGGAGGACTGACCCTGGAAGGGAGATGTTTGCATAACCATGTAGCTCAGTCACAAGACACTGGCCAGCCCTACAGCGCGGTGTGGTTCTTCTGTGCTGATGTCACTGCCCAGACCTTGCAGTGCAGATGTCTTAAAGCATTAACTGAAGGCCGAATTGATGTGGAATTTGAAGGAGTAACACCGGGCTTGATTAAAATTAAAATTGATTAGCTTTTAATGAGACTTAATTGCCCAAAGAATCAGTCCTTCACGAAAATGCAATTTCTCTTCTTTATGGCGTAAACAGTTCTATAAAATATATTCCATTGACCTTCATTATGGTCCTGTGAACTTTCTGAAGTGTGCTCAGTATGTCTTAGTTCGGTGGATTTAGTATCTCCTGCCGAGATCTGTGTGCAGTCTACCCTGCTACTGTGCTAAGCAGATGACAGGACTATTGGACAGATGCACAAAGGTCCATTCTTGCAATAAGAAGAGTCTCTGAGTGAAATATCCGGGGGAATGAGGAATACATTTGGGAATCTGGGCCAGAATGACCGAAGCTTCAATAATTTCTAATTTACAAGGGGCCCCTCAAGATCCCGCTCAAAGTACCTGAAAACTGTATCCCTGGCCCCTGGAGTAACCAATGTCCCTGATATTGGTAAAATAGGCAGAGTGGGGGAAGTAACTGTACACCTTGTAGTAAAGCTGTAAGAGTACCTTCTTCTGTTCCACAAAGAGAGTAAGGGTCTGAATTAGACATTGGCGGATGAGTTACTCCATCACAACGGTGACGGGTATACCGTCCACCGAAATCTAAATCCCATTGGATATAATGGTATTTAGATTTTGGCGGAAGGAATATCCGTCACCGTTGTGATGGAGTAACTCGTAAGCCAATATCTAAATCAGGCCCTAAGTTCCAAGAGCCTCAGAAAAGTAGCTAATATCCAGTGTGTGTGGATAGTGATTATACCAGTGTGCAGGAGAGTCTCATGTGGCTGGGGCTGGGCGGCGCAGGGGGGTGTGGAGTGCGCAGAAGGAACTTAATTAAAAAATCATTAAAAAAAATCACTTACCTGCTTTGCTCCTGCGCTACTCCTTTCCTGTTGCTGCTGCAGGCACAGGCTCACAGCCTGCCGTACAAAATACAGCTGTATTTTGTAAGTTTGCACCGCTTTTGTGTCAAAAAGTGGTGCAAATGCGGCGCTAAAAAAGTATAAATATGGGCCATAATGTGGCTGCATGAGCAGCCTGAAAGTTTGCCATCATACTTTCTCAACAGCAAATTGAAAAAAGGATTAATACTATGATTTTTTGTTTGCCCCTGCTGCATTATTTCATCTCCATTCTAGGACAGAATGCCACAGGAGGAACTTGAACTGCAGAAGAGCTTTAGGGGACATATTCACTAAACATTCATGAAATTCAGGGCATTCAGCAAAGTTGCTGTGCTGGAAAAGGAGAGAGCTGAACAGCACCATATCTACTAAGATATGATGCTCTTCTGATCTACCTGTGCTGGCGCCCTTAAGGCACTTGATGCTGTCTGGCACCAACGCAGGCACTCTTGTACCATGGTGGAAGGATGCGTGCAATACAAGCAGGATTGTTTTTGTGCAGAATGCACCAAGCATAGAAAGAGAAAAGTAACAGAGACAAAAAAAATGTTGTCGTTACACCATGGTAGGTGTGGTATAACATTTTGGCGCAATCCCAGGGTTTACTGACTTCAGTAGAACTGGGATTGCGTCACCATGAGTGGATGCATGGGAACGCCCATGATCCATCTGTGGAACAGCTACCACTACATACTGTAACACCATGCAGCGCAAGTTACCATGTTCTGTTATATTTGTTTACCACGTCATGCAAATAGCCCCATGCATGGCTTTATAAGTCATACTTAAGCCTTTATGTTGCCTTGCGTCTCCTTGCATGACACAGGGATAATGCAAAGGCTTAGTAAATCTGGGCCTTCGTGACAGTATGGCAGGAGACCAATACCATGAGGTTGCTGGATGGCTTCAGATTCGACCCCACTGTGATCGATCCTCTAGCAACCCCGAGTAATCTCATCCATGTCTCTTGGCACAACACAGGGGATCCTCTACAAAGCCATTTTTCAATCTAAAGTTCCTGACATCTGATGACGAGTTTATGATGAAGTTGTTTTCAAGCAGAAGCTATTCAGCCAAGCTGGAAATCGGAGAGCTAAGCGGCAATACCTGTCAAGCAGGCACCCACCACTATTATTAAACAATATGCCTGCCACATTTTACTAGGAATTACAGTGCTCTGCGGTTTTGGACTGATGTGCAAGTGACTCGACAGCTATAGAAGTTTGAAACATGTTATAAATGAACAAAGGGTATGACATTTGCTAATAAAGTGGTGAATCAGACCAGAGAGTCAGTGGGTAAGACTTGCAAAGGGTGAGGACCTTGGTCGAAATACTATTATGAGATGGTAGCCAACCTGATATATGCTGAGATGTCAGCACTACAAGAGAATCTTTCGGAAATGCATCCATGCCCAAAGATAAGTATATTCTCCAAGCTAGAGAAAACATTTTAAGAAATTTGTCCAACATTTAATTTATTGATTTGTTTCAGAAACTCATACATCTTACGCCAAGGGTAGGAGTACTTTAAAGGCGATAGAACAGGATACGAATTATGATTTGAAAACTCCCGAATGGTGAGTAAGTTAGGTTCTTTCCTAATGTTTCTTTGGAGGGAGTTCTCGAAGGTGAAAGTGTGATCTTAAATTTTCCCTTTTTGCTAGCTTGAGGGATATTTCGGGAACAGATTTTCAATGCTCCTCATACGAGTGTAGTTGCTGGCAGTAGGTTTATTGAAAGACACCTCAGCAGCTACAAGCGAAGAGCTTTAATACGCAATGCAAAGAAATGCGGCCTTCTACTGGGAGCTGATGATGCTTTTGGGAGAGATAGTAAGTGGCTTATTTGAGACAAACCATTCCTACATATGAAGGTTAGATGCTGTAGAATGTAAGACAAATTCTGTCTCCAAAGGGCTGCATTTGAAAGACTGATGAGCTAGCCGATGTTTCAGGATGTCAAAATGCAGTCACAAGATGAGAACTTCCTGTACCGTTGTGTGGCATCCACATATGTATTCATGCCAGTGTACCTGGGGAGCAGGGCTCCCCACCCTTCCCAGCCCCAAAGCTCAGAATTATGACACTTCTGTAGAAACCAAGCATTCTGGGGAAAGAGCTTCCAATGATAAGACACAAAGCTACCCCAACTCAACCCATGAGTCACCTGGAGATGAAAGGATTGTGATCAAGAGGTGACACTGTTGACTCCATAACTAGATCAAGGTTCAAGTACTCGCATCCGTACTTCATCACTATTCTGTGATATATGGAAGAGTGGTTTATCGTGTGGACGTCTGTTTTCTCATTGCCTGCAATGTATAAATGCTCTGCCTCAGTGCGCCTGAGGTGGTGCCTTTTGAAACAATTTACTGCACAAGTATCCTCAAACACATAGGACGATTGCAAAAACAACGTTAAAGCGACGGGGTAAGGAAACCAAAAAACGTTATTAATTAAAAATATGTATCTAAAGTGGACTTAGCCAAATGGGCAGCGGACCACTTTACAATCAGCGAGAAATACAGTCATGACAGGAAGAGGTAATATGAATTCTACTGTAACAAGGAGTGGGTCAGAAGAGATGATCATTTTATGAAAGGGTGGCAGGGGCAGAGCTTAAGCTTTATATGAAAGCCGCAAACGTCAGCTTCATTTTCAGAGCTGAGGAGTAGCCCCTCACGTAGTCAGAAGGCGCACCATCCAGACAAACAGGTTCAATGCTCTGCCACTGAATGGACTCCTTTAGCGCGGCCACCTGATGGTCAAGAGATAAAGCAAGTGACCCTTAATGATTAATCTTCCTGATGGCCTCTGCCGTGTATGGGAAGTGCAGACACACTTCACGGTGGTGCCCCTCCACGTGGTTAATCATTGACCTTATCAGTAATCACAACGGCTCCAAGATTAGGTCGGGCTTTCATTGACTTTATGTGCATAGTCCATTGCACAAAAGAAAGTCTTAGACTTGACCTGTTACCACCTACGGCATGGGGAATTCATTCAGGCGCGCAGAAACCCACTTCATCTAGGCACTTGCAAGGGATCCATCTCTATTTGCTCCCATTATCCAAATGTTCTGGATGCTTGGGTGGTGCTGACCAGTGAGGAAAAAATGTTTTTTTGTTTTTTGTTGGTTGTTTCCGTTTCTATGAACATGCAAATTCAAGTGTTACTGCTTGCTAGTTTACTGTTATTCAATTTATCAGCCTCAGAAGGATAAATGCAGGCAGGTAGTTAGTTCATGAACACCTAAATATGAAATCCTGTAAGTGTTGCTCGATTATAGGATTTATTTTTGGCTTTCATCCCACATTCCCATTGGCAGGACCAGCCAAAACTTGTGACCGGTTAGTGGCCATGTCATGATTCTTTTCTCTGGCATGTACTGATGCAGAAATGTTTTTCCCATGTCTTTTTCACCATCTACAGCACATACATTAACTAGACAGCTCAGTTTTACTACAGTTCCATACAACTCAGCTGAGCATTCAAATGTACTGCCCCGCATTGTTCATGTGAGAAAATACAACACAGCACCATAGCTACAAAGTCTGGCCAGCTGCTGGAGCTACTGTACCATGTGCTGGTGCTCAGGTGAGGCTGGAGGGCTGAACTGGCAGCCAAAAGCAGCCCTGGCAATTTTGTCATACCAGCCCACCCCCCCCCACTCCTCTCCCCGAGGAAGGGGAGCTGTGCAAGTGTGAAGCACTGCTGCTTTTGTTAATGGAGGCTGATATTGCAACACCTCTGCAAAGTCGGCCCCCAGTAAAAAAAACTGGCCCCTACCGTTGAAAAAACAGCCCCTACCCTTACAGCCTCCTGGGAAAATATCCGATGCCAGCTACGGACAGTTTGGCCCTGCAAGGCTGCCAGTACTTCATTTGTAAATAAAAAGGTGCCGGTGCCCAAAGCCCTCCTCTTAAACATGCCGACTGCTGCAATGAAACATGCAAACACAGAATACTGAGGCAGCGTAATCCTAAAGCCATCTCAGGCTCCTTTAATACATTTACAGTCACTCCCTGCTCCTTCAGCTCATTCTTGCAGCTTTCTGCTTTCTCCCTTTGTGATGCTTTTTTGTTTTTCCTCTTCCTCTGTCTTTCCCATGTGTGTCTCACAGTAAAAGCCTGAGGCACAAAAATAAGTGCCGTCCCTCAAACATAAGTGATGGTGCCCTGCACCAGAAACAACAAGCACCAATTAAGCACTGAAGGCTGCCTTGTGTGATACAGTTTTGCACATTGGCACATAGGTGAGCTTGTGCTGTCTAGCACAGAGTTTTAATTGGAAGCATACGATTCCAGTACAAATTCTTCTGTGCAAACAAACTCAGAAGGTCTCACAAAAGTTCCCCTTGTTTATGCCTTCACAATCTGAATATTTTAGTAGATCAGGATTTGTGTCAAAATCAATAGGTGCTTGCACTGATCCGCTCCAGTAATGCTCCCTTGGCACAAGGCAGGGTAAGCATTTTTTGTGCAGTGATAAGTGCACCTTTCCACTGAGAAACACCTTTTACAATGGTGGTAAATAGCATGCATTGTTTAGCATTGCACTAGTGTCAGCACAAAGCCTTAGTAGATCTGGGCCGAAAAATCTCCGAGTTCATGCAAGGCTGCAGACAGCAGAGCTCAGAATCACAGGGAAGTAATAGCCTCTTTATGATTCTGAGTGCTGCAGCACATGGACTAACTCTGAGAGTTTTTTTTCATTATTATGTGCTATAGATGGGGAAAAGAAATGCACAGACCGCATCTGCTGAAAGTTCTGCTTTGGCAAAGCGTACAGAAGCAAAACACTTTTCATACATATTTGAGCAGAATTAGAAAATGTGTGTGGGTTGTGAGTGAAAACTCTGAGAGAAAGGGTGTAAGAAAAAAACGGGAAGTCATTCTAAAGCTGCCATCTCACAGCACTCACCTATGGCAGATGACATATCTGCTTGGATCACACAGTTCAGTCAAATGAAGGTGCCATGATTAGAACTTGGAGTTAATTGCTCCACAGTTGACAATGTAATCTGATTCACATCTCAACATCCGGAGAACTTTAAGAATGACTTGTCTCAAAGCTAGAACCTACACAGACGTTATGAGGAACCATAAATGGCCACATTCATTAAAATTGTACAAATAGGGAGGTACTTTATGATAACTAGAAAGCTAGCATCACAATGAGAAAATGTGGAATATTGCAGTAAATTATGCACCAGATAACTGTCAATAGGGCCACTGGAATTATGCGATTCTGCTGCTGTGGCATATTCCACATAATTATGGATTTTCCACATTCACCACACAATCCATCTTTTGCTGCATAATCTTCAGATTTTTACTAAAAAAGGTGTGTTTCCTGCTCATCAAAAGTTACTAAAAACATGGCAACACATATTCCTGAGTGGAAGACCTTTCGCAAAGGTTAATTTATCAACTTTCAGTTGCTTCTTGCTAAATTTGGGTATTAAACTGGTAGTAATAAGGTGAATTATTTTTAAAGACAGTTTTTTCATGTGTAAAAAGGACAAAATAGCGAAGTAATACTGTAAGAACATGTTTTTATTATTATGCATGATTTGCCTTTTCTTGCTGCATAATTTACTCAAATCCTGCTGCATGATTTGGTCCGCCCCTGCCACTTAATTGCAGTGGCCCTGTTCACCAGGTTACCAAAATCTCTTCAAAGAGAAATGGAGCACACAAACCATTACACAACTACTACTTAGGGACCAGGGTACCCAATCCATCTGAAAACCAGTGTTACCAGTTGTGACCCAACGGGATGTAATTTCCATCTGACAGGGTACAATGTTGGCAACTCCTAAAAAGAGTCCCTTAGGAACCCCGCTTTCTCGAACCACCCAAGCTTTTACATCAGACCACTCAGATAACTCCTCCACACTTTTCACAAACATATTTCATCTCTGCCTCCATTTTCGCCGTTTGCACATCTCACTTCAGCATGGCTGACCGCAGGAAAATGTTGTTGCAAATTTTTTTTTTACGTCTTATGACTTAATCTATGGCCTTGGACCAAAATGTATATTTTTTCTATAAGAAAAGAGGCTTTGCCACCCTGCATGAGCCAATCCTCCACACACGTAGCCACATGACGAATGGCATCAGAAATGTGCTGCTCGCATAACAGCAGCGGACACACGTTACAGGGGAGGGGGTAGACTCCCAGCACACACTGGATTAAAATTAGAGTCGCATATCGGAGAGAAACGTCATTCCTCACCTGCTTCTCCCCCAACCAACCGCACACACACACACAAAATGGGAATGATCTCCAGCTGTCTCGATTACCAAGTATGTCTCCCTGTCGACCCGACGAGTTAAATTATGTCTGCGCTGGTGACATCTGTTTAGCTAATAGGCTGCTCCGTGCAGCTCGCTGCTCAGTGAAACCCCGCCAAAAGAAAACAGTTGCCTGCCCCAGCAATATCGTGTAAGTGCTGGATAAGCCACACAGTTATTAGTGCAAATTACAGAAGCCGGGGTTTTGAGCTACTGTATGGTCACATGGTCTTTGCAAGGACGAAACCCAAAAAAATTGTCTGTGGAAAGTTATCTTCACAGTGAACCGTGGGGCTGTGTGGTCGTAAAAAACAAGGCCGAGCCAGGTCCAGAGATTGACCACATAAATAATTGAAACTTCTGAGGTCACCAGACCTGCCAACGCATATGGTGGCCCCGTGTGAGACACAGTTTTGGCATTCATCACACGGCCACCCAGTGGAATACACAATCACACGGTGAACCGTAGGTGAGATGGAAACCATTACCTGCAGTTTTTTTCAGATCATGCATGCTGGCTCTGAACTGCAGAAATACACTAAGGCTTCTAAAATCATTCATGGCAAAGGGAGCACCTCCAAAGAACCTCATTTTCGGAGAAGAAGATGTGGGAAGGTGCAACAGTCAAGGAGTCAAAAAACATAACCCCCCCTCTCCATGGATCCATCCACTCCAAGGCACCACCCGCTCGTTCCATGAAGAATCAGAGTAGAAATTCTGCTATAGTGGAAGGCCTGGGTCACTGTTGGTAAAGTCAATTGTTAATGCAGAATAAAGCAGTATCTTATCAGTTGTGGAGCACCATGCTAGACCACACAACGCCCAGCCATGGAATGATGCCCAGTCTGGCAAGAGCAATACTAAGAAAAGAAGCCAGACGAAAGAAGACTTACTGAAAAGGTCAACTGTGTGTTGCCAGAGAGAAGGAGCCTCCCACTTCCATGATGGAATTCCCCTAGTCGGAGTCTTCAAGAAAGGACAGCTCACACCCCTAAATTACTTTCCAGTTGAAGGAAGTGGCTGTCTTCTCAGACAGGCGCAACCATCAAAACAAAACATACATATACAGTTGTTCTCGAATTAACTTCTTCCAAGACACACCGCCAACCTCTTCATTCGATTGGCTATAAATTGACTGATGAAGGCAAAATTTGCCAGATCAGTGAAAGCTATCACTGATGGAACCGTGCAAAGAACAATTTCTAATGCCCAATACTGTGAAACTCATGGGAGGTTTAGATGTTCGCATGCACCTTTCAGTTAAACCTTTACCCCACAAACTTGAGAAGACATGCCTGGCCACTTTTTTGTCCCACCCTGTGAGCCAGGATTGACTCAGGCTTCAATGATAAGGCCTCATATTGGTAATAAACAATACTTTGAAAAATTATTGGATACAATCGGGTGATGCCTTAAAGGATACTGGGGGTAACTCAAACTGATTTTCAGCAAAGGCCTGCTGAAAATAAAGCGAATTGCATTTTAACAGCTGCTGCTTTTTGTAAGCTCACCTTGCTAGCCTGGCAGGATTGGGAGACATCTGTTACCACACTGAATAAATTTAGGAATTGCACCAAGACATAGCACAGGTCTCAGATCATAATAAAAGTTATTGAATTAGATTGAGTCGTGTTGTGGTGCTCACGGCTATTGGGACTCACAGGCACTGAAGTCGCTCTGCAATACTGGGCACACTCTATGTTCCTGATTGAGAGGAATTCCACAAGCAATATAGAGGAATTCCAAAGTGAAGAGCCATTTTTTAATTAGTTACATGGTTAAACATAATTTAATTACATAACACATAACATATAGCTGCCAACCCCCATGGAAACCATATTCTGTTCCATTACTCATCTCACGGATCCGTCCATTCATAGATTGAGCAATTTAGAGATTATGGGAACTTTATTGTAATTATGTTTGTGCATGGAGTGTAATTAGCTCCTATCTATAGTATTTATTACCATTGTTAAGTGAGGGAAGGTGACATGATTGGCATTTATAAGATAACACGTAACATACTACCCTATCCCCTGTCAAAACTATACTCAGTATCCTTGCCCTTCACAGATTTAGAGCATTTTAGAAATTTGCACAGAGTAATTAATGTGCTATTACCATTGTTTAGTGTAGGAAAGAGCAGCCATTCACGAGAAGAGAAGATGCACACAAGTGCAGCCAAATGAAAAACCTTTCAAACTTGCAAACTTATCCATTGACCGTTCTTAAGGTTGCAAAAAAAACACCTTTGCAACTTTGTACTCCCTAATAGATGCATATGATATAGATATGATGGAAATTTGCACATGTAATACACTCACTATTCTGATGTCCCTGAAGGATGGCATGGGGATCCACTGCAGGAAAACAGTGATGGTTGGGTGCCCTCAATGCGCTGGTGTGCAAGGAAAGACAGGGTAGGGCAAGTAGGGTAAGATTGCATGCTCTAGGCAATGATTGCTGTGACTTTTGATGCATCCTTCACTCTGTAACCACAGATACGGTAGGCATTGTCAATGTATTTAGCCGAATAATTCCAAAGGTCATTTTTAGTGAAATGAGGATGAAGCGTGTTACTATTCTGACAACGCTGTGGGAACTTCCTCCCTTTTCATAAAATCTCTGTATGTACAGCAGGTGGTAGTGACTTGTTGGAAACTGCTGGGTCCTTAGAGTCCCCTATACACGCACACACTCGGTCACTCATATTATGTTAATTATTATTTTGTATAATGCACGCTGAAAAAGTCAACTGCTTTTAGGCCCTTCTAAGAGAGGTAAAAATAAGTGGCAAGTGGAAAGAGGGCAGTCGTTCATTAAACACCAAGGGCTTACATGGCCTCCAAAGTATTCACATGATCAGACAGTAGAGGCCTCATAGTAACAACTGCTGCCCCTGGCACGGACACTGGGAAAATAACGTTTTCATCATCAGGCGTTTGGTTGGTAGTATACAGAGACATGATGAGAGGGACTGATTAAAGGGAAAGTCTGGTGGTCCTAGTGGAGGATGTTAAAAAAAAAAAAATCAACTGCACAAATGAGATCGGCACCTGCATGGATAGCCAAAGAAAGCTTTTAAAATTTGTTTCTGTTTTTTTTAGACCCGTAGACTGCAAAATTATACAGTGATTACTCCCTCTGACAAGGCGTTGAAGTAATTTATGCACAGGCAGTAAGCTACATCGAGTACATAAAAGGTGATGGGAGGATGCATGCAACAAGTCTAACCACTGTCAATCACTGGCAGTACCATTCCGCCCATTATTCTTCTGCCCACCATGCCATCTCGGACTAGACCCAGCCATGTGCAAGTCAGGCTTGACCCTGCTCAAGAGGAATAGTTCAGTCTGAACCTGTAAGCCAGGTCCTCTCTGAACAAGAACATAAGCAACCCAAGACCACTTTCGCCCTGATTGGGGCTCTCCATAATTCCCAGGGTTAGTTGGTAGTGTTAGTTGCAAATGTTACTGTTAGTTGTATATGATGAGGAACTATTTGAGCTGATCTTGTGGTACAGATCCGGTTTCCTGGACTGATGACACTCTGCTGACTCTACTTTAATTACTCTCAGTTTGAACTTCAGTAAACTCTACACTCTCGACTTTTGGCATCCACACTTGATAAAGTGAGAATCTTCTGAAGCTGAGCCTGAGCAAGACAAAGTTTTTCCTCATTGTCAAGGTTGCTTAAAGAAACACACCAACTGACTCAGTACTCTGGAGTTGCCTCTCTCCCCATAGATCAAGGTAAAGAACCTTGGCTTTTGTTGCGATTCTGTGTTATTAAGAACAGAACAGGGCAAAACTGTGAAACTGTCATACTTTCTCTGGGCGAGGCTTCGAAGAAAATTCTTCCTTTTTCTCCTCTCGCATTTGCAATCTCCAGTGGTCAGAAGAGAAATTTTATCAAGACTTGATTCAGCTTACCAGGGGCTCCCAGATAGCACTATTGGCGACCAATAGTGCTCAGAGAATGGCACATACTTCGCATATCAGAAGTGCGCTACTCTTTACATTGGCTTCGGGCCTGCAACAAATCGATTTCAAGATATTCTGCAAGGCTCAGTGAGTTATCCCGAGTATTAACCCCAAGGTGTGATGTTGAAATTACATAGCAGTGTCGGGTTGCATGGACTTCACTACAGTGCTCATTTTCTGCTGCAGGATCTCTATTTCAGACACTCTTGTCTGTGTCTGAGTCTTTTCTGTATTATCCCTGCCGCTCTGGCACTAGTTTACTTCAGATTTCCGGCAGCTGGTCAGTCATAGCAGAAAGTCCTTGAGTAAAATTTCAACTTTATCACACTTTCCGTTGTCTGTTTGCTGTTCTAGCGTCAGTTATAAGTTTTTAGTGTCAAGAAGCCTTAGGATATACGCTATGATTACAAATATGTCACTGACTCACTAAGGCAGGTATGCCTACGTATAAGGTGTTTCTATAACTTCAGCCCAGTAGAAGAAGTTAGGGTAGTGCTTACTAATATTGGGCACTTCCCCTTCCTAGTACTGCTGTGGGGAAGTGGTGGAGTCTAGTGGCTAAGATCTGTCGGGACCGCTATTTTCTCTAAATCACATAATCTGATAATAGTCAACATATGTTAATTTCTATATCCCAGTGCTTAGTTAGTAAAGCAGCAAGTGTATGGGCTCAATATTTTCCTTTGAAGCAGTCTATTGAATATCAGGATAGCAGAACACCAAGCCTGCGTAGTCTTGTTTTTACCTCATATCTCTTTGATCCACCACCAGACACTAACTACCTCTTTATCTCACTTTTGCAGGTTATTTTCCATTCCTGCTTTCTCCCTTTGTCACTGTTTTCCATCTTTCATTTCATACTTATTTTTTCCTTTTGTGTTTTGTCTCTCTGCTCTGGGTGAAGTCACCTCAACCTCTTTTCCGACGTCTGCCACTATTCCACCAGGAAAAGTCCCAGAATCTACCTTCAAAAGCAGATTCCTTGCAGAGATTTAGGAAACATTGTATTTCTTAACCATGCCATGTATTTATAATCATGTATTTTCTTTTAGCATGAACTTCGTTGTCGGACAGTTGAGTACAGTACTATCATTATTAAAACATTATAAATATTGAAGGAATACATAGAATTAAAAGAGATCTTGTGCCAGATGGATTGCGGAGGGATTAAGAAAAATACCCAAAATTATACGGAAGAAGAAGCAACCATTAATTTTTAAGAGTACAGTTGTTTAGTTTTCCAAACTAAATGAAGACTAGCACCATCGGCAGGTGGTTGAGTTATTTCATACACCAATAAGCATTATACATGTGCGCTTACAAAATGATGCGAAAAGGATTTTTTTTATTTACCCATGCGAGATGAATCGGTAAATACAAGAAAACATGAGTGAGGGAGAGCAACATGGAACACAACAGAGGAAGGAAGAGAAGTACACAGCTGGAAAACAGCAGCACTCTCATGGAGTGCATAACCAAAAAATTAGTAGTGCCTAAAAAGTAAGCCATGGAAGGACACAAGTAGTGAGGCTATACTCCTGGGGTTGGACAAAAACAAGAAGAAGGAGAAGAAGAAGAAGAAGGAAAGCCCAGACAAGCTAACCAATAAAGCAAATGAGAGTCACTATAAAGCCAACTAATGGTAAGCAATGGCTGGGCATGAAGCCCACTGTAAGCTGACAATAGGTATTTTGTGCGATGAGACAGATCTGGTGCTGTCTGGTAGGCAAGACCTAACAACTGCACTGTCATTCATAAAATGTATTTGTAAGGAGTCGCCAAATCCTAGCTTGCTCCAAGGGGTAAATTCACACTGAGGAAGCAAGCAACAACGCATCTAGCTGTTGCAGTTAATAATATTCTTGCTGAAAGAATATATTTCCTCATATGCTGTTCTCTACAAACAGCATTTATTCTAGGCACTTCCGGCTTTTGGTAAATATGTTAATTACGAAGAAGGGGAAATGTGTTTAGACGGCATCCTAGCTTCCGGTCATAGTAACCGCTCAAGTATGGGAACCCGGATTTAAGGCAGAGTACAACATCAGGTCTCCTGGAGCCACAAACTAGCAATTTAGCTACCACACACAAGACATCTGCCAGGGCCAATTTTTACACATTATGGCGTCATCAAGGGTAGTTTGAAAATGGATAGATTGCTGACATCAAGTAAACATACATGCTTTAAAATTGAAACAAACTGTGTCATCCTGTGCAATAACTATATGTCAATTGCATTATATGTCAAAACTGGAAGGCTTTAGGAACACCCCTAACCCAGGTACTGTAACAAAATGGACAGTTACATTCTGGAGGCCTCGGAAGGCACAAGCGAAAGCATAGAGCTGTTTGTGAACATACAGCGCTGTCTAATTATTTCACCAATGTAATTGCAACGATAGACAGTAGTGGTTGCCTTGAAGATATCCATTATGAAGGGAAGAAGCCAGGCTTTGCCATTACATTAAGCAACAAAGTCATTGTTCACTGGAAGTTGGAAGGAGTTACTTTTATGATAGTCAACCTGTGGAACCGTCAGAAGAAAGACTAATCATGCATTGCTACAGTCCCTGTATGCTCACTATAGTGACATTTTATCTCACTACACTAATTTACCACCTTCTGCTCGGGTTTTACTGTTTAATTGCAACAGAGCAACAACGTTGGGTCATGGATATAAAGTGTATTATTTTTTTTTTTTTTAGTTTAGTCAGATACTCTTTCCTGGAATGACCACATCCAGATATAATTATTAATGTTTACCACTAACTGAAAATGCATTCAATCGTGTATTTATGGAATACAGTGGATAGTGTTCAACCAGTATGACAATGACAGGAAAAGACACTATCTTTCACTACTTTTCTCATCTCAGCAAAGAGGCCCTAAACCAAACGGGCACAAAATGCAATCCACCTGCACAAGCAGAGGAAGCACCATCAGATCTGAATCACTGAATTCCTGGTCAAAATGCTGTTCTTGGGTCTGTCCCTTCGAACTGTCCCGCAGGTGTCCTGTACAGTGTCCGATATGATCTCATATCACAGAGAATGTAATGAAATGTGTCTAAATGATGCCCTGGCAGCCAATCAGAAAAAACAAAGAAATTCTACACCGTGTAAATTCACAAGTTGCTAAGAGATAAGCTAATATTTGAAGGTAATTTTGACTTTTGCAAACATCCGCTCTATGTAAAATATGTAGATCTGTCCTTACTCTGTAGAAATACCACATACCCCTTTCTGCAAGTGTAAGCACACCAAAAATCATTTATCTATCAATAAGGAAAACATTTTAACTGTTAAGTGTTTATTTGCTTCCTACAAATTTCCAAATTCAACAAGCTTTAAATGCCGAAAGACTAAATTAAGTTTAACCCTTAAAAGTTTCAACTTTTGCATTCCAAATGATATAGAGCTGTTTAAAGCAGGTGTTTAACTAAGTTATTTTATTTTGCCAGGAACAAAACTTGCAATCTGCTAGCAACAGAAGGTGAAACAAACACAAATGATGGACGGCATGCAGAACCAATCAAATATTCACCCCCAGTCCAGTGCTTAATTTGTAAATAAAAATGGGCGGTGCCCACAGCCCTCCTCTTAAACATTCAGCTGCTGCAATTAAATGTGAGAACCCGGAATACTGAGGCATCATAATCCTGAAGCCATTTCAGGCCTCTTCAATCCATTTAAAGCCACTCCCTGCCCCTTCAGCTCACTCTTGCAGCTTTCCGCTTTCTCCCATTGTGATACTTTTTCGTTTTTCTCTTCCCCAGTCTTTCCCATATGTGTCTTTTGCTCGCAGTAAATACTTGAGGCAGAAAAATAAGTGCTGATCCTCAAAAATAAGTGCAGGTGATTTGCACCGGAAACAATAAGCACAAATTAAGCACTGCCCAAGAGGGTTTAATCCGTCAATTCTTTTGCTCACCATGCCACCCCAGTTTGGACCCAACCATATGCAAATTAGTCTTGACCCAGTTCCCCATGAGAACAGTCCAGCTCAAACTGCTAGGCCAGGTCCTCCCTTGACCGGAAACAAGCATCCTGGGACACAAGGTCATCAGCGACAAAATCATTAAACTACTGTGGTACTTTACATAAGATATTAATCTGTAACTTACATGCACATGCCATGCTCTGCAACAGGCAGTCTGAGCCTCGGAGCTATGTTCTGATGATTCTCACCTGTTAAAAGAGAGCCTACGTAGCTCTCACAAGCAAGCATATTAACCGCTAGGGATAATTTACCAGTGGTATAACCTGAAACCTGCTGGACCCACATAAATATCTGCAGCAGGTGCCTTAACTAGCAAATGTAGTTTAAAAAAAACAGTTTATAGCAAATTAAGGAAGCCATGCCAATTTTGCTATCTCACATTTCCTTGTTTCACTTTTCTTTGGGGTCATAGTTTATTAAAAATAATTTCTACATTGACTGTGATTCTCTCAACCCCCGTGAGTCCACCGCTCTTCTGCCATAACCCACTCAAAAAGCCATCCAGTACTTGTGCCAGAGGTACCAAAGAGTAAGCCAGGGAGGAGTATGGTTGATGCATCGAGCTGCCCCTTATGGAGATCTTTAGTCCAGTAGGGGTGTGGGTAGCAACTGGCTCATAAAGCTCGGAAGCTCCGTCTTGACCTGAAAAACAAGTGGGTGAGTGACGTAATTACGTAAGAAGCTTCTACGTTCAGGACCAATAAGTCTACAGGCGGCAGGATATCTTGCAGAGTGGCCCTCAAACATATCACCTACAATTCACGAAGACGTATGTTCCTCTCTCTTTTGGCTGTATGCTACTCAGGAAAGCTCCACGGAAACGAACGAAGGCCTTCTGTTGGAGACTTGAATATGTTTTGTTGTATAGGACGAAATAAAGGACCCGGGGGAATCCCTATTTGTTTTATTGTAACTCAATCCTTGAAAGAGGTATATCTGCAACCAGGGTATCCTCGAGTGTGACATGAGTCTAAAATTCAGGAAGTTTAACTGGGCTCAACCCGCCAATAACTAATATAAATAATGGTGTACAGTTGGCGATCATTTTGTCCTTTTGACAATGAGCAGAACACATTGAAAAAACGATCTTTACATGTGCGACTCTGTTGCGCCATCAGGTGGTAATGAGGTAAATTACAATAGACGAGCTGGTGGTACAGCACGATTTTCGAGTTAACAAAAACACCTCCGTAGCACACTATCAACCCACTGAGCAATTCTACCAAAGCAAGAGAAGGCGCGAAGAGTCCTCGAGAACAGAGCCGGCTTTTGGCGTGGGAGAGCTGGGGCTAGCGCGCAAACCTTCAGACGGCCGTAGAGAGCCGACTGCATTACGATCATGCAGACAGCCGAGTACCTGTCACCTGGTTCCAGATGACAGGCAGAGTCCCTGTCACGCTGTTTTAATATTCTGTTAGCCTTCTTATTTTACCCCATCTTCCTCTCCAAACCCCGCTGTCACACACTATTACCCCCTTCCTGCAAACATCTTGGCGCCATCGTAAGGAGCTAATCTGTGTGATTCGGGGGAGTTTGGAGAGGTGCATAGACATGAGTTCAGAGGCCAGCCGCTCTTATGTAATCAGCTGGGGACTGACCATTGAACACAAAAGTGCCTCCCTGATACCTCATTTTATTCACCAGAAGCAGGAAGGGGGTCAAAAGTATTTCCGGCCAGGGCGCTATTCTAGCAAAGTCCGACTAGAAGCCCAGGTAACGCTATTCTTAGACAAAGCAACTGCAAGGTGTAATGTTTATCAATAACAAAATCATGAGAACAAATAAAACAGTATTGTGAAACACTGCATTCATAGTCATCCGACCATGGAAACAGGCTGTAGGGGTGTGGACTAATCCACAACGCGACGAAAAGCCATGTGTTTCCGTTGTGCCCCCACCCCTCCCCGTAATATACGGGGGTTCCGATCCTTAAACTGCAAACTACCCCAGAGAATCTCAAACACGACAATGCTGGCTCGAAGCCATACTGAACTCTGGCCCACATACAACGTGACTGTTAACACTTTTCCCGGTTCGCGAGTATCGCGTTTAATGGTACCAAGGAAATCAATGCAGAGTGACACTCTCTGGGCTCCACGGGAGTCAAAACGTCTTCTGTGTGTGGAAAAAAAACGCACTGCTCAGTGGTCTGCTTAGAATTTGACGACAGCATTATTTTTTTTCCCCAAGAAGTATTCGCCACACGCTAACTATGAAAGCGAAGACCTATAGTTAGCAGGAAAACCACCTTCACTGCTCGCACACGTTTTTGGAATTCTGGAAAAAAAAAACATGGCGACTATAAAAGAACATCTGTGAGCTCCGCTCAGTGTCGGTCCATTGTCAGGCGCAGCCAGGACTGCAGCGAAATTGGAAGTGAACTTTCATTATAGAGCGGCGAAGAGGCCCTCACGACATGTGACTGACTGTAACCGAGCTCCCAAAGCGTAGCAAGTATGTCATGGGTGCTGGAATAAGGAAGGAAAACTGCGCCTTTGACTGCTGTTAGTGACAGCAAGATACATCAACTGTCTGGGTTCAATGGGCCCTGAGGGCTTTGAGCCTCGGTGCCACTGCACCTGCTGCAACAATGGTAGCCACACCCCAGCCAAGTCCCACCGTTGTTCTGAGCCCAAAGTTGCGAAATCCCTCCATTTTCCGATGGGCCAATCTCTTTCACAACACGCAAGAGCGAATCGAACTGTGAGTGCATGGAACTGCGGCATCCTTTAGCGAGAGTTCACAGTTCCTCCCCAAATACAACAAATATCTCAAGCAAATTCAGCAGGGACTTCAATGCACATAAATCGTAAGGCACATTTTAAACGGGGGGCGAACCTCATCAGTGCTATGGCTAAACTGGTGCCTATTTAGAGAAAGGAACGCCCTCTGATAACGTTTTTGAAACATGAAATCAGAAAAAACAGAAAAACACAAAAATTCCCACGACAGTATTTTATTTTCTTTGAGAACAGGATACACCTGCAGGAATCCCAACTTCAGCGTTTCTCATTAATGAGTTAATACACCCCCCTGCTGGACGAGTGCTCAAACTGCACTAAAACATTATTAATGTTTTTATTTTACTGGGTAAGCAGCTGACAGGTGAAACGAGAAAGGCAAGAAAGTGTTATCTGCCGATACAAATTTTTTCTTTGAACGCAAAAGAGAGCTACATTGCATGAGAAAAGCGAGGCGAGTGGAAAAGGAACGCACGTCACTCTTATCTGCCCTGAAATGTTGACACTATTCCAGGGGAAAGAAAGGAAACGAAAGGGCCCCTCCAAAAACCACAGAACCACAAAGCAGGGGAATCTGGGAATCTAGAGGGGGAGAAGGAACCCTGCGCTTTACAAACCTTAAATAAACTATACAGAGAGGAGGAGTAACGAGGAAAATAAACACTGATACTGTAATTCAACAAACGCCAGCAAACATAAAGCTAGGGAAAAACCGAAGTTTCAACAACTGCTTTGCAATCTCATGTGTCATTCGACTCCTAAAATCGGCTTTAGTGTACACATTCAGAAATATAAACAGATTTGACATATGCAGCGGAATCATCTCTCTTCAGTGCTGTCTATAAAAGAGATTAAAAACAATAATTCTTCAAAACGAAGTTGATTGGTTTATCATAGTTTTCATCCGGAGTGTGGGCTACGTAGTGTAAAGCAACAGCATAAGTTATTTGTGGTGAGGAGGAAATACATTCCCCTCGCTCCCCCCCTCCCTCCACCCCGG
The DNA here is from genome assembly GCF_031143425.1 of Pleurodeles waltl. Lineage (NCBI taxonomy): Eukaryota > Metazoa > Chordata > Amphibia > Caudata > Salamandridae > Pleurodeles > Pleurodeles waltl. The sequence continues at coordinate 548,093,407 of NC_090449.1, forward strand.
ACCCCAAAAAAATCCTCCTTAAAAGATTAAGTAAATTCAAAATGTTTCACCCCCCCCCCCCCCCGCTGCACGGAAAAGGAGTCCGTGGTGTCGGCGACAAGAGAAACAGATATGCCTGCATATCCACATCGACACGCCCTCGCTATAAAACACAACAGGGAAAGCCTCCACCAGCAAAAAAGTGATAAATCCAAGTGAGGTTACAGAAACTACACAGAGGCCAACTGAATATGGTGTGTATTTGAAATAAAGCCAAGCCTGTTAAACGCCAGACAATCTGGCATACGAGAATCCCCCTTATTAAACATTCCTACCCTGGAACAGAAAATCACAAATCTCAGTTGCGGTTAATGAAAAAAACGCAGCAACTCCGAGTTGGATTACTAAAATTGCAAGCAGGAAGAGAGAGCACATGTGAAAGGATAAGCAAACCTACAGGCAAATAACTGGGCATACCGGGTATGATATGAAATTGTACGAACTGCGGTTTCAAGAACAAGGCTCATCTAAAGTGCTTGTCCATGTTCTGCACAGTGAAGAAGGGGAAATGAAATTCTGGCACGCGCAGGGCTAGGTAAAATATCAATTTGGTGGGACAGTTAATGAAAACCATTTCACAGAGCCAGGAAGAATACATCGCAGGGTTCTTGGTAGAGCAGTAGACATTAAGCGAACCACTTAAGACGGCACTTTAAAGAAATAACAAGAAAGTGTCTGAGGGGGATGCTTGAGGGTGACAGCAGAACCAGAGAACTATCCATACCCGGATGAGTGGGGGTAATAGAGAACTAAATGGATACCTGAAGCTGCTACCCACTTGAAGAGGATATGGCTCGCATGTGGTGCCTATTGACACTGATTGGCATGCATTGTCTCTCGGGAGCTGCCAAACTAATAAAACAGTGCCTGCTTCCAAAAGGGCGCCACCTTCACAGGCGCCTAAGGGTATCCCATGTCAAGGGGCCGGGGTTGTCCATCTATTCATCTGTTTTTCTTTACATTCATATAATTGAACATTTGGAGATTAGGACCCGCAATGTCAAGGAAACACAGAAATTAAGGAAGTAATTACACATGAAGCCGGATGATTTAAGACTTTCATTAAAGTGTTAGAAGTTGCAAGGGGTGATGGGTTCTCTGCAAGACCCCCCGGAAAGACCTGTCTGCAGAACCCCTGAGTACAGCTTCACCTCCTATCTCGTAGCCCGGGCGATCATGCATGCTCCTGCACTGGAGGCGCTTTTTCTGTTTTGTAAATGTCAAACATGGAAAGCGGCAGCAACAGTTATCCAAAAATGAAAAAAAAATCCACATAAGCAAACGCATATACATTTAAGGTCTTAAAGGTCTTTTTAGAATAAGTTGTGCATCCAGCAAAAGTTATTCTAGGTTTTGGGTGCAGTTGCATGGTTCCTCGCAGACCTACCCGAAGTAAGCAGCCGTGGGCCCTATACAGGCCAGGGCCAGAAGGGCCAGTGCTAGCCAGCCCTGCAGGAGGTGTCCATCCAGCATCTTGCTGCAGCTCCAGGGCTGACCATCGCGCTGCTCCTCAGGGGCTGATGGAGGGCAACAGGCGGCTCTGCGGCTCTTATAGTGCGCGGCACTAGGGGGCCGGAGCCACGCTCCAATGGGCGGGGCTGCATCCAGGGGGCGTGGCGGGAGTCTGCACGTCTTTCCCACGGTTGAGGTATTGTGGGCGGAGAAGCGGAACCAGGGCTACGCCCAGATAAGCAAAGGATTCGGAGGAAGCGTGGACGTAAGCCGTGTAGGCAATGGGGAAAGGGGCAGGGCCAGAAATACACTAGACGGAGCAGCAGGAGCTTGAGGATGAGTGACAGGATGGAGGTCTGCAGGAGAAACGAGTTCAAGCGGTCGGAGGGAGGACAAAAGGTGACAAGCACTAGAACGTCAAAGCAAGAGCACGCGCTGACCCACGAGGGCAGGACTCACCCTGGGCAGTAGGAGAAAAAGAAAAGTTATTCAAACAGTAAATCAGCAGAAATGGCTTCAGAAGCTTGAAAAAACACGACAGGAGTGGCAGAACCTAAACAGTGCGCCTGCACGACGAAGAACACCAGTGGCAGCTCCAGAGAAGTAAAACGAGTAAACAACAACCAGACCACAGAGAAGGCTCAAAAAGGTGGATAAAAGAGGCAGCAGGAACAAGGGAGAAGAAAACCACTAGCTGGAATTCTCCAGAGCAGTAGCTGTTACCGTTGTTCCTACAGCCCTTTACTTTTGCTGATTCTGTTGTAATTCATGGGGCTCAAGTAGTTTCTGTTCTTGCGAGGTCTGCGGCTTGTTCTTTTATGTGCTCCGTGATTACTGTTCTCGTTGCTTCTCCTGTTAGAATAGGTCCTGCAGCCCCACCGTTTTTGGTCCTTATTGCTATTACTGCAGTTTCTGCTGAATACTTTATTTTTGTTGTTCCTGCTATTGTTTGGGGTTTTGCCATTCCTGCAGCTTCTGCTGCCACTCATCTTGCTGAAGATTACGCCTGCAACCTTGCCATCCTCCTCTCCTGGTACTGGTGTTGATGCCCCTGTTAAATCTACAGTCCGCTTCTGCTTTTCCGTTGTCCTGCTCTTCTTTCTGGTATTCATGGGCGTGTCGTTCCTCTACTGGATTTTCCAGCCCATGCTGCTGCTCTTGTTATTGAATTCCTTTTCTCAGCCGTAGCCTTGATGACACTCCTGTTGTTTCAGTTCCTTTTTCACATGGAATACCTGCTGTGCTATTCCTCTTTTTGTATTTACTGAGTCCCAAGCTGCTACAGCCACTGCTGTTCCTGCAGACGCTGATGCTGCTGCTGTTGATGCAGTTCCTGAGTCTGTGGGTCCTGGCGGCGTGGTTCCTGAAATCCCCGCAATTTCTCTTTGTAGGTCTCTCCTGCAGACAGTACGTGTGTGCTGTCACTTGGCGATTATCTAATGTATCTAAGCAAAAAAAAACATAAAAGGGACTTTTGCTCCCCTCCTTGCTTACTATCACTTTGCATCATTATCATTCTTTGCTGCTTTCTAATTCAGCAGCTCGTGCAAGGCATCACTCCCTGTGTCATTTCCTTATCTTTGTGTGGCACGTTCACCAAGTATAGGTTGCTTTCACCTAATTAGTGTCTATCTACTGCTTTCACTGTGATTGAGGAACTATTTCTTATTTTTGTTTTTTTGTTGTTGCATTTTTATAAATCATGAACTCGACCGAACTGGAAGGTGTTGGGGCACTTTGCATGAGCACCGGTTACATTAAATAAGTTCACAATATGCCTGAAAGTTTAAAATAAAATGTTGTGGCAAGAACAGTGTTAACCACATCAGACCTCTTTTTAGTATTGGCTTCTAGCTCGACCAGAAGGAAATTATTGTACTGGTATAACTAGAGTGGTTATTGTGGCAATAATTTACAGTACGCTTAACATTCTCTGCCGCCACATTCAGAGTGCTACGATTTGCTTCTCTCAACACTTAAAAAATCATGTTTAAACTTAATGTCAGATCATGTACTGGGCTCAAACGAGCAAAGTAACTTTTCATTTTATAGAGTTTGTTAAAATCCATTTTACTGGTACTAGGCTTACAAGAACTATGAGGGGGATTCAACTGAAAGAGAGGTCATCATCCCAAAGGATAAGTATTCCAAGGTTTCTGCCCTCCGTCCGAAAGGAACTGGAGGACTAGCTTCTTGTAATGACACAGCAATAAAAGTTTGCACAGCTAATTCTGTTCATGAGCATCACCATTCAGGCTCCCCGGAGACGGTGCAGATCAACAGCGGAATTAGATCTAGAACTTTACACCTTCCTCCGGAATCATGCCCATATGTTCTTGTTATCACAAATGTTCCTGAACTTAAAACCAATATCCCGGAATCTTTTCCCGAACTGAAAAATAAGGTTATACACTAGCTACACACATATGCTAGATTTGCATTTCATATGGTACCCTCGATACTGATGGTGAGGAGGGTGAGGTGGGTGGGTTCGTTGGAGAAGCTCGGTACGGGGGACTGTATTGTCATTAATTTTAACTCACCAGCTCTTGTCCAGCAGCTCTCCTCAAATGCCCGTAGACCCTATCCCTCAGCAGGGGAAGTTTCTCTGTGTAGACTCAAAGTGTTCCATCCCCCAGCAGTTACAGCAGCCAATAGCGAGCCACTAACGACGCACAGAGGCTACCCCTGTGCCCAGCCGCAGTCTGCCCCTGAGCTAGGCCGCAGATTTTCCTCATCTTCCCTCTCTGAGGTAGATTGACTTAAAGATGGACTATAGGGAGTAGGAACGAGTAGCCCTGAGATTGAGCAGATTGCTTACCTAGTTCCTAGAGGCCCCACACCACTCATACCATCTACCCTGGCTGATCCCTGTAATATGGGAAATAGTGAGAATATCATCTTAGGAGTCAGTGAGGAGGGGGGAACCTTTGCGATTAGTGCAGCCTGCAACCATGATCAATCAATCAATCAATCAATCAATCATTAAATTTATAAAGCGCACTATGTACCCGTCAGGGTTTCGAGGCGCTGGGGGGGGGGGTGGGTGAGCTGTTAGCGGTTGAAAAGCCAGGTCTTGAGGAGTCTCCTGAAGGTGAGGAGGTCCTGGGTCTGGCGTAGTGAGGTGGGGAGAGAGTTCCAGGTCTTGGCGGCGAGGAAGGAAAAGGATCTGCCGCCGGAGGTCTTGCGCTGGATCCTGGGGACGATGGCGAGGGCGAGATTGGCAGAGCGGAGTTGACGAGTGGGGGCATAAAAGTTGAGTCTGGAGTTGAGGTAGGTAGGTCCGGTGTTGTGTAGAGCCTTGTGAGCGTGGGTGAGGAGTTTAAAGGTGATCCTCTTGTCCACGGGGAGCCAGTGGAGGTCCTTCAGGTGAGGGGAGATGTGACATCGGCGGGGTATGTCGAGGATCAGGCGGGCGGATGCATTTTGGATACGCTGGAGTCGTTTGATGTCTTTTGTTGGGATGCCTGTGTAGAGTGCGTTGCCGTAGTCAAGTCTGCTACTGACGAGGGCTTGGGTCACCGTCTTTCTGGTTCCTGTTGGGATCCACTTGAAAATTCTGCGGAGCATTCGAAGGGTGTTGAAGCAGGAAGAGGAGACGGCGCTGACCTGTTTGGACATGGTGAGGGCGGAGTCCAGGATGAAGCCGAGGTTTCTTGCATGGCTGGCTGGGGTGGGTGGGGGACCGAAGTCAGTGGGCCACCAGGAGTCGTTCCAGGCCGAAGGGGTGCGCCCGAGGATGAGGACTTCCGTCTTGTCGGAGTTGAGCTTCAGGCGGCTGTCGTTCATCCACTCGGCGATGGCTTTTAGTCCCTCGTGGAGGTTGGTTTTGGCGGTGAGTGGGTCTTTGGTCAGGGAGAGGACGAGCTGGGTGTCGTCGGCGTAGGAGATGATGCTGAGGTGATGTTGGCGGGCCAGTTTAGCGAGGGGGGCCATGTAGACGTTGAACAACGTAGGGCTGAGGGAGGAGCCTTGGGGGACGCCGCAGATGAGGTTGGTGGCTTTGGAGCGGAAAGGGGAGAGTCGTACTCTCTGGGTTCTGTCGGAGAGGAAGGATGAGATCCAGTTGAGGGCTTTATCTTGGATGCCGGCTTCATGGAGGCGGGTCAGTAGGGTGCGGTGGCAGACTGTGTCAAAAGCGGCAGATAGGTCGAGGAGGATGAGGGCCGAGGTTTCGCCGTTGTCCATTTGAGTTCTGATGTCATCTGTGGCGGCGAGGAGTGCAGTCTCGGTGCTGTGGTTTCATCTGAAACCGGATTGAGAGGGGTCTAGGATGGAGTTGTCTTCGAGGAAGAGGGCGAGCTGTGTGTTGACGATCTTCTCGATGACTTTTGCTGGAAAAGGGAGGAGAGAGATCGGTCGGAAGTTTTTGAGGTCGTTGGGGTCAGCCTTGGGTTTCTTGAGAAGGGGCTGGATTTCTGCGTGTTTCCAGCTGTCTGGGAAGGTGGCGGAGTCGAAGGAGAGGTTGATGATCTTGCGGAGTTTGGGGGCGATGATGGCGTTGGCTTTGTTGAACACGTGATGTGGGCATGGGTCCGTGGGGGAGCCTGAGTGGATGGTGTTCATGGTTGTCATTGTTTCGTTGTCGTCCACGTGGGTCCAGGCGGTGAGGCGGCAGGCGTCTGTGGAGATGTCAGGGGTGGGGTCTGGCGGCGGAGTGGTGTTGAAGCTGTCGTGGATGGTTGTGATTTTCTGGTTGAAGAAGGTGGAGAGGTCGTCGCAGAGTTTCTGGGAGGGCGGGATGTCGTTGGAGTTGGCGTTGGGGTTTGAGAGTTCCTTTACGATGCCGAAGAGTTCTTTGCAGTCGTGGGCGTTGTTGTTGATGCGTTCAGTGAAGTGGGCGCGCTTGGCGACTCGGATCCGTTGGTGGTGTTCACGGTTGGCGTCTTTGAGGGAGGCCAGGTTGTCGGGTGTGCGCTCTAAGATCCACTTCTTCTTGAGCTTCTGGCAGCGGCTTTTGGAGGCGGTCAGTTCGTCTGTGAACCAGGCTGGTTTTTTCTTTCCTTGGTTGGCGGTGGGTTTCTTGAGTGGGGCTAAGGTGTTGGCGCAGTCGAGGATCCATTGATGGAGGTTGATGGCGGCAGTGCTCGGGTCGGTTGAGTCGGGTGGTGGGTTTTTGACGAGGGTGCTGGTTAGTTGGTCTTGGGTGATTTTTCCCCAGCGGCGGTGAGGAGGTAGGGGGATGCGGTGGTGTTCGGTGATTTTCGTATAGGAAAAGTGGACGCAGTGATGGTCGGTCCAGTGGAGTTCGGAGGTGTGGCTGAAAGAGATGTGGTTGCTTGAAGTGAAGAGGGGGTCAAGAGTGTGTCCGGCGATGTGGGTGGGAGTGTTGACCAGTTGACGGAGTCCGAGGTTGAGGAGGTTGGAGGTCAGTGATGCGGTGTTGACGTCGTTGTTATTTTCCAGATGGTAGTTTAGATCTCCCAGGAGGATGTAGTCTGGGGAAGCGAGGGCGTGGGTGCTCGCGAGGTCGGCGATGGTGTCGCTGAAGGGGGCTCTTGGTCCTGGAGGGTGGTATATGAGGGTTCCTCTGAGGGTCGTGTTGGGGTCCGTGTGGATCTGGAAGTGGAGGTGTTCGGATGTCTTGAGGGTGTCGTCCGTGTGGGTGTGGATTTTGAGGGTAGATTTGTGGGCGATGGCTATTCCGCCGCCGATTCCGTTGGTTCGATCTCTTCTGGTGATTTTGTATCCCTCCGGTATGGCGATTGCGATGTCCGGGGCCGAGGAGTCGTTCCACCAGGTTTCGGTCAGGAAGGCCACGTCAGGGGCGGTGGTGTCGAGTAAGTCCCAGAGTTCGATGGCGTGTTTTCGTGCGGAGCGTGTGTTGATGAGGATGCAGTTCAGATGGTTGGTGTTGGAAGTTCTTGTTGTTGGCTTCGCCGTTCTGTCGCAGGAGAAGTTGCAGGTGCGGCAGGAGAAGGGTCCTTTTGTGTGCTTCGGGGTTGCAAGGAAGCACTCTGCGGAGGGGCCGGGGTTGAGTGCGCGGAGTTCGTTGGTTGAGTAGCGGACGCAGGGGCTGCGGGGGGCGCGGGGACCAGGGGGGGGTGGCGCTGGGCGCGGTCCAGGCGCGGACGGGTGCAGATGGGCGCAGACGGGCTTGCCTCTGGCGCGCCCGCTGCGCGGACGCGCAGCACCAGCCATTAAGAAGGGAGGGGGGAGGGAGGAGCAGCTGGGAGGCGGGAAGGAGCGGCGAATGGGGGTGCGAGGGGGGCGGGGCCGCAGGGAGGCAGCGGCAGGGATCGGAGAGCAGGGGGAGCGCACAAGGGGCAAAAGGCACAAAAAACGAGCGAAATTAAAGGCAGTCACAATATGAAAACACACAGTATGAAATACAGTAATGGCACAGTACACGATCGGGGAAACAGCAATCAGAGGGGCACAACGGGGGTAGAAGCGCCGGAGGCGAGGCGCAGAAAAATGAGAAAAACAACTTACAGGACGGCGGAAAGCGGCACACGGGTCAAGTGAAGCTAGTCAGAGCCCACTAGACCCCAGGGATGAGGCGCAGGAGGATGCCTGCGGGTGGAGGAGGGCCTCGAACACGCAAACAGCAGCGTGGTCGGGGGACAGAGGCAGGAGGCAGCAGGTTGGTGCTGCGGTCGTGGGGGGCGAGCTCAGGACCTGAAACAGGTCAGAGGTCGCTCACTCGCGACGCGCAGCGCCAGCCATTAAGAAGGGAGGGGGGAGGGAGGAGCAGCTGGGAGGCGGGAGGCGGGAGGGAGCGGCGAATGGGGGCGCGAGTGGGGCGGGGCCGCAGGGAGGCAGCGGCAGGGATCGGAGAGCAGGGGGAGCGCACAAGGGGCAAAAGGCACAAAAAACGAGCGAAATTAAAGGCAGTCACAATATGAAAACACACAGTATGAAATACAGTAATGGCACAGTACACGATCGGGGATACAGCAATCAGAGGGGCACAACGGGGGCAGAAGCGCCGGAGGCGAGGCGCAGAAAAATGAGAAAAACAACTTACAGGACGGCGGAAAGCGGCACACGGGTCAAGTGAAGCTAGTCAGAGCCCACTAGACCCCAGGGGTGAGGCGCAGGAGGATGCCTGCGGGTGGAGGAGGGCCTCGAACACGCAAACAGCAGCGTGGTCGGGGGACAGAGGCAGGAGGCAGCAGGTTGGTGCTGCGGTCGTGGGGGGCGAGCTAAGGACCTGAAACAGGTCAGAGGTCGCTCACTCGCGACGCGCAGCGCCAGCCATTAAGAAGGGAGGGGGGAGGGAGGAGCAGCTGGGAGGCGGGAGGCGGGAGGGAGCGGCGAATGGGGGCGCGAGGGGGGTGGGGCCGCAGGGAGGCAGCGGCAGGGATCGGACAGCAGGGGGAGCGCACAAGGGGCAAAAGGCACAAAAAACGAGCAAAATTAAAGGCAGTCACAATATGAAAACACACAGTATGAAATACAGTAATGGCACAGTACACGATCGGGGAAACAGCAATCAGAGGGGCACAACGGGGGCAGAAGCGCCAGAGGCGAGGCGCAGAAAAATGAGAAAAACAACTTACAGGACGGCGGAAAGCGGCACACGGGTCAAGTGAAGCTAGTCAGAGCCCACTAGACCCCAGGGATGAGGCGCAGGAGGATGCCTGCGGGTGGAGGAGGGCCTCGAACACGCAAACAGCAGCGTGGTCGGGGGACAGAGGCAGGAGGCAGCAGGTTGGTGCTGCGGTCGTGGGGGGCGAGCTCAGGACCTGAAACCATGGGTTTATTTCTCCTGTTAAGTCACTGGGTATGAGTATGATTGGCTTCAAACCCAGCGGGGTGAGTAATCCTCAGGGCATTAAAGTAAATGGTTATGCTAGCCCGAGTAGCCCAGTTAGGATCATGAGGGATATCAAGCTTTCTAGTTGTATTACTTCTAATAGAGCGCAATCCCCGGGCGAAGCATGGCAAGGAAAAACAGATCCATTAGATACTGTTCTCAGCTGGAATATAGCAGGGTTGGAGAACAAAATGCAAATTCCTGAATGGGGCCAATTGATAGACGAACATCAGATATGTCTTTTTCAAGAAACATGGGCATTGGGCCTAAATATAGATCTGGCTTCAAAAGCTATTGGGTTGCAGCGCGTAAGGCAACGTCCGGGAGACTCTCGGGCGGGCTGCTTATATGGCTAAGCTGCTCTCTTAAGTGCCAGGTTGAAGCTGTAGATATGGGTTGCCCTGATTTACAGGCCCTAATAGTATCGACCCTTAAGGAGAGACCCCTCCTAATAATTAACATCTACAACAGGAGCGCGGGCAGTAATTATGAGTCTAACGCTTTGACCATATTGGACAGCTTCCTTCATAACAATATTTCCTCCCATTTCACCTTAATTGCTGGGGACTTTAATGTTACCTTTGAGCCCTATCCTCTGGCCCAAGAATTATATAAAGAAGAGGATGCCTATTGGGGCATCCCCCAACTAGTGTCGACTAAAAGACCCAGAATTAATAGAATAGCTCATCAAGTTGTTGATATCACACTAACACATGGTCTTCGAGCTTGTAATGGCCGCTCCCGCTCAGATGCCAACTCTAACCTTACTTTTAGGTGTGGAGCTCATAGGAGTCAGATTGATTACATTTTATTTGACATCCGATTGTGGGGTCACATGATTGACATGAGGGTGCTAGAACACGAAGAAAATGACCACGATCCACTGATTTTATCGACCAGGGGTCTGCTGCCCTCACTTGAAGTTTCCCACCCTAAGGCACATGCACAACAGCTTGCTCAGACGAATAATAGGCGTCATTTTAAATGGGAGTCTGTCAATACCTCTCCGGGTTCCCTTACACCAATATATAGTTTATTAGCATACCAAATGGAGCATATGCTTTTGTATTTAGAGGACGGTGATGGGCTTCTAGCAGTCCATACCGAACTGTTTAACTCTTTAAATTATTTTTTCACTAAAGAGATTGTTAGTACATCTAGAAAGAAGTGCAGTGCAATGTGGTTTAGCACACATGCAGGGAAGCACAGCATAAGTTATTGAGAGCCCTGAGAGGGGGCCTTGCAGAGCATATAAAACAAGCAAGGAAGGATTACAAACAGGAATGTTGTAGGGCGCGTAGGAGCTGGGAGGAGTCTAGATGGGAATCCATCCTGGAGACTGCAAAAGCAAACGATATCTCCAGTTTCTGGAAATTGATAGCAGATGACAGTGGGGATTCACCCCCGCCTGGTGCCTCAATCCTCCCCGCAGTGTGGGCTGAGCACTTTGGTCAATCATATGAAGGGTCACCCAAAGCTACGTTCAGGAACCTTGATGATAGTTTGACATCCGGGCCCCCCCAATAAAATTTACTCTAGCAGAAACTAAAGCTGCAATAATTTCACTGAATTTGGGAAAGGCCCCGGGTCCTGATAAGATCCCTGGTGACCTATATAAGACAAGACCTGATATATGGGCCCGTACTTAAACATAGTCTGTAATGCAGTCGCGGCAGCAGCCCCTGTCTCGAGCTGTTGGAAAGGAGCCAAGATAGTCCCCCTCTTCAAAAAAGGTAGTCCCAGTGACCCAGCCAACTACCGTCCGATATGTTTACTTGACAACTCCCAAAAAAGTTTTGCGAAGCAAGTTCTGTTCCATCTTGATGAATGGATTTCAGAGTCCGAAGCTATCTCTGATTTACAGGCAGGGTTTAAACCTGCAGTCAGTACCACAGATCAAGCCCTGAGGTTCCTAGCAGTCAAATGGAAGAATGTGGACCTAGGTGGGGAAACCTGTATGTGGTTTTCATTGACCTCAGAGCTGCATTTGACTTAGTCCCCAGGAACTTGTTATGTTTGACACTATCCAATATGGGCGTTCCAAAGGGTCTTTTGAAACTCATTGTTGGATTGCATGAGAATACTTATGCACAAATAAGGTGTGGTAAGGATGGCGAATTGACAGACCCAGTAGCCATCAAAAGGGGAGTCAGTCGAGGTTGTGTTCTAGCCCCTATCCTCTTCCTCCTATACATAAACAATTGTATTCAATATTTAGAGAATTGCACAAACGATTCGCCCAAGCTGGCTAGGAAGAAAATACTGTGTCTGCTTTATGCGGACAACACTATCCTGCTAGCCAAATCACCGATGGTAATTCAAAATTTGGTTAATCAATTCTGTGTTTTCTGTAAAGATTATGGGCTGGATGTCAATGTCAAGAAAACAAAATGTATGATATTTAGTGCCTCGAGAAAGAGATTATGCGCAAAAATAGTAATGAATTCAATTCCTCTGGAAAGAGTCTCAGAGTTAGATTATTTGGGCATTAGGCTAACGGATTCTGGTAAATGGGAGGCAGCTATTAGAAAAGGGGCACTCATTATAAGCCAAAGAGGTGGGGCATTGGAACGCAAGGCTAGAGCTGCAGCCAGTCCCCCTTTGAATCCAATATCTGAGATTTATAAAGACCAAATCCGTGCTGCAGCCCTGTATGGAGCGGAACTCTGGGGTTCCTACAGACAATTGGATATTTTACAAACTAAAGAAAATCACTTTCTCAGACATGTATCCAGGTTAGGGAAGGGCACACCAATGATCCCTCTCAGACTCGACCTAGGCCTAAATAGTATTAAAGACACAGCGGGTCTGAGACCGCTCTTATAATGGATTCGATTATAGAAAACGGATGAACTTGAACCATTTAGGGCGGCAATAGGATACCTCATAACATCCCTACAGGGTTGGGAAAAAATCCTATGGTTGAGGGAGATGAAATCCGCTTGGGATAAGCTAGGTTTCCCTCACTATTGGAAGTACCCCGAGTTGATCCCTGCTAACGCTAGACAACTTGTTAAAGGGAGATACTGGGGGAAAATCAACGATGAACTTTTCCACAGCAATGGCGTAGGCCGGTTAACAGCAGAGTTTTTGCAGGTTAAACATGAATCCCGGCCTGAGAATTTTATGGACCTCCCTATACCTGCACATGCCCGCGCCTTATTCCTTCAGCTAAGATATAGCATTTTACCTGTCAATAGTTTACGGCCCGTTGGTTGACAAGTAATCCCACGACTGATAGATGTATAAATTGTCACTGATGCAAGGAAACACCCGAGCACGTGTTGTTCTTCTGTCCCTTATATAAGAGCCCTAGAGGGAGGTGGATTATCCCTTTGTGCAAAGTTCTACTATTGCAGGACCGAGCTAATGCCTTTAGAATATGCAAATACGATCCATCTACGCTGGTGGTTAGCTCAGTCACCAAATATCTGTCTGTAGCTTGGTCCATCCGTCAAAGGTTCATCCAAGCCTCGGGGCTCTGAGTTGGACAAGTATTCCATAGCTTATGGACGGGGACTCCAACTAGATCTATTTGGACAAGTCTAGTAGATCTTAGGCCTTTGATGAGTCAAGTATTTCAACTCTGATGGGGAATTTTACCTTACCATTGTGCAGATTTTAAATATCTCAGGATCACTGGGGGGCTTTAGGATATGATTTTATGGAATGTATATCTTATCTCCAACTATTGTTAACCAAGGGTTCTGGTGATTTTACTAATCATTTTATCCATAAGTGTAGTCTAATTGGCATTGAATGTAGCCCAAAACTGTGGATTATTTTTACAATTGTTTATATAATCTAGTCCCAAAAGCATTGCTTTAACAATCATTTTTATATCCTCACAGCACAATATATTGCATATTGTTTGTGTTTGAATTCTTCTTCTTTTTGTTTTTATTAGTATTGTTTTTATGTGAGTAGTTATGGTTTTAATAGTTTTTATAGATGCATTTTTAGCTTAAATTGCACAGCATCTTTTAAATTATATTGATATGATAAGAAATGTACCAGTCCAAAAGTTAATCATGTTAATTGTTTCAGTTTTTTTTAAGGAATGCATTAACTGTACTTATTTGAATGATGGGCACAAGCTTTTATCTTTGCTATGTATGATTGTTCTATTGTATCTTAATGGTCTAAATCTAGACCGAATAAATAAATAAATACTAGGCTTACTAACTTTGGAAAAGCCATGACTGGATTCAAGTTTGTGGCATTTAGGCCACCCACAGATGAAAATAGCAAAAGTAAATGTAAATTAACTCACTGAACTATCTTAATGACATAGTACATCCACACTTCTTAACCAAATTTGAAATCTTTTACAGGATATGTTTTGTATTTCCAAATTGAGTTATTTTGTCTAACTAAATTTCTCATTGTGATAAGATTCATTTTATGCAACATCAGCTCTACAAGCGTATCTTTCAATCATTAATGTAATGGTGATCCATTCAAATTAACAAATTATGCCGTCACCTAGGAAACCTAATTAATTGGGGTGCCAAATTCAAGAAAATAGTCAAAAAAAGGGAGTTAAAAAAGAATACTTGAGAGTAATAATAATAATAATAATAATAGCTTTATTCGGTCTTTGAGGCCATCAAAGCATAAAAAATACATAGATAACAGAATTTAAAAACGTACAATAAAAAGATGGAAACTAGCTTAATAACTTGAAGTACGTATACATAGATTAAAACATAACAAAAGGAATACATCCCTTTTCTTCATACCTTCTAATTCCTACATCCTGAAATAAATAATAACATAGAATAAAACAATTATTTCAGTGAGCGATGTCGTATACGCCAAGCTGTCGCAAGGAACTTGCTGACCGCATGGATAACATTTTTGGAAGTGTCACTCTTTAAAATCCTAATAGCTATAAAACACTGCCTCAAGCCCAGATCTCAGCAGGTTGCACGGATCCATTTTGACCTAGGAGTCGTATAAGCAGGACAAAAGAACATAAAGTGTTCAATGGTTTCAGTGCAAACAAGAGAAGCTGGGCACGCCCCAGTTTTTAGTTAAAGATAACAGTGGGAGGCTTCCAAAGCAGAAGCGTGAGTAAAGACCCTTCCCCAGTATGTCAGGAATCAAATCAAGATATTGTTCAAACTGGGGATACCACTTAAAGTCGATAAATAAATTGGTCAGTCTGCCATAAGATGTACAACGTGCCAAATAACTCTTTATATGAGACCAATATACTGTCTTCAAGAGGGTCTTGTCAGATCTCTCCAAGTTGTGTGGCTCTTCCCAAAACCTTCGTAGACCCAGAGTACAGAACCAGTTGGATACATGCATAACCAAGGGTATGGTGGCCGCTCCTGACCTCCTTAGAATGTCAAGTACTGAATCTCCGTATACAATAAGTTCCGGAACAGTCCAAATCCTTACCCAGTATAACAAGGGTCTTAGGGCTATCAAGTCAGCTATATGGTTAAAACCTAAGTCCAAAAACATGGGGATCAGAGGAGTACTATGTGGACACGCAAGTAGGGCCCTGGCAAAGTTAATTTCTCCTACTGCTAATCTTTTACTCTCAGAGAATCCCCATAATTCAGTGCCATAGGCGGCTGCACCCTGCGCCTTTGCCAAATACATTTTGATAGCTGGGGATACAGCTTTAGTTAAAGAATTCTTATAAAAGCACAGGATAGCAGCCGCTTTATGCTGAAGAAGCCCCACACTTTTGCCGATTTGTTCCTCCCAATGCAAGTTATTTGAGAGCCTGACCCCAAGTAGTCTATGGTCTTAACTCTACTTAGTAGGGCCCCATCCAAATTGATTGTGCATCTTCGGCTGGAGCCAGAGGTAAACACCATCAATTTTGCGTTGTTAACATTCAATTCCAATCCATGATCATCACAGAAGGACTTGAATCTATCCTCAAGGATTTGGAGGACCATAGGGGTCTTGGAGATAAGAAGAGAATCATCAGAGAACAACAGCATTGGGATCTTCTGCTCATTTAGGGTGGGAGCATCATTGGTGCATGAGGACAGGATTTATTCCACTTTATTGATAAATAGTGTAAATAGTGTAGGAGCCAAAACAAAGCCCTGGCGTACTCCCCTCCGTATAGGGATCTTATCAGTCAATTCTCCTTGGTCGCCCCACCTCAATTGTGTATATGTATCATCATGTAGCCGTTGTAATAGAAGAACTAGATTGGTGGGGACGCCCCATCTGGAGTAGTGCTTCCCAAAGCTTTTCTCTGGAAACCAAATCAAAGGCAGATCTGAGGTCCACGAAGACAACAAAAAGGGGTTGTTTAGCGAGGACCACATATTTTCAATACAGGAGATTCAATCTAAAGACCTGATCTATCGTGCTAGTTTTAGAACGAAAGCCCGCTTGCAGCATGGAAAGGGCCTGATGTTCTTGGACCCAACTAGTTAACCTCTCCAGCAGTTGTTTGGAAAAGGTTTTCTACAGATTATCAATTAAACTAATGGGTCTATGGTTGGCAGGGGAATTTGCATTACCCTTTTTAAAAATAGGGATTATCTCAGCACCCTTCCAGGTGCTTGGAATTGGACCACCAGCAGCAATTCTGTTTGAAATCAAATTGATATACCAGGACCAGATAGTTATTTCTGATTTATATAAGTCACCTGGTATCTTGTCAGGCCCAGACGCTTTTCCTGATTTTAGTGAATTAATTGCAATTTTAGTTTCCTCTAAGGAGAAGACGAGTGGTTCAGAGCAGTCACCCCGGCCATCCAGCCATGCGGTAGTTGAATCATGTGCTGGGGGATATCCAAATAAAGGGTTTTGAGGGGCAGCATAGAGTTGGGTAAAATGACCTACCCGAATCTCAGGTTGAATATGATTCCTTGTGCGCCTCCTGCCCCCTCCTTGCCCTCTAGACAATAGTTCCCAAAACATCACATTATTGTTGTTTTCCGAGGCAAGAATCAAACCCTGCCATATCGTATCTTCCCATAGCTTTTTTGCTAATATTTGAGCCTTCTTATATGATCGCCTAGCTGATTGAATCTCTACAGGGGAGCCTGTCTTAATAGCACCTTTTAATTCAGATTTGGCCCTACTGCAGTCCTCATTGAATCATCCTCTGTCACCATTGGAAAGAACATCACCCACTTTGGTTCTAATCTTTTTATAGAAGAACCTCTGCAATCCCTTAAGCATCCCTTGATGAATGTCTAGGATAGAGATATTATCAGTTTCCTGTTCCTCATAGATTGCCAGCTCGTCTATAAACAATTTATAAATCCCAGCCATCGAGTGAGAACTAGACAAAACCTTTGGCAAAGAGACCTTAGTATAGTTAATATTCAACAATGGAGAGGGAACCACTGTGCATTGTGTATTTGAGGTTCTCCTAAAAAATCCCCGTCCATAGATAATAACAAGGGGTTATGGTCGCTTTCACATCGGAATTCTACCTTCATGTCCTTTAGTAGAGGCCATAACCTAATATCAAGTAAGAAATAATCTATTACACTTGAGGACGTCCCTCGTTTGAAGGTAGGTGCCAAATTTAAATCTGAGGGTGTACGTCCATTACAAGCCCTGAGACCATACTTTAAACATAACATAGCTAGCTGGAGGGCTACACGAGAACGAGTGCACGGGTAGTTGTTCGTTAGGTGTGGGATACCCCACATCTCGTCTTCCTCATCTGTTAAACCAGTGACCATATGGGAGGGTTCAAAGGTACAGTTAAAATCTCCTGCTATTATTAAATAAAATGGGGGGTTTAGGGAGTCAAGAAATTCTGTCAACTGTATCAGAGTTTGAGACTCAAGCCCCCTAGGAGCAGATCTTGCATATTCATTAATAACAATAATTTTGAATTCCCGATGCAAGGTACATTGAACTCCCATTAGATCCACAGAATCTATCTTTAACCAACAATGTTCACATTGCAAGTCTTTGTTAATAAGCATTAGTAAGCCCCCTTTAAGACGGCCTTGACCCTTCTCCGATAGCTGGGCAGGAATATTATATGAAAAAACCCATCAATAAAAATTTGCGCATCAGACCAGGTCTCTTGAAACAAGCAAATGTGAAAATTATTAATAAAAGTAGCCGACTCCGAGTCCCCCAGCTTCTTACGAAGACCAGCTACATTCCATGTTAAAATTAAAAGCTCGGGGTTGGCTAGGTCATTGCCGTTAACGGGCCTGGGTCCCTCTTCCATACAATTATCCGCAGTGATAACACCTGACCACACATCCTGATTGTTATTTAGTCAGTCAATAGCGTCCAAAGAATGGAAGGAGTTGTGATCCACAGGGGGTTCATATTCCAGGCCCGGGGCTAGCTCACTAGTAATCCTTTCTATACGAATGCAGGGTGGTTTTAAAGAGAGGTGAATGCCAACCCTTTTCATGACCCACAGATCACGTGTTCGGGTTATAAATTCCGTGAGATGATCCACCATAGCTTTTTTAATAAAACAAACAGAGATATAATCATGATTCAGACCTGGTTGACTATATCTTCCTACTTCACGGATGTCCGAACGAATAACCGAGAGACAATCACATCTAAAGCGCAACCAGTGAATAACCTTATTGGTCAAGGATTCATGATCTTTGAAGGAACCAGGTAGCAGTTTGGGAACGTTAGTCAAAAAAATAGTACTGGCTCTACTTGTTTGGCCCAGGTGTTGTACCTGTCTTGCCTGCCGTGGAATACAGTCGGGGAGATACCTGAGCTGATGGGAGTCCCATGGGGGCCAGCTGCTCCACCTAACCCACAAGGTATAAGAGCCCCCTCAAGTGCATCTTCCGCAGGGCTGGGCCGTGTTGCACTGTAAACAGCCCTCCCCCCCCCCAGGCGCCCCTAATATTAGAAGCTCCAGTATACTTCTGGCATAACCTTACAGATTTAGACTGATTGCTCTCTGCATGGGGCGGGAGTGAATCTATTAGGAGGGGGTTCGTCGCTGTCCTAGGGGGAGAAATAACTGGTTTTAGTCCTAGCTTAGGTATAGTTTTTCCCCCAGCCATTCCCAATCCCACCTTCTTTTTTGTTATCTGGCAGCTACAACCACTTTTTGGCACCAGGTTCTCTCTCATCAACCCCAATAAAGATACAACCAAAGTCTTTACTTCGTCCACCTTTCATAAAACGAGGGCTAGATTAACATTCTCATGTGAAATTTGTGCATCGTCACAAGTGAGCGCATTATTTTGCTGACTAATATTCTCAAAGGCATCTCCATGCAGAACATTTCTTACACTAGCAGGCAAATCTCCCTCTTCCTCCAATAGCCCAAATCGGTTAGTGCATGGGATATTAGGAATCACTACAATCGCAGAGCTTAGTGGAGGGGGTATAGCCATAGTACCCATGGAAGGGGAATCTGAATGACTAAATGGAACATCCACAATACTGCAGGGATTTGGTACTGTCATATGGGCAATTTCACCCCTGGGGCATGAGAATCCTCACTTGGATAGGTCAAAACTGAAGAGTGTGTTTTTTGTATCTTCTTTTTCCTGGCAAATATTTCTGGTATTTTCCCCATCCCCAGAGTTTCACTCTTTTTTGTAGATGGATGGGGATTACTTTTCAAAAGTTCATCAACCTCCTTAAATAACACGTCACTTTGATTAAGGGGATTGAATCCTTTACTGTTTACGGGACTCACTGAGTTTTTAGTGTACTTATAAAATTTTTTAGTGCCGTTCTGTCGAGGTGGAACATCCACAGCTTTGCGTTTTCCCATTGCGGGGTACTAACAATATGCAAGTCACAAACCAGAAATGATGAAGATTGCCCAAAGCACTTATTCTTGTGTAAGAAGAGTAATGAGGTTTGTCGAGCCTCTGGTGCTTAAAGGGGCCTAGCACCATCACAAATGGCTTAATTATGTGAAATAAAATAGCCAACACTCAAATAACACTTTTAGCAACACAAGGCAGGAGGGCCCAGTAACGCACCTTAGGGCACAGAGGGGTGGCCCAGCCCAGCCTCAGACGGCCTCTGACGGGCGCAGACGGGCCTGCCCTTAGCCCGGGCACCGCCCACGCGCATCCCGCGAGTGGGAGCGCAGGAAGTTTTTTAAAAGGGCTCTTAGGCCCTGCCCCATCTGTGACGTGCCTCCGTTCTCCTGGTCGCGCTTCACGCGAAGCGGGAGCACGGGAAGTTCTTTAAAGGGGCTCTCAGGCTCTGCCTCCTCTGTGACGTGCCTCCATTCTTCTGGTAGTGCGGGAAGTTCTTTAAAGGGGCTCTCAGGCCTTGCCCCCTCTGTGACGTGTCTCTGTTCTCCTGGTCGCGCTTCCAGTGAAGCGGGACCATGGGAAGTTCTTTAAAGGGGCTCTCAGGCTCTGGCCCCTCTGTGACGTATCTCCGTTCTCCTGGTTGCACGGGAAGTTCTTTAAAGGGGCTCTCTGGCCCTGCCCCCTCTGTGACGTGCCTCCGTTCTCCTGGTCTTGCTTCTCCTTGAGAGTAATAACAGCATGTTTTGACTAAAAGGGCATACGTTGCTGACAGCTACCCCAGACCCCCTGCACCTTGATATTTTACACTCACACAAACAGAAAGTATGCATCTCGAAACAGACTAGATTTACTACAGCAAAGCAGACAGGGGCATAGCTTCCATTAGTGTAGCAGGTGCAGTGGCACTGAGGCCCAAAGAACCTAGAATATTGTTATATTTCACATTGAACAATGGCCAGGGGGCTCATTTTGTTTCCTGCACAAAGGTGTAGTGAATCCTAGTTTCTTTTAATGGGATACAGGAGTTAGCTTAGTTCCGGAAGAACGAGTCCGGAACCAGGAGGGTGTGAAAAACAAAAGCAAAACAACGCTTTAATTTTCCATGACTCTCTGGTTTTGGTACCTTAACCACGCATGTCTGAACAACGTAAATGCGTGGTTTGGGTACAAAAGGGAGTCGGAGTGGACGCAGTGAAGGAGGAGGTAAGTTGGTCTGGGACTGAGGCTGTTTTGGGGGCTGGGGGTGATTAGGGTTTAGGGAGCAGGGTTTAGGGTTTAGGGGCGGGTGGGGACTCTGGGTATTTTTACTTTTTGGGGTGGGGTGGGGGGTTGGGGGTGATTAGGATTTAGGGTTTGGGGGGAGGTCAGGGTTTAGGTTTAAGGGCTGGGGTGGGGGGTTGGGGTGGAAGCATGCTGGGTTGTGCATGCTGATTGGTAATGCCTTTACCAGGAATGCGTTTACAACTGTAAAATCATTGTAAATGCATTCTTGGTAAAGGCATTAGTGTTTAGAATGAGGTCGTTGTTCCGACCTCGTTGTTGAGTCACGGGTGGTTTAGGTACCCGTGGTTCCGACATATAACCATTAGCTTAGCTTTTGGCTTGTAGACTCGTGCCCCCGTCACCAAGTGACTTTTACCCTACTTAGCTTGCTCTGTTTTAGTGCATTTATTTAATGAAATCTTTTAAAGATGGCTGCCTTGTTTTTAGTTAGGCCCATGTTCTGGTTTGTGTTATCAGTGCCACCGCGCTAAGGCGTGAATGTCAAGCAACAAAGATAAACAAACTCTAGGTGTTCACATTAGGTGAACACGCTTTCGAGGGAATTATTTATATAAATTACCATCCCAAGCGTGTCTTGTTATCTATTGTTTGGGAACAGACCTACGTCAGGGGTCCAAGCAGATCTGTATAAATACTCCTCACTTAAACAGATAGAGGGATTCCGACCAGATGCCATTGCTGCTATTGATGCTGCACGTCATCTTGATGCTGACCCAGTCTTCATGGCCCTACGGAGTCTGAGTTACAGACCCCATTCCAAGGTAACAAGGGTTGGGGGCTCTTCTCATGGACATGGTATTGGCTGATTAGGTTTAACATACCTAGCTCTCTTTTAGGTTAGAGGATAGGGTCATTATGCTTGGGTGTTAGGACATATCCCATACTTTATGTCTTTCCATGTTATTGCAAGATGGTGGGGGTCTTTGTATTAATGACTTGTCTTTACCATTCTGTTTCTTGCACTGTGCATTCTCATAATCATTGCAGCCCATGCAACTTATCGCAGTTTGCAGTTCTGCTAAATAAAACCTATTGAAACTTTACTGCATCTTATTCATTACCTGTGTTTGATTGAGACATGTTGTTAATTTGAGAAAGGGGTAATCTCAGTATAACCACAACACACCCTGCGATGTCACACTCTTAAGTCCATGCGTAAAGGCTGCCACAAATCACCTTTTACTATTTGGGTTTTTGGTGAGGTGCTGCTTGTGAGCCGAGAGGGTTGGGACGACAGTTGCAACTTGTTGTAGGACTGGCATAGTCGCCTACAAACATAAGTACTGTCATCCTTAAACTAGCAGTCTTGCCTAGAGCAAGATTCAAACTACGACACAGGAACATGGCACACTGGCTATGCCACCGCAAGCAGAACATCTTGCCTGCTCTATCTATTCTGACAGTAACCTCCATAATCACAACTTGCCTAACAGGTCTTACCTAGGGCTAATATGATTATTTTTTAATTTTAATTTCTGTGACAGAAATCGTACCCTGTCAGAGTTTGAAGACCCAAGCCTTTGATCCTTATTTCTGACCACATTACTGCTTTGTACACAATTAGCCTCTCCTACTGATACTAGTAAAGAAGCAGGACACCAACCTACCGCTTGAAAAGGAAGCAGTGGCAAAGCCAAATGGTCTCACATGGCTGAAAGTAAAGAAAATAAAAGTGCTGTGATATAGCCAATACTGGCTATGTCACAGAGCTTTTTCCTCTACTTTCAGTCATGCTGTACAGTGGCTGTGCTGTTGGTAAACATGTTTAAAAAGCATTGACAAAGACAACCAATCTCTTAGAAGCAGGACCTATTGGCTCTGCCAGTGGTTGTTGCTGTTCTTAAAGCCCTTACTGCTGCCAGTGCTGTTGCTCCTCTCTGCACATCCATAACCATTGCTGCTACTAATTTTTCTCCTTTCTGCTGCTCCTGTCATTTAAATTTTCCAGTCCTTTCTGCTGCTCATGTTGTCTCAGTTTCTGCTACTTCGAAAGACCATGCTGTCTCCACTCCTGTACCATTTGCTATTGTTCCTGTAGCCCCATTGGCTCCAGTTGGTGCTATTAATTTTTATGTTTGCATTCCCCTGCAGCTGCTCAAGCTTCTGTTATTCCAGGGTTTACACATTGTTACAGTCTTAACAGCTCCTTTTGTTGTTTTTATTGTTGTCTATGCTTCTACTCCGGTTGTCGCTGTTCCATCTTCAGTTACCTTTACTTCAGTCCCTGCCACTACTCATGTTGTTGCTTTTCCTGCTACACTGAAACCCCCTTCAGCTGATCTTGTTGTTTTGATTCCTTGCTACTATATCTCTTGTTGCTTATCCTGCGACTCTGCTCCAGCTCCTGCATTTTTTTCAGTCCCCGCTGATGATTTTCTAGCTGTTCCTGTAGCTATTGTTAATGCTACTGCAGATGCTCCTCTTGCAGTCCCTCTGCTGCTTCAGTTGCTTTTATTTCTGCAGCACATGTATGCACACACAAATGTCATCTGCTGTCCTGTGTTACACACTATCTATGCAGGCCAAAGATGAGTTAAGTACACATCTAAAGTGCTTTACACAAGTGGGCCAGTAGGTTTCTTTCATGTGACACAGGTAAAAAATGATGTTTACAACACTGATTCTAATGAACACAAAAACTGGTATGCTGCCCCCACCATACTTATGCCACTTACCTCCAGGTAAGGCTAGTAGCCCCTGGTAGGAATTGGGTCTCCAGTTGGCAGAGGTATGCACCATGTCCAACAAGGGACCACAATCCTTGTCAGGGTAAGTCAGATACACAACCTATATTAACCCATGCTCACCCTCTGGTATCTTGGCACATATCAATCAGGCTTAACCTAAGAAGAAATTTGTAAAGAATTTGTGCAGCACTTAAATCTCAGTAACAAAGGGAAAACATCACAAAAATACCCCACACCAGTTTAGAAAAATAAGTAATACTTGTAAATTTAAAGTGAGATCAAAACGACAAAAATCCAATGAGTAGAAATCGAGAAATGAATTTTGAAGGATAACTGCCTTAGAGTGCTTAGAAATCAATAGCACTAACAGGTTACTTAAGGTTGCACTAGACTGGAGTAAATCCAAAGCTCAGGCCAACCATTATGGAAGGCAGGCTGGCTATAGGATCCATGAATGGCATGCTGAAAAGTACATTGGATAGAGGGTCGCATAAACATCGAGGAGGCAGTGCAAGGACGATGGACCAGTTACAATCCGCTCAGTCTGGGGGATAAAATAGATATCAAATAGATTTCAAAGGGTGGAGCACAGTTGAGAAAGTTTATGTGGCAAGAAAAGGTTAAAATCTTTTGGGATGGTGTCATCAAAAGAACCAAGAATCAAACTAGATCCCAACAGTTTAGACCTGGTCAATGTGTGGCTGTGAAATCTTTGATGAGTTCCTCAAGATATCCATGGACAAGTTAGGGCTATTGAAGAATTACCAATATCAGATTAAATTGAAATCTAAAACCAAGCCCATAAAGCTGAGAGTCAGGTCCATTCCCCATCTTTTCAACAATCCCCCAAAAGAGGAAGTAGACAGGTTAGTGGAGTAGGCATCATAGAGCTTACATAGAGTTCACAATGGCCAACTCCAGTAGTAATTGCCACAAAATCCTCGGGGAAAGATGCAAGACTATGTGTAGATCTAAGGGATTTAAATGAAAATATACAGGTGGACAGGCACCTGTTCACTTCCATTAATGGGATTTTGATATTAATCAAAGATGCTAGTTGTTTCATTGTCCAGGACCCCTCATCAGCGTGCCACCAAATGAAGTAACATCCATCTTCATGACATCTCACCTTATTTTTGTTTGCCTTAGGAGCATTCTAGGATGTGTGTATTTCCTTTAGACTGGCCTCAGTGGCAGCTGCCTTTCAAAGGATTATGCAGCATATATTAAAAGAAGTGATCACAATTTGTGTTTCCAATACAGTATTCTAGTTTAAGGAATGAGTGAGAAGAAGCACAACAATACATTTAGGGAAGTGTTACTCTGACTCAGAGAGGCAGGACTTACCAGAAAGAGAGTTAAATGTCATATAGGGGTGAGAAATGTTGAATATGTAGGGCAGGAAATATCCAAATATGGTATCAAGTCTAAACTAAATCTGATGGAAGCTCAAAGTAGTGAAAAGGAATTTCAAACATTCCTTGGGCTCTTGGAGTATTACTCTAAATTTGATCATCATTTTGGAAGCATAGTTAAGCCTTGACATACCATGTTAAAAAAAGATGTTGTGTACTCTTGGGGTAAGGAATGCCAAGAACATTTGAACTTGTCAAATCTTTCATAATCCATGCCCATCCTTGGGAAGGTTTGAGCACAACAAAATACAATACTGAACACAAATGTGAGTAACAAAGGACTAGGAGCCAGACTCACCCAGGTAGACTATGGAGTTTTGCAAGTAATAGTGTTTCCTTCTTTTGCTCGTAAGGAAGCAGAAAGGCACTACTCTGTAGTAGAAAAAGAAGCTTTTGCATGTTATTAGGCTCTGAGGCACTTTATGTTTTTCTGCTGGAGAATTCCATTGCTTCACTGACCATAAACCCTTAATATATGATTTCATCACAAAAGTGTTGGAGAGGACCACACCCTGAATATCTTGCTGGGTACTTGATTTGGAAGGTTATAGTTTCAGACTCCAGCATGTGCCAAGTTCACAGAATGTTGTTGCAGACTACTTATCACGTACACCAATACACCAATCCACAACAGAAGAAGAACCCCTAGAAAAGAAGTTGTGTTAGCAACAAATCTAATAGGTTTGAATGAGGAATAGTAGTTAGACAAAATAAAGGAAGATAAGGTAATGGAAACACTAATCAAACAAATACAGGAAGGATGGCCTAAAGTTTGCCAAGATCTTCCCAGTGATTCAGTCAGGTATTGGGAAGTTATCTTTGAATTGAGTAGGGAGACAAGATCATCCCATCAGAAAGAATGAGACATAGGATAGTAGACCTAGCCCATGAAAGTCACTTGGTTCCTAGTCTCACGAAAAGTAGCATACATTTGGAGTACTGTTGGCTGGGCATGGACACCATGGTTGAACAAACAGTTAAGAAATATCTGAGTTGCACCGATAGTGACAAAATTAGCTGGAGAAAATAGCCACCCCTGTCCCCTATGAATGACTGGGTCAAAGTAGATCTTAAATAACATTGGCCCGCTTAACCTCAAAACGCTACAAGAAAGATACATCATTTTATTGGCAGACTACTATTCACATTGGGTAACTGTGAAATGTGTTAATCAAGTGAATGCATCCATTATCATTACCTTTTTAAAGGATATCTTTTATAATGAAGGTGCCCCTGAAGTGATTGTCACAGATAATGGGGTGCAATTTATGTCTGATCACATGAAGGAGTTTTTAAAAGAGTGGTCTGTCAAATATGTTAAAACCACTCTTTACTGGCCACATGCAAATGGATTAGTGGAAAGGATGACTGTATGGTAAAAGAGTGTTTGCAAAGAGCTAAAGTGTTGAGTGAGCTGGCAAATAGATTTTTGCAAGAAACCGTTTGGCTGTATCGTACCACACCTCATAGCATAACTGGAGGGTCTCCTTTAGTAACTCTGAAGGGTAGGAGTCTGTGTACTAAGATCACAGCCTCATGGGTAAACAGAACCAAGTCAGTAAGCGTGAACAGTTCTGACACTGCAGAAAAAATATTCAATCATCAATACAGATACAACAGATACAAGAGTTTGCTGGAACTTCTGTTAGATTGAGTTCGTGTTGACTTATCAAAAGGGAGGAGGGTAAGTGGGAGCAGGTTCGCATCACCTGTGAAAATCTACCACATAGGTAGAAACTTTGTAACCCTACAAAATGGTCAGGTGTGGGGAATGAACATTATTTTCATGTGTATTCCCAGCAAGGGGCGTACCCACTCTATGAGGGAACCTATCCCAGACACTGTAGAGGACAAATGCAACCAAACCTCTAAGCTGAAATGTTTGTCACCAATGTGGCATAGAGAATTCATTATGAAGTAACTTCTAGAACATTCAAACTGTTTTACCTGTTGTATAGTGTATGCGTATCAGAGCAGAGTTTAAAGAGATAATGACTGTGTTGTAACCTCCAGTATAGTTTTATTTTTTTTCATTTTCTCACATCTGTTGAATAATAACTCTTTTCATGCTTTAGCAAGGAGATGTTTTGTAACCTGTTTCCCTATCCCAAGTTGGCAACTTCCTTTTCTTCCTTCCCCCCTCTCCTGTAGACATGGTATCTTCCTGCTCCTCAACTGTCATTTTACCATCATTCTATTTTGGACTGAAAATGTGATGATAATGAGCATAGCGGTTTCTTTTCCTCCAGACCTAGCTTTTTCTTCTGCGGGACTAAGGCTCTCTCCACCTCATCCCTCACCCCTCTCCTGGAATCCACCCCTCAGCTCCGACTGCGTTTGCAGCTTGTTCTAGATGGGCCAGCACAAGCTTGCACTCCCTTTCAGCTTTCCTGTCTTCTAGTACCTCAGGGGAGAGTGTTGGGAGTAAAGAGTGCTTCTTATGCTGAACCGAGTAGAGGACCTCACTCTGGCAAGTCTTCCACTCTCCTCTGGTTCTGGGGCTGGGGGTAGAAGATGTTCATCTCTTCTTTCCACCTCTGGAGCTGTTTCCATGTTATCCTCCTCAGCCTCTGTTTCATCCTTGTCATCATCCATTTAATCATACTCATTATCATCCTTCTGCTCCTCTGCTGCAGCTTGCATTCTGAGAACCTTCTCCCTTTGTTAGAGAGCGAATTCATACTCAAACATTTGGAGATCCCTTGGCTTGTTTTAGTCCTGTCTCCATGCATAACTTTTTCAGCTCAGGCATACTGCAGCTCTCATGGTTGTCAAGATCCAACGCCATCTGTGCAGGCAAGACTCACAGGAGCACAAAATGTTAGGCAGGAATTACATTTACAAAAAGCAAAAATATGGCCAATCAAGAAGTTAGTCATTGTATTAATCGACAAATTTAATTTTGCACAATTTGGAGAAACCATGTTTGTGCATAGGAATCATACATATAATTACATATTCATGAATTTACAAGCCACAATTACATTGTCTGAGACAAACAACATAAAATACATGATGCAAAATACTTCTGTTTGGTCGCCATTCAGTGAGAGCACAAAACATGGAAATGCTGGAAATTTAGATAACGTGGATCCAGTTCCAAAATTCTCAGAAGGAGTATGGTCAATATTTCTTATTTAATTACATACTAAATGGTGATGATGTGACTTTAATTAGAGGAAGCTGAGCAACATCTTAGTTGACTTTTTTCTTCCACTTTATGACTTATCACCTAATGTCATGATGATGGTGCATTTCAGCCCTTGTCAAATGCGGTGTCTCCTCAAGATTAACTCGGTATGCCTGTATTAGAAAATTGAGAAGAATGTAGTTATTATGTAAATTGTCATTGGTGAGCCGTCCGAGTGACAAGTAAGGGAAGAATGGCTCTCATACTTACTTTGAAGGTAGTGCACAATATGGCACTAAATGTCTGCAATGAGAGTTTGGAACAAAGTAGAGTCATCAGTGATGGACTATTCGTAATGTTAAAACTTGGTAATTATGTGGAGAGACACATCCTAACTTAATGTTATGAAAAGCCTAAAGTAATATTCCAATTGCTGGGTGCTTTGTCTGTTCTTGAGCAAGTGTCTGTGAACAGTTCAAACCAAACTCAGTCATGGTGACATAATAGCGGTAAAACCAAGAAGATATTTCAACAGACTATTCAGTTTAAGGATTACCCTTGGTTCAAATAGCTCTCATATCACTCGTTAGGCCATCTGATTTTTTTCAGGAGTGTTCCTGCGTTCTTTCTTGTTTAGACCGCAGTGATGGGCTTATTGCTAAGTGATAATGTAATCCACCGAAATGCTTAAAGAATTTAAAGGACATTTCTAATCCAGGCCAGAAGTGCACCAAGCACTATCAGGCAACCTTGCTATTAGAATACCCTGGTATTTGGCCTCCGGTTCCTAAGAATAAAATTATGACCCTGCACTTTTTGAAAAATGTGAAAAATGTGTTTACAAAATAAGCATGTACCTTCAACTTTCTCCTTAGATGGCAACACTTGGTTGTTTTTAGTGTCTTTACTGTCTCATTCCCTCTCCTGTACCTTAAAATGGCATACAAATCTGCGTGTACAATTGTGTGCACAGTTATTTATTGAGCATGCTTTAAATGTTGGTCTTTTCAAGGATGTTTAAAATATATAGGAAAAGAGCATGGTATAGTGCTAATTTTCATGTGTTTTTTTTTATTTACTGGGGGGCATGCTCCACCAAATAAGAATTTCTTGATTATGGGCTGAACTACATCAGGAAGATCAGGCAATAGTCCTCTGGAGCACCACCTAATCCCTACAAGACCACCAAACAGAACTCACAAAGGAGAAAGAGTTCATTGGACACTATCCCATTTCCAAATCATTTAGCACCTTCATTGAGCTGCCAGTAACTGATAAACAGTTTACGAATGCAGGTGCATTTGCAAGTCATAGGGACGTCCAATATTGAATTGCAATTAGGTGAGTATGCCCCTTTCACCCCCCCCCTTCTAATTGTGTTTTAGAGTGGATCACAAAATCCATATCCAGAGTTGAAAAGGTTTTTCAAACTGACAAAATGGGTTTAGTTAACAGAAAACAAACCATTCCCAAGTTGAAAACCCTTTGATTGTGCAAACTGGAGGGTTGGTGATTGCATAATAGCTTTGTGCATTGGACTCATGGTTTTTATTCCCAGCCTCCTAATTTAGCTGAATTGTGTGCTCTTAGGCTATCACCCTTTTCATCAAGATATTTGTATTATGTTTTCATAAATTTTCAAAAATACAAATAGTACAATAGTAGGTTATTAGAGCAAGCACACAAATACGCTATAGTCCTTTATAGCATAAACTGAAGCACTTAGCCTTCTCCCTTCCAGAAATGGTTTAACATTCCCACCACCTATTCCGCATCCAACTACCCCCCCCACCCAAGAACTTACTTCGGGAAGGGTGGAAGCCAACTAGATGTTTTCTCCATCCATTTTGGTTTGTTCATATTTTTGATGTAACCTATAGGGAATTTCTGAAGCATTTCTTCCCAAAGCTATAAGTAAGGGTATGAATTAGGTATAGATGGAGAGGGTACTCCATCATAATGGCTACGGAGTTCCCGCCCCGCCAATGTAGTAGTCCACTTGCCGCATTTACATGTGGGTGGACCTTATGGTTAGTCACAGCAGTGACTATTTTGTCTCTGCCATGATTATTCCCCTCCGACGGCCCTGGGGAGTCACGGACATTGGGAAATGCCTACACGTCCATCTGCCCAGTTTAGATGGGTGGACATTGAGCTCTTTTATTCTGTTTCATATGGAACAGTAAACACACTATAATGCTTCCACAGCACAGAAGCATTAAATTTTTCTTAGCAAAATGAAAATCCCATTTCGGGATTTTCTTTTTGAAAAGAAGAAAAGAATACCGTTTGCTACAGGGCAAACAGTAACATGCATTGACAGTAATGGCCGTGACAGCGATTCCTCACAGTGCCTTAATAAATGACTGCAAGCTAGGCGGCCATTTTTAAATCTGGCATGTGTAGTAGTCTCGGCCAGACGGAAGTAAAGTCCTCTATGGGCTAAGAGAGAACATTACATTTTCCAGGAAGTAAATTGGGCCCTAAGTCAGTACATTTTAGATAACAATTTCATTAGACTCTCTAATAAGTGAACAATTTTATGGCTTACCGACAGGGTGGACATAAAACTGTTGGGGTGTTTTTAGAAAGGAAGCCCACCAAGGGACCCATGTTGTTTCAATGCATTTGCGGTTATCAACCATTACTTACCAAAGCCTTTCTGAAATTAGAGTATGCCCTGACCTGAAATCCCAAAGTGGAGAGCAGAAGAGGTTCCTTCTTCAACAAGGCTACTAAATCCATGTTTGTAGCTCCAAGACAATTGCACTTTATCAACTGATCTG
Source organism: Pleurodeles waltl (assembly GCF_031143425.1). NCBI lineage: Eukaryota > Metazoa > Chordata > Amphibia > Caudata > Salamandridae > Pleurodeles > Pleurodeles waltl. The sequence continues at coordinate 548,123,675 of NC_090449.1, forward strand.
AGTGTGTCTGACATTTCCCTTCTGGCATCCATAGACTCAGTAGAAGAAATACAAGGCTTGACAGAATGGTATACATTAGTATCGTTTTCAGTGCAGCAAGGACTTAATTCCAAGGTTGTTTCTGGGGAAAATGCCATCATATGTACTAGAAATCTCCAAGCATCCCACACCCCTCCAGCATAATGTACTTGTGTGAGGATATGAGGTGGTAAGTTTAGCATGGTCAAGGTATTAGTCAAATACTAATTAACAACCTCTGAGGCCAATAAATTGTTCCTGTGGTTCACATGATGAAATCAGACAGTGGTAACCCATCTAGGATAAGACTAAGGCCCATATTTATACTTTTTTAGCACCGCATTTGTGTTATTTTTTTATGCAAAATCGGCGCAAACTTACAAAATACAATTGTATTTTGGAAGTTTGCGCTGCTTTTGCGTCAAAACAATATGCAAATGCGGCACTAAAAAAGTATAAATATGGGCCTACATAGGTTAGTGAAATGACCAATAGTATCTCCTGCTGCCTTTCCAAATTTCTCCAGTGGGAGAATGTAGGGTTAGGGAATCTATCTGCTTTTGAATTCTATACAAAATCCCAAAAAGTACACACCATTATTGCTGTTTCCAAATATGACCAGTGTCTGTCTGTCAACCAGCTAGCAAGCACCAAAACTTATGAGTAGAACACAAAAGCAGGATGGGCTAGGCCTCCCCTCAATCTTGGTGATCTCAGTTATAGGATAATCACGCTCTCTCCAACCCTGGCATATGAACTGAATCACTATTGATTTCAGACTGCTGAAAAAACTAGGAATGAGTATTCTTTTTTACAACATTACTTTCATCCAACCAAGAAAGATACATGGGTAACCACTTGGACATTTGCTTCAGAGTGCATTTAACACCATAGAAAAGTTAGCTCAATACAAGTTCTCTGGATTTACAGTAATCTGGAATCCCAAGTACAATATCATCCTGTTTACTTACCTAAAACGTGTATGTGGTGTTAAAGCATCTGCATTTGCATTGGGTAGGGTGAAGTTTACAAATTGAGATTTTGCGGAGTTGACCTACAATCCAGCTACCCCTTTAAAACCACTAAGGTCCTGATTCACAGAGGGCCTTCACAGTCGCAGCATAAGCCCCACAGTAGTGGTGGGGTTCCGCACTCATGGCTAGACCTACACAATGGGAAACTGCAGTATGGAGGGCCTGTCAATGGTGCAGGACCCCTGCCATGACAACGGGGTTTCTGCCGCGACTGCAGAGGTTCTTTGTGAATCAGGTCCTAGGTGTTCCCATTATCATCCGTATGGATGTATGTGACTGTGACGAGGTAATAAGAACATTATTTGCAAATTAAGTGATCTCATGATCAATCCATGAAAATGGGGTGGCCCCTATTTCATCTTCTGCTCTCCCCTGCCAGTATTTCAATGGTGAGAGCAAGGCGAGTTGGTAAAGGAGTAGTCCTGTTTTATGACCTTACCCTGCTGTAACACATGCAATAGCCTGCCATTAACCATAACCCTTGACACAGGAGATTGACCTTACCCTGCTTTAATGCACGCAGTAGCCTGCATTAACTCTAACCATTGACACTGGAGATTGACCTTACCCTGCTGTAATGCATGCAATAGCCTGCCATTAACCATAACCCTTGATACTAGAGTTTGGTTTCTTGCCATCACCATAGGAATAAAAGATGAGTGAAACCCAAATAGCTGGAGAGTTTTGAGGTAGAGTGACCAGTCCACGCTTTTGAAGGCTTTTTCTATGTCAAGTGACGTGTATTATCCTATGTAGGTTATCATGGAGCTACCTCCCCTTGATGAAACTCTACTGATCTTGGTATATCAGCATTGGGAGCAAAAATTCAAATCTAGTCGCCAGTATTTCAGTGTAGAGTTTATTGTCAACATTGAACACTGCTGTTGGTCATTAGGAGGTACACTGCTTAGCATCCTTATTGGGCTTGTGAAGTAACATAAAGGAAGTTTCATTCATTGTGTGGGTCACTATCCCATCTCTAGGTATCATGTTGAATAGTGTTGTTAAGTGAGGCACAAAGCCATCTGGACCTGGTGCTTGGTGCAGTTTGTATAATTTGATTGCTGAGCAGATGTCTCCCTCAATAATAGGAGAGTCTAAAGTTTCTAATGATTATTGGTGAATCTTGGGAGCTCTGTTTCCTCCAAGTAATTCATTGGGTCAAAATCTGGCAGAGGATCCTGCTTATAAAGGGTTAAGTAGAAAATACAAAAAAGCCTCTAATTATCCATTTTCCATAGTAAGGATCTGTCCTGTGGACTGACTAATGCCTCATGCATAGCCATAGTTATTAGCTACCTGCTGTCTAAGGTGTCTAGCTAGGTGTGCACCTACTTTACTTCCATGCTCATAGGAGTTATTGTTTAAACGTAAAAGGCTAAAACTCTGCTTTACTGGTTACTAGTTTGCTTAATTTAACTTTTATTGTTATGGCCATTCTTTGAAGTAGCCTACTGGGATTATCTTCATGTTCTATTTCTGACAATTGGAGTTCTAATTCCAGAAGGGCTCTCCCTTTATGTTTCAGACTTTTCAGGGTGTCTATCAAGACTAGAAACTTCCCCCTGATCACCTCCTTCAAAGTGTCCCAAGTGCATGCATGGTTTGTATCTTCTTGAGTGTTCAAGTGAAAAAAAAACTCTTAGATATGTGAGTGTAATTCTTTTCTCAGGATCATTTCCCTTAACAATATCCATCCCCCCGGTTTTTGTTAGTGACCCAAGCCAAAATTAGTTTTATGGGAGCATGATCAGAAAAGGTTATCAAAAGCATCTCCTTATCCACAGTATTTGACATAAGCATGCTGTTCACCAGGATATAGTCGATTCTAAAAGAGGTCTTATGTGAGTTGGAAAATAATATGTAATCTATACGATTTGTGTGTTAATGCCATGACACCCACAGGCACAAGTCCTTACTTTCATTTCTTCCAAAGTTGCCACTGCCGCTGACGAGGAATTGTGTGATCTATCTTTGCCTGTTTCCCAAACAGTAGTAAATTCTCTTGAAATCACTATGGCCCTGTGCCAAACCTCAACTTACCTGTTCCTACCGACAGGGCGGGCGGACCTCCGGGCTGGAGATAAACATCTCCGACCCTGCGGTACACCAAAGACCCATTGTGGTATCACAAATCCCCTTCCCCCCGGGATTTTATGGTCGTAGCACCGCCACGAAATCCCCGGTGGGAAGGCTACCGGTGACAGGAATTTGCATTCCTCACCCGCCCACCTGTAACCCCAACTCCCCCACCCCCTTCTATACCAGAACCCCCTTCCCCCACCCCACCTTCCTTACCAGAACCCCCTCTCCCACCCCCTTCCATACCAGACCCCTCTTCCCCCGCATACATGCACAAACACACCCACAAGCACCCCACATACACTAATTCACACTGACATACACACATTCTCACATGCATCCATACACACATTCACACAGACATTCCAACACGCTCTCACTTCAACAATCATACATGCATTCATACACCCATACACCCATACACACATGCATACACCCAGTGAAAAATACTGCCACCCCTTTATGTTTCATTTTTACATAGGAACGATATGGCAGTGGGTTCATTTTGTGTTTAAAGTTATCTTGTCTTCATAGATGTGTTTCTTGAAAAATAATTACTTTGTAATGTTCCTCTGAAATATATGACCAAAGCCTGGTTCTTTTGCTCGGTGACTTAAGCAGTAGTGGCTTTCAGTGCATGGAGGGTGGCATGGGGGATGAGGGAGGATAGTGAAAACAAATTAATAATTAAAAAAAAATAAAAAATGTACCTGAATGCGCCTCTGCCGCCACCAACATCACGCAGCTCCTCATTCCTTTGCCGCAGGCACAAGCTCCCAGCTTGCCCTGCAGCCAATCTGAACACTGCTGTCATGCTGCTGGCAGCATGACAGCAGCATTCGGATTGGTTGGAGCGCCCAGCCAGACCGCTCCTAGGCAGACTGGGAGAGTCTGCCTGCTCTCTCCAACCCAGCACTGCATTGCTGGGTTGGACAGAGATTAGTGCGCATGTATGTTTGGCAGGCCTGAGACAGCCAGCCAAACATACATGCGTACTGAGGGAAAGTGCTGAGCACTCCCCCTGTGCTCGTCATGGACTGTGTGCTGCTGCTAGAGGGGGGCGACACTCCTCCGCCCAAACAGAGGAGCTGCCCCTGGACTTAAGCCCTTTTGTATTTAGGGGAAGAAGCCTCATTTGTATCCTTTTTTGCAAAGATAGTAAGAGATATGTGGGGCTGGTGTTTGGGTGTTCTACTGTGAGTTTGTGATGGATGAAGGTGGGAATTATAGTGTAACAACATTGGCTTACAACTCATTCTTCCCTTTAACATACCAACCATTGAAATGAATACTTGGTCAACAAAACAATAAATATTAATGGAAGAGTGTTCCTGTTCTCTGTTGAGCATTCTTACAAGTGTCATCCTCCGTAATGGGAGACATCACCAGGGTTTAAGACATATTTAGTCATGATAGCCCTGAATTGTGATCATGTTCCTCCGTAATGGGAGACACCACCAGGGTCTAAGACATATGTAGTCATGGTAGCCATGAATTGTGATCATGTTCCTTGGGCCCGCTGAAATCAATCCATGTTACCAGGCACACATTCTATATTACTTAGGCAGACTAGGCATAAAGCATTTACAGATATATTAGATATAACCTAAAAAACCTGGAGTCTCACCACACAGTCCCTCAAAATTGTCATTGGTGGCCGTCCTTTGTTGAGTGCTCTCAGCATGTAGGGTCAGGCATGACCAAACCCTCTATTCTCAAAAGACCTGGATCACTTCTCCTTAGGCTAGCAAATTAAGTTCTGAGTTCACTTTGTCAGCAAAGATGCCTAGCTTCTATCTTTCAAAGTTTATTACTTTCTTATGTCATCCCTGCAAACTTGGATATGGTTTTCATCCATAGTGCTAATGGCCTATCGCCGTATGAGACACCTTGTGTGTAATTTCAAACCCAACAATTGAGTATCTTTCAGGACATTAAGGAAGTGATATGAAAGTGATGTCAAATGCATATGTCAACTGAGATTTAACCTGTTTAGCCAGAAGCTTCTCCGTTATTGGTCTGAATTGTTGCAGGTGCAGAAATGTGGCTGGTGCTATATCGTGATATAATGAGCAAGAAGCACTCAGAAAAGAGATTAGGTCCTTATTTCTTGCTGCCAGAAGAATTTCTTTTTTCTCTTTAAAACTATTCAGCTTCACCAATAGGTCTATTGGCCTTCTCATCTCCCAACTCTGCTTTGGGCTGACTCTGTGAGCTTTCTTGGTTTGAACGTCTGTCAAAGAATCCTCCAGCAATGTAGAAAAAAGACCCTTGATAAAGATATCAGAATTAAGTCTTCTCCATGCCTTCCTACAGTTTTCAAATATAGATATTATCTCTTTTATACCTGTGTTTTCAAGCTTTTCACATTTAATAACAGCAGCCCCTGTTTGTGCTTGTGGCCCCACTACGTCTGCTTTGGACATTAGTTTGTTTTTCCAGTCATTCAAATTTGGCTTCAGCCTCCAGTGTTTTATTGTCCACAGAATTTACATTTGCCTGGCCTAGTTTATTTTCCACCCATACTTAATTTTCAAACCTGTCATATTTTGGAGCAAATCTGCCCTTATGTTTTCTCCCAGGTTTTTCTTGAAAAGGAGATGGAACAATAAATCCTCCTTTGTAATGGCTATGTTGAACTGTTTAGAGTTCCTCTTGAATGTGTGGAGCTTTCCTCTATTCCTGTGCTATTCAGGAAGGGCTCTGATGATCAGACAAAACAGCTGAACTCCGTTATTTTTGGGGGAGAATTCTTGATGTAGCATTGAGTTGTGGCAATTATTACTATGTTCTTAACCTGCATAGAGGAAAGTTGTCTAATTTTGATTGCTAAAGAGGCTATAGGAAAAAAATGACACTTGGCATAGATGTTTCTCAACAGAAGCAACATTGATTTCTGATCATAAATCGCATTTCGTCAAGGCCACTCTATATAAATGTTACCAGAGAGCTTCTCCTCTGAGGTTTCCTATATAGTGTGTGAATTCTTTATATTATATATCGTGGAAACAACCAAGCACCTCTGATGACTCAATAGCAGCTACTTATGACCCTTTTTCACCCGTCACCACATGCTGCCTGGATAGCTCTACAGATCAGTGTCTCACTAATTGTTGTATGAACATCTTTATGGCTGAAGGAAGAGAATCACTCCCTTTATGATTCTGTTGAAACACTTCTGCAACTGTAAACCCATCACGGAGGCTACCAGAGGCTGGTTGGTATACGGCTTGTAATGTCTCATGAAGTCAGCAAAAGAGCAACACCTCCACCTCCACCTCCTTCTCCCTGTCTTCATCTGCTCTCTATTCCCTTATCGGCAGTGCTTAATTTGTGTTGGTGTTTTCCGGTGCTTATTTTTCTGCCTCAAGCATTATCTGTGAGCAAAAGACACATATGGGAAAGATGGAGGAAGAGAAAAACGAAAAAGCTTCACAAAGAGAGAAAGCAGAAAGATGCAAGAGTGAGGTGAAGGCGCCGGAGTGGCTGTAACTGGATTAAAGAGTCCCGAGATGGCTTCAGGATTACAGTACCTCAGTATTACGTGCTCACATATTCAATTGCAGCTGCCACATGTTTCAGAGAGCTTTGGGCACCGGTATGTTTTTATTTACAAATTAAGCACTGCTTATCGGGGAAGGGCCACCACCTGAATTGTTGAGGCTCTTCATGCTACGTTGTGCTGTTTGGCATCTTCTGATGCTCGCCTACTGCATCACCCCTTATCTTCAGGCCTTGCTCTGTCACCACCAGCCCCTGTTGTAGGCATTCATTGACAAACTCCTTTGATGCCTGGCAAGGGACCTTCACCAACCTGTTTGTAAGGCTGACATCTGTAGGCCCCTCATTATGCGGTGAGGGCCGCCACTCTGCCAACTTTTGAAGTCTGCAATTGGGTGCTGAAATGTCTTATGAATCGATTTATTTTCAATCTAATCTCATAAATGCACCAACAAGGTATTACCTGATTGTCCTTTTACTTCACCTTCGTTTTCTGTAAGCCTCTTGAAATAATGGATTAGGTGTTACCTGATACACATAGATGAAATTTAGGGCCTGTTGAAACTTCCTTCCACCATGCTTGCAACCACTACCCCAGCAGCCACGTTTTTAACTTTTGCCTCTGTCACCATTAATTTCCATAACTGGGAGTATATAGTTTCAGTTTAGAAGATGTTAGCAAACTTGTGGCAAAAAAACATTCCCTCAGTGGAGGGTTGGTAGGCAAGTGTCAACTGTCTTGTCTGTTCACCAAAATGAACAAGCAATATTGCAATAAAATATCAGATAAAATATAAGATTTCCAACTCTACTAAATTGTTTGAACCTGGACAAATCATACCCAGCCTGTGCTTTTGTTCCATGATCTGACAATATCTACTTACCCTAAAGGAGTTTTAATGAAAAAGCTAAAGACCAATGGCATATTCGTAGCATATGCCTCCAGTGTGGTTTTCTTTCACACATTTCGCGGATGACTGAAGCACCGCCAACAGGCTGGCGGTGCTTCAAAGCCCATTCCGACCGCAGCGGTAAAGCCGCGGTCGGAAAACCGGGTCCGGCGGTTTCCCGCCGGATTTCCCCCGGCTGGGGATTCCAACCCCCTTCCCGCCAGCCTGTTAAGAGGATAGCGGGAACGGGTGTCCTGGCATGGGCAGTGCAGGGGCCCCCTAACAGGACCCCAGCATGCTTTTCACTGTCTGCTTAGCAGACAGTGAAAAGCGCGACGGGTGCAACTGCACCCGTCGCACACCTGCAACACCGCCGGCTCCATTCGGAGCCGGCTTCAGTGTTGCAGGCCGCCTTCCCGCTGGGCCGGCGGGCGCTAACAATGTTAGCGCCCGCCGGCCCAGCTGGAAGGTCGGAATGGCCCCAGCAGTCTTTCGACCGCGGAACGGCCATATGGCAGTTCCCGCCTGGCGGGCGGCAATCGCCGCCCGCCGGAGTAGGAATGAGGCCCTTAGTGTCTATAACTGCAGGTTTCCACATGCTCTATTAGGATCTCTAAAGGCGCCTGCACATGGTGCAGGACCACTGCTGTTTTTTTAAAGTTGCACGTCATGAACCCAAGATGTAGGTATACTTGAGCAAAGATTTTCTGATCCCAAAAGGAAATAAAATGGGAGACATGTTCGGGATCCCAGAAAAGTAATACATTTAAGAATTGCCGTTAACTAACAATTGGTAATTCAGTATATGCAAGGAATGTTTATAAAATGCTTACGAACATTGTAGTGGGACGAAAAGTGGGAGATGAGAATATGAAAGTGGATACAAAAATATTGCAAATTCACCTATTTGTACTTTATGTGCATTATAAGGAGAGTGGAGATTTTTTTACATGCCCTGAAGAATGTAAAGTTGAATTCTATGGCACTAAGGGGCAGATTTATGAAAAGTGTCACTGCACCTAGTGAAGCGCCACTTTTCTTGCACCCCTTAGTGCCCCCCTAACACCACCATGTGTGAGCCATATTTAACATATGGCGCACCATGGCAGTCGTTAGGGAACTAACCATTTTTTACACTAGTTTAGCACTTTGCAGGGTTAGCATAAAAAATGTTGATGCTAATCCTGCAAAGCACCCGGAGGCCAATTGAAAACAATGGGAGCCTCATTTTAACACCTGTTCTGAGCAGGAGTTAAATTGCTGTTAAGAATGATGCAAAGAAATCTCTTACATTTCTTTGCACCATTTTTTCACCCCTCCTCCCCCCTATAATGGGAACGGACCCCATCATCCATTATGCCTGGTGCAATAATGTGCACAAAGAGTTACAAAGTAGAGCAATGCAAGCATTGTGCCACATTGTAAATCTGGCACGGTATTTCTGGCAATCTAACGACACATTACCATGAAAAATTACACTATTGTGTCCTAAGATGGCGCTAGGCCCTGTTAAATCTGGGCCTAAAATATTATCCTTCGTTGGCTTTTTTTTTTAACAAACACTTTGCCAACATACTGATATCATGGGAAAAGGAAACATTAGTCTAATGATTCATATTGTACCCCCTCGTGTTGTAGCTCCTCCCTTCCAGCCACAGACACTCTCTTTCCCAGCTCATAGATGTATGAAATAAGTCTGGACGCCCTATCAGGAGGCGCGATTTATTCCATTAGGCAGTTAGCCGTGAGCACCAAAAACGGAGGCATTTTTCAGCTCACACAAGCTGAGTGGGACAAACCACAGAAGTGTGTGACAAACCTGCAAAAAACAGGACGGTGGTGACTCTAAGAATCCCTACATTTCTAAACCTAGCACTCCAAACAACCATGATGCCCCACTAGGCCTCATAAAGTGCCAAGGCAGCACTGCATTGTTTTTTTGGGTAAATGGCAAGTGTGCACAGTGGGAAATCTGTCTCTGATTCTTAATAGACATTGGCCCATATTTATACTTTTTTTGCGCCGCATTTGCTTCATTTGTTGACGCAAAAGTGGCGCAAACTTACAAAATCCAAGTATATTTTGGAAGTTTGCGCCGCTTTTGCGTCAAAAATTGCCGCTAATGCGGCGCAAAAAAGGTAAAAAATTGACCATTGTTTACACAACTACAGTTTGTATTTTCAGGGGTCAATGCATTGGTCACAAATTCTAAACAGTCTTTAATATCCAGTGCTGGATTACTGGCAAATGAAGTAGACGTTTTTTTTGCCAGTAAAATGAGTCAATGAGTTAAGTACTCGTTGCTGACATTTTATGTCACCTACACATGCTGAAATCCCAATTTGGCTGATCCAGTCTGTCATTTCACCAACGTCGATAATATTCATTCTCTGAATCGGAATAATAATAAAAAGTTTTATTGATAGCATTTGGAAACGGCAAAATTGTAAGATTCAGAACCATATAAACCACATTTTATTCGAAGTACTCGAAACCTCAAAATAAATTGAGGTATTTTTGCTATTATTTTTCTTTAATTTATTTTGAAATTATAGGTTTGTACTAGGCATCTAATACCTTCCCTTAACTATACTTGCCTACATGCAACAGAAGTGATACCCTGTTAGTTTGCGTGATGAAATAATCCCGTGTATACTCAGTAGTGAACTGGTGGTACCAGCCGCAGAAAATGTGTTCATACCATTCTGCGTAAGTACTACGTGAATGAAACGTGTAAGTTCAACAGTTTCAAGTAATATTGGATGGAGTTCACTTTATCTGAGTCTACAAGAAAACTGTGTTTATTTCCTGAAGGCTTTGTGCCAGACTGTGTAGCGGATGAGTACCTTATTCATTCTCCCCCTAGAAGCAACCCAGTGAAAGTGGTGTAACGTAAAATTATGACCCCCCCGAAGAATATGCTGAAGGGCCCCTGAGTCTCCCATATGTTAGCCTTAGGTTGAATGGGGCCCGTCTAAAGGCTTGGAGGCTCCTTCAAGGGTTGAGGGTCCCTCTGCACAGCAGCGGCTCCAGGGGCCTGCGTTATGTCCCTGCCCTGTGGTCCTTGGCCTACCAGGCATTGCCTCTGTACTATATGGTCAATCCAGCCTAGACCAATCTACAGCACTACAGTCAGACTATGCGCTGCTGTTGGTGACACACAAGGAAGGTGATAGCGCGTCCAGTCTTTATAAATTACTTGTACTTCGACACGCCGGAGGTCGGTGAACCTTTTGACCTAGTTGGGTTCTCCTCATCCAGGAATAGTCGGATCACTCAAATCAATCATCAATAACCACTTATAATCAAAACCCAATACTCAATTAGTAATCAAACAACAATCAAGAATCAATAGTAATCAGTATTTGACACACCATGACCTTTCAGTCATGAATAACCACACCAGTTTATTAAAAGTTAATGAGTTTATTTCCCTATATTAACAAAGCTAGTACAATATAAGTAAGTCTCAAAATCAAATGATATACGTATACGAACATTACTAGCTGTCCATAGCGACGGAAGAAACGCAATCTACGCAATATCTGGATTATAATGCACTCGGTTATAGCAATGCAAATTTCTAATATAAGTAACTGAATTTGACTAATTGCATACATCGGTCACCATAACAAGATTTCAATTTAGCATGGTGCATCAGATGAATACCTCGACTAGCCTCTAATTAGCATTGGCATGTGGGGCTTCATGCAAAACTAATTTAGTCAACACAAATTTAGAAAACGTCTAGCTTGGGTTCTATCAAAATAAGCAGTTGGTACCTAAAAAGAAAAACACAATGCATAATACAATTATCCTTTCATATTTACCAAATACAATCAGCATTCAAGGAAAAGTCTTCGTCCTTCAGGTACCGGTTCAATCAGCATGGGGCAGATTTCAAAGGGGCAAAGTTAAAGCAAGTTTCCTTGCAGCAGCAGGGAGAATGGGACAAGAGTTACTGCATGGACAAGACGGGGCAAAATTAAAGTTAAAGTCTCTAGGGTGAGAATTTCTTAAAGTCTCTTTCTCTGCGACAGAGAAAAGGCATCACAATGTCACTTAAAATGGCGTCTTGAATCTGGCTTCAAAATGGCATCAAAGAAAAATGGCATCAAAGAAAAATGGCTGACTTCTCTTTGTCCGGTGGGTTTAAGTAAGAAACGTTCCAAATTCTTCAGGGTCTTCCATTGGAGGGTTCATTGGGTGGCTTCCTTTTGACCAATGAATAGTGTCTTTCTCCTAGTACTAATTTATGCATAAGGTGTCCTTGGAGCCTTGGAACACAAGTAGCAACAAAGTTTGCCAATTCATTCTTTATCAGTGTCTTTATTGTCTGCACCTGCAGAAACTGACCTTGCTTCAAAGGGGATGAAACTAGCCTAGCACGAAACCTTAAGATAAGTGTATTAGTCATTTCTACTGGAAAAATACAACCTTAAAGTTAAAATAAATTTTTGTGAATACAAGTGAAAACCACGCAGTTAAATTTGAGACCAGGCAAACTAAGCCAAAGCCTCTGCTAAATTTAAGCTAAGCGTATAACTGTTTCAACAAGAAAATCGTAGAATACATTTGCAATTATGACGGATTACTACATTTGTCGATTCTTCATGATTAATTAAGCTTGTTTATAATAATGGCGAACTAGATCGTGGGCACATTTTCCCACATACATTATTTTTCTTTGCTAAAATCACAGTACCTTATACGATTTTGATACATGATCTATGAATATTTGTTAGTCTTTCTTTTTCTGCATCATCAATCCCTCCTCTGATGACTAATTATGTCATCACATCAAATCTTCCATCACAAATTTTATTTCATTAAAATTCTGTTTTAGTAATTTGGCACTTCAGTCAATTCCCTCTTCCTTTTTGTTCCCTTTGATTTTATTTTGTTCTTTCTCTTCTCTTCTCCTTTTGCTTCTTGATTTCAATATTTTAATAGCTTTCCATATTCCCCAAATACCTAATAAGCAAATTAATGTTATTAATATTCCTTTTACTATTTTCAGTAATAGTCCGTTCCAAATGTTGCTGAGCCAATTTCCCACGGAAGCAAATCCTTTTCCAACCTTTTCCCATACTCCTGGTTCCTTCAATTCTTTCAAATCTGCACTCTCGTTAGTTAAATTTGTAAGCATTTTCCTAATTTGCCCACTGTTGTCCGGAATATAAGAACAACAGTGACATGCACTAAGCATTTTGCAAACGCTGCCACTCTTTGCTAAAAGAATGTCTAAAGCAAGCCGGTTTTGAAGAGTCATAGCTCTTTCTGCAGCAAGTTCAGCATCAATCAGGATCATGGCTTCTGAGAATTTTGTCAACATGTTATCCACAATAGTAGACAACTTTAGTATTTTTATTGAATTCAATATGACTCCTACAGAAGGAATCATTGCTCCAAATATATCTCCTACCACACCAGAAGCTGTCTCCCTTTTCTGAATGGAATGTGATTCAGACAGCTTTGGAAATTTCTTTAAGTCATCCAGTTGATAAATCTTTGGAAATACTATTCACAAATAACATATCCCATACCATCCTTTAGGAAGACGATAATAGGCGTTAAGTCCACAAATATAATATACCCCTGGAATAGCTGGGTCCTGTCCATTTAGCATGAACGTCCACTTAGCCTGAAACAAAAACGCATGTTTACATTCACTCGTTCCCACAAAGATTGTGTCATAATATGATTTAGATCTATATATGCAAAGTTTCCTTGTATGTGATGCATCTAAAGCTAATTTCCCTTGTGTCTTTATTGCGGCAAAAGCATAGTTATCTAGAGATGTCCTTTTGTGTAATTCCCGTTCTAATTTCTCCTTTACCATTTTCCTTCTATCTTCAGTGTGATCTAAAAAACTCTTTTCTACGGGTGAAAGTAAGCATG